>NC_140477.1:14513333-15140000 GCF_051167445.1 Perissodus microlepis | reverse complement strand
CAAGCTATTAGTCATTTCATTTTTGAAAACAAAATGTAATTCTCCCACTGAACAAAAGCAATTGCTGTAATAAGATCAGTTGCTTATTATATTTTTTCGTATCTCTGAAAACACATCGTAGTTTTAGTGATAAGACAAATATGCCAGAATTGGGCTACATTAAGGTTTGACATAGTGATGCTGTTGAAAAATGACACAACAGTTTAATTTTGGAAAATATTCTGTTGCAAAATAGAATGTAGATGCTACATACAGTCCTGATCAAAAATCTAAGATACTTGAAAAATGGCAAAAAATCATATTTTGCATGGTTGGATCTGAAAAGGTTCCAAGTAGAGCTTAAACATGCAACAAGAAGAAATGGGAGTGAACATTTTTTTGATCAAAAGTTTAGGACCACACCTACAAAAAAATCCCATGATCCCCCCAAAACAGAAATCAATGTTCCAAATATGAACTCAGTAATGAGTAGCTCCACCGTTAATCTTGAGCACTTCAAAGATTCGTTGCCGCATGCTTGATGCAAGCGTTTCCATGAGGTGAGTGGGAACATTTCTCCAAGTGGTGAAGATGGCCACATGAAGGGCATCTACTGTTTGGAACTATTGTCCATTTTTGTATACTTCCCTTGCCATCCATCCCCAAAGGTTCACAATTGGATTTAGATCAGGGGAACACGCAGGATAGTCCAATAAAGTGATGTTATTCTCCTGGAAGAAAGCCCTTGTCCTGCGAGCATTGTGTACCGTAGCGCTGTCCTGTTGAAAAACCCAGTCGTTACCACACAGATGAGGGTTGCTCTCGGCAACATCTGGACATAGCCAGCGGCCGTTTAACGCCCCTGCACCTCCTGAAGATCCATTGTTCCACTGAAGGAAAAAGCACCCCATTATGGTGCCCCCTCCACTGTGGTGCGTGGAAAACATCTCAGGTGGGATGTGCTTTTCATGCCAGTAACGTTGAAAACCATCAGGACCATCAAGGTTAAATTTTTCTCATCAGAGAATAAAACTTTCTTCCACCTTTCAATGCTGCATGGTTGGTGATGTATTGCCAAGTCCACATGGTCAGTTCTGTGGCATTCAAGGAGACGAGGCTTTGGAAGATGTTTTTGTTTTTGAAACGCTTCAGTCTCAGATGCCGTCTGATGGTTATGGGTTTTGTCTCACTCCCATTTCTTCTTGTTGCATGTTTAAGCTCTACTTGGAACCTTGTTAAGATCCAACCATGCAAAATATGATTTTTTTTTTGCCATTTTCAAGTTGTCTTAATCTTTTGATCGGGACTGTATTTACAGTTGGGTCTGGGTTTGTTTGGGTTTTTTTGCCGTCTTTGATTTATTTATATTTTGCTTCCAAGAATCCAAACTTTCCTAGTTTTTCCTAGTGTTTTAAGTAAAAATTCTCCAGGCTTTCTGGAGATATTTCAAAGTGTCAATTTGGACATTGGCTGCTCTTTTACTTATTTTCAGTCCAGTCCTTGTACCTGACCATTTTCAGAGAAATTTTGTTTGTTTTGTTAAGCCATTTAACCTGGGCCCATGAGCCCCTTAAGCATGAAAAGGGTATCTAAAAAGGATGAATGAGTGCTAAGAATTTGTTATTAGCAGCCTGTTGGAAAGACACAATGTTTTCATGTTTCTTTAGTTGAATGTATGAAAAATATCAAATGACAGTTTCTTCAGATGATCTTTCTACTGTTACCAAAGCCTCATCAGAAGTGGGGTGGCTGTCAAGAAGCCGTTCTTAAAGAAGGGAAACAGAGATAAAATTGCACAAGAACTGATCACACAAATCAGTGGCAATCAGTAGCTTTTATACAGTGAGTGTCTATGGCCATCTATAAGACACAGGTTCTAGAACAAAAGGCAGCTAACAACCAAAGAAGACTTTTGGAATTTTCCCCAAGAAGCCTGGAGAACTATTCCTAACTACTTAGAGGAATTACAAGAAGAAATACCAAATTTGGCATTGACTTTCAAGCAAATCTGTTTTAACCTTATATACTGTATTTTCATTTATGTTTAGGTTAGGTTACATTTTAAACAAATTGTTAGACCTATTCTATCATTTCTTTGCAAAATGTAACAAAATGACAGGTAGCTTAAGATGCTGAGTGCAACATCTTTGGTTTGTTGGACTCTAGTAACTCTGTGAGTGAACCTTTTCTTTTAAAAAATGTAATTTGAAAGTGGTAGCCTATCATTTGTGAATGTTATCAAACTACAGACGTTCGGAGCCTGCAATGGCTTAACCCTCTCAAGGCAGGAGTTGCCGATTTGCAACAGTTAAAAACTAACAACCTGATTACCCCACATACATATTTTATGAGTTTTTTTTTTACTCAGAAGTACCACTGCAGGACTTGGTTGTGCATTAGCAACAAAAAGTTTAATTTGAGCCTGAGAGGGTTAAATGGATGAGAAGGGTAACTATTGTGTAGGTTGGCACTGGCGAGTGAATGGGGGTGACTTGAGAGGTAACAGGAAGCCATCACTTCTTGAAAGCTTAGGAGGGATATATATTAGGAAGAAAATGAAAATGCTGACTAGTGTTTGAAACACAGCCTCCTGTTTCCTGTAGTGTACAGGATTTTTATTTATATAACTAAATACCTCAAGATTAACTAATTTGTGACAGCTTAAAATAAGAAATCAACAGTTTACTGGCAAGGCATGGCTTATATCTTTTGTTTATAACTGCTTACTGCTCAGTTGTTGCATATTTATGTGATTTCTAAGAGAAAAAACAACCACATGACAATGGCATTGAGTTCTGAAGTACATGGAAGGATCTGTAGCAAAAGACAGTATATGTACTATACTGAATTGTATATATAATATACTGAATGGCATTCATGCAGTGCCCATTACATACAGATGAACACAGTGTAAAGACCCTGATATTTACAATATACACTGAAACAGTTAAAATAAATGTACTAACCAAAGCGGTAGATTCTTTTTAAATTAAAATCTTCCACATCCATTGTGCAAATTTAGTGTAGCGTTCGTAGCTGAGGTGTGACTGATAACTAGATCTTCTACAGCATTATGTACCTTATTCAGCTGCAGATGAAGTCCATTCTCACTTTCAAGAAGAGTGATTTCTTGGCTCTTTAATAAGCTGTCACCGACTTTCCACTGCTATTAAGAAATTCAACAGTCTGTTTACAAGCACAAATTAAATACACAGAGATATGCAAAGCATTGCTCAAGTGGACAAAAAAACAAATTCTTTGCATAACTCTCTGCTAAATACACAGAATAAGAAGCAGAGAAAGAAAGAGAGAAGTCATTTTAGGAGGCAGGGAGGATAGGAAAAAAGAGAAAGGGAGGGAGCATGGCTTTATCAAAAGCCAGACAAAACTACCCACGCTCTCTGCAAAGGCTTTCTCATCCAGCATACTTTAATGAACAAGTGACTCAAGGTGCTTTCAGCAGGTTCCTAAGAGAAACACAGACACACACATACTCACTTTAGCCACACACACACACACACACACGCACGCGCACACACACACGCACACATACAGATAAATGTTGCCTACTCAATTAGACAGACACCTCTAAATTGGCGCCTTTGGAGAGTAGGCAGGAGAAAGCATTTGAGAACGGAGAGAGGGAGGCGGGCGGTGACTGCTGATGTTACTGTGTGGGGCTTGAGGGATGGAGCAGCATTGAGCTGTTTCTGTGCCGTCAGTGGCTGCCAGGGGGATCAGACTGCAAGGGTCTAGCACCAGGACAGCCAGCATGTGAAGGAAACAAGACTAGCTATTTCAAGCAATCAAAAGGTACTCAAATGGAGAGAAAAGCAAAAGGACAAGTAGTGGGTGATAAGGTGTCCCCTGCAGCCAGGCACACAGGTGTTTCTACTGTAGCTTCACAGAAAGGAATGGAGATTAAAGGACAGGGTAAAAATAGCCCTGTGTATGAATACGGCACATCTATTTCAGAGTGTTCTACAATGAGCAAAACCTGCTGACTCAAAGTAGCCTTCTTTTCAGCCTACTATCAAAATGTGTTAGATCTTATCGTGAGACCCTTATAAAATGGCATAGATGCAGAAGTAATATTTATGAATATATTCGCTGTTTGGATATGACCTTGTGCAATCTGTTCTTTTCAGAAAAACTCTCAAAAGTGTCTGCAGTTTTGTGGTTGTGTAATTTGAACAATGTTCCTGAAAAAAGGTTTCCAATTTTACTATTTCAGAATCCATTAGGGAATAACAGTTATTTGGTTTTCTCTGTTTGTGCAACACAAAACAAAAAGGCCTATATTTAGACTGCAATATACAGAAAGTCTACAAATATTCCATAAATGGAAAAGGGATAAAACAGAGTTTTGATGATTATTTTGCTTTATCAAAAGTAAGTAATTAAGGAGGTAATTTCAAAGACTCACTGAGCCGATTTTTCTAAGGTTCAAGATGCCATTCTCATTCTCAGGCCATCTAATATGACCACTTTTGCCTCACAGATACATCTAGCATTTGTTGTTGGTGCTAGACACACTTGATTTATGGAAATAGAGTGAAGGGTCTCCCTCTCAACCTGTCACATAACAACAATGAAAACGAAAGTCGTTATTAAACTACTTTTTTTTCATTCCTTAAAGTGAAAATAGAAAGCACTAGACAAATCTGAAAAAAAATCGGCTTGCACAAAGCTCCCAACTGGACTCAAACTACAGTCTTGTTGGCCAACCCATAACATCAAAATGTGAACTTTAATGGTGTCATAAAGATTTATATCTCTTGGTGTCCTGTATTACTGCCCCCAGTGTGCCAAGGCACCAGTGTCTTGTGTGCATCTCTGCTATCTATGCCAAAGACATCTGACTTCATTCGCTCTTAATTTTCATCTAGTGCTATTATTCTTTTACTGCCTTCATCACATATTCATAGTAGCTTAAAAAACATTTTTCTCATTTGAAACAACAATTTCTCATGCTAATTGGAAACCCCATTGGCCCTTAGATACTCTTCACATTTTATGCCTTTAGACCAGTATAGTCTGGACCAACTTTGACCAGTCTATTACAACAAATTTTGAACAACAATTTTGAAGAGTAATTTAGAAAATCACTTATTGAACAATAAATAATCATTAATCCATAATGTTTCATTGGTGATGTTAACGTTCATCTGTGCTGAGGAAGTCCAAATTGGTGATGGCTAACCAACTGGACATAGTAACATTGGACAAGCAGAGAAAGAATCCATGGTAACAGATGTACCTACACCAAGCAACTAGTGATGGGATTTCTGGCTCTTTTTAGAGAACCAGATCTTTCGGCTCGGCTCACTAAAAAAAGCCGGCTCTTTTGGCTCCGAACTGGCTCTTCAGGTTGTTTTGTTGCTTTAATTAATTTATTATTTATTATTATGCACAAAAGGAATTACTAATGTAAAAAAAAGTGGTTCTATTTATATATGTTTATATATAAATATATGCGGTGGCCCCTAGAGACAAAACATGTACAAACTCCAAAACACATTTCTAGCGTTAACTGAACTTCCAAAACAGAGCTACCTAGATCACTTAAATTACACAATCGAAAGCATATGTGTATTGTTTGTGTATTTATACACAAACATTCATATATATTCAAATAATTTAAAAAAATGTTCGTTTACCTGTTACTACCACACACCAAATCCGGTCGTTGGTACTTCCTGGCTTGTGTAGCCTCTAGGTAACAAAAGCTCAACACTGCACCTAGTATCCTGGAGCACTTCTGTTGTCTTTTTTACGTGTTTTGAGTTTTTATGTGCTTCTGAGTTTTTATGTGTTTTGGAGTTTGTACGTGCTGTGGAGTTTTTACGTGTTTTGGAGTTTTTACGTGCTTCAGGGTTTGTACATGCTTCAGAGTTCGTACGTATTTTGAAGTTTGTACGTGCTTTGTCTCTAGGGGCCACTGTAAATATACTTTTATTTATTCACTCCACATAAAATGTAATAAATAAATCATATAATACAAAAACCAACTATTCACATTTCAACTTTTAAATATTAAAATTTTCATATTTTTCCTTTTAAACAAATTTAAAGTGAAACAACACAAAACACTGCAAACCACAACACAATTAAATATAAATTAAAATATGAAAACAAAAAGAAGATGCATATTCTCTGTCATATGGGCCTGCATGAATAAACTTTCTGAATCCTTTATCATCCGCAACTTAAATAGTTGTGGATGATCACTATACCTTTCTAATGTGACGTTGTTGTCCACGTTCACGTCAAAGATCCGGCTCTAAGAGCCATTTCGTTCACAACCGACACATCACTACAAGCGATAGCAACATCAGGTAGAAGGAAAACAAGATGCTGGAAAAATACCAAAGGCTGAGAGAGGAGTAAGGGAAGATGTATAAGTTGAAGGTAACATCCCCATGGTGAGAATGGGAGAGTGCTTCCAGCAGATTCCGGTAATGACATCTGAGATCTCTGTCCACAACACAACACATCAAGATGGAGAAAAATCCCAGTGAACTCCAAGCGAACCAGAATGCAGTATTACGAAGTAGTGCACTGTTCCCCACGCTCACTGAAATGGCAGCTCAGGTGCCTTTATAATCTCATGCCCATGCTTGTTACAGGGGGATGTTAATCTGTTTACGGAAGCCGACCAATCAAAAGACATTCGGGTGATCAGGAGCTGCAGCAGCTAAAATGCCTGATTCGAGAGAAAGGCCTAATTAAATGGCTGCAGCGGAGCGGTGTACGATAAATATGGAATATTTTTATTGTAAATTATGCAAATTATATATAAAATTCCGATTCACTTAGAGTGCGTCTCAGTGCTGCACCAAAATAACTTTGGCCTCACTCAAATGTTCGTGCACAGCATCTTATATTTTAACATTTTCTGATATTTGTTTTAAATGTTTACCCTCGGAGGCAGAACATGGTTTTTTTCCAGCATTTTAATAACTTATCACTACTTCACTAAAAAGAAAACTTTATTGAAAGTTCGCTTGACTGCTGCAGTGCTCCAGCTGCCAGCTTTCTTTGTGCAACCTTTGTAAAAACATAGTTACAATATTAGAAACTTTAATTTGCCAATAAATTTTAATACAACTGTAATTTTTCTATATTGCAGTTTCATAACCCTAAAAATTGGGATGACTGGAATTTGTCACAGCGATAGTATGGGGCTCATAATGTTCTCATGCAGCTAATAATATACTGGGGAGATGAGAGGGAGGATAAGCAAATGAATGAGTGTTTGGGGGTATAATATAATACGATCGTCGTGATGGAGGCATTCATGCATAAACCGAAGTCTTCAATTTCGTCTGTTTCAGCTCTGATGCTCTCACACAGCCTTTGCCTGCCATCCTTGTTATTATATTTTTTTTGTGGGGGGGGGATTGTTGGTTTTTCTTAATCATTAAACAAGCCTATTTTACACTGCTCTTCAGACTTAGTTTTATTTTGAAGACTTAGCACACAATACACACAAGCTGAAACACACACAGAGGATGCCACACATGCTGCTTTTGTTCTGGAGCATGGCTCCCTGGAGGCTTCGCTCAGGCTGTTCTGAGAGATACTGTAGTAGGGACCATCTTCACATACCCTCTCCCCCATTGTCTGACCTTTACAAAACACAAGTGTGGCATTTTCCTTTAATCATCTGCACCTAAACACGCAAGAAATGGTACCGTGCCACATTTAAGGCATTCTACAGTCCCATGGGAAAACGATTCACTTTCCTTCAACACCGAACCTGGAGGGATTACTGCACCTAGCAGCATTTTATCAAGCTTTCACTCACATTATTTACTGTGTAGTTATCTACATTTTGTAGATTTTGTAGATACATTTTTGCTCTGTGGGTGTTCTGTTTTTGTTCAGACGAAGGGATTTCAAACTCTTAGGCAGGAAAAGGTTGCTCCTTATAGGGAAGACAGAAAAGTCTAGGTAGAGTGAATCACAACTGAAGTCCAACAGAAAAAAAGGAAAACCAGAGGAGTAAGCGAATAAAGGCAAACCACACAGAGGCACGGGCAGACCTGTAGAGAAGTTGTTAAAAAAGCAGGAAGGAAAGCATGCAGACTCACAACTAAGAGGCAGAAAAAGTAAACACTAAGGTACACGAGGGAGGTGATCTTACAAGCCAAAGACAGGACCCTCAGCCGTGACAGTGGCTGCATATTGGAGCTATATGCTCGACTTTCCGTGGCTTTCTGCCTTTCAGTTCCTTTCAAAGGCCTTCCTTTGTTTTCCAGTCAATACACTTTTCATTTCATCCGTGCTAGAATCTCTCAAAAGCTCAGCTCAAGGAACACACACAAACAGAGAGACTCCTAAATAAATCCTTTCAATATGCCCTGTGTCTAGGTGAGGAAAGCCACTCAGAAGTGGATTTTTCTGCCTGACTTTTCCCAAGGACACAGTGTTGTGTTGTCTGTCTACTGAAGATAAACAAAAAAACAATGAACCACACAATGGAAATCTGTCAGTACAGTGGCTTTTCTTTTGTTTTTTCCTCTCTCTCTCTCTAAATATCAGATGTGACTTTGGAACACAAATCAATATCCAAGGAGACATTTGTTTTTGCCACATTTTATATATAATTTTTTTGTTTGGAGAACCGATGTCAGTTCAGCTGAATTTTTTTCATGAGGGAGATTTCCAAACCAACAAAACAAACCCCAAACAGTTACCAGAGTAAGTTCAACTCATATCCTATCAAGTGTCCTGAGAGAATATTTTCTGTTAGTAAATCTACAAAGTTTGCTCATGTAAGCGTTCCAGGTGAAATACAAACATTTGAGCAAATTTTACGTGATAAATGTTACGTGTATAGAGGAAATGTGCGTTCTTAAGAAAACCACACTTCCTGCCCCATTTATGGGGCAGGAAGCCCAAGACCAAAGTCCGTCTTGGTCGCGACGGACTTTGGTCTTGGTCTTGTCTTGGTCTCGGATCCCTCGGTCTTGTCTTGGTCTCGCTGTCTTGGTCTAGCTGTCTCAGATCGACATAGTGGTCGGGAGACTTGGAGTCAACAGTATCCATGACACACAACGTAACGTTCGATAATGTGTCATGTGCAAAAGCATCAGCTCTAAGAGCCGTGCTTAGAGAGTGCTTTGTAGTGAATCAGAAGAGTCGACTCCCATTGAGCGAGAGCTGGCTCCTATCTTAATTTCCTTTTGCTGCTCAGCTCTCACACAGTGGCTCAGCTATGCTCCAATCCCTCCATATTGTGGCCAATCACATGCGAGGATACAGGATAATATCATTATGTGAAAAACAGAGAGTGTGAGAGACGCGACAGTCAAGTGGAGCGTGCGTCTGTCCTCTCAGTAAGTGAGTGAGACAGTAGACAGCGGTGAGGAGGGCTGTGCGAGTGCATCGCAAAAACACATAAATATGCCTGACACCCATACACGAAGCAGCATCTGGCTGCAGTTTAAAGACTTTTTTGGCTCGGTCTCGTCTCGACTTTGTCTTGGTCTTGACTCGGTCTGTCTTGGTCTTGGTCTCGATACCCTCTGGTCTTGGTATTGTCTTGGTCTTGGTTTAGGTGGTCTTGACCACAAGTCTAATGTGCTCTTGGGTATGTCAAAAGCTCAAGTTCCTCTAGATCAGGAGTCTCAAACTCCAGTCTTCAAGGGCCGGTGTCCTGAAACTTTTCCATGTGTCCCTGTTGCTACACACCTGAATACAATTAGTACAGTGGCTTGCAAAAGTATTCGGCCCCTTGAACTTTTCCACATTTTGTCACATTACAGCCACAAACATGAATCGATTTTATTGGAATTCCACGTGAAAGACCAATACAAAGTGGTGTACACGTGAGAAGTGGGATGAAAATCATACATGAGTCCAAACATTTTTTACAAATAAATAACTGAAAAGTGGGATGTGCGTAATTATTCAGCCCCCTGAGTCAATACTTTGTGGAACCACCTTTTGCTGCAATTACAGCTGCCAGTCTTTTAGGGTATGTCTCTACCAGCTTTGCACATCTAAAGACTGAAATCCTTGCCCATTCTTCTTTGCAAAACAGCTCCAGCTCAGTCAGATTAGATGGACGGTGTTTGTTCAAGCGGGCCGAATACTTTTGCAAGCCACTGTAGGTCATTAGCAAGACTACAGATTTGATTCATGTTACAGCAGTTCATGAGTGAATGAACATGGTGCAATAAAAGTACTTTTAGAAGTACATTTTTTCAAACACTTACATTTACTTGACTTTACTTGAGTAGGGTTAGGGGTTGCTGCTTCAACATGCAGTCAAGTTCTATACTCTTGCTAATGACCTACTAATTTTATTCAGGTGTTTTGCAACAGGGACACATGGAAAAGTTTCAGGACACCGGCCTTCAAGGACTGGAGTTTGAGACCCCTGCTCTAGATGGTGACTTCCATATTTGTTCTGAGGCAATTATAAAGGGGTTCATATGGAGATTTATCTTTCAGATCTTAGCCAGCATCAGTTGTATCACTTTATAGTGTTAAGACTACCATAATCCTATGTCCAATCTCATAATACTTCTTTTTTCAAGTGAGAATGTGTTTCATTTAGCATTTTTTCTTATGTTTTAGAAACATGAATAAATACAGTCATCTTATGAGACAAATAGCTAGTGTCAAATCTGTCAGGATGTATTGGAGGGAGAACCTAAACACAGGTCACATAAAAAGGCAAAGTAAACAAAAAAACAAAACAGAAATCCAAAAACAGAGAGGGTGATTGATGATGTGGGAAGGAAGCACAGGTGGAAACAATCAAATACAGGCGACTGTAAAGAGGATGGTGCAGACAGTCACAAAGCTGGGAAAGGTGCAAAAGCAGGAAGTAAATTTTATACTAGAGACAAAAAAAGTAACCTTCAAAGTACAAAAGGAAAAAATAGACATGAAAGCTAATAATAAACATGATGATAGAGAAGGCTGAGCAAACTAGAAACACAACGAAGAGCAATAACACCAACCATGACAAACGTGCCACACAAAAAAGTAAAAAAAAAAGAAAAAAAAAGAAAATTTTGTGGAGGATCTTGCTTCAGGTGCATTTCAATGGCAACATTGTATCAAGAAGTGTATCATGCCCCCCACTGCCAGCAACATTAATTTATTGGCAGTGGGGAGCATGATCCAATCTAGGCATTTATGAAAAGAATGAGGGAAGAAAATTGGTATGGGTTTGGCACTTTGCTGCAAAAATGCCTGTATTATTGCGCCTATGATGTTGGGCAGATTTGAGGTTGGAGCACTTTTACAGAAGCGTGATTCTACAGTTTCTGTTTGCTAAGATGCTCAAAGTTGAGTCTCTGTCAGGTTCCAAATTTCCATTTGCACCAATGACGTGAATCAATAATCAACAAAGACAGTGCTGCTCAAAATTCTACCTGTTATAATACATATTTATTTATTTTTCTTTTCTTTCTTTTTTTATTTTGAGAGTTGATTTATATTTTTCCACAAACCTGAAGAAGAATATTTTTTATACCACTTCTGCAGAACTGGTTGATAACCCTGTGTGCTTTGCTCTGTACAGTAGGTGATCCATTACATCTTATAGCAGTGTAATACGTTCCCTGACATTTTCAGACTAAACAGAAAGATTTAAAACTGGCGGAATGTAAAGTTGCAGTCACAGATGTGCAGATGTGCTTATGGAACACAGATACAGGTAAATGCACATCGCAGTAAAGATAGTTTGTCTTCTCTCAGTTCATCTGTACAGACCTCCAAATGACCTGAGTAACATATTTTTAATCACTCGGCAGAAAACTGTGAGTGCTGACTTAGTGTTACCTTTTCTATCCTGTGTTCATGTGAAATGTTAAAACTGAAAATAGAGAAGCTAGAGAGGCTAGAAGGATATCGGGGGGCAAAAAGCTTACAGGACCATGTTTTTCCTTCACTGCACATTTAGTTTTCCACATGGGGACACATGAGGAGTGAGTTTTTAATTTTTTCCTCTCTGTTCTGGTCGGTGTTGTTCCGTCAGTCAGCTTTATGATATGGAACACTTTTGGCTGTCATCCCTCCTTTTACTTAGCAAATGAAATAGAAGAGAGAGTTGTGACTTGTTCCTGTCTGACCTGTTGCTTAACCCTTGTTACGATCTGAAGTACAACTGATTTTTTGACATTGTGAGCTTGAATGTGGGGACATTAAATTGATTTTATGACCATTCCATTAATTTCTATGCTCTTTATAATAGTTTGAATATATACTCAAGTACAATGTTCCCAAGTCTCCTTTTGTGGAGACTTGGGAAGGAGGAGGTCTGCACAAAATCTGATTGTTGATCTTTATGGATTTTAAAATATTTTCCAAAAAGATAATGACTTTTGACTACTTGAAGCAAAAAAAAAAGAAGTTCACTGCATTTGAAATGCTACAATAAAAGATAAAACTTAAATCTTATCTTGTTATTTGTGAGTTTAAATGTGTGCGTATCAGCTTTGCTCTGCTCAGTGTCAGTGACTGTATCTGATGATTAGTTGGGACATGTGCAGGGTGTTGCTGTATTTATCACAACTTCTTGTTTGCTTTCATGGCTTGTGTTGTGTTGTGTTGATTGACTATGTGTAATTATTACAAATGAATAATTGCACACCAAATGAAATTCATTGCATGAATTCATTGCATGAATTTCATTTGGTGTTAAAAGCAGCCTCAAAGGCTCAATAACGAACTGGAACTCCCTTTAATGCTGATTGGAACTCTAGATTGGGGTAATTATTCTCTTTATGTTCACAAAAACAACCAACCCATGTGACCCACTTTACTAATTGTCATTACTGCACATTTGGACTAAACTCCTTATATCACAAATGAAAAAAGATTTCCTCTTGAGCAAGTCTAAATATTGAGTGATGAAATTAGAGATAGCCAAAACTTGTCTCCCATTTGGAAAGCGCATCCTTTGATTTACTTCTGGGAGCCAGGAGTTGTTTAAAAATGTATAATTCATATGCAGCTAAGTGATATTAAATGCATACATGTGTCTTATGGTAATATTTGTGTTCATTATAAACACAAAGAAGAGCTGTTGCCTAATTGCATGCTCCCCAAATGTATTTATACAAGTTCTCTGATTAGGAATTGGATTGTGAGAGGTTAACAGCTTTAATTAAAGAAACCAAAATCTATTCTTCACAGAAGGGTAATGGTGGAAATCTTTTTTGCTCAGCCGGTACAGCTAATAACCCGAGCAATTCCCCTTTTCTTGGGCCATATAATTGATTCATTAAACTGCTCTCTCCTTTATTCCTTCACTGTTGACTCCATCGCCTCCTGCCTTCATATCAAACGCAACCAAAGGATCCGATCGTATAAATAGATTCTCCTTTATGTTCTCAGCAGGGATTACGTCAGTCCGCGAGAGAAGGGAAAGAGATGGGATGTGTTTTGAATGCGGGGTTATTGTGGAGTGGAGGAGCATCTTGTTCGTATTTATTGAAGCATGTGAGGAGTCACTGAAGATCCATCGATCTGTGCCCGGTACTGGCTTTCCTCCTCCTTTCCTTTCACCAGCAAACTCACAGATTTGTTTGGATCAATGGGGCAAATGGTAGGGTTTGATAGGGCTCATTCTTAGTGGCTCATGAGCCACATCAACCACAGGATGTTTCTGATGTTCCAGCTAAAGTAACCCCTTTTGTTGAGGTTTGCAAACACTCACTTCTCCTGTTCCTGCACTGGGGAAAGGCGGGCAGTGAGGGATATTGTCCAAAGACAACCTTGAGGGCAAAAAAAATCTCTTATTTGAAAAGCGCCACTTCACTAAACCTTTACTTACGGCAATTTCCTGCCTTCAATATCTAGTTTGGAATCTGGCAATAATAAGTTCGGCAATGATTAATGACTCTTGCTCTCTTGTGTCAGGCTACTTAGGTATCAACTTTAGCTGAACATTAAAATGTCTAAGAATTTTATGATAATCTTTTATAGACTAGACATAAAAGATGGACGTAATATTAAAGTCTGAAATATGAAACCAATCAAAAAGGCTTCCTGCATTTTTCTAATGACAAACAGAAGTGACTCTTTTCATCTCTTCTTCAAACACATCTGAATGTAGAGAAAAAAAACATGGCCTGCTCACTTCACTTTCACTTCATCAACATTTTTCTAATAGGCTTCTACACCCAATGGACATTTTATTAGGTACACCTTACAGTTTAAAATACAGACGCACACAGTCACACACACTCACACACACTCACACATAACATGACATGTCATGTTCAAACACCGGTTTGAGATGATTTGAGCCTTGCGGCATGGCACAGCCATTGACGCAGCCATACAAGGATCCAGGCTTTCATGTTGTTCATGCCAAAAAAATGAAAGAAAATGCCAGAAATGAGTCACGTGAGACCAGGGGAAGTTTTTCAATCTTTTTTTGTGCAATTCTGGTGAATCAGTGTGAACTGTAACTCTGTTTCCTGTTCTTAGCTGACAGAAGCAGCACACAGTATCATCTTCTGCTGCTGTAACCCATCTATTTCAAAGTTTGCTATGCTCTGTATTCAGAGGTACTCTTCTGCATACCTTGGTTGTAACAGGGGGTTAGTGTTAGCTTCATTACTTCCGGAAGCAGCCTGGTATCAACAGGGCATTTTCAGTCAGAAAACTACCTCACAATGGATATTTTGTCTTTTTGGGGTAATTCTCTGTAAACCTTAGAGATCGTTTCAGGATGAGCAAGTCCTGAAATACTCAGATCAAGTTAGATCACTTTTCTTCCTCTTCTGATATTTGATTTGACTTCACCTGGTTCGTCTCGAATATGTCGACATGCCTAATTGTATTGAGCTACTGTCATGTGATTGGCTGATTAAATACTTGCCCTGCAGTTGAACAGGCTTATCTAAGAAAGTAGTCAATGAGTGTAATCCTAACTGCAAGTTTCATGTCTTACTTGGAAAAAAAAAGTTCCCATTTTATTAAAATGGGAGTAAAATGGGCAATAAACGAAGTTAAGCGTGCAGTGTCCTATTTTTCTCGTTAGATGCACCTTTCATGTTGACCAGTTTAAAAAAAAGGAGCAAAAAATAGAATTGGTTAAGATAAGAATTCAAAACAGAACTTTATAAACCAATCTACTTACGTCACAGTAGCTATATCCATCCTTTATTTGGAGTCTGTATGTATTTATCTGAATACACCAATTTCCTTTTGGCTACACGGAGGGAAGAGGTGACTTGAGAGACCTTGGAGAATTATGTTTTTTACAAACCCCCCATTGGTTCAGTCAAACTATAGGGGTGTGAGTAATGAAAGAAGGCTGGTTTGTGCTCAGGTTGTAGCAGGAGCCGAGTCTTTTCCTTTCTGTCAATGTGTAGAGCTGTAGGTGCCTCTGAGCGTAAAGAAAGTGAGAGAAAGCATTTATGGAGAGCATATGCGCTTGTCCTTTAAGACGGCACTTTGGAAGGCTTCTTATCAAAGTCGAACACTGGCAGCACACATGCCTACTGAAGTATAGTCAAATGCTCAGACCCATCCATCCATTATAGGTGCTGTCATGCTCTGAAAACAGGTACAGTGACTTTCATTTAAATTATTAACTTCTCGAAGAGGAAGAACTTGCCTCCCAGGATCCACTTTCTAGAGAGGAAATGGTTAAGTCAGCTCAATTCCAGGACATATTTTTACTTTAACTTGCTGTATGCAGTGCTCATTCAAAGTCATCTGCCATGTCCCCTATTATTATGCCTGCACTGCACCAAAAGCCTATCATTCTTTGTGTGACTAACTCAGGGAACGGCTTTCTTATCTTTTGAAAGGCCACAATGCCTTTTTCTTGGAAAATGATCTTTATCAGTGAGCTTTCATTGGGCTTTCTCTATGAATCTTTTAGAAATCATTGTACATACTTCTTACAGTTGGGATTCAAATTTTTTCCCCCCTTTCATACTTTGGGTTATGGAGATGAATAGTTGTGGACCTCTTAAAAACTGGGAGACGGAGTCTGAAGTATTTAATCAAAACGGGGTTTCTCTGTGAGCTGAGCACTCAGTAAAGTATAAAAACAATCTGCTAGGCAAACTACAGGCACTGGCATAAGGTCCATTATGAATTTCAGAGAAGTGCTGGAAGACATTAACTCCGGGATAAAACTTACTTCAATAGCAGCAAATAATTAAATATAACATTTGAATGCCTTTACATTTCAGAGGCACTCACTGCCATAGACTCAACTTATGTGGAATCTTAAGTGAGTGAAATGAAAAGCTGAGAACGCACAATAGGATGGACGGCTCAGATCCAGCTCGTGATTAATTAAAAATGACAAATGTATATTATTTCTCTGCCAGGCTGAACTGTTCTACAAGAATTCGAGCCCAGAGGAGCATTTCTGGCGTCAGACACTTTGTAATTGCTTCAGTCTCATGCTGTTTCCCCCTCAGAGAGTGCTGTCGGCTAGAGGATCTCACTCAGAAAAAAAGGAGAGGGCAGTAGAGCCAAAAAAAAGTAAGCTTTTTGCAGCAATTTCATCTTAGTGCATTAGGCTAGTGGTAGTGACAGTAACAGCTTTCTGCCAATCCAAAACCAGCAGGAGGACTAAATAAGGTCGGGAAATATGAAACATGGCTTTAGTTTGATTTATGAAATCATAAATCAGCTAGATTTTGAATCTCTAATGCCAGCTGCACTGGACAAAAATGAGGCAGATGGCTAAATTTCTCAACAGTTTCAATAATTGTACAGTGGCTACATGATGGAGGTCACCTCTGCTTCCTTGCTGCAGGTATAATCTTTTCTTGAGCAAATGTTTTGCACCTCAGTAAGCCTGGACTCAAAGCATCTCGCCTCTCTCGAGCCTCTGGGAATATTGCATTTTATGATGCCAAAAAATAAGAATACCTGTGAATTTCAACAATGATTGTATCTATATTAAAAGAAAAAGAACAAATATGTTGTGCTATATGTTGTACATGTGTTGGCTGAGTAATTTGGGCATCTTATTATATCTAATTAGGCAGTACAACAATGAACTCTATCATTCAGTTAGTGTGGGTCAGATAATTATAAATTATGGGCTATTTACAGTATATTTGCATCCATCATTAAAGTGACCAGAAGGATCAACTTAACTTGACTGACAATCCAAAAACAGATTAAGTCAGAAACTCAATAACATTTAGGATTCTTTCTTTTGGGTGTAGAAAAAGAGAATTTTGACATTAAATTTGACATAAATGAAATCCGTATAGTGAACATTTCACCAACACCGAGACCAAATTACTTTGAGTGCAGACAAACAAAATGTTGATTTCAGACCCCAGCACTGTGGGGCTAACATGAAACGAGATTCTGCAGGATGTTCTTGTTGATCCGTGTGATGGATGGCTGCATGACGATTGCTTTTCAAGTGTATTTTCTTTTAAATCAGAGCTTTGAAATGTTAGAACATCCCCTCCCACATGCATACATGGAAACCTAAGGGTATTCAGAGCACAGGCAGGTTGGTAGAGACAAAATCACATATCAGTGGCAACATCCATAATGCTAATGAAGCCAGACAGCATGGAATGGAGAAGCTGAGGAAATGATGGTTGCAAAGTGGCTTGCAGATATATGCCAACTGCCTATAGGATTCAAAGAATAAAATGATCTGAGCTTTAACTGATGTGGAGTGGCAATGATATCAGATCATCTGCTGGGATTGGGGTTTTGTGTCCTGTGTAAACTAAGGGAGTGGATTAGCTGACTATAGTTGCTTATAGAAAAGGCATTTTAAGGAACACAGAATAACTGTTTGATGTTGATCTGTAACATTTAAACCGTGAAGAAGTAGGATTCTCCTGCTAACAGCTGTCTTTTTGGGACTTTCAGAATGAATGGACAGAAGCAGTGGACACGGGTGGCAATAGCACTCCTGGTGCTTACAGTGATTGCAGCTGAAGGAGGCAAAGCAGAAAAACAAGGTGATTCCTTCAAACTTTTAAGTATACTTGTCAGAAGATAAAGAGGAAAAGTGTTAGTTAACCTTAAATTAAGCAGTGTGCATGCTGTCACATTTCATTGTCCTGTTGAACAACCAATTTAGTCATATAAAACTCTTCAAAAAATACAAATATAATTTTTAAAATACAACTTTGAGGATAAAATAATTGGTCTCCTATGAGAATTAACAAGAGACAAATAGGAATAATTTGCAATAAGGAACAAAAAAAAAGTGGAGTAATCCCGCTTGGGTAAAGAAAACACATTTAACCTAATTTAAATTCAGGGGAAAAAAGTTAATTTGCATTGGAAATTAGTGCAAACACCTAAACTCATTACAGCCGCCTTAAAATAATGTGATACAGTCCTAAAGGGGGTACTTTAACAGACGAACATCCAACCATCCATCTATCCTTGCAGTTTCTACCATCTACCAGAAGTTGGTCTGCAATTGCAGAAGGCTAAGCAAGGAATTCATAAACAGAAGATTTAATAAATAAAAATGACGAGCAAGATTGATGTAAGACCTAAATCATATTTCACTGTGGGAAATAACTTCACAGTTGATGTTAAAATCTCAAGTTTTGACCCTCTAGAATACAAGATAACAGAATCACGCGGGTGTCTGGCTGAACACACACCATTTCAGGAGTTGACATGAGTAATGGAGAACCATGTTATTGGAATACTATATTATTTGTTCTATATTCATTTATTTTAAGAAATTACAAACAAAACAAAAGGAAAACACACTTTGTTTGTCCTAAAATACACAATGAACAACAATCACGGGGTGTTTGAAACACTATTTCATTTAATTAACAATTTAAACTTTCCCCTTTTTTGGAATACTTGCTACTAAACTCAGCTTAAAAGAAGAATTAAAAACAGCCTTGCTTTTTCAAACAGTTCTTCACCAGTTTAGGTCAGCAGTGTATGAGTGCACTGTGAGCTCTCATTAACTTTTGGCAGCAAGTACAAAAATCAGTGTAATAGAACAAGCACTATCATCTGTTTAGTCTATGTTTTAGATTACCCTCAGTGGAGCTCTGGCCCTCTCACTTCATTAAGTTTCAGTTGTTTTATACTGATAGAAGTAATACAACCTGTAGCTACTAGCCTTAGTAGAGATGAGCTGATAAGTTCACATCTCGCTAAATTCATGCCTCGAGATTTGATTCCTTCTGTGTTGTCTTGGGCCCCAAATATGTTGTTTTAAGCCTAAAAGTAGTGACATTTGTTGTCTTTTGTCAGGTATTGTGAGCAGCTCTTTACAAGATCTGTAAACAGACGTTCATGGGGATCCCTGCTCAACGCTATCTATTTTGATGTTGTGTTATAATATGGATGTGATTCTACAGGAAAGAAGGAACGCAAGTCAGACTGTGGGGATTGGCAGTGGAGTGTGTGCGTAGCCAACGAAGGGGACTGTGGACTCGGCACCAGGGAGGGAACGCGCACCGGCACTGACTGCAAGCAGACCATCAAGACCCAGCGCTGCAAGATCCCGTGCAACTGGAAAAAGAAGTTTGGAGGTGATAAATGTTCACATGTTGCTTTGTTGAAGTAGGAAAAGAAGGATCTACTTTTCCCAGTATAATTTAGAATACCTACTGTTTTAGGTTTTTAAATAATTTATGCCTTCTAAATGACCCAGGACTCCCCTCCTTCTGTACAAATACATGGATGCCATCCATCTCCCACCACGTCTCCCGATGATTTATTGTGGCCCGTCATTTACACAAACAATGGTCCCATTTTCAGAATAGGAATGAGTAAGCTAGCTAATTAGAGGTACAACAAAAACATCTATGCAGTATATAATATATTGTCATGGAAAACATAGGAATAATTGCCCGGCATTGTCATTTTCTTTTTTGGGCTTGAGACGGTGAGGCTTTTACAGCCGAAATGTCTTGCAGTGACAAGCCTGGAGGACATTTGTTCCCACAGTAAGGCCTGTCAGGCAAGAGCCTGCTGCTCTGCAATGAGCCTGTCACGAATGATGAACACACTGCAGGAAATAATGGTGCTAACTGGCTACATAGATTACAGCAAGAAAAGTTTCGGAGGAGTGGCGTTAAGTTTCACGCCTGCGTATTTGAAACTGTGGAAAGTTAGTTTAGAAAAGAAAAAAAAATAAAAGTGTGAATTGCCCTCTTGGCTGGAAATCCTGCAAAATGAGAGCAGTGTCATTTTAAGTGTGGATACTTTTGTACTTGAAAAAAATGGATAACAGAACCTGTAAGAATAGGTGTGAAAAGACCCTCTACTTCAACCCTGGCTGTTAGCTGCAGCATATCCAAATATAGACCTAAGTAAATTGTCTGTTTGCCATTAATTAATATACTATGTTACTAGTACACTTATTATCTAAGCTCTAGTAGGTAGCGTACTCAAATAAGGAGCTGTATTATATGCCTTTAGCTATGAAGTCTTAAAAGAGACATGAAAAACTGGGATTTTTTTTTTTTTAGTATAGTTCTAAGAGTCCTGAGCATGAAAGATTTGACATCCCATCTGGCAAAACTCTTACATCTAATTAGAATACTAAGACCCAAAAGACCTTAAAAACCAACTAGTGAAAACTAGGTTAACGTTGGTTTTCCAGTTTGCAGCACACAGCCCAAACTGTTCTTTGCCTCTTGCCAAAGTATAACACAGTGATGCGAGGAGAATAAATATTAATATAAGAGGTGGGCACAATATTGTAAAACTGGGGTTTCCAGCAGCATGACACAAAAAAGACGAGTACCTATGGGACTGGTGACCAAGGTAACAAACACAGCAGCTAATGGGTCTCATTATAATAAACCGAAAGAGATAAGTCATATGGAGTGCTGAAGTGGCTGATACAATATGAATCCACAGAAAGCAGCTATGTGAGAGCTGAATGGAGAAGAATTACTAGGAAGTAGAACTATTTGGTTCCGTGGTGCATTTCTATAAAACTGTTAGCGTATGCAGGTCTTTCATAGCACAAAAACACAAGCACATTGCTTCTTTATTAGGTGGAAATGAAAATGCATGAAAGTAATTAAAATTAATAAATAATGGATCTCTTATTGCCAGGAAAAGGGATTAAGGGGTAGTCATAGAACAAATTCTGCCCACTCCATATAATATATGACCATCCCCATATACTCATATGTCATACAACCAACAGGGCTAGGGGCCAGGACTCTATTCTTCGGGTTTTTGGGGGATGTTGCTCCGATAACTGGCAACCCACCCGCAGTAGATGTGCACGGAGTGAGGTCTCGCAGCAAGCTATCAAATACGGCGCATTTCTCGGCTTTTAAAAAAACGCTATGCGTCGCCAGGTGTTTCATCGGATTTGAGGTGTTACCTCCTTTGACAGTATCACAGTATCAGCTTAAAGCACTTGTTGCAGGCTGCTGAGTTTGCATATTTTGCTGTGAAGTACAGCCATACATTTGACCGGTCCTCCTTGGGCATTTTTAATCTGTAGCTCTGCTCTAAAAGAACGTACGTACCTGGACCCGCCTACTATCCTCGGAAACGTAAAATGATTGGCTAGAATCTAAAGTGTATCACAGCTCAGGAAAAAAAAGCACCGAAATAAAGCACCGAAATGTGCGCTGCTTTTCGGACCGGATACCGGTACCCATCCCTACCTCAGCCTTTTGCCTTCCTTTAAATGACTGACAGGCACGCTTCCTCTGAGACCATTTCTGATGAGTAGATGGATCAGGTAGTCATCAGAAATGGCCGTGTCTCTCAGGTCCTGTGTCAGGTCTTTGCTGCATTTCTTTTCCAGCAAAAGACATGACTTCCACATACCGTTCATGTTTTTTTGAGCTATAGCAAGTTTTCAGTTAATAGCTTTTAGGAATCACCTTGTTGGTGCAAAATTGCTTATTTATATCTGTCACACTGTGTATTATCTTTGGCATTTTATATACATTCAACTAAAAAAAAGAGAGATCAAATGATGTGGTTCTTTGAAAAAGAAAGGTGACTTTTTTATAATAATAATAATATTATATAATAATTTATAATATTTATAGATCAGTATTAAATAGCTTGAAAAACCAACAAAAAAATTCCTTTAGAAAACTGCTTAAGACCACTTTAAAAATGGGAAAAAATGTTGTAAGCAAAATATAAGGAAATTAGGATGGCTCATGACCACAGTACTGTACATAAAATTTATGTGCATATTTTTTAAGATTTTGAAAGCAAGAAGGACTTAAACTAGAAATCATTCCAGAAATAACGGATAAGTGATATGAAGAATAGATGGTGGGGATGATCTTAGTGATGGTGAAATGTATGAAACAACATCAAAAGCAAAATGTTGGCTGTTTCATGATGATATTTCATTTTGCATATATGCTGTTTCTATCTGATGGCACTCCAGTTTCTTTAGGCTCTGTAGAAATGAGTTATGACTGAGGTCTTTTTCACTGCTTAACAAATTATATTCAGTGATTTGAGACTTTGGTTTAATGAATAGTCACGAGGGGGTGTTTTCACACTTTTGCAACCATCATTTTTGCCAGCACAAATACTGTATGTTACACTGTATGAAACACCTTAAAGAATACACGAGCTGCCTGACAAATTCCTGGTAGTCAGCAAGGGAGCTCTCTCTCCAAGACAATTTACAGCTGTGGAGGCATAGGGTTTTTAAAGTTGGTTGCTCAGGAAGTCCCTGTAGGATTCTTGCAACAATGGCCCTGTCACTCCCCCTCTTCGCTCTTCGCCCCTCTTTTCCTCGCCCCTTCTCCCACCTCTCCCCTCCTCTGATGAGCACCTTGGGATCTCAGAAGCAGTGACAAGGGTGCTGATGCTTTGATGAGAGAGGAGGCAGAAGAATGAGTGTCACATCCTCAAGGGAACCCGGCTAGACTGGGGGAAAAAAATTAATGGAGAGAGATAAGTGGGACATGGACATACAGTACATAAACAAACACTAACGTACACACGCCTGCATGCTTTTCAAACCAATATCCGTAACATACAGTGCATTAGCGACTGTTGCCATCCGTCTAGAGAAATCTTGCACTTCTTTTGGTTGAATTTAAGTTGTTTAAAATGTATGATAAAATGAAAGCACCAGCAAGACCTCGCCCCAAACATCACGAATATGTAAATATGTAAAATTGTCCTGCTCTAAAATGACATCTATCCAGGAGCCAGGCTCTGCTTGATTACATTCATCTTTTAGAAGGTTTCATCATATCAAGAATATGAGACTCAAACTGCGAAGCATCACCGACTCCAGCAGGAAAAAACATAAACACACTTTACTTTGTTGTTAAGAAAATGGTCTCATGAAGGCACTTTCTGAGCGGTGGACAGTTTCTCTTGATGGAAGAGGGTAGGCAACTGCTCATCAAACACCCATTCAAAGTCAATGACTCAGCACTCCCCAGGCTCAGAAGCTTGTTACAGTCACTGATTACAATGAACTCCTTTTAAAAACAAATGTAAGATGTGCAGGTTTCCTTTCTGATCCCGTCCATACCATTCTTTCTTCGAGCGACTTCACTAACAAAAAGCAGGTGATTTAAAGCCTGATGTCTTTTTTACTTGATAGGTGAATGCAAGTATGACTTCCAGGCCTGGGGGGAGTGCGATCTGGCAACAGGCAAGAAGAACAGAACGGGAGTGCTAAAGCGAGCGCTCATGGACGCGACCTGCGCTGCCACCGTCACAGCCACCAAGCCTTGTGGGAAAATCCCTAAAACCAAGCTGCAAGGTAAGATGACAGAAATAAAACATTTGCTGCATAAAATGCAACTCTCCCTGGACATGTTGAGCTAGTCACGAAAGGTGGGATGCACTAAAGTTGTTATGCTGAATCACCATGTCCAAAAATGTGATATCTTGTACTACGCATTTTGTTGCTATTACTTTTAAAGAGATTAGCTTTTTGGTAAAAATCGTTCCTTGATAGCTAATTATAATGTCATATCTAAAATATATCTAGTGTCTCATATATATTAAGTATCATTATTATTAGTTATATAGAGAGGGACGTTTTAAAATAAAGGTTTCGTTACTAAAAATGAATGCGACTCAAAGCAACTGGCTTGTCAGAAACATGCATTTGACCTTTTACATTGGCCCTATGACAGCCAAGAAGTTATCTATGATCTAATATAAAGTAATTAATAATATTAGCTGAATAAACTTTACATATTAGTTAGGAGGGTGTTACTTTAATGTGTAATTGGTAAATATTTAACATTTCAGTTAGAAATACATCAAATGTAGTATTTCCTACCTTTTGTATTTTTTAAACAAACAAGGTTATTGATTAGCAGCTAAGCTCAGCAGCTTCTGATGACTCACATTGTACAGCCCATATTGCATCTTTGAAGTTACTGGAAATGAAATTCCTTCGCTGACTAAGTACACCTCCAGTTCCAAGACTACACCTTGTGGGTGGCTAATGAAAGCAGAGAGACGAGCGTATTGTAAACCCTCCATTAAATTCCCAGTAAGACAGAAAACATGCAGATCCCAAAATAATCTGAGCAATGGAGCCTTAGTGGAAATTTCAAATTGTAATCTCTTTTCCTCAAAGCAGTCACAATTCTGTTGGCTACCTACCCGTGAATATTTACTCAGTCTGTGGAACATCTCACTAATAAATGAAGGAATCTGTGTTTGTATTTCTTGGCCTTTTTTCCCCTCGACAACTGCTCTTTTAAACAACTTCAGACCACAACGTGCACTCACTTTGACCACCAGCCCTACACCTGCCAAGTATGTGTAAGGCTGGTGCCAAGTACATCAAAAAAATTCTACAAATTCCAGTGAGGCTCAATTAGTCCAGCTATTATAGGATCTACTGGTTTGCTGTTTTAGTTTCATCTGACAGCCTTATTTGGTATGTGTAGGAAATAGGGGTGTACAGAAAAGTGCACCGCTTATTGGTTAGAATTTAGCGTGCTAATACAGGAACTGTCTGCTTCCTATTATATAACTTGTACCTAAAAGAAAATGTCAATTCAAAATATTTACAGAAGGAATCAAAATATAATCGTAAAATATAAATCTGGGGTGAAATTAAAGCAGGACAAAGCCTTTTTTACAAGCCATGTTCATAAACTTCCTTCAATATTTGTAATGTAAGACAGATCTGTTGAAAACCACCCTACGTACAACACTGGCCTTTTTTGGGCTCGTTTGAAAACTGTTTACTTTCCAGGAAACTCACATGATATTAGGTTGGTTTAGATCAAAAGCCAGACCCACGCAGACACGTGGTCTATATGAAAAATCATTCCGGGACTTTCACTGTTAGATCACTGTAAATAGTTACGGGCAATGTCAGATCACTTCGTTTTTGTAATTAATCGTAGCTGAAGGGATGCTTACCGCTCAGACCTCTTTGTTTCTTCTGCCAAAGTGCTTCGCTGTATCCTGACACGTCCGCACATTTGCCTCTTTTGTTTGTCACGATACATGGGTCAAAATCAAAGGCAAAATTACTTGGGCTTCATTTTAAGTAGGACGGATTGGCGTCAGTAGAGTAGTACAAAGTATGTATCAAGGTATTTGGGAGAATGAACTAATTCTATCCTCGTTGTGATAATAACTGTGTAAATTCAGGAGATATTTATCTTGTCCCTGGCACATCTCAGACTGATTGCATCTCCACTAAACCCAGCAAACCCTTGCAAATGATTTAATCGAGGCAAAGCCAGCTGTGATTCAAATTAATATTCAATCTGCCATCAGTATGATGGAAACCCTCCTACTTAAGTGCTAAGTTGGAGCCGTGAAAGACAGTGTTAAAGCAAGGGTGAATAGGTTAACTCATTATTCAGCTATAAGTACAAGCTTTTAGCTTTCTTCAGTCATGTATAAGACACTAAACTGAGGAATACTTTTGGCCTCCATTTCACAGAGAATGTGGGAATTAATCAGTTTATAGAACATTTAAGGAGCTATAAGATACAAGGTAATTAGAAAATCTGAAAGAAACATGGAATATCTACAATATATCCCTGCCTGCTTGAAAAATTGAGGCAAAACTGTTGATGAGAAGCACTCGATTCATTCCAAATGAGTTGGTGCTTTTTGTCAGTTTTGTAAACAAGGATGTTCCATTGTCCAAACAGGATTATAATGAGTACAAAATGTTGCCAGTGGCCATAAACGGCAACCTTATCACACTCCCCAGATGCCACATGTGCACATGAAGTTTGCACATACAGTTTACTTAACCTTACCATCGCTTTATCAAACAACCACAGTCAGGCGAAGTCCCGCTCTGCAAAGATAAGACAATGTGAGCACTTCTGAGAGACCCTCTCAGTGCAACACGTCTGCCACTGCAGTGCTGTGAAATGTTGCACATCTGTCTGCAATACTGTTTGTCTTAAGATTTTTTGCCACACACTATTTGACTTTCAAAAGAGGGATCAGTTGAGTATTTCTCTTGGTAGCACATTGTTAATACATTGTGACAGTAGGAACATCTTGAAGAGATGCACTCTACTTACCATCTCTCACACTTTGCAGCAAATATATGATACTTTTAAACACGTAAAGGTGTATGTGGATTTATATTTAGAAGGTATAGAAAGTAATTGGATGCATTTTGTTCAAAATAATATTTTACTTAATGTGAAATTGAATGTGTGCTCATTTATACTTCTCAGACCTTCATCTATCTGTGCAACTATGGACATGCAGGTTTTTTTCAGTTTCTTGAGTGTTTCATAAGGAACCAAATGATTAATTTACATAATTAAACAAAATCAAATATGACTTCCTCATTAAATTCTTATCAATCGTTTAGAGATGCTTGATTATATCCACATTAAACATGTAGACAATATCACTGCACATCAGTTCAAGGCGCAGCGCAAGTAAAAAAGTACAGCATGTATTTAAATATAGTCTAAAATCTATTTGTTTAGCAGTCATGTGTGCAGCACCGCATACCTGCACATCAATTAAAGCCAGATGCACGGATGCGGTGTGACAACCTAAGAGGTGTGAGAGCTGAGGGCAAAAGAGATGCAGAGCAAGGATGACAGGGGTAGACATGAAGGGAGGCAGTTGGGAAGAGAGACTCGATATCTGTGCGAGGTGTGATATCCCATGTCTGCCAGTTGGAAGATAAGCCTTGGGAAACAGGAGAGCTACTAGGAAACAGAGAGGGGGTGCTGTGCACAATAAGGTTCACATGGTAGGGGGAATTGTGCATGCTTTACTCTGTGAGTCAGGGGATGGCAGAGATACAGTCCACAGCAGCAGAATCAGAGGGCTTATGAAAAGAAGAAAAAAAACCCTGAAAAACAAACAAACACAGAAATGTTTGCCTTAGAGAGACAAAGTGAGAGAAAGAAGAGACCATCTAACCCCCAGCTGGGAGAACATGTCTGCCCAGCCAAATATGTAATCCTGACCAGCCACTTTAGGTTTAGGAGATGCAGCTGGGTTTTCCCTGAGTGCAGCAGGGTTGCTGCTGTGGCGGCAGCATCTGTCATTTGCAGATTTTGAAGGAGACAATGGTAAGAGGCACCTTGGGAGCGATCTGAGATCCAGAGTTGCGTGTCTTTGCTGTCTAGTCCAGGTGAAACACGGACCCTCTGGAGCGAAAGAGAGAACAAAGACTGACAGAAATGAAACATTATGAATACCTGTAGAAATCTCAAGGTCCCCACCTTCTCTTTCAGCACAACACACAGAGCAGTGCGTGAGGGAGTCTTTGCATGCCAAAGTTGATTTCAGGTAAAACAAAAGGCTTTGTTAGGAGAAATCTGGCATCTCTGGATCTTCTTGGAGTGAATTTGCTTCTGTCATTCATCTTGAACAGACAGGAGGTGTCCTCATTTTTAAGTCAAAGACATGCATTCACAGCCACATATGGTTGTGGCACTCAGGATTACTGCCTCCCAAAGGCAAAGAGGCATAGCTGCGAAAACTGAGGTTGAGAGTGGTCAAACTTTATAATTGATAAAGTTGTAATAAGTAATAAAATGCCTTTTTATTCTTTTTTATGACATTTTATGACACCGATGGCATGTGCATCAGTGTCATACTCCAGCTCTCTTGCTTTAGCTGTCTAAGCAGCTCCACCTCAATGAAAGTCTGAGAAGCAAAACAATTAGAATAAATTATAAAACAAAAAACTTGATAATACTGTGTCCTTAGCTACTGTTGGAATAATGTTTTAATTAGAAAATAACACAGAAAGTTTGATCAAATGAGGGTGAAAAGGTGGATGTCAAATAGTAACATTGCATTTCAGTGAGGTGGAGCTAATTTTTACTTTGTGATTCAATAATGTGGAGCAGTATCATTTTCTTGCTGTGAAGCAGAAGTATGAAGTAGATAAATAGTTTACAGTTATCCTATATCATTAACTTAATATGCAAGTTTTACTTTAATATGTGCATTTTTATTAAGTGAATGCAAAAAGCCTGGAATTTGTGCAAATATGTAGCCACTGTGTTTTGGCTCAGGACAGATTTGAGCTGGAGAAGGCAGCAAGGGTCTGATTATGAGTCTGTGTCAGAGGCAAAAAGAAGCAGAGTCATGCAATGTGCAAATGCAGCAGAAAGTACTCCAACCTGGCATGAGAGTCCACATCTCATATATGGAGCTGAGAGAACAGCATGACAATAAATCCTTTTCTTCCATCTCTCTCTCTCCAGGGAGCAAAATATGCTGACACAAAACAGCAGGGAGATGAAGAGAGAGAAAACATTGAAACAAATAAAAAAAACAAGTAAACAAATGGCATGGAAGAGTAATTTCTGTATTTGCAGGGGCGAGAGCGCTTTGCATGTCAAGATTCTTATGCCAGTGGAAGTTTGCAACTGAGATGACAAGAAGAGATTTTCGGCTTTTTCCTGGTAGTGCACATTGAGAATGTTAAAAGGCTGAAAGGCGGCTCGTATCTCATTGGTAAAGCAAGCCTTGTCGGAGTTTAGAACTGCTTGCCAGCACGTTATTAGGCTAAGATAATTTCTTAAGGTAATCTCTCCAAACAAAAGTGCACAAAGTGAATGCATACAGAATCACAATGTAGCTTTTCTGTATGTTACTGTCCCTGCTGGATTTCTAGACATCTTATAATGACAGTCATTTTCATCACACACCATCACTCTCTACTTTGCCAAGTCACTTCTTTTGTTTAGAGCATGTGCTTTGGATGCAGATGGCTGACATCGCCGTTCAACGTGTCCTAAGCTGGACAAATCTTGCTTTGAAACACGATTTATAGTCAGAGATTAGACATGCTAAACACCCAAGAACTTCAAACATGTAGAAGATGATGAAAAGTGCAGAAGGAGCAAAATGTATAATTTTTATTCAACATTATCCATGTGCATTTTTCACACCAGCCATTTTAACTTGTCATCGTGGGGAAAGCACAGGTGTTACTAACAATATTAAGTATGGCTTTGTTCCTTTGAAGTGTCCAGATGAGTCACGGCAGTGCGGCTACCTTGACAGACTCATGGTTAGGTTGTAGCATTTTCAAAAACCACTTTCTTGCTGAGAGGGAGTGCAGATGCCACTGCACTGTCTGTATTCTAAAACAAGCTTTGATATGTGCACAATTAAAGACTGAATCTTTTTTATAAATAAGGCTTTAAGGCCCTGTTATTGTGCTAAGTCAGTTTGCTAAGACGCTTCCAAGCATAATATTCATAGCACTCTGAATTCTCCACATAAGTAACATTTGCTTCCAAATTGCTAACTAGACATATGGTGCTCTTTAAGAGCTGTGATTTGTTAAGATGCATCCATCCATTCTCTTCTGCTTATCCTTATAAGGGTCGCAGAGCCTATCCCAGCGATCATAGGGTGAGAGGGAGGGTACACCCTGGACAGGTCGCTAGTCTGTCGCAGGGTTTACACAGAGAGACAGATAACCACACATTTAGAATCATCTATTAACCTAACTGCATGGCTTTGGACACAATATAGTATTATGTAATACTCATAGTGAAAACATTACATTTGGTGAGCCCGTACAGAACTATGCAGAGTACTCGCCCTATAGCAGTTGGGATTGGCTCCAGCTCTCCCGTGACCCTGGATTGGATAAATGGCTAAGGAAATAGATGAATTTGTGCAGGCCAGTTTTGCTAACATACATAGTCACCACCCAAAGCTCTGTTCTGAACCAGGAAAAACTCTGGAGCTCACTGCTGCTGCACACTTTCAAAATGCTTTGGCTTAGCCTGAAGTAAATATAGTAGTCCTAAATTGGCATTTATATATTCTACTTCTCACTGACAGAATGCTTGCTGCGAAACAGAGCGAGTGTTGGGATTCCACAGAATTGTCATTTGTCCTTCTGAGGTCTCTTGTTTTATTGCCTGTATCCACTTTGTCTCCTTAAGGCTCAGTTTTTCGGTTCAGCAGCTTGCAAAACTTAGTTCTGGGTTCTTTACCCTTGTGGTAGTGCACCACACCACACTGTAGCTTTTAGGCATTTTCTTCCCTTTTTTCTATTTTTTTGCAAAAGCAGTCTTCATATAGAGCAAAGTCAGTCGAGAGCCATGGATTGTTTTCCTGTCTCTAAAAAAATGGCTGTATTTATTGTCCAGTGTATTTATTGTCCAGTGAATTTCAGTCATGATTTGTTTTATTTCCACCTGTAATGTTCCCAATATGACTTGGCAGAATATGTTCTAATGAAATGAGCCATTTTCCTGCCAAACAACCATTTGCACAGATGTTAGATGTGGTACTTTTAGACATATAACATCTGCGCGCTAAAATGCGAAACATCAAAGTTGTAAAATGATAAGACACCAACAATTTGGCTAAGAGATAGACATACATGGAGCCACGTAGATACAAACAAAAATAAACAGCACAGCTGAATGACCAACACACAGCTAGGCAGAAGCTAGCTGTCCAAACCTCTGAGGGTTGTGCTCTATTTCTGTTTACCAGAGTGGAGAGGCCATAAAGCAGAAAGGAGAGCGATGCACTGTGGCTCCTGTCATGGCAGCCAGGTACCAAGCCACTGTTGCGGCAAGTTGATAAGGTGGTTTTTCATGAGGTACAACCCAGGCTGCCAAATCAATCCCCAAGAGTGCACAGAACTACAATCGTCACAGCACAAAATGTGAACTCTGGCGAAAAAAAGATTAAAACTCATACAGTTAATACATTTTGTTACCGAGCACAGGTTATCTTAACTTTTCACAAAATAGCACAACTTGTAGAAAAACTGTCAAAGTAAAAATTGTCTATTTTAACCTTTTTATCCTTGCAGATGCAAAGAAGCAAAAGAAGGAAGGCAAGAAGCGAGAGCGCACCCAAATGGCTGATGAGCTTGTTTGAGCCCGTGAAGAAGGAAGAAGACAGCGGAACAGACGGCCCTATTTCAACATGGTTCCTCTTTACGTGTCCTGTAGGTTGACTGTAGGAGCCCGTATAGCTTTGACAAAAATCAGTCAGAAGATGACTCTTAGTGACCACATTTTACTTTTTTCTTCTTTCTAGCACCTGAGGAGAAAGACTTGTATGTTGCAATAGAGGATGTAATACAATAGAGATAAATAATCAGATTTAATTAGTAGCATTCCCACTTAATGATGTTATGTCTAGAATTATTTTCTCAAGGACAAATTGCTTAGGATTTGTCTTACAGTTTCACATAGCATAACCCTAATTTGGAAAACTCTTTGATCCATGCCCAGACTTAATAAGTCGGTTTGTTAAAACTGAAGCTATGAAAATGTTTACTCAATTAATTTGAGCAAAAAAAAAAAAAAAAGTCATGAATTTGCAATTTGTGGCTCACTTTAATTATAATTCTTTTTCTTCCTGTCAAATAGCACCGAATCAACACAAGATAGTTTTTTTTTCTCCTGCTGCTCTGTTGTACCTCAATTTATTATACTCACTGGTTGTAACTCTCCATCTCTCGGTTGTAAAAAAAGAACGAAAAGAAAAAAAAAAAAAGAGTCCCCACTGTGGTAGCCCTTCGAGTTAACATCTTCTCTGTTTCCTGGTACATTTCCAAAAGTTAAAAATGAATAAAATAAAATTCAAAGTTAGAAAACACACCAACAGTGTTTGTGTTTCATCCTGTGCTTCCCGTTAATCAAAAACCTCCAAATTTCAAACACGTTTCGTATATTTTTATTCGAATTTCATTCCGAGAGGATATGGCACAATGTAACCACTTAATGCAGTTCATCTTACAGTGTCATAGGTAGCCAGTGATAAGAACACTCAGATTCATTGTCCAGAACAGATAATCAATCAAGAATGCATCAAAGCAAAAAATATTACCATTGTTACTGTACAGGGAGTTTCATAGTGGGGGGAGGGGAGGGAGAATAAACGAGGGATTGTCGAGGGGAAACATTCAGAGAATAGCTATTAATCGTGTATGTACATTTCAAATATACTGCATCTGAATTACATATAATGTAATATCATATAGATATATACAATGCAAACAATAAATTTATTTTTCCTATTACAAGAGAAGCCACAAGCCACAGTGAGTGAGTACACAGTGAGCACCTACATATATAAGCAAATGAAAAATTAACACCTGAATGTACATTTAACACTTGCAGCAGGCTACTGATTGCTTTTTTTAAAAGTTGGTTTCCATTTTAAATACACGTTTTCTGACCCATGAAGTTCAGACCAGGTCATAGAACTCAAACCCTCAGCACATTAGTTTTTTTTTTTTTACAGAACACATTTTTCCCATGATGTTAAAATTGCAAAAAGTTGTAAAGTGTGTCTAGCAAGATAGCAGGTGAACCACCTTTTTCTCAAGGTAAGTGTGAAGCCTTGTAAATTTACAGGTGAAATCAAAATGAAACCCTTGCCTCGGAGCTTTCGGCCACACTGAAACTAGTTTTAGCTTTTGTCCCCATCCTCGGTTTCCCTTCTTGGGGATTGCTCTTTTTTTTTTTTCCTCTTTCTGGCTGCATAAGTCATTCTTCAAATCCCCTGGAATGTTTTTCCAGTGTGTAAAAGTTTGGATTCAGTCACTCAGTTCCCAAGGCAAGAATCCATTTCTTCAAATGACGCACTCCAGAAATGCACATATTTATACCTTCTACCTTTGCAGTTATATAATCTTAGAAACACAGTTTATAATATTCACATCTTTATAGATTTTTATTAATCATTTTTTAACCCCAAAAAACCAAAAACCCTGGCTGTACACTGGTCAAATTCTAATTTGTAATACTACATTTGTACTTTGTACAATGATAAAAGGTTCAGATTTACAAAATGTGATAGAAAATGTATGTATATCATGTCTCTTCCATGGAATTCTGTGTCTCAGTGAGTCTTTGGAAGCTTTTTGCTGTTGAAAGACTGTTTAAAGAGAAAGAAGTGATGACAAAGAAATAGGTAATCACTCTGCCTGAATCTGTCCTGATGTGCGTTATGATATTTTATCCAGTCTGATGAGTTCATGCTGAGGATGCCAGTTAGAAAAAAAATAAACCACCACACAGCAAGGTGCACGCACACACACACAGACACACACGAATGAATGATGACCCCTGATCTCAACGTAAAGACACACACGTAGGTTTTGCATGTAAAAGTACAATGCCTTTGAAGACGATTTAGAATACATACATAAAGGATTGGCAGTCCACTAAAAAAGCCCACTGTGCCTGCAAACTGGTTTAGCTGTGGATATTTCTACATCATTTCAATTCTTTAGCTTGTTCAGTCGAAACAGGGGACTCCTGTTAACCTAAAACTTATAGTGATGGTAGCCCAGAGCTGGCAAAATAATATCAATAAATAAATAAAATCAGGAAGGCTGACAAACACGCTCTTTAATGTGCATCACACAGCAGCACGATCCACAACTTTCAGGCCAGACACTCTGAAGAAGCAACAGGGATTTTAGGATAAAAGAGCAATTTGTTTATGTCATTCTGGATAAGGCACTTCAAATTGCTCTGTACAATCCGGCGATATAAACTTTCGGTCTCTGAATAAAATCTCACAGCATGCACAAGCTGCTGCGTCTTCGTATCTGCTTGGTTGCACAAGACTGTTGAGATTATTCTCAGCAACGGCCCCAAGAGTGAAGCCAGAGAAACCTCAAATTTAAAGTTGTCTCTGATAAACGTTGCGTGTCACATGTACTCCTTAAAAAAGGAATGTAGCCCTTTGACATAAGCCGTATTGACAGGAGCCCAGCTAGCTCTGACGGCACAACACGATATGATGACTATTACAATATAGAGAGAGACTATGTTTATTTTGGTCATGGACATCAAGATATGTATAAATGCATTTGAAATCACTGATAAAATGCTAAAATGCTTGAAAACAGTGAGAAACTATGCATTGCGTTCGCACGGCATGAGAATGAGATGAAATAAAAGCATAGGAGCGACAGTAAACGGTGCCGTGTCACTCTGTTTACATACAGTGGCAGGTTTGGGACCGGGACACTAAAATTCTTGCAGGAAAACCTTTGGCTGACCTGCTGAGAATGGCTGGGACTTCTCCAAACATGGTCCACCTGCGGTGTGATCCTCTAGCTTTGGATTTTGTCACTGAACAGACCCTACTCTCTCCGCCCTTTCTATGTCTCACTCAGCCCCTCTCGTAACCACGATTATCTGCTGTTTCACATGTACAAAGAACACCTTGGAGCCATCAGCTTGTTTTCTCCGTTATATGGACGACAGCTGTACTCTTTCACTGTCACTATGTGTTGCACTTTCTCTCTGTCATAAGGGTACATTCCTCACCTAACCCCCACCCACTTTGACCATTTCCAGTCAAGCCCTAATACAAGAACGTCTTTTAGTTCTCAAGTGTTTGACAACGTGGCAACAAGACCAGGATGAGTGAAATGGCTTAATGGCCCTAATGTTCACACACGTTTGTTTTGTTGGATGCATTTTGTCCTTTTCCCGCTCCGGGAGGTGATAAACTGCCATCGCCTTCCATCAAACACCTACACAGCTGCTCAAGCTGAGACCCCTAGACCACCACTTGAGCTGTGAGCCACTTAGTCTCCTGCTGGTATCACTCAAATGACAGCTTAGTAAAGATTAGTTATTCTGGAAGGGTCTTTACTCACTTCTAAGATGTGTGACAGATGTCAGACAGACATGGCTCCACTTATCATCGAAAAGGATGGCTGCTCTGATGGACGTCTGAGTTCCTGCTGGAGGTGTTTAGATAAATATGGACCAGTTGGGGTTTTTTTTATCCCTTCTGTTGCTCAAACCTCAAAAGTAAAATTCTGAGGTGGTTTAATTTTTTTCTGTTTTACACTACTTTGCATTTCTACTGAGAACTTTAAAAGAATGACAAAACATTTTATGCCAATATTAAAAGATAAATACATATGAACGCACCACTAAGACACAATGACCTATATCAGAGCATTATAGTTCAGGTGTCTTGGTGAAAAAGAAGATTTAGAAGATGCAGAACAAATGGAAAGATGCTGTGGGAGCCCTTGATGCCATCTTTCATGGATGCTGAAAGAAATGTGAGGATTTTCTGGGCAAGGCAGGCAATCACTTCATTGCGAATAGAGGCAGTCAGCGGGTGTTCTGTCTACGATGCAGAGTCCAGCAAAACCACTGGATCCCAGACCTGCTCAGCAGCTGCGGGAACAGTTTTGACTGTATGACACCTAAACAGTGCCATCAAGTCAATCTAACTTGTGAGGGTTGCTTCAAGGAACATGGGGTGTAACATATTTCCAGATTATCTAGGCAAATTGGCCACTAGATTGTCAAATGCCTGCGGGAATGTGAAAATTGATGATTCTTTGATGAAAGGCAAATTTTAATTTGAACTAAATATCATTATTTCTAACCTTCTAATGTCTCTCAAAGTCATTTGAATAAAAATATACAAAAAAGACTGTAACTCCAAACTTTCACTACTCTCCTCTGCACTGTAATTTTGTGCTTTGACCTTCTTGTTTAATCTCTTCCCCCTTTCCCCACCCGATCGTGGCAGAATGCATACTGCTGCTCGAAGTCTCAATATATATATGGACTGATTTGAAATGAACAGAGCATACATCAGTGGTGTAGTAGCTGGAAATAAGGTGATACATTGAGAAAAATGAAAGATACAATGAAATAATATATGAAAATGACTATATAAATATACATTTATATGTACATTACATTCATGGCCTTAAAAGAGTAAGAGACTATAACAGGATCAGGGTTGAGTGGAGCACTAAGTGGGGCATGGGCTTGTAGCAAGCTGAGCGTATAATGGGCAATCTTTAATCTCAAATGTAGGTGTTCCACATCGTCCCATAATCTGATCAGCCTCATGGTGAGTTTTCATTATAGGATCTGTCCCAGATTTCTCTTTAAGGAGACAGCCTTGAGTAGCTATTCGGTGCAGGCGTAATTCTTTGCAAAAAAAAGCCCCCCTACCAGCCAATGTGGCAACATCCTCGTGGCAATTTCTCCTGCGTTTTAATCAGATCAACTGGTGAGCGCACATTAGTATAAACGAGGATCTCGAGGCTTAAGTGATGGATGACATGTATGAGCACACAGAACATGTTGTGCTGGAAAAATATATTTTTCTCCATTTTTCATTTCATTAACACAAGTGTACGTGTGTGTGTGTATATGAGTGTGTGTGTTTATAATAATTGAACAGTAGTAAAATAAAAAAAGTCACAAAACACAAAAGGTGTAAATAGCCCTTTTTTTTAAAACAGAAAAATCACGAGTCTATGACCTGTGATCAGAAGTAAACTCCACTCATGGAGTGCACAGACAAACTCCGCATGTATACAGCCACACACAAGCGTACCCCACACACACACCTAGGTCTTCGCAATCGCAATCATCATCAGTACAGTACAGAGCACGCTGTGACATCAATCCACTAATCAGCATGATCAGATGACGTCTCCCACTCAAAGTGCCTTCCCACAGACGGTAAGAAAAAACAGCTCTGAGCTCCAACCACCTGTTTCACTCACTGAGAAGGAAGTTTCATTTCAGCGGTGAATATCTTGACAGCAAAAACACATTTCTTCATAGCTGTCATGAGCGACAAAAGAGCGACTGAGCAAGCTATGCCACATTTTTAATTTATTTTTTTTATAGCTATTTATAGCTACTGCAGTTGGGTCTGTTTGTTTGCCTTTCAGCTACAGCCATTTAGTTATCCCTTCTAATGGTATATGACAGACTACTCTTTGAGACTACTCTTTGGCTGTGTGCAGTGACTTCCTCACACTGACAGCAAGACAAAAATCACTGCCCCGAGACAAAAACAAACAAACAACAACAACAACAAAAAAGGTAGTATCACACATAGACCCTCAGAAAACATCATGTTGTTCTTTATATCCAGTCCGATCCATTTTCTACCTCTTATCTGGATCCAGTACCGAGTGGCAGTCAACTCAAAATTGTGCAGATCTTGCTCGCCTTGGTGATTACCTTGAACCTTTCTGGGGGTCTGCAGGGCATTCCCAACCAGCTCAAGTGATTTCTTTCAATTTGAATAAGCAAGCGCTCTACTCTAAGATCCTCCTCCTTGTTGCAGTTTGCATTTACATTTTTGTGCAGATTAAATGACAGAGCACGTTAATCAGCCATTTCCCCCTTGTTTCCATTATTTGTGCTACACTAAGCTACAGCAACTGTCTCCTGGTCCCATTTTTATCTCAACAAACATGAGCGCTAATAGTCTTCCCATCCATCACTGACGTGAACGAGCATATTTACATCCTCAATGGGGATCCATCCTCAATTAGCAGAATAACGGATCTATCTGACTGGTTCAAATTAAGTTTTGCTGTTGAGTATTTTCAATCTTTATCAGCTGCTTCAGTGGATTTTAATTGCTTTTTTTTAAATGTACAAATTTTATTCTTAAAAAGAACAAAAATTTTTTGCTAAACCAATCTTTTAAGCTCAACATTATTTCTGACTGGGATCTGTTCCTGCCAGTGTGCAAACTTGCCAAGTGCAACTTTAACATTAAAAGTCTTATGTAAGTATCATGTATTAATGGCAACTCATTCCCACAGGGGCTCATTGTTAAATGGGAACTCTTTGAGTCCTAATGTGAGTGATTGGAGGTGTCATGATGATGATCACAGAAAGACGGCAGGCAGAGGGCCACAAGTGTGCACACAAATGCAGAGCCAGCACGCACCTACTTCTGCACTCACACACATAATTACATAATGATATTTACAGTTATCTACAGGTATCTTTTCTGAACTTCAAACTTCTGATGTTTGTAAATTCAGTCAGCCCTATTTTCCCATTTTGAAGATTTCTTGTGTTTTCTTACAGCAGAGATATTCCTCTGCTCTTTACCTTTGTTCATTTTTCATCAGATCAGTCTCACTTCCTTTTCCCTGCTTTACACCCCCTTTCTTTTTTAGGCATTCAGTAACCCTTTTTTGTTTACCTCACAACCTTTCTTATTTACACTGTTTCTGCAAAACATATCTCAATGCAACTGGCTTCAGTTAAATTTGTGTAAAGTGCTACAACCGGTTATTGAGAGAATTTGGAAAACTAATGGCTGAATGATGGCAAAGGTACTCTTGCAGTCTTTATGATGCTTACAAACCTCTTTCATAGGCACAGATACACATGTTCATGGATGACACACACAAACACACAATCATAGACACACGACTCATCCATCTGTGGTTCCTGCCAAGCGATCTGTGTTTATCTGGCTGACCTAATATTCTTATATTGGCAGAGAAGAAGATGTTTGAATGTCTTTTTAAATGTGACATTGCACAGGGCGTAGCAGGCCGGATTAATGGTGCTGTTGATATAGCATAGCCAGTAACCAATAGTCCATACTGTGTTGGGGATACAGCTAGAGCAAAACGTGTTAATAAGCACCATCACGTTGTAAGGAGTCCAAGTGGCAACAAACGCTACCAGGATGGCCATTATGGTGCGGGTAACTTTTTTCTCCCGTGACGGTGCTGCTTTCTTCTTCTTGTTTGGAGGTTGCTTAGTCATCTTCACAATCTTCCGAGCCACATGGTTCTGGCGCTCTGAGGTTGGGACAATCTCAACAGTGGCATTAGATGGTGTGTAGCAGTCACCTTTGGGCGATTTAGTCTTGATCTTAATGCATGTCAGCTTGGAGCCCCCTGCTTTGGCTCGCTGACGTGTGATTGGCTGGTTTGTCTCAAGACTGGAGTTGGCTGTGGATGGTGCTGGTTCCTCGTCCTTCTGATTGGAAGCAGCCACACTGCCAGATGTTGAGTCATTGGAGCTTTCCTTTTCCTCTCCAGGAGTACAGTTCTCCCTTGCTGCATCATCACCTTCAGTTTCTCCCTCAGCAGTGGTTGAGGAAGGCCCTTTGCCATTCTGGAGTTTTCCGTCATGCTGGTTTGCCCCATCAGCAGCATTCTGGCTTTGCGAATGCCCCGCATCTTCCCCTGGTACATTGTTGTTGTTAGATTTTGGAGTATTGTTTCTCCTCTGGCCTGGTGAGATAGATTCAGGGATTGCTCCGGATGGCTTCCGGTTGTCCTTCTTCACACGGCTCTTGCTTGCTCTTGAGATCTGCCAGTAGAGCTGAATCATGATGATGACAGGTAGGTAAAAGGCGGCAATGGCTGTGCCAAAAGTAACGGCAGCATTGGAAAAGAACTGGATATAGCACTCCTTCTCAGGCACTGTCCGCCCACCCACAATGAACTGCCAGAAGAGAATAGCAGGCGCCCATAGGATGAAAGACAGGACCCAGGCAGCCGCAATCATCATTCCTGCCATTTTGGTGGTCCTTTTGACAGGGTAGGTGAGGGGCTTGGTGACACAGAAGTATCTATCAAAGCTTATGATGAGAAGATTCATGACAGATGCATTGCTGACAACATAGTCCAATGCTAACCACAAGTCACACACCACTGGCCCCAGGGGCCAGTAGCCAATCACTATGTAGACTGTGTACAAGTTCATCGAGCACAGTCCAATAATGAGATCAGCACATGCAAGGCTGAATAAAAAGTAGTTGTTGACAGTTTGTAAGTTCCTATTAACTTTGATGGAAAGCATGACTAGGATATTTCCAATAACTGTAACCAAACTGAGGGAACCAGCCACCAACACGATGAACACCACCTCCACAGTCTTGTAGGCGCTTTCGCTCTCTTCCACAACTTCTGTGTCATTGCCTTCAGAGGCATTCCAATATGTGAAATTGAATGCATCCATGGCATTTGGTCTTTTGTTGCCACCTCCTACTCAGATGGAACCTACAAGAGAACAAAAGAGAGAAGATTTGTAATAAGGTGCAAAGGATGACGGTGATAGCTTCAGCATTTTAGTTAGCTAAAGACTATTTTAGATGCATATACATTGTATGCACTTTATTTTTTCTTTTCAACTGTGAAAGCTGAGAAGCCCACAGTAACTTAATTTTTAACTTAACTTAGCAAGCCAAGTATTTTCTCACATATAGTCAAGGTACCTAATCCAAAATACATTAATATGTGCTGATTGGCACTAAATTAAAATTAAAACGGCAAATGACAGCAGCACTTATCAGCACACTTGATAAATATACTTTCAGAATGCTACAAAAGATGCGATGCAATCTTCCAACATGTAATGGTACAATTAGAGCAGATGATAATCGAGATTCATTACAAAAATGTGAAAATATGCTTCTCTAAACCATCAGTATGGGCAATATGACCCTTTCTGTTTCAAACTAGCTTTTAGCCCTCCTAAAAGCAATTCATCAGATAACAGTGGCAATTTTGGCCACACACTAATTAGCTTGATAATTGGAAGCACAGGTATCAGGCACTTATATTTTTCATAATCACTGCATGAATAACATCTACCCATTAGACACCTGCCTCATTATAGAGAAAAAAACCCAAAAGGTCCCTGAGAGGCAAAAACCTAATGCACATCAGTGATTGATGAATAATAAGATATGTAAAAATAAATCGAGGTAGGATATGAAATGAGGATATCATGATGACAGATTGCCCTGTGCCAGACTGGCGACCTGTCCAGGATGCACCCTGCCTCTCCCCCCTGTGATAGCTCAAAACACGCTCCAACTCCACCATGACTTTAGTCAATTAGTGGAAAGAAGAAGATGGCTGGATGGACAGATGGATGATGACATGGTCATGGTAATAGAAATGTTCACATATAGGACTGTTTGTTTAATAAGCAAATCATTTTTAATGCACATATAAACAAAGGATAAATAACTTTCATAAATTATTAATTTTAAACCAACATAATACAACATAATTTTACTTCAGTCAAGAGTCAAACTCACTCTGAAACCCCTTTATGTCAACTGATCTCAGTGCCTACTAGCTTCAGTGTATATCTCAACACATCTTTGAACATCCTAGTGGTAAAATAGAACATGCTGAGCCCACATAGAGTTTAGCTCATCTTTGCTGCTGCTTCTGCAAGCTGCTTTGCAACCCACTTACAATACAATTTCTCACTTAATGTCATGTCTGTTGTCACTGATACTTGTTCTATTTTATCTTTGGAATCTTTATGTATGTGTATGTCAGGGGGAGGGGAGGCCTCAGGACAAAGCCATACCTCTAAATCTTAATTGCTGCAGATGATTGATAGCCATTTTTATGCCACTGTTGTGGTCCCAACTGGACTGAATGTGGTTAAACATGCAACAACATACCTGTAATGTTTTCTTTGCTATTTTTTAAAACCATGTACATATAAAAATGTATTTATTTATTAATCCCCAGTGATTAAAGCTTACTAGGTGTTAACACTTTGATGGATACACTTTCAAACTAATACCGTAATACCTAATGACTAGTTTGGGGCTTGAATTATTGTCCTTTCATGTCTTCTTCATGTGTTTCTAAACCCATATATTAGCTAATGATGTTTTATTTAAAATTACTATTCCTTTAAACCAAGGCAGGGTTACTGCATACATTCTTAAAAAGAGCGAGGAACTGTGTGATTATACACTACACACATCATGTTACCAAGAGTTCAATGAAAACTTTAAAAGGAATTATTGACAATTTGAGCTAGCATTTTAACTTCAAAGACATTTTCCAACTTGCATTTAAAAATTCTTTTCATACAGCACTATAAACTTCTTTGGATTCCCAAGTCACCCACTAGTTCTCCCTTTTAATCTTAAACACTCATCGGTGTTGTAGACCTTGCTTTGATTTTAAAAGCACTGCTCAGTTCTGCGCATACTGTACTAGAGTCTTTTGAAATTATGAGTGATGTGTCTTAAGGTGGGTCAAAATTCTTTGAGTCATTTCAGTTGCTTTTTTGCAGATTTTATGGCACTTGGTGACCTGTTTAGTGTTTTTACGCAAACACCTTAACGTACTCAAATTTTGTTCAGCCTCTGAACTGAAGGTTCAGGTATTGGTGGTACTCTTTTGCTGTGATTTAAAAACCAACCTTAATGTTACTCAATACGTTTCTTGACATTGCAGTAAATATAAATCAAAGCATATTTGAGTAAAAACTGCTAGATAAATCACCAACACATACCCCTGTCCATACATCACCTTGAATTTAATTACACAAGACAGAAAATCAAATTGTTTGTTCTTCGGGGATAAATGCCAAATCTGAAAAGTGTAGACAAACTAGAAAATCTGTCTCACTCAATTGTTTAAGAACACACACCTGCAATCCTCTATCATATAAAGTAGTGTAGTTCTCTTCCAAATTTCCTTTCATTCAGCTTTCTTCAGTCTACATTTAAGCAGTCTTTACATCCAAGTTTTTTGCTTGAATACAGTTTAATGTAACAAAAGGTTAGTGACCAATCCGATCATTTCTCTGTGACGCTTCTCCAGCTTGAAAGCTGTCTTGTTTAATACTTTGCCATTTTGGTCTAAGGTCTTTAACCATTGAGCCCAGTGAGTAACTAGTGAACATTCACTTATCTGCTGTGCCAGAAATCCCTAATCATTGCATTAGGCATGGAGCTAAGCTTGTCTAATCCGCATAAAATGTTTAAGTCCACCGATTTACATTCAAAAACACTAACAATACAAATGGGACACACTTGTGACTTGCTTCAGCCAAGTGGATTAGAGAAGTAAAGGGGATCAGTATAGATGGTCATAGCACTGTTGAGACAGTTAACTCCCCTAGCTGCTCTTTGTCCACCTCTAGCTGCTATAAGCTATGTCCCCCACCTGAAATCTCTTCCACAACAGGGCGAAAGCTGGGCCCCCGCTAGAGTCAACTAAAAATGCACAAATCCTTTTTAAGCTCAATGTGGGCAGCCATGGTTTTCCAAAAGCAGACTTAGGGGCCCAGACTTGGTTTAAAAGCTTCACTTTATTTAAAGGAAGCCATTAGACACCCCTTCCAAGGAAACCCATTTATTTACTTTAGCTTTACTGTTGTGCTTTTAGCTGAAAACCTCATTAAACATCTTTATCTTAGCTCCTTAAGAAGAATTGAGGAACATTAATAAGCCATTACTGAACAGAAGCAAGATGTTTTTGCTGTAGTGTGACTGGTAGACATACTGGCACTGCAGCCTGCTGAGCAGCAGTTCAATTGTCGTCACCTGGGGAGAGCAGCAGTGGCACTCTTAGCATAGCTATCAATCATGGAGCTTACCTGCAACTCTCAGTACTACAGTAGTCAGGTACCACTGCATCTGACAGAGCCCAATCAGAGCATGAGTGGCACCTCAGACAGATGAATATTCAGATATTTTTCACTTATTCTGTAAAGTTTTTTAAAGGATTAACATAATCAGTCACAGATGATGTAATAAAAAATAAGTTTGTTGTTTGTTGTAATTTGTGCTCTGCAACTCAGAGAATTAAATGTGTGTCAGTGGGTCCAGTAATCCTAAATTTGCCATTTTTGTTTAAATTGTTTTTATTTAAAAAAAGGTGACAAGTCAGTTGCTACCATGGGAAGACATGACTAAATGAGCTTCAGTATTGTTCTGTGTTCAGATGCTGGTATTCCTAGAGCTGGCTCACTAGAGCTGAAAATTGCGTATGCCCTCTGGGAAACAGAGAGGGCCAACCTCTCTCTTTCACGTCTTATGTCCTCACTCTGTCTCTTCTGGTGGACTCCAGGCTAGCCAGATATAACAAAAAAAAAAGCCCAAAGTGAAGCCAGAAACACTTGGTGCATTTAACCCTAAGTAAAAGTTTCTGATTTAAAATTAATCACTTACACGATAGTTTTGCAAGAGACAGACAACAAATGTGAGCTTTCTGTCCGCATGGCTTCAACCAAAAATATATAAAAGATTGCTTCCAAATGTCCCACCATTGTAGCTGAACTTAAACTGATGCATTTGACTGCTCCTAGCATCCAGATTTCCAGCCCCCATCTCTGAGCACTGATCCCAAGCAAATCCCAGGGCACTTGCACCCTGCTTTCTGTGATTATATGCAATTTCATTGCAGGCCCTCTCCATGGGAGCGTGCAAGGTTAGGCCTTCGTTTACTTGCTGTTTGCACAGAAGCATGACTGGAATGTAAAAACCCCGCATTGCTACAGTCCAGCTCATCCACAGGGGTACAGATTTATTAAGCCCTATTGTCAGGGGTTATACCAGTTTACTGAAAAAGCCAGTTTTCAAAAAGAAAAATCACTGCTTTTTTTGCTCATCTAAGCTTAAGGATTCTTTATTTTGGGCAAAATGAGCAGATGCCTTTAAAAAAAAGAAACAAAAAACAAAGAGAAGTGTTATAAATACAGCTGTAATAATAGGTAATATGTGAGCAGGTTAAACGGGCTCTTATCTCTTTGGAATCAGATTTGAGGTAAAGCTAAGCAGGTTTAGTTGGGATTAAACATTTTTGTTTTTTGCCTTTTTGTAAACTAATCTTCAGTTGAGTTGTGATTCGGACAGGGATACTGACCAAGATGGGAGATACACAGAGACACAGAAATGCATACAAATATTTTTTGGGGAAAAAAAAAGTCCAGCAGGAAATGAAAACTGTTCTGATAACCATCAAAACAACACAGCATCCCAGTGTTCTGATGAGACATGGCTACCAAACGATCCAAATCTTGAGCTGGAGTGTAATTACAAATTTGCATTCATTTCCTCAGGCCCTTTCGACTGTCTCAGGGATATCAGACTTTGAGTTATAGAGCTTGACAGATGCCTGTAGAGATTCAGAGTAAATATTTATACTGTGAATGATCAAAGCTATTTGCTAATCCATTTTCTGTGATTTATTGGATATTGGATCTCTGTGGTAACCCTGATAGGTAATACCATGGCAAAATCTTCCTGGATGTTGTCATGGAAAGAGACCCAGCAGATTTCTCAACAGGAAGCACCCTGTCAAAACAACTCACTATTTTCCAAAAGAACAGTGGTTATACTTAACGGGTGAGTGCAGGCAAACTCTTGAGAAAGTACTCTTTGGCTCCTTTCCAGTATTATTCTTGAAGTCTCTACCCAGATGTCATGACCATGGCTAATGGATGGCATCACCCGTGAAACTGAGAGACAAACTTTCTTCTGACCAACACAAATTCAGTACAATACCTGTATCTGCTTGTCAGACTCAGGCTCTGCCTTAAGCCGTGTCCCCTCTGGAAGTGATTTGCTCATTGTGTTTTGCTTTGTCACTGATGGTTGGGTGCTAGTAGCCATTCCAGGCTCTAGTCCAGCACTTTCTTTCATGAAAACATCATTGGAAATATACTATTTAAGGCATAAATAGAGTTCTTCAACTCTTAACCATTTTTTTTTTTTTGCAATTTTTTAATTTCTTGAATGATATTCCAAAGCTCTCTGTTGCTGTTGGTTGCCTTTCATTCTGCTCTCTGTCAATATGATCCCACACCCACAATAAAGTTAAGCTCTGGGTTGCGGGAAGGCCAGTTCATGATTGATGGTGTTCCACTGTGTGATTGTGTGTTTTTCTATCCAGGTGTGCTTTTACTGCCGTTGGCAGTGTGTTTGGGATCATTGTCATGCTGAAAATGAAGCCACTGCCAATCAGATGCTTTCCAGATGGTACTGCATGATGGCTCTAAAAGTGACGGTACTTTTCTGCATTCATAATAACATAGATTTAGACAAGAACCCCAACATCACTGGCTGAAATGCAGCCCCAAACTATAACAGATGCTCCACCATGTTTGACAGCTTTTGTCCTCCACTTGTCTGGTTTTCTCAATTATTAAGGACACACTACATGTCATTACATACAATGCCAAGATTTGAGAATGCCAAATAGAATTTTATGCCTTTTCATTTGTTAAATTTGGTATTTCACATAGATTCGACTAAAGAAACTAAAAAAAAAAAGTGTTTTTACAACAGGCTACTAGTAATTAAGTAAGTGCTTAAAGATACAGTTGTTTGTAAGATTTTGTAAGAATGATTCTTCTTGATATGTGTAGACTTATACCTTTGATACCTTGAGTTAGCTGTCTTTTCTCTGCTTGAATGATTCATAGGTCAGTGTTAAGTGGCTTAGATAGAAAAAAGTCCAAAAAGTTCAGAGTACAACAAAACCTTTGAAACACCTTTAAAAGGCCTGGAGAACTATTATTCAAGGCCATTTTAATAAACTACTGCCTCCTTGGAAGCAAAATACAAATAAAAGTGTGCTGGCTCAAGACTTTTGCACAGTACTATGTTTACTACCCAGTAATGTCAATCAGCGGTGTCCTGCACTGTCATTCAAAGTCGCTTTAATCTCTGAAAATGAACAAAGCTGACCTTAGAATGTGCCCATTTGATGTCGCCAGCAGTTTCACCAGTCTCTGCTTGAACATCACTGACTTTCTCTGGTCTCTGGACGTCACACTGCTGCTAGACACTTCCTGTGTGACTGAGGCTTCACACTTAGGCTTTGAAAGGAAATACTGGGCATTACAGTATCTCAGAGAGTGGGGAGATAATTGAGCTACATTAGTGGATAACTTGGTGCTTATTTTTATATGGTCCCATTTGGCAGACATGCAAGCTGTACTCAGCTGTATAAAATTTAAATGATAGAGTTGTGCAGTGCATTAAAACTGAAATGCAACTTGAATAAGGCATTTAAACCCAGATTGCATTTTCAGCTATGTAAACCTGGCCAGTTACTGTAATATGTTGTAAATGTCAGATTCTTGTTTTTGTTTTTTTTTGTAAAGATAGTGTTTACATCTATCAATTACAATCACAAAAAGCATCAATGAGATCCAGAACTCACCCCCTGTGGAGCCAATAGCACATACACTAAGTCCTGTGTTATAGAGGACTTATGTAAGTGTCTTATGATTACCTCAATACTTGACTGGTGCCTCCCATCTTGGGCAGCTCTGAAGAACTCTACACTAATGATATTGTTTTCAGAGCATGTGATATGTGAAAATGCATTAGGGTATTTCCTAGTTTCTCTATTCTGTATAAGGTTAATCTCTACAATAAAAGATAAAAGGGGGGATCTTAGAATCCCTCGTCATCTTGATCTTCACAACAGATCATAAGATCCTTTTGAAGCTAAACATCACAACTTCCAGGGTCATAGCAGCATGTAGCCTCTTTAACGTGATAAGATTATGATTCACTAATGGGAGTATTAAATCTTTATAAAAAATGGTAGTGGCTTCTTATTAAAAGTTAGACAATAGCATTCTGCATGAGAGGATGTAATTACTGGGACAACCTCTCTTTTGCAGGTGTGACACAGCCTCTCAAACCCAGACCTCTCTAGCAGTGCTTGTGTTAAGTGGACACGAAGCAAGGGGTACTAATGGAGGGTTAACAAGCAGGAAATGACATTCAAGCAGGTGGAAAAACAAGCTGTAATAATCTGCAAACAGTCAACTACTCACAAATTCCCTGTGGAACCTGTAGGTGGCCATGTGTCACTGTGCACAAAGTGCTGGGAACGAGTTCAGAATGTACACAGGAGAATTTACTTGTCTTTCAATGCACATATTAGGAGAGCAAGAATACAGACATTGGTCACACTCCTCCCTGTCTTCTGTTTTACGGTCGTCCAAGTTTAAATCAAGTGGCTGCAGCACTCCTGTTTGATGTGTCCTGATGAATTGTCCCGAGGCTTGACAGCGAAAGGCTCACAATTATTTTACTGTGACCTTTTGATGTGCACTTCATATAAATTATGTTCATACTGATTCAGTGCAAATTATCTTCAGCACTGCGGGAATGTCATTTTAAGGTGTCCTTTATTCTGCTACCCCGCCCCCCTGCCTCTTCGGTGAATGCTCAAGAGATCTGTCCATAGATATTCCAGCTACTTTGCTATAGCAGCCTCGACGCCATCTGTGAAAAATGACAGCGTCCCGTTTGACCTCTGCTGACACGTTAAAGCCAAAATAGCAAGATCAACACATTTTGAAGCATGTTTTAGGCTTCTCCTGCGTGTATATTAAACCAGCCTCGAAGAACCGAGTGAACTTATTTTGAACAAATACAGGTCAATGGAAAGAGCTTTTACAGTTCTCGCTGCACATGACAGTTTCAAAGCCGTCCTGTCTGGAAAATATCACAAGCCTTCTGGGATTCAAAAACACTGGAGCTCAGCCAGTAATGAACGAACAATGTCCTCAAGCAAGCTAGGAAGGTAAGGGGGATGAGTCAATTTTCCTCCTGTCATACAAAAGAAACCCTGCAACAGCTACGACTTGATAAACACCGTCACGCTACCTACTCAAACGCTCACTATCTTGCCTCTCGCTTCACATTAAACATTTTATTTCATAGAAATAATTCACCCTAGACTGAAAAACCCCGCACCATGTATACTCTGCTGATTTGGTTTTAATTAGCAGATTTCCATATTTCTAATCATAATTGCTTCTCAAGAGTAGAGCTGTGAGCTTCTACCCCACCTAGTACAATTTCATTAGTCGGATTCTCAGTGGGGAATTTTAGGGACTTATTTTAGTGTAAGTAACATCAGATGTGTTTCCAATGTCAGCGCAAATATCCTCTCTTATCCCCACCTAAAAATACCATCATCATTATCTTTCCTAAAAAATCCAGGGCAGGCGGAAAAACAAAAAACAACAACAACAAAAAAACGGGCTTGTAAGACATTACCTCTTTTGCTTTTTCCGTTTGGAAATTGTCCCAGGTGTTAGCTAATACATGACAAACATTTTTTTACCCGGCACCAAGGACATTTGCAGCAGCTCTCAAACAAGCTATAATCAACAGACAAACATATTAACCAACATCTGGCAGGCGAGCCATTTCTCTGGTGAGATGCTTCACAACACTGGCAGCCCACAACAGCCTGCGTGTTTGTGTGAGGCTAAAGCCATGGAAATAACAATGCAATAATGTAAAGAATAATGTACAATGATCACAATAGACATTATTCTTTCCACACTGTGCGTGCAGAAATCCTTTGAGTTTGAAAAAGTGTATTGACATTGCCATTGCTTCTCCCATACAGAATATGCCCACTTTTCATTATATAATCTGTGCCTCATGTGGGCAAAAATAACACATCAATGAATGTTCTTGCACAATACGGTGCATTCCTTTTACCACGGCTCCTCTCATGCAGACCTGCTGCAGCTGAAGCTATGACTCAGATTCAGATGTGATCCTAAGGAAAAGGAGCCACTGCTAAGCTTTGCTTAGGTAGGAGCACTGTCATGTATTTTATAAGTGGCAATGCTGTTTCTTTTCTTATTGTCGCTATTAGCCAAGAACATCTTCAGAGTTTGGTTTTCCCCATAAGGATGACAGAAGCAACATAGAAAAGCCTGTTTCCATTCTTAGATCGCCTCTGGGACCCCCCAACCCCTGTCACTGATTCTTCATAGAATGCATGATAATGAACCAACCTGCTACTGTCTCCTGGTAATTTCTGGCTCATTACCGAGTTCACATAGAACACGGACATGGATGCAATAATCATCTCACGCAGGTGAAGCACCGGGCCTTCTTTTCATAGGCATTGTTCAATTAAATCCTGCTCATGGGTGCCAGCATTGAAAAAGCAAATAGTGCCACATTTCCTATTATTGTAATTTTAAGGGTAGGTGTTGCAGACATAATTCAATTTTTATCTACTGAAGAGCTTGAGCTTGCACGACTATGAAGAATAAAAATAAAATATAAGACAGTGTCTGCTGTAAACAAATGGAAAGGTCACCTCCTATTAACTTGGTGCAATGTTGCCTCTGAATAATGAGACTGCGTTACGCAACTAAGCTCTCAGACTTTGTATGGTGAGTACTTCTGATTGTTCCATGGGGGTCAGCGTAGACTGACTTTAGACCTGACATTTTAATTCAGGCCAATGAGCAATTATAGCTAACTCTTTGACTGAAGTAAGCTGAGCTGGAAGAACAGGAACCTGTTAATGTCAGTTTCCAAGTGTCACTCTCAAAAGGTTTGACCGTTTCTCAAAGGGTGTCAAGCACATAAGGTTTTATTGAGCTACTGAGAACAATTTCAAGAGAAGATGTGTGATATTAAATAGACTCAGGCTGTAGTATTAGAGAAGATGATTTTACAGTTTTTCCCTATTAAATAGAAAAAGTTAACGTGCCTGAGTCAGAAAAATGAAGCCACTGAAGAAGCGAATCAGCATTCAGCATTGTGCAGCCACCATAGTTGGTAGGCTGCACAAAAACCTCTGATCCTATGGAGGTGTATGGCAAAACAGCTCTCTGACTTTACCTGTAAACCTCTGTAAACACTTTGCTGCTAGTTTTGTGGGCTCAGTCAGTCATTTAAGTTCATGATGAATAAAAAAATAAGCCTTTTTTGTAAATTTTGATCATACTGTGTTTCAAAATGGAGAATTATCTCTGGTATGAAAACATACACTTGTTGTCTAACAATTTATGATTGACAAGTGTGTGTAATGAGCATACAGTTTAACAAGTCACTCCGATCCTCACTGTCATATCTGTTTTTCTTTTTCTGCAACCGACAGTGCGAGGCTTCAAATTAGGACTTCAGAAAACAATGGATGATGTCATGATAACTACTGTTCTTAAAATGTTTTTAGACCAGAAAACACAAAAACTTAAAAATCTGTCAAAATAAATTGGACTTCTCTGAGAAGTTAAACATTAATCAAGTATAACAGTCATTCATTTTAATTTGTCATCTTAATCAACCAATAATAATGTGTTTTTTAAATTTTTTTCAGCTCTCTTTGTAAAACACTAAATTAGAAAATTCATGAATAACAACAGTAATTGTGTTTTAGCCTTGGAAATATCATTTCAATTAAAGAGCTTGTGCATACTCCTTGTGCACACCGTTACAGAAACCAAAAGAAAAGCAAGAAGCAGTCAGAGACGGCAAACCCAGCAAGGCAGCTCACTCTCTGGGCACTATTGTATGTTTAGGGGAATGGTGCTGTATTTTTTATATTTTGTTATTTGCCCTCTTGAAACCCATTTTAATATACTTAATATACGCACATCATTTTGAACAGAAATATTTTGTATCCATTTTTATACATGTGGATATAATACATGTATAGCATCTATTCCATTATATAGTAAAAAAAATATGCTTATTCAGGAAACTTGTACATGTATTCAAATTGTTATGTATTTAAACATTTATAATCTGTTACTATATTGCACATGTGTCATAATAAGTCATAATAAAATAATAGGAGGTTAAAGGTAAAAGTTGATGTGATATTTTAAATCCTTTCACTGTACTTTTGATATGTTGACAATACACGGTACACAATGTTCCCACTAAGCTGCGCATGTACGCAGTTGCACACTGCTGGCACGTCTCTGTGCACAGAAAATCTGCGTTGTGCACAGAAAAAACAATCTAACCTGAATTGAAATTAAAATTAAAACTTTAACGATTCTGTTTTGCAGTGTTAGTCAGTAAGTGACTGGCTGCTCCCGTATGGGATTAGAACGATGCCACTTTATCCCATAGTCCAGCCAATAATGCGATTCACATTCGTATATACACAGCTAATCAACATCGCTGACAGGCTAAGACAGCGTCCTTATGTGCCAACACCGGTGTTTTAGCTAGCAAAGCCACGTTAATGACAACGTGGACAACCATTGGAGATGTGAGCAGGACAGACGGAACAATAAACGGAAAAGTGTGGACTTTATACCAGTTTTTAAATTGTGTTGATAGGCCACGTAAAACCAGAGTTGTGATAAAAAATATCTGCAATGTTTGGTTTTCTTCCTGAATGCTATCGTTGTTTATATTTACTGCGGGAAAATATAAGGAAAACGCTCGAAAGCACTCTCCGCCTGTGAGGAAACACAAAACAAAAAAACCCCACCCTTTCCTATTGGTCAAAAAATGTACCATGTCAACCAATCAAAAAATGATATGGCAACATGGCATTTAGTTGTTTAGGAAGGGGGGAAGTTTTAGGAGTGACGGCGGTGTTTTGAGATGTGACAGATTTGCGACGTTCTTGTGTAGTTAGTGTGTAGTGTAGTCAATAGTTTTGTTGTGTGTGTCAGAACAATGAGGCGACTGCTGAATGTTACAGGTGTTACAGGAGTGATACATCTCCTGTTGTCAGGCCTTACTTTTGAAGAAGTAACTATATAATTAATTGCCCAACATTGGTCATTATATATTGTATTTTGCAGACAGAGAGTTACAGGACTCTCTCCCAGACCACAGACTCATACTCATAATACAAGTCAGAGCTTTATATAAAAAAAGAAAAAAAAAGAAAGTTGTGTTTTCAAAATTGGAGTTCAAGTTATTTTTACTTCCAATAGTGTTAACATACTACACAGGTCATGAACAAGATTTTTTTTTAAATTTTCATTGTAAGTGGGCTAAAGCAGTTAATTAAAAGTAGTCTAACATAAATGTAAATGCTGTAATTTGATTACTTTAATAAACCATGTAACTTGGATGGATTCGATGCTGGCGTGACCACAGTGCACACGTCTGCTTTTGCTCACAGTGGTCCAAGGGATCGCTCAGGGAGTTTGTGTGTTCGCTCAGACACATGAAAAATTAGAGGGAACATTGACGGTACACGTGTAAAACGTATTGTCGATTTTCAACCAATAAATCATTAAGTTGACCTTGAAAGCCGTGGTGGATGTAAGCCAGGTTTTAATAAATTGCTAATAGTACCAGAATTCATTCAAAGCTTTTGAAGATATCGTGTTTAAAAACCAAATGCATAAATGCATGCATGCACACAAATGCTCAGAAAACCATAACCTCCTCAGTGGCTGTAGTGATTGTTTCATTTAGCGCAGCTGGGGCTAGTAAATGTGTTAAGCACCGTACATCCATTTTTTCAAAATATATTAGACATCCATTTAAAGCCAGTATATGCAAAATGTATTTACGATTTGTATGTCTGTTCAAATTACATCGATGCGGCAATCCGTTACTTTTACTCCACTGGTCTCAGTTTTTACAGGTCAGATGCTCATGGACAAGAGTATCTGCCATATATTTCTGTAACTGTATTTGTGAGTGTGTAAGTTTAATGCTTTCTGTCTTTGAAGTCTTTGAAGTGAACACATAGGTGCCAATTTAGTCTTTGTGTGACCACCTTTACCTACACTCAGAGCACTCAGTCTTGGAATTGACTTAGTCATGGCTAAATGGTTACACACACACACACACACACACACACACCTACACACACACACACACACACAGAGAGACACACACAGAGACACACACGGACACACACTGAGTGTTCTCAGTCCTCTTTATTTATTTATTTTTTCTATCAAGGAGTGAATGAGGACCTCTGCCATTTCTCTGAGCATGATGGTGCTCTTTTGCTCACACTCTGAATCAGCATGCCTGTTTAAGCACTCTTAATCGCTCTGCCAGCATCACTCTCACCCTGCTACTGTCCTGTCCTCATTCCCCTGTATGTGTCCTGCCTGTGATGTATCACACTGGCACCATCCCTCGATAGAAAGCTGTGGTGCTCATTAAGATAAAGAAAGATAGCAAAAATGGAAAAAAGGCGGGGAAGGCGAAGGGAACGAGATAAAGCTTGTGCCTGTTGGATTTGTTCCACTTCATTGTTTCTGTATTATGCTTCCCATCCCCCTATTCTGTCTTTCTCCTGTTATTCAGAGTTTAATGATAAAACACAGAGTTATGCTGCCCTTGTATAGGTTGTTCTATTTACAGTACCTGTTATGGTTTTTTGCCCTAAGCCAGAAGATGATTTACACTACAGTACTGTGAGGTTTTAATGGGAGTAAAGTACTGTTATACTTTTATCTATTTTAAAAATGCTGCACCCAAATGAAAACTCAAGAGACTACAACAAACTGTTTCAGTGGAGTGTTATGGGACTTGTGGTCCAAAAACTACTGATGTATGAAGGCTCTCTGTGATTGTTCACTTGCAGAAAGATCTGTCTCACGCTTGTAAAGAAGCAGCTTCGGCTATGTCAGATAAGACAGGAACGCAATATGCCAGAGCCAGTCACAAGTGGCCATCAGCATCTTGGCAGTAATCTGTGCTCTGAAGCCTCTTGGTGTCGCTGAAAATAAAGCTGACAGACGCTAATCCAAGGAAGTCAACCTTGATCTGAATAACAGATGCGTCATGACCAAAACTCAAAGTGTTCAAACCTGACGGGCTGTCAAACCATGTTGTTACAGGCAGACAATTTTGACAGAATCCACTTATGTGACCCTCCCGAATATTACCACGTCACTCCTTCTAATATAACTGCTGATCAAAAGAGATTTAGTAGTGGAGTAAAGCGATACCTAAAAGCATTTTTTCATCTTTTTTTCTTTCCTTCTTTCTTTCTTTTCTTTTTTTACATTTTACCTCAATGACCTCTCCAAAGTGGATCTGAAATGTTTTGGATATTATGAATAAAATTTCTGCTATTGCAGAAAAGCATCCAGCCTTTATCTTCACTATATTTCACAGCTGTCAACTATTATAAAAGTCAGTTAAATACTTTTGCTTCACTATTGATTCCCTTCCAACATTTCTCATTTCCAACTGGTCTCATATTGACATTTGTTTGGGAAACCCCCTTCTTGTTATGCTGTTGTAAAGCGTGCCCCTTTATTGTCTGGTGTGCGGAGTAAAGCTCCAGAATACTTTTGTCTCTTGTCTCAAAGCATCAGTTTCAGATGTTAGGTGATTTCTACTGAAATTTCTGCACAATATGAAATTATACTTCAGGGTGTGCTTTGCACTGCAGCAGTTGTACAAGTCCTGACAAAAGGAAGCTGGAACTTGGAAGTGAGAGTGGCTTGTTTACTTACATTGCCTTGCAATGCTCGGAATAGGAATTCCTAGTAGCTGCATAGTGAAATAATCTTTATGGAGTATCAAAAGAAAAATAAATATCAGAGTTTAATGTTCTGAAAAGAAGGCATCACAGGGAGAGCTGCTGGCATGCTGTCAGAGGCATTTAGATTTTGCAAAGAGGGAATGCATGAAGGATTCTGAAAGACAAGATGCTCCTGTGTTACATTTGATTTATTTCAGGCATCTGTCTTTCAAGTAGGTCTTGACACTGGATTGATCCAACTGACAAGCGATGCTCTCAATATTTCAAAAGAAATAACATAAATTGCCAAACTGTGTAATGCTCAAAGAACATGTCACATCTAATACCGCAATGGCCTAAAAATAATGGACAAAACACAAGACGCACACCCAAACAATACCACTGTTGTGAAAACACTGTGTAAAAGAGAAAAAAGTAAAGAAAGCAAGAATCAGCCATGTAATTAGTCTTCCTTAGTCTGTCCTCCCCTTGCTTTTAGTATATCATTCCCTTCTGCTCTGATTGACAGTTTTATATTTTGGAGAAAGCATGCTACTGGCCTTTTGTGCTTAAAAAACTCCACTCTCTCCACCATTTAAATGTGATTAATTGGCGTTTCAGATTTGCTGTAGCAACAACAGCGCACCTAACCCAACATTTCATCAAAACACTGTGCCTCAAGCCAATCAGATTCTTTCAACTAAGCAGTCATTAGCAGACCTGACACCAATGATGGCTAATTTGTTGACATTAGTATGTTAAATATCATGCAGTGTCTTAACCCTGAATCATAATTTGATTTTATTAAGAAAAATACTCTGAACCCCAAAAAAGTAAATATTTTTCAAGGTAAAAATATTTTATTAATGGATTAACATTAATAATGTCATGTGTACTGATGTCTGTGCTTTCAACATGTCCAGATCATGAATCACTTTACTCAATCTAATTTACACAAATTAGTGACTTGGTAGTCTGAGCACACATCATTTAGCTTCTGTGGGCAACTGTTTTTTCAGGGTTTGAGTTGTTTTGGAGATATCATTTGTTACAGACATTTAATTGCTTTTGTTATTCTACTGTTGCTTTGAGTGCTTGACTCCTGTTTTGTTTCCATTATATAATCCTGAGCATTTATTTATGGTGTTTAGAGTCCCAGTTACTGTTTCATGCTCATGGAGGTTTGGATACTTGCTCGAGGCCTTTATTATTTTATAGTGAGACTGATCCTTTGGAAAATGAAGTCTTTGCTTCCTGTGTTTACTGCATTCGAGTGAGAGGTCTTAGTTTTTGGTTTGTGTATATTCTTCTTATTGTTAGCAGTAGCCGTAGTGATAGTAGTTGTAGTACCAGTAGTAGTCTTCCCCTTGTTCCCGTTTATGCCTCCCTCTGTGTTCCTGATTTCTTGTTAAGTGTTTTCATTCAGACCTTCATTTCCTGTTTGACTCTTAGTTTCTTTTGTATGTACTTCTAATTTTACTTCCTGCCTTTTCCCTCCTGCCTTTTCCCTCCTTTGTGATTGCCTTCTCCTCCCTGATTATCTTCACCTGTGGTAATTTTAATACTCTGCCCTCACCTTTGTCCTGTTCCTCTAATTAGTGCTTTGTATATAAATAGTCTTGTCTTCCACTCTGTCTTTGTCACAGTGTCTGGTAAGTGTGTGGATCCCCCTGAGCCCTTTTGTTGTGTGTCTGGTTTGAACTCAGAATCAACCTTAATAAATGGCTCCCAATCCCATTAATCAGTCTGCATGCTATGTCTGCATTTGAGTCTTTTTAGTCTTAGGTTAGGTCAACACAAGATGTTAGTCAGGGTGGCCAAGTGGTCTAAGGAGCTGTGTTCAGGTTGCAGTCTGCCCTGGAGGCATGGATTCAAATCCCTCTTTGACAAAAATGTTTTACATAATTTTGTTGTACATGTACAATGACAAAGGGTTATTCTACTCTTTTATCTGGATCATATGACAACAATGAGTTTCTGGGCTTGGTGAATGATCCTGTAGTTATTATTTACAAATTTCATTAGTCAACAGAACTCTGCCTGTGTCGCGATAAAACAAGAGGAGATTACCAATGTTCTGGATCTGAACTTCCATTTAACTTAAATACTCATCAAACAAAAGACTGTGTAAAAAATGAAGTTCACATCAAGCCAGGATGAGCTGATCCTGATGTTTCTAAACAAAGAAAGGAAGAGGAGGACGTTCTCACGAGAAAGCAGCAGCAGCAGGGAGAATTCTGTGGTTTGATCCTGCGGCATCACGACCACTTTCATACATATTTCAGGATGTGAGTGGGGCAGTTTGAGCTCAGTTGGCAGAGTTGGGACCACATCTAAGTAAGCAGGGAAATAATTTCAGAGAGCCAGTTGACATGAAGTTGCATCTAGCTGTGTGTCTGAGGAAAATAGTATTATTTTACTATTTGTATATTCAGTACTGGTGCACGTTTTGAGCTACGAGCGCACTTGTTGGAAAATGCACTGGTCTGATTGGTCAAACCTTTCTATTTGGATCCAAAAATTTACCTGGTTGGTGTGAACGGCTGCATGAGAAATGGGTTAGTCTAAAAAATATTTTGAATGCACAAAATATTCAGACAGATTGAATGCCTCTGGTGTGTAAAGGCTTTAAGGCTATGTTTAAATTCCATATTTAATATTTGCTCTCAAACCCTAAAATGCAGGTGAGAGACTAAAAATACAACTGCTGGGATATGTTCCGAATTTCAGTTTAAATCAGCTCAAAGCACCGCATTTTCATGGAATCTCTTATTTACAGCATGTTTTCAGCGTGATATCGATTCTAAGGTAGAGGAATGCGTAATATGTGCAGCCGTACCTTACCAAAATCACTAAAGCGCAAACTGTGTCACATTGTCATGGGAATACCGATATATTAATTTGGTGATTTAAGGAAAAATAAACTAAAATACTTGATTCTAATCTGCTCCTGAGTCTCTTTCACACTGCTGGTTATCGCAGCTAAAAGGACACAATGCACACACCAATAATACCTGCTCAATCAAATTCATTTTGCATCGATATGCTGAAAAACTAAAGCGATCCCCACACGTTCTTTATTAGACTGTGGGACAGTAACATTACATGTTTAAATGTATCCAGTTTAAAGTTTGAGAGCTCTAATGTGCAGCCATAACCTTAGAAATAAGCAGCAGCAGTGAGCGCACACTCAGTGATAAAAGAATTAACTGGAATTAAAATGTTTATTTTACTACTCAGGCACTTAATAACTTGCTGCAGCACGCTCCTCTTCTCCTTTTTACATTTGCATCTTACTGTTGCATTTTTATGTTCTCTAAAGAATTTTAATCAGCATTTGATAAAGTCTGTGGAGTAGGTGGCACTCACAGGGAGCATTTTCTGTCGAAGAAGAGTCATATGACCTACAAAATGCTCCTTTTAGATTGGTTAGATGTTGCCAGCAACATCCTATCCATGAAAATGCACACTGAAGGTTAACGTAGTGAGTTGATAACCAGCTTCTTATGACCATTTATCCTGATGGTCAGTGTTAGGGTAAGTGAAACCAGATAACAGAAAGATACCCGAGATATGGTGAACTGCTGCTGAATAGAACAGAACCCACCATATAAAAATTTAAAACTATAATGAATTCAAAGGATGAAGATATTAGGACGTTTCTGGGCATCAGCATGTAGCAGTACCGAGAATCATTTCACTGGTATGCACAAGTTCTATGCACTCAATAAGAGCTATTAGAGCCACAGTCAGTCTGCAACTTTTCAATTTAAGTCAGCAAAGACCGGCTGTTAACCCACTTTAACACTTGTGTTGATCAACTTATTGACTTAGCACCTCATTTTTTTTTTTTTTACGGACTGTCAAACTTGAACATAGTGTTTAGACATTATTCAGTCCATAGCTAAAATGACATCATCTACAGTGGAGAAACACACCGAGATAAAAGCTAAATGGTCTCTAAAAACAGTCCAATTAGAGCCTGCGCCAGATTTAGCATTACTGCTCTGTTTACTTTACTTGGCACTCAGTTTGGACTGTTGCTCTTATAGCAACACATTAAAAACCAGCAGACATTCTTCACTTTCTTTTTTTTTTCACTCAAACTAAGAAATTTAGGGAATCGCAGCCAAACAAATTGGTAATTAATACTAAATGCTTTTGTTTGGTAATATCAGTAAAGGTATGATACATCTGCTCCACTGTGAAGAAGATACAATATACACTGAATTGATCTTGATGCTTCAAAAAGTCATAGATACACACATAACTGGTATATTTTAAGTTTTACACACTGATAACTAAACCACAAGACCAAGGACATTGTTTTTCAGTGGCTCTTTGTTTGCATTGTTTTGTTCTCTCAGTGTAATTTCCCTTATCTTGATTGGAAATGAACAAGTTAATGAAGCTAGAGAGGATATATTAGAGGGGATTATTTGCCAACAACCAGGGAAATAAACATTGCTGTAATCAGCCAACAGGTAACAAGATGAGCTATACCTATGCAAAATCGATCATCGGTGCTTGCCTTACAATATATACAGATTGGTTTTTAACTCTATCGGGACAAACTCTGTCATATAAAAACAGGAAACATTAAGAGAGAGCTATGCAAGCAACACAGTTGATCTTCACAGACCGCAAAACCTCAGATCAGGGGGGAGAGGATATTTCCCATAACCGTCTGTGCTGTAAAGAAACTTGTAAAGATATTTAAACTTTACCAATAAAATATTTCATCCTGACACATTATATTGTTACCAAAATACACATGTGATTAAATTGCCAATTAGTCTGAATGGATTTAATTTGCATTACACATTTCTCAGACTGTACAAAATCTCTCATAGTTCTAGTGTTCAATAAAATTTAACACAGTAAGTGGCAGAAAAAGTGGGGCTGTGAAGACTTGAAAAATCATATCTGTACCAGCAGCTCTAAAGAATTAACACAATTTTTGCTGTAAAAAAATTAATTAATTGATGACCACATTGCTACTCTCTGTTATGGACCCCCCACTTTCTTTTTTTCATGCAGAGTTTCTACCTGTAAGTTTGTTGGCAGGGAGAACAAAAAAGCTAATGAGGGTACATATGTTAAGACCGTCACACAGCGCTGAAATAAGCATCGTTTAACCATTCTGTGTACACCCCTCCAGATGCTGGTTCATGTTGTCATTTGCGTTGCAGCCACCACTGACCTTACTTTCTTCTTACCCCTCATGTTTATCATTGTTGTCTTCATTTTTGCAATTAAACTTATGATTAGCATCCTAACAGCTAGAAACACCTGTTGTCAGTCACATACAATGCACTCTTGAGATCCCTTCCCAGGCACCGCCTCCCCCATTCATAAATTGCATCAGATGACCTTTATAGGTCACATGATAGGGCGACCTATAAAGGTGAGACAAAGCCTCGCAGTGGGTTTATCCAAAACTTTAGGCGGTAATTACCCACGCCTTTTTTCACAACTTGGCTCATGTAATGACCCACATGAGTAATAGTGGGTTACCTCCTACAAGAAAAGCTCCAGTAGGTTTTAAATGCCTGGGAGTCTCCACCTTTTGGTTTAGAAATGGAAAAGTCTCATGGATGAGCAATGAAACGCCTGCAAATAACTTAAAGAAGCCCAGTCGCCTTATTTCATGCTCTTGAGACTGGCATGATCTGGATGGCTGAGAACCTTCACAGACGTTTGATTAGCATCCTCATCTAATCTGTCTTGTCTTTTTTCTATTCCCTGGCCATGAATTAGCTTGTCATATCCTGCAACACGAATGTGGCTCCAAAATGTTGGACTTATCTTGCAAAGTCAAAGTCAAGTGAAAAGTCAAAATATTAAGATGACTGTCTCACAATGTGCACAAGGAGGAACTGCAGGTGTGCACTGTAGCCCATGATTTAGTAAGTATTATTAAGTGTACAATCTACATGCACCAGACATCATGTCTCAACAAGGCTTATTAGATCCATGTCACAATTGAGCTTGTGCTCAATTTCACAGTGCGTAGGTGCCTTTGGTTTAATGAACTTCAAAAGCCCTACTGACATGTAGCACTGTAAAGCTACCACAGAGCAACAGTAATTATAGGAGACTACACACATAGTGATTTAGTCTGATAACATTAGGCTGGAAACAACTGACAAAGTGCGTTTCTGTAGCTTCCTGTGCAGACTGTGAGGCCTGCTGCAAACTGTTTATATTGACTGTAGCGTTTTGTCTTCCTCCCCCTGCTGCTGCCGCCTGCTCTTACCCACTTTCTATGCAAGACACAGCTCATCCTAAGCTACCCTAATCATTATTGTATATGAAGCATTTAACTAGACACTGACCACACGCAGAGACACTAAATGAGATTTTATAATGGATGAACAAGGACATTCAGCTCATCCATGCCACTCACTAATTACGGTCACTGCATACACTGCTTTATCTTTTAATCCTGATTAAATTGATGTCAAATTATCAGAGGGCCCTATAGATATTGTGAAATACATATGATATATTTTTTTGCCCTTTTTGTAGCCACAATGGAAAACATCATTAAATAAAAGGTATTGGGCTGAAAGGACGTTTGGTGGAAATTTGATATAAGATACAGAAACGTCTGCATTAATAATAAATGCTAAAGTGTTTTTGTTCTAAGTGATTCTTTTTACAAATGGGATACAGCTTTTCCGATTCCCAGCCTAATGGTTTAAATCTGTCCTCAAATATCCAAAGGGGCCCTTTTCAAACTTCTGACAGAGAATGAGCTCAGCTTCTGAGTGTTAGAGTGCCTACGCAAGTGTGACAGTGACAATGATAAATTCTGATTAATTCCAGCGAGTTCATCCCACATTTCTGCTCAAATTTTGTCATGCTCTGTAATTTGCAGGGAAGAGACTCATTTTGATCCCCTTTGTTGTAATTTGATTCAGATGACTACCAGTTACATAAAAAAGGATAATTGACCAGAGTGAAAGGGCAAGAATATCCTTGTCATTGGAGAAAAGATTCAAATCTGCCTCAGCTGTGTTCTTTCTTTGCTGCAATCATGACATCAGCCAGACTGAAAAGGTGAGAGCAGAGCAGAAGAAGGAGCTTCAGGAAAAAAAAAAAAGGTCCATTATGAAAAGGAACATGTGCGGTTTTCTACATAACCATAACTGAGAGGAATCCTTTTTCCTGCACTTGTGTACATTAGTGAGCCATTTCCTCCTTGATGAGCAAAATAAATACACATGCATCTCCCGTTTTAGTGGAACTCGTTCTTTTAAACCAGGGGTAGGCAACCTTTTTGATGACGAGTGCCATCTAAAATTTCCTCAGAAGTCAATGTACCGTATAATTGCATTAGCAATAAATTTAATAACGCTCTATATTAACAGTTGCTGTACTGAGCGGAGAGCTCCTGAAGCATTTGAAGTGTCGGAATGTGGGAATTTCAACATCGCCTGAAAAAACTGACAGCTAGCAACGTCCCTCTCACCAGTAGTGATTTTTAGCCAATTACAAGTTGAATCTGGTAGTTGGGGTTGTTAGCTAAGATACCATCATTAAGAAGCAGTACAACTAATGTGTCTATGCAAGCTAATTTATTTTTTAATGCACCCTCTCAGATTAATTCACTGCGTGTCGTGCCCGGGGCTGGACTGGGACAAAAAATCGGCCCGGGCATTTTGACTAGAGATCGACCCACCAGGTATTATAGGAAAATCCATAAAGCCTTTGGATGAAAACAAAAGCTGTTGTGACAGTGATGTACACTGTCTTGTTGGTATATGTACGATTTCTATACGTTGTACATCAGATAAAAACTTTGGTTGTGAGATTCAGATAATTATTTAATAAAAGCAAGACATTTTAAATGAGAATAAGAAAGAAAAGTATTTCTTTGTGCCATCAGTTAACCCTTCGTGTGCCAACTGTGGCATGCGTGCCCAGGGTTGCCGACCCCTGTTTTAAACGTATTTGTTTTTCATTTACTGCACATTTACCCATGCTTTGTATCAGTAAATTACGTAACCTGCATATAGACTATCATTAAGTAATAAAGGCATGAGGGCTTCACATGGCACATTGCAGTTTAATTGGGTCAGAGTTGCAAGCTGTTTCATTCAAAGACAATTAGCATTTTTTTTTTTTTTTTAAAGTAGTTTGCAGACAATAAATGAATGATGAAATTCTGGGAGAGTAACACACTAAACCTTGGATGTCGGATAGATATGCAGATGATTGGGTCCGTCGGACCATGACCAATTCTGGACATTTTGGCCCAAACTAGGTCCACAATTTGTACGTCCAATTGGATGATCCAACCTGGACATAGATATGAAGTTCAACAGTTGAACTTTGGAATGGGTAATTTTGATGGACGTCACGTGGTCGTCCATAACAGGTGCAGGAAATTCCCATGATTAATGAATGTGTCAGGGGCGCTTTCAATTGATTTTGATCTCTTTTGTTATATTTTGAAGATAATGTGGAGTTTTGGATTATTATTAATTGGCCATGAATTTAAGTTTAGTCTGTTTCACCCAGGCCTTCTGTGCTAGTTGTTATGTATGTTGTCAAGCCTGTGTTGTCATGTCTACATCTCTCCATGTTTCCTGTTTTATTTTGAAAGTCTTGCGTTTCTTTCTTTATTGTGTTTAGTGTTACTCTTCTCCTGTGACGTTGTTATGTTCTTTTTTGTCAGCTGTTTCCTCATGTGTTTCCACTTCCACTGATCACCTCCTGTGTGTATTTAGTCTGTGTGTTTCATTCAGACTTTGTCAGATCATCTGTGTTCTTTCCTTCTTGTCTCGTCAAGTTCCATGTATGATTCTGCCCACGTCGTGTTCATGTTTTTGATTTTCATAGCCACTTGCACGTTCCTGGTCTGAATCATGCTCATATCTGTTTTTATAGTAATCACAGTTTAATCATAGTGTCCCCAGTTTAGGTTTAGTTTAGTTTGCCCTTTGCACTATTTTTGCATTCATGTTTACCAGCCTGAATAAATAGCTCATTTTTTGTTTAACCTAAATTACGTCTCCTTCAGTGTCTGCACTTGGGTCCTCCTTTTCACGCTACACACAGTCAGCTCCCACTGGCTGTGACAGAATGTAACATTTTTTTATTTACAAATATCAACCTTGTTGTTATCAACATGATACATATGAATATAGATTATTTATAAACAAACATGATTTTCTTAGCCTATTGATTTATTCAGTCAATGTGCTTTTTTATATAATCCTGTTTTACTTTAACTGGTTTATTTATTTCAATTAATCTGTAACCAGGTTAAAACTGTCATTTATTAAAAAAAAAGTGTGTGTGTGTGTATATATGAACTGGACCATCTGCTTAGACAACCACACTAGACGTTCAGTAGACGTTACAAAACAACCCCTTCAATGGACCATAATTAGACATGCAAAAATGACATATAAAAGACGTCACTCTGATGTCACTTTGCTCAATGGCAAGGATTGTGGTCCACATAGTGCATGCACTATGGATGCATGGCATTTAGTTTGGTCTATATCTTACCCTATTAGCTATCTCATCAAAGGATTTTGATGATTTTAGCAATTCCTCGCTTTCTTTGAAACTCTTTGGATGAACTGGAAATTTCTCACACACAGGTTTTCATGAAGACTGACTAGCTTTAGGCATGACCTTGCTTTTTATAACATCTTTCCTGTACACCATCTAAAAAGCTTTGGGTTCTTTTCTGGCATATTTTTAGACTAACCTTCAGTATTTCTATAGCTATTTTCCATTTATTCAATTGAAATGTCAGCCAAAAATATTGTATCTCCTCTGCACTCATATTTTCAGTTGAAGCTCACAATGCACGAGCCCTGAGGTCTATTCCAGAAAACAGGTTGAACTCAGTTTTTAGCTCCAGGTGATGAGTTTCTTCAGTCAACTATAACTATGTTCACTGCATGGCACCATTGCAGTCAGCAAGCAGAAAAGGTCATCCTTTGTATATATACATATGTACACGTTCTCAGAAAACAGCAGTTTTTACAGTTACAAAGGCATGAAAGAGACCTACTGCTGATCTGAATTAATGCAAATCTAAAATGCTAAACCTTTTAAGTAGACAGTTCATTGAGCATTCAAGCACATTTTCTTTACTGTTACAGGTGAAAAAGTAATCACTAAATTTAAGTTTAAGTACAATTTCAAAGTGAATTTGCTGGAGGGCACTGAAAATGAATTAAAACATAAATTAAGGGCGCATTGATGGTGATGGGCTGAATACTGAAAAATCTGCACGTCCATCCATCCATCCATCCTTTTCGTCTTATCCTTATTAGGGTTGTGGGGAGGCTAGAGCCTTTCCCAGCTACCACAGAGCGAGAGGCAGGGTACGCCTCTGACAGGTAGCCAATCTGACGCAGGACGAAAAATCTGCATCTGTCATTCTTGATGTCATCTTTTTAACCAATGACTAATGGTAGTTAACAGGTCAAATACTAATATCAGATGTCTGGGCTTCTATCAACCCTATTAGCAAAAGGAAAAAAAGAGATAAGATTGGAAGACACATAAGAAAAGGTAAAAACACTGTGGGTTCCTATGGAGATTTACTACTTGACTCCTAAAACAAAACAAATCTATTTTTTACATCATAGCCCACTAACCAAAAAAGAGGCTACAAAAACTGCTCTCCCAAAAAGTGTTGCACATGTTACTCAGCTAAGCCTTGAGGCTTCTTCGGTGTGCAAAACATACCAACTCTGACCCCCACCCACCACTTCACAGCTGCAAGCTCTCAGTCATGAGGTGATCCAATTTAAAGATAAAAAGCTCCAGACATCAGAAACGCACCTGTTTTTAGGCATGTTAAAGTACATTAGGTAAGGTTTGGTGATGATTTTTTTTAATGAACATACAGATTGTGAGTATAATGCAACACTGCATTCACAATATTGAAACAAAATACGTATACACTTATTGGACTAATACTGTTCTGTCTGCAGTTTGGAATCCAGCACACTTAATAAACTATTTACCAGTCAGTTAAACACAGATAAAAGCTGAAGACATTTCCAAAAATTTAGAGGGACAGCTTGCTAAATTGTGCATTTATAAACCTAAAAAGGTCATTTTTAATGGCAGAAGCAATTTTTTAGCTATGAACCACTATATATGGAAGCAATCTACAAACACTCTGACCTTTTGATGAGTCACAAAAATTTACAGTCCATTACTTGAAGTGTTGGCATAGCCCATTATCAGATCAAACTCTAAACTCAATTTCTTGATATTCTGTTTGTATATTATTAGACAGAATATGTTTAGATAAAAATAGTATCTGTTTGGTCAGCGTTTGGTTTGCTTTTTATAAGAGACAATGTAGGCCAAAAACATGACAGATACCCTCTGTAGTAGCCAGTCATTTTATATTCATGCTGTCTGTTAATTAACTCAATTGGCTATTCCGCTCATGCAGCCTAAAATTAAACTTCAAAGGAGTACTTAAGCAATGTGGTATTCCACCTCCACAAAGTTATGGGACTTGTGAGCATCAGATTTAAAAATTGGTCATGACTGATGCAGCGAAGCCCTAAATGGTTTTTTAGAGCCTGTGTCGGGCTTGAAAAATGGTGTATCTTAACAGACCAATATATGGCAAAAGTGCAAAAGTATTTGCAAACTGGACTGAACACTAACGACTTCTACATAATTTCTGTGTAGGTTCTCGGTCATCCAGGTAAGTCCAGTCGGCTTTTTTTTTCCAAGCCATGTCCTTAGATTGCCATGAAATAATGTTAATGTTGAAGAAATGGCAGACGCACTGAAACGTTTAAGAGCTAACTTAATTTCGGTCATTTGAAGCCTTAACCAGCATCCACATTGGCTATGAACGTGTTAGAGAAACAAACCAAAGTTAAACTGTAGATAGAGAGCTCCAATTATTATATACAGAAATAAAGCCAGTATCGACCTTATTTAAAAGGCAGTATTTTTGGATTTAACTACTGGCTTTCCATAACCCAAGTTCTTGACATTCAGACAGCCTAACACTAAAGTAAACAGCAATATATATCCCTGTATATTTTTATATTGGCATACATGTAGGCTTGGCAACGTGATCTCTCTTTGCAAATCTGTAATTAAGCGAGTCACTATTATAGATCTGAACTTATGGATTTGAACCTCCTCCAAGTTCTGTAGGTAGCCTGTACCTAACGACAGAATGCCTGCAGATGTATGATGGTGGGTGTGTAACATTTGCAGGGAATGAGGCATGTATTTGCACACCAAAGAAAGCTTTAAGTGTAAACATTTGTGCTCCTTTAATTCCCATTTGATAGTAAAAATGTCAACAGCACTTGGAGAATAAATCAAATTCTATTTTGGGTAAAAGACAGCAACACATTTTCTTCTTTCACCATAAATATGTTCAGAGGTTGAAGGAGAAAAGAATGAAGATTAGGGCTGGTATTTTTAGGTACGGTTACTCTGGTCTGAAACCTGCGCTTTGCATACCTCCCTATGGTGATAGGAGTATCAAAGAAGTCATTGAATTTTGATTTGGATAATGGCGGTTTAACAGTCCTTAAAAAAGCCTCCTATGTTGTGTTTGCTTGGTTTAATGCTTTTGATTTGTTTGTTTATTCTCTCTCGTGTCTCTGTGTGATTTCCCCTGGCTCCCCTGTGGTGCGGTGCTAAATGAAGTGAGGTCTACACATACACACACACACACACACACACACACACACACGCTCTCCCAAAGTGGCACTCTTGTCTCGCAACGAGCCGTGGGGTGGTAGCCATCACTGCAGGTTCCATCTCGAAGGAAGTGATTGATTTTGGTCGGCCTGGATCACATGATAAATTCAGCTTAAGGTGCATTATTTTCTCATTTGAAAGACTCTGAAGACATAATGTCTATTTTTGTTAAGCTTGAAGATGCATCAGTTTTTTTCAGCGCACAGGGATGATGTTGTAAAGGGGCATATATTACCCAAAGCTGAATCTTTTTCTGAAACATTTTATTTCAAACCTAACTAGCAAGTCAGAGCAAAACATCCAGCCTAGGAACAGATTTTCATATAAAATAATACTTTTTTGTGGCCAAATGGATAATGGGTGGGAATAACTTAAGACCCAAACTCTTTCGTGGCATGCATTTGTAATTTCTCTTTGATATTTGGGCTGATTAGGACCCGATGAATGTAAAAACAAAGAATTACCAGATTTATTTATTTTTTTTTTTAAACAGATTTTTTGTTTCTAAGAAAAATTAGAGCCACATATGAGGATATTTGTTTAAAATTGTGATAGAACAGTAGCAGTATAATGTCCTCATAAGTGGATATCAGGCCCTTGTAGAGCAAAATTAAGTATTTTGGTCTAAATAACCCAAAATGTGATGTCCACATATGGGGACGCCAGGTCCTAGGAGGTTAAAATACAAAGACGCGATTCTATGCTATTGCTTGCTTTCAAATTTCTAGCTAAAGCGAGGTTTCAGCCGCTTTAGTAGTTCTGCATTTTTCGCAGATGATCTCATGCTCCATTAAGCTCTATAAGATGTCCAAGCATCTGGGCATTTGGTTAGTTAGTGTCAACATAGCACTTCAAAAGGGCAGACTTTTCAGGAACACTTTGCATGACTATACAGATTATATTTTAGCACATATATATAAAAATTAGCAGACATCCAGTTCTGTGTAATTTCGCCTTTTATATTCATGAACAATAAAAACCCATCTCTATTAGTCTGCTCCCTCTTGCTGTCTAGTCTGTCTCTCTTCTGCTCAGCTGTGTCCATCTCCTAATCAGATTAGGACATTATATTTGAGGTTGTTGGCTTAACCAGTGTAATAAAGGTTCTCTGAGAGCATTGCCGCCCATTAGTGTCATTAGGCTGCTGCTGAAAGAAGGGATTTGTAGAATTTGCCTGATAACCTCTGCTTAGAGGAGGTGAGCATCCATCTCTCAGGTGAACATATTGATCTGTTTACTCCCATATGAGCTAGCAGGACTTGTAGGAGTTTGCCACCACACAGAAGCTAAAAGGGTAGTGTTCGCTGAACAAATTGCTGGTTAGTTGCATAATAACTTCACTTCTGCTGCTTCTTTCTGGTTTAGAAAAGTAATGTTCTGTTGAAACGGTTCATTTAAGTGCATGGGGATAACTGTCTGAATGTGCTACATTCAGGATTCGAGTATCATTGTTGAAATAGGGAGTTCACAAATGGGGCCAAACTCAAAAAATTTGGATTAGGGTCCAGTTTTTTTCCCCTACACATACAAATGGAAGGGTAATAATAATTCTATCTGGCTGTGACCCAGACTTGTGACTTTTATCAAATCTATTTTTATAGGGTGTTGTGTGTTTCATTTTCAAATGACGAAGCGCTGAGTGGTTTTAATCTTCAGGCCTCACGCTGTCATGCTTTCATGACACACTGGGTTTGATAAACCACTGCAAAGCGCTGTGTGGCTGCTATGGCAGGAAGCAAGCAGAGGCACTGCCAGGCATCAGTCCAGCTGGATCACTGCAGCTAGACTCCAGGGGCTGGCATCAATATGCTACACTCGGCTATGCTGCCTTTATGGAGCAGAGGCTGCGAGGGAGTGGCTTTGCCAATTTTGATTTATGGTCTGAGATTAGCAGCTGCATCGAAGGCTGGAGGTTGTCATCCTCTTGTGTATATGGAGAGATGTTCTTAGAGAACAAGAACCATCTTGATATGAGCCAGAGTATGTGTAGATGGTCCATTATGCACATCAAATCCCTCTTCTGTGTGTTAGTATGAGTATTGAAATGAACAACCACATGGTCCGTGGGCGCTAGGCAGCTCGCAGAAACAGTCAAGAACGTTATCAATGACCCCTTCAGTAATATAAGCAAAAGCATTGTGCATGAAAGACTGGGAGGCTGTATTGAGCAGGCAGAGAGGCCAGACTTCAGTAATGGGTCACTGCACACTCTAAGCAGAGAGCTCCTCAAAGCAGTTTTCCTTACTACAGATTTTAGTGATGTAACTGCCAACAGTTCAGAAGTGCATATTTAACTGCTAAGCATTGAAACTAATTGGTTTGCCAGTATGGTATTTACAATATCTGCTGACTGTCTGAAATAAAGTTTTAGGAAAGTTAAATTGTTGAGACAGTTAATACTTTGAGCCATGTGGGATTTCTTTCCAATAGACTTGAATGGATATTAACTAGATAATCACTTTTGTACAACACTGTGCAACTCTCAAGCCACCACTTGTTTCTTTACATATTGCTAGGAAAATGGAAAATAGTGGCAGCAATATACTGAATTGTGCAAACACGAAAGGAAATACACTTAAAAGACAAAAAACTGAATTTTACAGATGGCTGTAGACACTCAATGTTGTAGACACTCCTGATTTCTTCAGCACATATTGACAAGGATTTGAACACAAAATTTTATCCCTTATGAACTGTTGCCATTGATTTTTCTGGCTCGACTGCCATCCTTCCTTTGGGGCCATTTCTGATGAGCCTTCAGTGAACAGTAGACAGATCAACTGAAGGACTAGATACATCTCTTAGGTCCTGTGTTAGGTCTTTACTGGATTTTATTTGGAATTGGGAAATAGGGAAAAGGCAACACTCTAATTTCTGATCCAGTCCATGTACAAATCTTCTCCCAAGCTCTTTCAACTTTCATATCTGTTTCAGGCTACCAGGTCTTTGGAGCATGTTTTGAGCTGCTACCCCAAAGCCCCGGTAGAGGGGGAATACATTGTTGCGCATTCAATAGCTCACGTCATCATCCAGACAGGTTCAAAGCCTCCAAACTAGCTGAAGAACTCTATAGACTCACTAACTCCAGCTCATGATTGGCAACTACAGGTGGACCTGGGGGAAACAGCTGAGGTTTCCAGAGTACACTGCTTAGACAGAAGTCAGGGCCTGATCAAAACTATGTGGGTCACCCAGGTCAGGGGGGCTGAAGATCAAAAAGCTGAAATCCCCGATTACCCTAGGTTCTTCACTGATGACATGTCCAAACTGCTCAAATGAGGTTTGTTTAAACTATTCCTGTCAAACTGGTCCATATCTTGAATTTAGTGTCTTATTTGTGTTTGAATCATAGTAAACACAGAGTAAAATGGCTTAATTAAAAAAATAATACATCTTCTGAAAATCAGTGAAAAAGCAGCCAATGTCCAAAGATCATCAAAAAGTCAGGAGTAGTAAAAAATAAAAGAAAGTCTGACTCTTTGGAAGCAAAATATAAATAAATGAAGGGTAGATCTTTTTTTTTTTTCAGATTAGGATTCAAATTTTGGAGTTGAGGTAAAACCTGTCCTTCTTTAGTTGACCTTATAGAACCATAACCACAAAAAGGTACAGCAGATAGCTGGGGGGTCAAATGAAAAGTGAAAAACAACGGGGCAGTGCATGACCCAACAGATAACAAATAAATACATATGAATAGGAAAAAGATGGGAGAGACAATCACAGAGAAGGGAAACTGACCAGAAAAGTGTGAGGATAACTAAAAATAAACAGGTCATTAAGTATTCTAAATCTATGACCTGGAAGTCTTTGATTTTATATATATAAAAAAACAGACATAATTACAATATAACAGTGTTAAGTCCTTTACTGAATGTTCCATCTCAACTGCTAGGTCAAAAAGAAAAAAAAAAGAGAAAAACATGTAAAATGATATATTACTTCTAATAACATTTCACTCCCTTTGGCACCATTTTGTCACAGACAGAAGGCAATTTTACAGTTCCATTCAGGACTATAATTTGTAATTATGTGGTGGTTATGGTGTTATGATTCTGTCTGTGGCCTCTGATACTCATTTGACAGCCAAAGAATGATTAAAGTCACCCATCAGTCTGTCATTTGAATTATTCACCACATAGACAGCTATAGTATCAAAATCAGAATCAGAACAAGCATATTAATCCTTCAGGGAAATTGCTTTTTAGTAGTTGCCCAAGACTGTATAAACTATAAAATTATACAACTTCTGCAGAAAGACGAGGAATTATATAATACCATACCATACCATACTACTTTTATTTATAAAGCACTTTAACATAAAACCAGAGTTCACAAAGTGCTGTACATGCTAATAGCATAAGTAAAGAAAATTAAAATGAGATAAAATAAGATAAAATAAATAACTAAAAAACTAAAATAAATTGAAACATGTTAAAACAAATTGAGTCAACCCCTCTAATCAATGCCAAAGGCTTCAGCGAATAAATATGTTTTAAGAAGACTAAATTCAGAAAGAGAAGAGGCCTGCCTAACAAGCAAGGGTAGATCATTCCACAACTTTGGAGCAACTACAGCAAAAGCACGATCACCTTTACATTTATAATGACCACAGAAAGGAAGGACCTCCAGTGACATTTGGTGTAGCCTTCATTCATTCCTATTTTCTGGCTCAATATGCTCATCTGGCTTATCAGAAGACTGTTTAATGAGTCAGAGTATACATGATACAATGAAGTGCCTGCATTCACTGTACAGCTCCGCAGCAACTATGCTGACCTTTTGAAACAGTTAACTGAGTCTCTCAGTCACTGTACAACCATAGTGAGAGCACAGCTAACAACAGCTTAGACTCATAAGTGTTGGACAGAGCTTCCCTTTGTCACTGACTCTGTTCAGAAATTTTATGGATGGAAAATGGCAGAAAAAAAGTGGCCAAGTCTTCTGGGTTCAATTTTCTCCGGATAACAACACTCTTCCTTTTGCATATGATGTAGTCCTGTTATTTTCATCGAGCAAAGACCTCCACTGCAGGTGGAAACGGGTGAAGTGTCTGCTCCTGGGCCCTAGAAATATCCCAGGGTATTGGCAGAGCTTCTGCAGTACAAAAAACGCTGAACTGGTCTGTTGTGGCAAAGAGACCATTAAATGCAAAAGAGAAGTTGTCCATTTCCCACACTCCCCTATAGTCTCAAACTTTGAGTCATGACAGAAAGAAAGAGATTGTGGATACAAGTCCTCAGTCATTTGGGGGAAGCTCAGAACACAGCTGCTACACCTCTACATCGAAAGGAGTCAGTTAAGGTTTTTCTGTTATTTCTAACTGATAGGAGGCACCGTGGCACACCTGGGACATGCTCGGTGTCTCAGGTGGTTTGACAACACCTTCTGGTTTATTTAGAAGATTTATAAATTACGTTATATCATGTTATACTTGAAGCCTGAAACCTAGTTGGTAAAAATAAAATGGAAGAACACAGTACTTTGTGGACCTGCCCACAACTGTTTCTGAGTTCTGATACTACAAATTTGTCCTGAAGGGAGAAAAAGGAAAACATTAAAACTGAGGAAATGCAGTTGATACAGACAAACATACAGTGTCGAAACCACTGGTAGAAAAGGAGGATAAAAATATGCTGAACTCTTGGCCTGTCGGCAAGAGTGTTTATAGAAGTCATGACACCAGATTTGCCATTGTGCATAAGTAGTTGTTCTCGAGTCATTCCCAATAATAAAAAAAGGAAAAAATATTTTTGAAAAATTGTCAGAAAATGGCTTCACGTTGTGAATCTTGCTGACAACGCCCTCATACCAGATCAAGGTGAACTGACATTCAGTAGCAGAAAAGCTGCATACTAGAATGGTTGAATAATATCTGGCTCACTGCCAGCCTAAGCATCTTAGAAAAAGTTTTTGAACAATGTCCTGTTGCTGCCACGCAGTAGTGGGATTACCTAATGCGATTAGCAGAGTCGCCAAATCAACCGTGGTGAATGTAGCTCATAATTTACAGTGAAGAGCCGAGGAAGGTGTACAACAGAGATTAGCAAAGGTGAACTCCAGTGAGCCATACCCTCCCACCCAGTTCAAAATGTACATACTGGGGTTTACAACAGGAGTGTTACTTAATTTGATAGCAAATCTTCCTAATGAAGACTGTTCTTTAGACAGACTAAACAGATGCTCTATCCTATCTTATACTTTCATTTACAATTAGTTGTGTCCACTTGAGAAATGTATAGTATTTTTTAAAGCTCTTAATACTAAAGATGGTGTCTCTTTATCATTTTTTTAATTCTACAATTTGTCTGAGAGCCATTAAATAAATTAAATATTTTGTCCTATCTTTCTCCCTTCACCCCAAACATCCAGCCTGTTTTTTTAACTCACAGAATTTCATTTTCAGTTTCACCTCAGACACCTGGAAAATATGCTAAATCTTCTTAAGGGGCATGCCTTTAAAGTTAATGAAAACGACATTATGTTATCTTGAGAGAAATTTGCAGTGACTATGATTTGAGACTGGGCACATGAAAGTGACACTTATAATATGGTATTATTGTTGTTTCTGTTGCTTAATAGCAGAAGTTGATAATTCTCCTATTGCGACATATTTTTCCCAGGGGCCATGTGATTGGAAAGTCTAGAAATTACTATGTCAACATAAACAATTTATGTTTCTGCATCCCTCAACTACATGAACCCTGTGCACATGTCACTGATCACATGTCGATATAATCGGGCTGTCCTAATCATCATCCATCTAAAGTATTGATTATGTTATGAGTATGATGCCGTTGATGTCTGATTTAGATGACATATGTCTAAACTTTCAGTCCTGAGAAAGATTTCCATCTTGGGTCTTCAAACTGAGCCGTGATACACATTCACATCCTTGCCTCGCTGCTAAATTTGTGGGAGGGGAGGCTATACTCTGACAATGTTATAAAGAAGAAGAATGAATTCCGACAGCTAAATGTTAAATGAATGTTTTAAATGACACAAACAAACTAATTACTCATTTATGTGCCCTCGTGGCACGTTTGAGGCATTTATGCAAACTAGGCTGGCACTTAGCTGACCTATCTATCGTGCTTTAATATTTTAAAACTCACCATTTGGTTCATTTCCGAAAAACATTCATATTCTGTTTCTCAAAACAGCAACACGCCAACCCGACCAGCCATCAAGTATTTATTGAAAGTGTACACTGAGTAAAGGCCATCCTGCTGCAGTGACCAATGGGTAATAAGATCACCAGTGTGATACAAAAAAGGTCTTTAATGTCAAAATAGGAACCTATACTTTCTGCATTTCCTATATCCCAGGGAAAGAAATGAGCCTTATCTTTGAGGAAGGTGGCCATCCATCAGCAATTTATCTCAGTTTATCAGTCTGCCCGAGTCGAAATGTGCAATGATGTTGGACATTAATCAAATCCTGACACCTCACATTCAGGACTGAGACATGCACCCTTTCTTCCTGCCCAAATCTGGTCATTGTCCTGCTTGGGTTCTCTGGCTGCAGATTTAAATCCAGGCGGTGCTGGGTGCCAACATCAGACTGCTAGAGGGCCCTGTCATGTTAAAAGGGCATATGAAAATTGCAGAGACCGTGCAATGAAAATCAAAAAAGCAACACATTAAAAGTCTTGTACTTCAGCATTGTCATTACAGTTTTATTGTGCTAAATGTATCGCTGAAGTGCTCTTAGAACTCGCCCTGTTGAAAAGAGCAAAGATGAGGAGGATAGAAAGTTACATTTACTGTGCGTCTGTGTCAAGAATAATCTCATCACAGACAATGCTGCAGATCAAGGGGAGAGAGCTTCTTGTGGCTGAGTTCGTTTTCTCTCTTGCTAGACTCCCTACTGACCACTCATTCATTCTGTTTTAGAAATTACTGAGTGTTACTGATGTACTGAATCGAAACTATCACAGGAGCCAAGGCTGCCATACATTGAGCATTTTGGACACTGGCTGCTCAATCTCTCCAGTCTATATTCATGTCAAAGCATCGATCTAACGTGGACAGCCAAAGGTCTGATATGTAGAGCAAGATTTTAAGAAAAATCTGTCAGTGATGTAAGACCTTAATTCAGCCTCGGAGAGTAACCCCTGCAGTCGATCATAAAACCCTTTAGAGGACTTAAATTTTTCAGATGGATGAATATCTGGATACAAAATAGAAGGGAGCCAGATGTGACCCTGGAACAATTCCCTTCATTTTCTCTCTGCCATCAAATATAACGGATGTTTTGTGGCTGCTCTTGGTTGAACTCCATTCTTCCCTTTATTATTTTGTTATTGCAGCAGAACATTTTATAAAGAGGAGATGTGTATGGATTTTACACAAGAGATTTACTGTTTTAAAACTTATTTTACATGAAATGAGTTCATGGGATTTCATCTGTCAGTAGCACCACGGTAGCACTGGATGATTCACATGTTATCATAGCTTATAATTGAAATACACTGTGTAAAGTAATTGTATGCACATTCTTCTATCACGTTCTGTTTTCCCATTTTTACACTCTTTTACTGTGACAGAGTGCCATTTGGTGGTACCAGAGGTCTTACAGTGAATGTAGATGTGTTTAAAAGAAGGTTTCAAGGCTTTTTTGACTTTCATCCATCCATCTTCTTAACAGTAAGGTCACGGGGCCTGCAGTCTATCTCATCTGGATATCCTAGATGGGTGACCAGTCCATGGTAAATGGTAAATGGACTGGTTCTTATATAGCGCTTTTCTACTCTCCTGGAGTACTCAAAGCGCTCTATACCAGCGGCCCCCAACCTTTTTTGCGCCACGGACCGGTTTATGCCCGACAATATTTTCACGGACCGGCCTTTAAGGTGTCGCGGATAAATACAACAAAATAAAACTAGTACCGGTACCGAAAAAAAGAAGAAGATTTATTCATAACACACGTGAAAAGATGCAGGAAAACCGAGTTAACAATAAAAACGATAACAAAATAACGCTGAAAACCATACATTTCATACCTGAGCCTCAACTCTCGCGGCCCGGTACCGGCCCGGGGGTTGGGCACCGCTGCTCTATACAACACGCCGCATTCACCCCATTCACACAAGCACTATTATCTATACGGTAAGTGCTTTCTAACTATCACTCATAATCCGATGGATGCATCGGAGAGCAAGTCGGGGTTGCCCAAGGATATTTGGCATGCAAACTGGAACCAGGGATCGAACCACCAACCTTCCAATCAGCAGCTGACCTGCGCTACCTCCTGAGCTACAGTCACCCCTCCATCACAAGGCTAACACAGTCAGATAGACGATCCATACCTATGGTCACTTTAGATGATCTTTACCTAACTGTTATCTGTTTTGAGTGTGGGACAAAGCCACAACTTCCACACATACTTAATGCCTCAGTTAACCAGCAGGTTGTTGTGAGGCAACAGTCCTAATGAGTGCCTTTTAATTTTTTTCCTCCCTTGTTTACATTTAACTCAGTCATAAAATGTCACTGTCTTTCAGGCTCTTTTGGAGGCTATTTTTTTCTATTTTATAACAGTGAAAGGGCATTTTATTGTCTAGCACACCAGGCCGTTAGGGATGACTGAAAAAGTTCATTGTGAAGTATTTCTTTAACTGAAGTTTGACCCTTTTCAATAACAAATTTAAACCTTTTGCACTGGGAGTTGAAATCATGAGAAATGTCAGCAGCAATGCAATTACAGGTGCTATGCACCCTCTCCTTTGGACAGCTGACATCTTGAAGAGTGAGAATTCATGCAGAAAATTGTATTTTTTATGTTGCCCTCACACTGAGTGGCTGTAACATGTATGCAAATTTCGCTGCCTCAGAACATTCCTGTCACTGATTCGGAGCATATTCGAAATGGCTTAAAATAAAATAGTGTATGATTCTTTAAGATACATACAGCATACAGTGTAATATACGTGCACTGAGAGGTACATCTTTGTCTTTTATGAGATCATCTGTTTTAATAATGGCCATGATGGATGATAATGTTCTGAGAAAGCAGCTCCTAATGTGTTCCCACTGCTAATGTTCAGATTATAACCCGCCTTTTATGATGGCTTTTGACCCCCCTGCAGAAAGATGCTGTATAAACATAATATCTTTTGTCATTAAAGTACTAGAAGAACACTGCATAGGCTGACACAATGCTAATGTCTTTCCCTGTCTGCTATCTGGCAACGACACGACTCCTTTTCTGTGAATATTTGAAAGTTCACACGGCTTTTTCTGAGGTATGTGTCAGTTATTACCAGGACATTTTAGAAATGAAAATGACCGGTAGGTATGTACTGTATAGCTAAGCACATTTGAAAACAAAATAAAATAAAAATAGCATTCAGTTGCATTTGAAGTCAATGGGGGATATGCAAAGTTTTGAGATAATACCACTTAGTGTTCCAGTACTTCTATATGGTATGGTATTTCATATCATCATTTAGTCAGTTAAGTAGGAAGGACAGTAGTAGTGGGATTCATATCTGGTCATGGATGTATAATTGGCCTTCAGAGAGACTGGTGACCTGTAAAGGACACCCAGACATCGATGGATGGACTTTTTCTTAATTTCAAACATGTTAATTTTAATGCATGGTCAGCGTGTAGAAATTATTGCTAAATGTAAGCCAAAGTTTTAAAAAACAGTTTAATAGTCACATTTATTTTACTTGCCTAATTGACTGGCCTTAAATCAGTGAAGAAGCTGTGACAAAAAGACATACACTCGCAGGCAGTTTGTATTTTCGGCATATTGAGTCCAGTAGACCAACATTACACATCAATTTACTACTGAAAGAGGAGGTCCATTTGCATAACCCAGGGGGCATAGAGCACAGATAGTTTTCATCACTTGCCTTATACAACCCGTGATCATTCCAAAGAATACAATTCTTTTCTATGCGATTAACCTCTTGCTCCTAGATTTCGATTGTGTCCCAGATTGGAATAACTTCGACTAATCAGCCATTCTCATGTCCATACTGATATCTCTCCTGATGTGATCTTCAGCATACTAAGACAAAATCTATATAGAATGCATTATTCATACTCCCAAAACATGCCCTGTGAATTGATTTATGATCACTGATGAATAATACATATATAATTTCAAGCAGTAAAGCTTTGGCAACCATACATCTTATTTCTTTTTTTCCCTTTTTCTTCTGTGAAGAATTTGTGAAGCAAGAACAGCAACACCTGGAAACATGAAACTTTATAACACGGCCTTAAATTCCTCTCTGTGACTTTGCCCCCCAAAACTTTAGTTACTAAGCACATAGATGATACTGTAATATTTAAGATAAGACGTGAAAAAAGTCATTATTTCTAATAATCTCATTCCAGCATCTCATCAGAAATCATTGGAACAGCTATCCTAAAACTGAGGCTTATTTCTGGATTTTGCTGATCTTAACTTGATAGGGAAATTTCAGTCTGTCCCATTTTATGAGCCAATTCCTTTTTATTAAAAAAAATGTCACTTTCAAAAATTTATAATAACTCTAACTGTGAGATATCAGCTTGAAATTCAGGAAGTGTTGACTGAGCTTAAATAATAAAGCACACCGTCTTTCACCACTGGGGGATTCCACAAACATACAAAATCCATATACTGGCAGCATGGATTGTACACAGTTCTGTTTCCATGATTTAGTGTCGTAATTTAAGATTAGCTTAGACTCCTGTGTTGAATCCATGTAGGCTCTACAGCCTATGCAATTGGCTGACACCACTGCCAGCATTTAACATGCCAATATCACAGCAAACTGTGTAGACATGCCGGTGCACCGTGTTCTTTTCACGCCTTTTCTCTCCAAAGTGTAAAACTGTACACGCATGCAGAAGTTGCAGTAAGCTGCAGTGCCATCAGAGGGAGATGATTTATTTCAAGCCAATGTGAAAATAATCACAGGAAAGAGCTAAAAGAGACATTATTAACACATTTACATATAAATGCATATTATCCAGATAACTTAATTGTTTCTGACACAGAAAGACCCTGGAATGTACTTCATACTTAGCGACTTCTTGGCTTTAAATGTATTATCTCCCCCAGCTGGTATTTGAACTTCTGCATGCGTGTCCATTTCACACTGGACACGTCGTGTCTACTACACGCTTTGATATCGGGCTGTTAATACAGCAGCATAAGTCTATTGCAAGCTGATATCTAACCTTTGCTGCAATAAGCCATTCCTCTTGAATCAGTTACTACCAAATCTAAAGTTCACGTTATAAAAATAATAAAAAAATAACACTTTGTGCAAGAAATTCCCATGGGTCACTTTAAAAGTTAATTACATTGTAAAAGTTTTTAGTGTCTGAAAAAATCAATTTTAACTGCAAGCGTTTTACCTGTGATGTAATTTCCTTCATATGTGTAAAGGTATGTTTGAAGCTATTTTTTTCACCGTGGCTCATTAAGCCACACACTGGGCTTGGGATCAAATTCCCAGGTGGCCAAGACCACATTGTCAATAATGTAGCTATTCATAGATGTGGTTCATTTACAAGAGCTCAATTAAATCTGCTTAAAAATAGTCTGAATTCTTGGAACTCTTATTGGAATCTTATCATTTTTCTTTTTCTGCTGCTATAGTTACTGATTTCTGTATCTCATTATTCTCGGGGACTTGATCAAGTAATAACCCTCATGTGAATGACATGTGGCTTTAATAATTGGTGGTTGCCAGGACACGTATCCCCCGCTTCTGTTGTAATGCACGTTGAGAGGAATGGAGGTCAGGAAGTGAGAGACGCCTCAGGTAGCTATTCTTGGCCTTAGCTTCGAGTCATTCACATTCTCTAATTGCTCAAGTTAACGTGTGACAAAAGATGAACAGCAGCCCTTCGTCCAGCAAAGCAAACCGCGAGCACTGCACACGTGCTTCACATGGCGGAAGCGAACAGTTTATATGTTGACATTTACAACCTAATTAAAACCAGCAGGGGAAATGAACCACACAGGGTCAGATGCTTATTCACACAAGTATTTACACACAAAATAAAGTATACTAGCACTTGCACAGACAATGGCACAATCCTGCACACAGTTTAAGCACTCTGCACATTTGCTAATCCCACCCAGCTGGAAAACCTGCTCATTTGAATCACTAAAATCCTAAGATGATTAAAATATATTACCATGTCACAGAAATTCATACTGGTAATATTAAAGATGTATATATGCACATAAATTCCCCAAAGCCCCCCTGCGTTTTGATTAGCAGATGAGAGAAAAAACTGTAGGTAACAAATAAAATGAATCAAAGGTGGAATTTTAAACAGCGTAAAGTTGTTATAAGAATACATTTGCACATCATTGCGGTATTTGTTCACAAGCGCACACTAAACTACCCGGGGCGGAGCAGAGTCTGCTGTCACATCTAACTTGTCAAGTAGGAACGTGCCTCTCAGCCACTTGTTTCAGTTTTTCTATGGTAATAGAGGACATGAACTGAACTCTAGTTCTTCAGGGTGAAGGACTTTTTTATGCAAAGTCTGTGAATTGCACCACAGTTGTACTTGATTGGAAACCAGCGCAAGGAAAATCTCACTTTGGTTTCAAGTTAACACTGTTATCAGTGCACAGATTCGCTTCCATTACTTCCATGTCATTGAATTTCTTTGTAAGGAACACAGCATATTCTTCACTTTGCTGTGACATCGAATGCCACTGCAATACGCTTAGTTCATTAAAATGCCCTTTAAGCTCTTCTCTGCAAAGAAGAACACCATTTAGACCTCACAGTTTAAGCTCACACATGAACGTGCTTGCTGTGATGTAAAGCCATGGTGTTTGCTTGTGCAGAGCCTCCTGTCATTACACTGTGTTGTGAGTACAGAAAAATTACGTGCATTATGCTTGTCCTGCAGTTCATTGTGGCTCTTATATTTGCATGGTTTTTTTTTACATGCATCCAAATTTTGTCTTATGAATCCAATAGGTGTTTGTTTAGTGCATGTTAATCATTTGCAGCTGGCTTTCCTTATCTTATTGTCATGGGTAATTGGTTATGCAGCACATGGAAACCAGAGACCTGCAGGCGACACAGAGGAAGAGGCACATTGGGATGGAAGAATCTGCGATCACTGAAGCGTGTCAAACATTTTTTCCCCCTTTTTCCTTCTTTTAAATTGCTATATCTTGTTTACCTATTAATTTCCCCTTCTCCGCAAACCCATCACAACCCTCCCAAGCATCTCTTTATATTTTACTTTTAAAAATGTGCAACTTGAATATATACGCCTTCATTCCATCTGTCTCGACTCTCCTTAATTTTCCTCTTTATTCTTACTCCTACTCAATCTGACAGCGAACCCATATCTCGATTAGACCTCTGGAAATGCCTGTGCAATTTCCTGGAAGATTATAGTGATGGATTTACACAATATCAATCAGAGCAAAGATGTGGCTCAAAATAGCCCTCTGCTACTGGCAAGAGATGTTTTGGAGCGGTGGTCAAAGCTCATATTTGCTCGACTACTTTCTTTAAGCACATAGTCAAAAATTGATGTTTTTTTTTTTTTTATTATATGAAACAAGCTGTTAGAGTGATTTTAAAAAAGCTAGTGGGCCTCCTGACAGCAGTTACCTCAAAGCAAGATGAGCCATTCCCTGGTGACTTTTCATCTAATTTGACTAGTATTTCTCTTGCTTCCTTCAACAAACTACTCTGAATGAGGTCACATTTCTCTGACCTCGGGGCATTATTACCCTGTAATCATGTGTTGCTCTGCATGGCTACATTTGTTATTTCTCGTTGACAGCCTAATGTTAGAAGAAAGCAATTTTACCTGATGGATGATCATAAGACTGGGAGAGGCTATATCAGCTTCATGCCTCACCAGTGAATTATGCACAACAAAATCCCATAGATGCCTGAACCAGCTGCCCACAATACCTGCCTTCTCAAACCAGCTTTACACACTAGGTATTATTGCCAGAGGTGTGAGGACTTTTCGCCTTGTCAGAATGTGCATGAAGATCATTCATTACTGCGGTATTTGCTTGCCTTCTTAAATCAAATAGGGTGCCAGTCCTTACATTACAATGTTGTCATGAAAAATTGTTGACTTATTTTTAAGCAGCATAGGTTGGACAACTGATTCATGGGTCTCAGGGCGTTCATGATCACACAAATCAATCGGCACTGCTCCTCTGGCCCCCACTTTGTCTGTTGGCAGCAATAGGGATAATGTGTCAAAGTGGGCCTCCTCCATCTTGTCACTTTAAGTGCAATCAATAATGCTTCCCCACCAACTGAACGCCTCTGAATATCAGCCCTCCCCTCGCCTCGTACTGGGCTGAGCATTTCAATCAATATTTGACTGGGGGGCTAAAACATCTGCAGGAGCAACAACAAAAAGCGAGGTAATATTAAATGCTTTACAATACACTGAAAATGACGCCACACTCTGCAGGACCGGCAATGCGATGGAAAACAAAAAAATTAATGAAATATTGAATTCTCTGTGACGGTTATGTCTACAAACGTCATGTTTGTGTTGTGTGGATTTTTACATGGTTTAAGTCTCAGCGGAAAACGATTTCACAGCCTGTCATAATTAAACAATTAAACTGCTATTTAACTTCAACTCAATTTAGCAAATCAAACACTGCATCACAGTTCAATCACTGCTACAGCATAAGTATGTGGAGAGGATGCTTTTTATCTTTAAACACAGTTTTCCAGCAGTGTTTTACAGTGTGAATGTGTTGTCCCCACAGCCTCATACATCACTGTAGAGAATTCTCAATGTATGGCTTGCCGTCGGCTTCCAGACGGGTCCAATCAATAAAAGCTAGCCTCTGGCCAATGTATCTGTAAATTAGTCTACCTAAAAAATTCAACAAGCCCATAGAGCGGTTAGATGTGTGCACATAGGTGCTTGGCCCTGGAAACGATTGTATTAATTGCCTCGGGGATTAAGAGACACAGACCTCCACTCTCTCATGCATATTTGACACTTCTAGCAGCGCTCTCAAGCCCCCGTTGCACCTAATGGATGTGTTTGGCGCAGTGTTGCATATGTATTAGCCACCAACTTATAAGTGGGCATGTAGTGAGCACATCCCCATGCATGCCTATGTGTCTGTGCGAGTGTGTCTCTTCTGTTATCCTGAGCCGGGCAGGGTAAGTGCAGGGCTGGGTGCTGAGGTTGCTGGTTCCTAATTGGTATGACTGCTCCCACTACTCTTGCCCTCACAGGCTGGCACTACCCTTCTCTGTTAATCTGTGCCAAGGATTTGGCTCACTTGACACTCAACTGACCTGACAGTCCTTTGGGTGTCTGTTGCATACAAATATACACACAAAAAAAGAAATGGATGACTGTACAGACACTTAACTACAAGTACTCCTGCACAAAGAGACAAACTCTCATGCAAATGAGAGACACAGATATGCAGTCACTCAGACAAGTGCACGCACACATCAACGCAAAATCACAGTTCAAAGAGCCGCAACTCCATTTGAGATATGTTTCTGGACAGCATCACTATGATGTAGAGGGAGAGCTCTTGACAGTGTTGTTAGGGGAACGGCATCAAACAGTGGCGTGAGTATGTGTGAGTGCGTGCCGATGCCACATCTGCTGATAATGTCCACACGCAGCCCTCGAATGAGAAGTGAGCTTGTTGATATCAAGTACTTGCACATAGCTATACATGGTGTCCTTTTTGTCTGAAGAGCTCATCTGGCACGGCAGACTGACATCTGATCTGATGGCTTTTGAAACTTCTGAACATGACGCACAGCCTCGGAAACATGTTCTTGTCTAGTCACATATGCAAATATTTTATTAAGGGAGACTGACAGGGAAAACACGCTACACAATTATAAAAGGTCTTCAAACACAGGGCATTAAATGAGTGTCACTGATGAAGCCATAGCTACAGCCTCTGATCACAGGAAAAGCAGGTGTGAACTGCATTGCGAGAAGTCAACAAAGCTGAAAGTTTGCGGTTTAGCAGCTGTAAAACAAATAAACTGGCTGAAGCGATGAAGCAGCAGTCTTAACACGACCAGAGGTGTCAAAGCTCTTCATGTGAATCTGCGTTAAGTAACAGTCACTTATCTGAAAAGGCAAGGGAACAACACAAAAAAGACATAGTAATGCCTTATGTTGTTATAAGTAAACAGATGTTTACAAAGCAGACAATGAACAAATCAGCAGTGTTCTTTCAAACTCTCGAGGGAACTTTATATTAACCGTTGCTAAACATTTCTGTCAGCTGTTCAGTGTTAATGTGTGATTTATCAAGTTATTTCTAAAAAAATATCATTTGCTGCTGGAAATGAAGCTGATAAGAGCACCGAAACTAAACAAAACCAGTAAAGTCAAATGTCATAAAACCAAAAAAGTGAACTGATCAGGTTTAAACCTGTGAGGAGAAAACTTTTAGGAGGCAAAGAAACACAAACTCAAAGATATTGCATGTACATGGGCGAAGCCCCGATACGATCTGTTCTGCACTAACGTGTGAGCTAGATGTGTCCCGGAGCAATCGCACGGGGCGTCGGTACATCCTTTATTTATATTCAAACAGCTTTCACAACAATAGGTGTGGCATGTATAGAACTCAACAACAACTCCTTAAAAGGAGGAACCGTTAGCTTATCTGTTGAAACAGAAAAAAGGCGTTTTTAACGGTCATAGCACATATTCTCTGCACGCAATGTCTCACTTCCCTATTCTGCAGTTGTACAACTCATAAGCTCTTCTTCCTTTAAATGAAGCTACAAAATAAACATGACACAAAACTCAAAATCTCCCAACAAAACCTTAATTAGATTACAGATATATATAAATGGTAGAATATAGAGCTGGTATCTTAAAACAAACAAACAAAAACTTTAGCTCAACTGGACTGCTTTTAAATTCATAAATACTACCAAAAACAGTGTCAGTTTAGTACGTGGTACCATGATTGAAAACTTACCTGTGATTCTCTGAATTTTGAGGGTCTGTACACAGACAGGGTGAGCTCTCCTCTTTAGCTCAAGAGCTCATATGTAACTCTGGTAATACTCTTGGAAAGTAAGGAAAAATGTCACATATACACTTTAATAATGCTTCAAGGGTAGTCTGTGCATTAAGCTAGCTCAGAAATTCAGCGCACAAAAATGTAGGTTATTAAAAAAAACAGGCATGAGTTTAGAGAGCGGGAGAGATATTTCACTACAATAGTCGAACAGATAGGTCATAATTTGGAAATGATTCGTTTTGAAAATCAGAACTGAGGATGAGTTAATCTCTCGTGGGGTTTGACTTGGTCTGAGTAATAAGTGAACTTTCTATCACTGCAGAGTCAGAGCGCATCCGTACTTACAGCAAGTGTTAAGCAGTCCGTTGGGCTTTCTCGTGCTCGGTTGACATATTCTGAGTGTCCATTTAGTGTAGCACCAGAGAAGCTTGGTTGATCAGGCTCCAGCTTGATGGTTAATAGCCATGGCCACTGCACAAAAAGAAAGATGACACAGAATGAGCAATAGAAAGCCTCCCAACTCAAGATATAATAGAACACAAAACCTAAATAAAGTGAAAGATGTGCATGTACAGTATCTTCATATAAATTCCTAAATCCATCCTCAGTTCCATTTCTGACATTTCTTTTTAAATTATATTAAACCTCTATTGTCAATAAATTACTGTCACTCCCTGTTTATAATTTAATAGTAGTAGTAATAATAGCACAAATAAATTAAAAAATAAGCAAACTTTAAAAAATATTAAAGGAAGAAGTGAACTACAGAAATCAACAACTATTCTGATATGGTCTTTATTATGGGCGAATGTAGTGTTGCAGTGCATTTTTTCCCGTGAATGTTCACAAGGAATCTTGGAGATAAGTCATGCCTAAAAAAATGCAGCGATTTCAGTGGACTTAATGCTGTCAGGAGCACAATCATCATATTGCTGCACCCGTATTTTCTAAAATAGCCATTCTAATGAGAATGTCCCGTCTGTGCAATCAAGCACTCTGCTTGCTTCTCGGCAGGACACTACCTCTCATCTGAACACATGCACACACATTTGGGGATGGGACTGATGCAGGCATTTCTTTGTCTTCATTTTGTCATTGTTTTGGAGTGGAGGCTGGTGATGGCGTAATGTACAGCTTGTTAATTGTAACTATGAATCCAAAAATCAAACTAAAGTTTCTGCTAGGACTTAAACAAGCTTTAGCTCACAACCCAGCACTTCTTCAAGTCTCTGTCCTAAGACAGTGGTGCTGTTTCAAGGGCAGAAAAGTGTCATAGACCACTTTGTAAATTATACAGTACTCAGTCCCAGGAGACCTATAATCCTCATTATCCATAATGTATACATCCAGCATGAGAACCAAAGAAAATGACGATGGTTCTGACTGCTTCTGATGTAAATGACTGTGGCCTGAGTTCACTATATGTTCGCATCCTCAGCCACAGCCCTCTGAGACCATTATCCCAGAGTGCTGAAGCACTCTCACCCATATGGACACTAACAGGCACATGTCATGTGTGTAAATTTTACACAGAACTCTTCACAGGAACCCAGGCAGTTTCAAAATCTCTCTAACAAAGACTTGTACACTTCATGGAAATAACAGCTGCTGCTTCTGTCTTTAGTATATGAAGGGCAAGCATGTAAAAAATAGATAAAGAAAATACCTTCTTTTGAACCTTAGTTTAAGACGCAAGGGGAGGGGAAGACACGAGCAGGTGATAATAGGATAAATCCTGAGCCCTGAGGACTTAGTACACTAAGTCTGTGTTGCTGAAAAGATGTAGCGTCATGATAACAACTTGTGTTTATGGAACGTCGCCGCAGAGACGCATTACTGTCTGCACCGTGTCAGTCATGTTTTGACTAATCACAAAACAGAAGATGGCAGAGAAATCATAGGACCCCCACGTTCAGCAGAATCCAGGCACCAGCAGGGCTTTTCATTGGATGGAAAGATTTCGGGAACGCTGGAGGGTGAAACATGCTGAGGCTGGGTGACACACCACTGTTGTCTCAAACAGTTAGACAATACATTGGCCAAATTATTTCCCTGTGGTGAAAAACTGCCTAGCGATTCTTGTCTCTGGTGCTCTAGTTCATTTATTATGCTAATAGGAAAAGCCTTTAGTCTGATCAGACATTGCATAAACTTAAGTGCGCTTCAGTGTTCTCTAATCATGTAGGAAAATGATTTGAAGGCTCCTAGCAATTCTGCTGCATTATAACATGATGGAAATTATTCACAAAATTGTCAGATGATAAGGGTTTTAAATATCTAATAGGCAGCTTTGGACGGGGATTGCAATCTTCCTGGCCAGCAGCCATTTTAATCCTTCATCAACAAATCTGAGAATTCTGAATAAACGCTCTGTAAGGCTAAACATGCATAGCTGAGACTGGCTCACGGTAGTCTGGCATGACCTAAGTTCTTTCTGCTGCAAGCAGTGGGCTTACTGTGTATGTCAGTAAAAAGGGCCATCAAGGTTATAAAAATGCAGTCTAGGTTCTCCCCTGGCATATGACCCAGGCAGCTGTCTTTACCCACACTATCACCTTAATCTCCCAAGAACTACTTCAGCCTCTGGGGAGGAGGAACTCTGATTTAATAGAGTGACCAACCTGTCTAGCAGACTTTCATCACTGAGGAGAACTAAACATTTGTTAAAGAGCACACTTCCTGACTTGCTTCTACACTGGGTGGACTGTAACATCCTGACACTTGTCTAAGCCGTGCAAAGATGTAGGAAAAAAATGTTGTTGTCTGGTTAGCGAGTATGTTCGGGTAGCTGCACAAATATCACAAACTCTACATTTTATGGTTGGAAGCTTCAAACTTAATTTTATTTGTGTCATTGTGTGGATGGTTTAATTTTAGTCTTTATGTAAGGCAAGAAGGCAAGGCTGTCTACTAATCACATTTACATCTGATTATGCAACAAAAGATTTCAGATGGTGGTGTCTATGGTGGTGTCTGTTCTTGAAATACACCAGTCAATCACATCAAAACCACCCATTGCATAAGTACCTGGCCAATTAAAGTCTGTACAGGACTGTACAAGGGTGTCATTTCCTGTAACTGTGACACCTGCATCGGATCCTTTGGGAATTGTGAAAGGATTTTATTGCCAGATATGCATTAGATGTTCATTTGGTGTCAGTGCCTTGGGAGATGAGTCTGCAACTACCAAGTGCTACTTACAGAAGCTTCCCTCAGTTTTGCCATTTTTCTTCATGCAGCATTAATGTTGTAAGGGGGCACATTTTAAGATAAAGCAATTAGACCAAGCCATCACCTCGGGCTCTTTGTGTTCCTGTTGCTCTTTGTGTTTCCTGTTCCTTTGTGTTCCTCTGAAGTTTTGGCGTAATGGCAACGTGTGTTGTCTTACTAATAAAGAGATCACAATTGTTTTTAGTGGTAAGTGTTCATGATTAGCATTTGTCTCTATTTTATTTTATTTTATTTTAAGAATACCATTTTTGGTTATTGTTCAGATAACTTCGAGGTTGTGGCACGGAAGGGTGTATTTAGCAAAATAACCAGTTACTGGATATAGAAAGTATATATCTACCGGTTGCACCATAGGTGTAAAGAATGCTTGAGAAACTAAACATAAATGTGTTTTTAAGGTACTCCGGTTTTTTTTAAGTTTATATTCAGTATCACTTACTGAAGCACATTGTTATTTTTACATTGTTCATTATTTACACTAGCTTTCTTTGTGTGTTGCTGCCAGCAGTTGTCAGTAGAATAGCATGTGACAGGCAGCAGATGCTGTTATCTTTGAGACTGACAAACCTCTTGGGGATCCAAACATAACAGCATTAATCTGTTGCACTTTAACCTTTAAAACCTAAAAGAAAATATCTAAAAAAAAATAAAAACTACATCTCCCAGGAGTTTATGTTCTTAAGAAATGCTTAAGAACACAAACTCCTGGAAAAAAAACCTAAAAAACCCAAACAAACATTTCCTTTCCATCTCTGAATGTGAATTAGATGTTACCCAGTCTATTTTTTTTCTTTCTTTCTAAGTAATTATTTTAATAATTTGATTAATAAAGTAATTTTGAAACACAATGTGCCTAATTCCTCTAATCCCAGTTGAGCTGTGTCTTTTCTTTGTTTTATGAGGTACTGAACTGAATATCTTTGAGTGTTGTATTGCTGGTTTAATAAATCAAACCATTTGGAAATGAAACACCTTTGGCTACAAGCACTGTGATTTTTTTGTATAGATCAGTCAGCGACCTAATTTAGAAATCAGTCAGACAATTAAGAAATAACAAATGTAGCTTTCTTTGCAATCTTAACACAACTAAACTTGGAAACTTAAATGTAGTTTTGTTAGGTTTTTTTCATGCTATTATTTTTCATGCTATTATTTTTCATGCTATTATTTTTTTCATATAATTATTTTATTTAATTATTTTATTTAATTCAATTAATACAGTAGGTGCAGGCTAAACTGTTTGCAGTATTACCATATAGATTACAGTGATGGACTGTTGCAGTGGTGCAGGGCAAACTTTGGTATCCATGGTCACTGCTAGGTTCAATTCAATTCAATTCAATTTTATTTATATAGCGCCAAATCACAACAAAAGTCGCCTCAAGGCGTCAGGTTGGGTCCTGACATGGTAAAAGACAGGCATGGCACTCAGGATATGCCGACTGAATATTCTGTACATGCGGTTTTCTAAGCATCACGAAAAGCAAAAAATTGCAATAATAAGAAACATGTGATGAATAAAATAAAAAAATATGACACTGAGACATAAGAGAGTAGTATAGTAGAGTCACGTCAAAGTTCTTTGTGTTTATGGGTTGTGGTTTCCTGGGCAGCCGATAGTATAGTGGTAATTACTGTTACCTCAACAGCAAGGTGGGTCTGGGTCTCAACCTGTTGGCCTTTTCTGTGTTCTCTCAGGCTACATGTTCTCTCAGGGTACAACTAATGATTCTCAGTTGGCCTTAGGAGTGAATTTGAATGCATCTCACCTCATGTCAGCTTGGACTCCAGCCCCCATGACCCTGAATTGGATGGATAGATGTATGGATGACATTTTTGTCTTTTTTTTTTTACCTCAGTATAAAACTTCATGAGGTCAAGGAAAGATTTTAAGGATTTAATTATATAATGGCAGATGTTGATGGGGATTTGAAATGTAGTACAAACCAAGTTTTGAAGATGGACTACAAAAAGCACATCTTAGATGCTTTGCCACATGTTAAAATAGACAAAAAAGGGAAGTTACCAAATGTAACGGCGAAATAAGAGTGTTTGCTTTCATTTTTGCCACTCATATTGTGTCTTCTCGGTGAAGAGATGATGTAATTAAACTTTTGCCTTCATTAAGACTCTTAGTATCTGTGACTGAAGTCAAAGTAATTAATGATAATCCTAAAGGCTGGCAATAAAGGAAGGCTTAAAATGAGGACCTAACTAATGCAGAGTAGACACGCAAAATCATCTCAACTTTACTTTGATCATTTTGATATAGCAGTCTTTATACAGATAAAGAAAACTTCTAGAGCTGTCTGACAAAAGTAACAACTTCATAAAAAGCTGTTTTTACTAAATCAGATTAAAGCTCACAGTTAACCTGTAAAGTAAAGATATTATTAAAAGCTCAGTTGTATAAGCATCTTAGCAAGTTATACCAGGAGATGGAAACACATCAGTAATTTACATGAAGATCTGCATCCTTTGACAGGTCGAGTTGATCGTTTGTTTTCGTGAACCGTCAGATGGTGCACTGCTCTGAATTGTGAGGTGGCATTATCACCTTTCCTTTTCTTATGGATAGTCCTGTGTACTCTCTGCTAAGGGAGATAAGAAAGGAAGCATTCAAGCACCTTTTTTTCTCAGCAGTCAGACTTCAGCCACATCTTATTATGGCTGTGACTTAGACAGTTTTCTATCTTTTAACACAGCAACCATCACAAGGAAGAGATCTGACCATGATTAGGGTTGACCACAGACCTGGTTGTGCATTAGTATGAATATAGCTCACTACAGGTCACAAAAAATAATAAAATGTGCCTACATAGAGAAATGCACATAGAAGGAAATGCATGCACATTAAATGAAATGAGGACAGGTGGATACCAAGCTACATTTGATATCCACAGAGATTAAACCCTTCATATCACATTTTCACTTATCACAGCATCACCTCAGAATACCCCATCCTGAAATTGCTGTTTTATGTCCAGTGACATCTGCATCTCCACAAGACTCCCCTTAAGAGGGCATTTTCTAACAAAAACATGTTCACACTGCTACGAACTGTCGGAAGTGCTTTGGAGAGATCTCATCGAAAGCATAAGCAATAAAACAAGCCTCCCAGTGTTTCCATTTTTTAAATACTCAGAAGGGAAGGTCTATAATGCAGTTTCCTAGTACTTGGTGTCCCCTGACTGAAACTGCCAGGGTCCTCCTTCAAGTGTGGGCTCTTGCTTTCCTGCAACATCAGCATTATGTTAGAGAGGAATAAGCGGCAGCTTCTATAAGTCTAAGCACGGTCATAGATCTCAGTGGACATCTACTCTGGCTCTTCATTATCTGCTCTCAGCTAACATCCCAGTTGGGGGGCGATGTGTCTGGATAAAAAGTCTTTATTATGTAACTGTCTGAAAAGCTGCCTGTCAGCTTGTTTACACGCCAATGCATCAGTCTCCCAGTGCTTTTTCATCTCTTTAGAATAGAGAGTCATATGCTTCCAGCATACATTATAGATCGATAGGCATGCCCATCTGGTGAATGTTTTCCTCTGGTTGATTAAGAAATCGGAGTAACAAGGATCTTACTGTATCCTGACTAATGCAGACATCAATCATATTATCAGTAGGTGGATGTTTTTGCACCTACATGTTGAGCCAAATCATTCAGCTTGAAAGACAGTGGAGCATTGACTGTGCTGCCGTCAATTGCTGTGGGTGCTGCCTGGATGAGTGCAAAGCCCAGACCAAACAAGGAGAAAGATTAGTGGATCTGTTTAACCTCGGGGCAAAAGGATACGGTATTAGACCGTGGAGTTTGCTTAGCTGTTTGCACTGCCGTTTGCCTTGCCGTGTGCTCTCCCTCTATAATATGTCTCGACAGTGCAACTCGGAGCTAACGGCACTAATTAGATAAACCACTGAAGGATTTTTTTTTTTTCATTTCCATTACTTGCACGTGGGATTTTGGAATCAGTGCCTGTCTTGCTTTGGCGTAATGTGTGCCAATCACCCAGTTATATATGTGATCTGTAGTTAATTTAATCAAGCATTTAGTCAAGAACTGCAGCTTATCTTAATATTGTGCTACTGCTCATGACGATAATGTGTTCTTTGTCTATAGAGATGTATTAAAGATATGTTTTGTCTCAGCTCAAATATGAAGTAATAACTAAAATGGATATAAGATTAAATTAACTCAAGAACTGGAGAAGCAAGCGAAATGAAGAGGATTTTATTAAGGATGTGCTCAGGTTAAATTTGGTTTGAAAGTATGAAGGACTGTTGTAGAAACGAATTATTAAAAATTGTGATGCGTTCAAGACGCATGATCACACTCGTCGTGACACTCTATGTTGTTATCACCCATCAGTTTATGACGGACTAAGTGTTTTTCATTGTTACCATCTTGGTGTTTTCAGACCAGTGTGAAGAGTGAGAGGTGGATCTGACTAAGAAACTGACTTTTATACTCATTGTGACTTCTTAGTCACACAACAAGCCAGGTGTAAAGCACACACTGCTTTATCCTTCATTTTTGTCTTCAGTGGGGACTACAATTTACAAACAGTCATGTTGTGGTCAATAAGACTTGAAACTAACAATAAGAAACTGATCAGGACATGTTTTTACTGCCAGGTCCTTTTTCAGATTTAAAGCACTACTTTTTGGGCTTCAGGGATTTTTCCATTTTTATATGGAATCTATGGAAACAGAGCACTGCTGGGTAACTTGTGTCTTGCCTAAGGAAACGTGAACAAGAAGAGCTTGGGGTTTAACCACTTTTGTCTAGCTGAAGCCAGTAAAACCATGAAAAAAATGACCAAAAATGTTTAATATACTGTAAAATATGGAGTTTATTACAAGTCAATTGCTGTATTGTGAAGTGTTTCCTACGATGTAACAAAGTTTCTATCAAAAAAAAAAAAAAAAAGAATAAATACATAACTTTGCTGGTGTCTTAATAGGCACCGCATCCTTTAACCCACAAAATATATATAACAAAATATATATACATGTGCAGCTTTCACTTCTGCTTTCTGCATCATCCCCAACTAGTCTGACATCCAAGTAATAAAAAATATTCAACAAAATATGATATAAACTTTAGCACACTGACACAAGTACAGGAAGAACATTTAAGGGGAAAAAAAAGAATTCTTTCATGAAGGTGTGGGAGAAACAATCTGGAACATTTTAAGAGCTCAGAATAGGATCAGTGTGAGACAAGAAGCCATTTTTTTTTTCCATGGGAGCGATATTTCAGAGGTATCAGAACATGTTCAAAACCTAACTGTTGTCAAAACAAGCTTGAGTGCGTCTAGGAGAAACTGTCCTAGCAAAGAGAACATCTTTACCTGAATTTCCATTTTCTCTTCCACTTAATGCCTCTGCTTCATGATTACACAAGCTAAATGTGTGGGCCAGTGCAACCACCAGTCTGTTTTGCAGACATAGTGACACTTGTGTATATGGTAGCAAATAAGTAACAGAAAATACAATGAAATTGTAGAGGTTAAAACATATGTTTTGACGTTTAATTGTTAACTGTATAGTCCTGCACAGTACAAATTTTTGTCATAATTCTTAAATAAGCAAGCAGCCTTCACAGGTTTCTACTGTTGCAAATCGGGTATTCCAGCTTGTCTTTTTTCTTGGAGTTTAGATCCATATTTTTTTGCTTTCCTAGCTACTTTACAAGGTAATACCTGCAGCTCTTGCTGATGGTATCTCTTTGGTCATGTTGCCCAGTGTTGTTTAACCTTAAGAAATTCTGGTTCTCTAGATCTCTGACTGTGTTGTCTCCATCACTTGGTGTTTGCACTACTCTTCACTGGAGCCCGATAGGAATTGAGGTTTGTGCTTAAAGGCTGAACTGGTACCATCACATTTTGAGACATCAAAACATTGAGCGCCACGTCATTGGACAAACTTGTCACTTTGAGTCCACTCAGAAACTCCATCTAACTGTCACGGTGATTCAAAGTCAAGACAAAAGCGTGTCACTACATTTTCACGGCACTTTAAAACTGACATTAACTGAAGGGTGAAAAAATACCTCAGACAACTGGTAGAAAAAAATCACATTTCTATGCATTCTTAGCACAAATTGTAGTGTTTTTCATGTTGTAATGATGATCTACTGCATGTGCAGGTACTGATATTCTATTAAGGAGTTTAAGAGCTACCTGCACTTGGAACTGCTGCTGATTTTAAAAAGACCAGACAGAGACGAGTCTTTGATGTTGCTGCCAATAACCTCCCAATAAGAGGTTGGATTTCTCTTTCCTTCCAGGTGTTATGCTTCTTGTCTGAGTTAAAAAAACAAAAAACAAAAACAAAAAAGTACTTTTCACTGTGTTAGGTTTTCACTGAGTGAAAAGAAAGAGCAAGTATAGCAAATAACAACAATTTGCTCGTTTTAGCTCTCAGGCTGCGAGCAAAAGGGAAAGATTAGATCAAAATCTGCAGATGGAAAAGTCTGCCTGAGATTAGTTTGTGAACACCGCCTATGGTTTAAACACTATTGTACAGAGATTTAAGATGACAGTTAAAAAACAGAAAAATTAAATATTTAGGTTTATTCAACTTCATTTATTCAACATAAATGATAAGCAATCTAAATTAGTCTTTGCTCCGTTGATTAAAAAAAAATCCTAAAGGTTTGCAATAAACACAAATCCTTGCAATTAAAAAATATGCCTTTACGCCATTCATCTTCTTTTCAGTTGAATCCACTTCCTTGGTCAGGCTCAGAATTTTACAAAAGGATGAAAAAGATTTGGACTTAAAAGTTCAGGGTGAGCTTTCATAGGGACCGGAGCAAGAGTTATCCAACTACAGAAAGAATAAGATTTGAATAAACAGGAGGTGGAGATCACATCCAAAGAGATAAGATGAAACTTCACTTTGCTTTTATTTAAAAATAATCTGCAAGGTAACTGAATAAACCCTGTATACAGTGTCACTGGGGTTTTAATCGTGTATCCCTAGACCTGAGATATTTGACTGCAGCACATGATGCAGGATCAAAGGTGTGCATGTTCAGAAGTCCAGAATCTGGGACTATTTTTTAAAAAGCAGGGTTTAAGCAGATATAGCAGACAAAGTATTTGCTATCTTGCAAAATTATGTTAATGGATTGTGCATGTGGATTAAATTTTTCATTGCTTTTTTAAAATATTTGACGTCCTTTTTCATCCTTTTGCTGGTTTAAGAAAGCTGAAAGATACATTTATACTACTCTTCAAGACCATAATCCTTTTGGTGGATTACGAGTAACAATTTTAAAGAAGTATTACCTTCATGTGGTATCAGCAGCTTTTCAAATCAAGCCTTTAAATCCCTTATCATACATTTATATTAGGTGTTGCGGATATTTTTTTCGTGCTTTTCCAAATCAGCATTCAATGACAGCTGATAGAACTTTTTCTAATACACAGTGAATCATCAAGGGTCACTATCTCTCACAGAGCAAAACCGAGGCTATAGTGAAAGCTAAACAGAAACACATGGGAATGCCAATAACCTACCTCTCACACTCTGAAGTAGTATTGATGTAGTTCTCTGCCAGCATTTATGCCATGCATACTTGCATACTAAAAATATGATTCTTCACTCGGTTTCTTGAACCAATTTTCTCTGCTGAATTGACTGAATGGGACTGTAGCATCAACTGAATAACAACCACCCCGCATGTGGTTTAAAACAAATGCTCTTCTTGAGGGCCACTTGAGGCTGGCTCCAGGCTGCTTATTACTAGGTATCAGCATTTGTGCTATACTCCTCCCTAACCATCCTTACCAGCACTTGCTGATAATGTCACAATTCACTATTCCCCATGGAGCCGCTTTCATGGGGAACAGCGTGGAATGAAGGACGTGGACAAAAGGCATGTGACATCTTACTCAAGTGGTAACCTGTGAAACGCAAGATCACAGTAATTCATTGTGAGCCATAAAGTGCTCCTAAATTATTTCTACATGTAGGTACATGTACACCCACAGCATTAGGGCAAGAGAGGAGAGGGAAGGACCTCAGAGTGCAAAAACAAAAAAATACAGAAATGAGTTAAAATTTAAAGATAAAGTAGATAAAGTTGAAAAAAAATCTTGGAAGACCAAAATACTTCCTAGTGAGATTGGTGGTTCGCTAAATGTAGCATAAAATCATATTATTATTATTACTGCACAATGCTCATTAGTGTACAGTGTAACTAACATATAACTTCTGGCAGATGTAGTTGATCCCACTGATTCATGCAAATCCGTGCCCCACATGCAACTTTACTATAAGGTGCAAACTGTGTCAATGCATTTAATGCGCTAAAGTTTTAGCCAACAACAGGTAAGAGAATAACAGAACTAGAATTTTTTACTATATTAAGTGTATATCTGCAAATGAATTGCACATCATTAGTGGTGTAATGATGTGCAATTTTATTTCCCATCCAGTGAACCCAGTATAATCCTCTGGTCAGAAGAACTATACTAAATTGAGCACATCTGTGAGTGCAATGTTAAGCTGTGCAGAAAATACTGTATTTTCTTCTAGTGAATGGAAAGGTGTCTACCTAATGTGACACATCCAACTTACTGAAAGACAAAATGACAAACAGTTCAGCTTTACATTATCTTGAATGGAGTCTACACGTTTTGATAATATTGCCTTAAATATGTGCCTCAGTGTGACAATAGGGTCACTGTAGAGAAGAACAATTCCTCTTTTTGCAGAGAGAAATTGAACATATCATCATACAAATTTAAGAATGAATCAAAACTTGATAAAATGTTTGTATTTTAGAAAATATTAGTATATAACTTTTTCAAAGGCTGTGAATCATCTCCTAAATCCCTCTGCAAATCATCTTGCAATCCCCTGGGAGGTACCATCCTGCGGTCTGCTCTAGATTAATACTCAGGGATTTCTTTGGAATTGATTATTTAACTTTCTTTAGTATTACGTTTTATCTCCATCCAGCAGAATGGCTTTGCGCTGTCATAGAGGGCTTTGCCAGTGAACTGAAATCCTCAGTGCAGGTGTGGAAAGCAGAGTGGTGAAGGGGCTCCTTCACTTCTGGACTCCGCTGATAACCTTAACATTTGACCACGTATTGTGTGCAGGCAGCTGGTTCTATGAAAGCTTGTGGCGATGCTTTCCTCCAAACAGATTCGCGTTTTTTTTTGTTCTCGCACGACTTTGAGTTTTGAAAAGAAGAGCAAACTCTTGAAAGGGAAATAGATGGCGCACAGCTTCAGTTGCTGCACAGACCTGATTAATGAGCATTTCTTATCAGCGATCTGCTTATTTTGTTGCCAGGACGGAGGAAGCTTCAGACAAATTGAACCGCTCATTGTAAATGGTCAGTGAAGTGAATTTCTAAAGAGATACATTTTGCATACCTCCAAGGCGGGGGAGTTTGAAATTAATATTTTAAATACTCAGCAGTTTATATTTCTAAGATTCAAGTTATAACAACAGAGAGTTCTGGCACTCAGATGGCTTTATAATGAATTAGTCAAGCTTGGAAATGAAAACTTCCCCTGTCAGCTGGATGGCGGTCAAACCTGTTTGCACCGCTTCTATGTGAAGAAAAAGATGAAATGATTTTGTAACTAGGTTATTGGTCACTCACCCGCCCCACCCTTTTGCTTACTCACCCTGTCTCTCTTCTTCCATTTCCTCTTCAACTTCTCAGCCAATCGTTTGTTACTAATTACTGGATGACATTTATTTTTTTTAAGAAGGCTACTTTTAACCCAAATAATGTGTTGGTAGAGTTTTTCTCTATTAAAAAAAAGGAACAAGATCTTGCTTTTACTGGATACAAACACAACCACTTGACTACTTCTATACTACTAAGCAAGCCCCTCCGCCCACCCCGACTCCGTCTGTCACCAATTCCTATCTTCACACTGGAGCCATTTTCCAGAGCGATTTCAGGGGATAATAGCACTCACAAATCATCCGCTGGGCACCGGAGCCCATAAAACTGATGTGCCTTCACTTCAAAACAATGGAGGGGCCTTATGATGTCATAACTTTAGTAAGTGACAGCCTGGACAGGTGTTTTTTTTGGCCCCAGAATGGGCAAAGTGCCAATGACAGCCCAGAAAGGAAAACTTAATCAGCTGCCATATTGAGAGATAGAAAACCTTTCAAATAAGAAGCCATGATAAATTCTCTGTCATGTTCTCCATACTAAACAAACTGACAGCTTTCACCTTAAAAACCAGCCTTTTTCTTAAAAACTGAAGACTAAACACAGATCTACATGAGAGTTTTGTACTAATAAGAGTTCCTTGGGTTTTGCTTGAAAGTAATAAATTATTCATATGGTCAGGTTAAAGGACACTATGAATCTCTGGAGTTTTTTAGAAATGTAATGGAGTCGGTCAAATATCAGTGGAACTGACACCCTAATTTGAACACATACTGGAGATTAAATTCAAAATGAATTAACTTTATTTTTCACAGGGAAAATCAGCGTTATCCGCATGACACGTTGCCTCCTTTAATTAACTTCCGCTGCACTTGTTGACATTCTTTGTAAAGGGTGTATGAGTTAAGCACACCCCCAGTGTGGAAAGATTCAAAAGTCACTTACATGCTAAAAAGAATTATGAATGACTGAGGAGCATGGCCTGATTGAAAATTGATCGAGTTAGCCGTGTTACACCTGGTCTCGTAGCATTTCACATCCTTCATGCACAGTGAGTTTGATGCATTTTTCAATAAGTAGCTCCGTGGCAGCACAACCTTTTCATACTTGTGTTTCTCTGTAGGGAAAAATTGTTTGGATGAAACCATGTTGCCTCCACAGATCCAAGCCATTACTTCAAAGAGACAGGGTGGGGATGATCTTTGCATGACGGATGCAGCTTTCCTAGCTGTGGGTGCTGCAGAACGAGCAGCGTCTCATATCTGGGTCTCAAGTTCCATTGCCCTGCAACTGCTACAAACAAAAAAACTAACTGAAAGTAACTCCTCCTTTTCCAAGATGGATACTTGGTGTTGTTATTATCATTTTCTGGTTTACCAGACCCAGTGTCATTTTGTGGGCAGACACTGGGTCTGGTAAACCAGAAAATGAGGATTCCAGGGTGTTTAAATTGCCAATTTAGAAATGCTCTGATTTGCTCTGACTGCACATCACTAAATGTTCTACTTGCATTTAAATTTACTATACTAGTGCTTATTAAACATATTAAAAATACAGTCTGAGTTTATAAACCAATAGGAAATGTACATATAGTCACCAGCGAACTACAAAACTGCCATTTTTTTTATGATTGGATTCTAAATTGTACTCCACTGTTTAAAACAGGCTTTTAATTTACATGTGCTGCCAAATGTGGGTGATTTGCATGCAAAAAGTCCATCAGTTTACAATGGGAGCATGTAATGCAGGTCAGTTTCTGTACAGTTTATGTGCCCTAAACACCTCACGTTCAGGGTATTAAACACAAGATGCCAAAGGTGAGCCCCGAGGAGCAGAGCTCAAATAAATCACTGCAGCCATTGCTAAATAATCTAATGGATGCGTGCCTGCTTTTACAAAGCCGTATGAGGTGAGAGCATTTCTTTTTATCGTTGTGCGCAATTTCCACTGCAGTGTTTCCCACAGAGTGAGAATTTACATGGGATTGTGCGTAGCACAGCAACCACCAAATTTCTCACCCCTAAATTCCTGACATTCAAGCAATCAGTAGTTGGGAGAAGTGCTTACCCACACCAAGTGTGACTTAATACACCCACACACACACAAATAAATGACACATTTTTTTTTTAAATTTATTTGTGAGAGAGGATCTTTTTTTCTTTGTCATTTGGGTACATTTGCAAGCTGCATGTAGAGTGCGCTTAGAAACTGCTGTTGTGAAATAACAGTTTTCTCAGCAGTGGCAATTTGTTTTCCTTACTTGCAAAGCTGTATTTATCTAACAAGTGTTGCAGCTGCATTTTTTTCCCGTCACCCCTGAGTTAGTCTGACAAAACTGATCAATTCAGATTTTTACACAGGCAGTGTAGCGTTTTTTCTTTTCTTTTCTTTTATAACTAAAGTCCTTTTACCTGTGTTTTAAGTGAATCTGCAGTGATTGTGTGCTGGACTCTGACTCAACATCACATTACTGTGCTCATGTAGACACAAAACACTGAGGCTGCTCTGCTAATGTGCCACTAAATTAGAAACTTTACATTCAAAATGTATCATTTCTTCACCGCACTTGCTTAATCCACCTTAAGGTCACTCTGCTTGTTGCTTGTCGAGTTCAACAACCAAATTGAACATTAATTTCAGTGATGTTTGAGAAACCCCTGTTTTAAAAATACACCGTAGACAGGATAAAATCCAATAATCTGACTTTAACAGCAATACATATTATGCTTGGTTAAATAGTATTGTATCTGGCAGCCAAACCCAGTTTAGTTTTACTTAAAAGCATCACAGTGGGGCTTTACATTAGGATGTCCCTGAGGACAAACATTTCAAATGGGCCTAATATAGTTTGAAGGTACTTAAATGGATTATACATCAGGCTACAGGAACATGGGTGGGCATAACAGACAGAGTATTGTTGGTGATGGAGGGAAGGCATGCATGGCTGCTCTGCAGGCTCCAGACAGAGTCTGACAGGAGAAACATGGGAATGGCAAACATAGGAAACTCCTTGTGCCTGCCTATGTACATCAGCCGGGGTCACTGGCACACCAATCCTCAGATGTAAATGCAGCTAAGCACAGAAGAAGACAGACAGATGCACACACCTTTCTACTAACAGAGCGCATCGCTGCCTGTCAGACCGGATCGAGGGGGTCAAGGGAGGTCACAGTAGCAAAGCCAGAGCAGTCAGACAGCTCGTCAATGCTGCTGACAACCAGATGGATGAGCCAATACTTAAGGGAGCTGGAGTTCCACTTTCCCATTTATTAACACAATGTACTACTCCAGTTGGACATGCCCCAAAAAGCTACAAGTTTTCAGCTATTTACTGCAAGTTAAAGTTATGTTAACAGCTCATTCAAATATCCCCTGGTGAGTAAATTTGAATTTCTGTTTTCTCATATCCATAATCTGTTGGCAAAATATCTCATCTCCCAGTTCTCAGTCAAAGCCCCAAATCTATATGTGCTGTTTACTGAGCTTGGTTGGCTCAATCTGGCACATTCATTTGTCACCGCTGTGTGTCTTGGAGCAGAATCTGATCCCAGAGTCAACATTAACATGGCTTTTCTGGGGCAGCAGCTTCATTATTGAGTCCCGGCATGGTAAACCGCACCATTACTGCTCTGGAGATATAGAGGCCAAACACGGAGAGCAGAGGGGAGATGGAAAGACGAGAGAAGCCGGGATATAGGATAAGCAGAATTATAAAGTAGGGAGAGGGGAATGAGGGAGTGTGAGTGAAGGATGCTAGCGTGAGGATGGAAGGAGAAAAGAAGTGACCAAATAAATCACCGGCCAACAGGTAATTGGACGAGCTGCACTCCTCTGTTGCATCACTGCGAAAAGTGACACCATGGTTTGAAATTAACTCAAAGGGATTTAGTTCCTTCTGGTATAATTCCAGGAATGGCTGCCATAATGAATCTTTTGGGGAGTAGGAATTATTATCCTAATTTAACTCACATTATGGCACAGCTCTCCAGTGAGTAGAGGCCCCCAACTGAGAGGCTAAAAACATTTGAAATTACCCCTGTATGACCACAACAGGACTGTCCTTGGAAGCTGAGCACTTGCAATGTTTGTCAGGTGAGCAGTTTTTATCACGTGCAAAGTGCGTCTTTGCAGTTGAGAATTAGAATATACAAAGTTAAGTGGTTTCAAGGACAAGAAGATTGAGTCAGACTCAGTATCAACATTTGCACTTCTGAACAGAAGTTGTTTAAGGGCATAATTATGCAGAACACGCACTCACATTCTCACAGAAGTGTAATTTAAAGATAGAATCGCTCTGATACAAGGTTTGGTGTTCACTTATCTACCAAAATAAATGTATTTCCCAATAAGGAGGTTTGTTTGAAAACATAAAACAGTACTGCTGAGGTGCTGTGCTGAGACAGAATGTCAAGGTCAGATCAGTTATCTATTACGTAGATGATAATAATCAAAGCATAAATGTGCATATCCAGCTTTGAATGCAAGTGCTAACAATGGGACATTACAAGAAGCATGAAAGCAGAGGGGATGACCCATCACAAGAATCCTCAGTAGTTCTCCCATTCTTCACGTCAATGTTCTTGCAATGTTAAATATCACCAAAGCAACCTATGTTTTCTGTCGTGTTGATAAGAATCAAGACACTTAGGCCTTTATTGTAACTCACTTATTTGACCTTTTATTCATACTGTACCTGATTCAATATTACCTAGATCTAATTTAAAACTGACTATATGTTAATAATTCTAATTAGGCACCTGGAGAATGGTGCTTTCTTCAAATCAATGCTATGGCCGTCTGTGCTTTTAGCAAAGTGGATGACCTTTCCTGTACTTCCCCCACCAATAAACCACTAATCTCATTAGGTTTTTAGAAGACCGCAACAAGTCCTCAGTCCCCCAATGCAAAGTCAGACAGTCAGCACTAATCACCGGAGACATGTGTCGGCCCACAAAATAAAAAAAGTTAATATTACTTTGAAGACTGAAAAGCTGCCTTGCATAAAAAAAGACGTATGAAAAAAAGTTTAAAGTACTTCTAAGTATTGAGGCTCGCAGTTTTAAGAGGCATCTGGAAACTGGGAACATTTTTGATCAAATAAAATCTGAACATCAAATGAGAAATGTGAAAGAACAGAAAAGAAAACGTTTTACAGGTACAGAGACAAAGAGACCCGGGAGATTTCTTTGTAGATATTCGTTATTCCCAGTCAAATAAAAACTTAAAACCCATATTTTTCAGCTTATTAAAAACAATCAACTTTTACTGATACAAGTTGGTTTTACAACTGAATTACTTGAAATAAATTCTCTAAGATAATGAAAAACATGAAAGTTCCTGCATTAAAACTTTTCTATTAATGCATGCTTTATTAGATTTGGATACTCTGTGTATTTTGCCCTTATTTATAAAAATAAAAAAGTTAATATGTCCCAAACTGAAGTGGAAAAGGTTTTTAGCTAAAACATTCCAAGCATTGAGTTTGAGCTTTTACTACAAAGCTTGATTTTATTCAATGAAAAAACAAGAAGCAGACGCCGCTGTTACTCGTGTCCCATCTTCTATGCTAACTGCTTTCAATTATTAGGTGACTGGGGAATGAGACCTCTCTGTTTTAGCCATGTTGGAGAGTATTGATTGGACAAGGAAACTGTGTAAAATTGTAGAGAAGTGGGATGACCTTGTCTCTTGTATTTCTCTCCTGATTGACAGACAAAGTAGAGACAGCTGCGGAGATGTACCTGCATAGCAATGCTCTCCTTCATTTTGTTCAGCTGTGCAGTGTGATTAATACAGTGAATGCATTAACACCATCTTTAACTTTTGCAAAATACGTGAATTTGAATACGAAAAAAGAAACAAAGACTTAATTGGCACGAGGTCTTTGGAGAGCCACAGAAATTTGTGGAGGTAAAGGACCCCAACTGATTCCCCACCTGCATCTCCAATAACATCTTCAAGCCCAAACATTTCCCAACTACCTAATATGGCCAAGCTAATAATGTTAGTGATGAATGATGACTCACAGATGATTGGACAAATTAAAGGATGAACCACTAATGCAGGATGAGTCATCCAAAAAACATGCTTTTAGAGACATCCAGTGGCTCAATTTTGCACTTCACTGCGGTTATGTAACAAACCACACCCATTGGTGAGTGGCAAGTTTATTGACATGACCTACTTCACTGCAGCCAATTAAGAAAAAAAAAAAGCGCTAGAGGTCAAAACTATAAATGCTTTTTAGAAAAAGGTAGGAATTTGCATAGTATAATATTATTAAAAATGCTAGCCAAACAATTAGCGTGGATGGCAATGAAAGATAACAACTTGGAAAATCCATTTCGTGTGACCTTAAGTTGTTTTATGATAAGGCATTTCTTTTTTTTCTGTTATGACTGGTTTGTTTGTGAGAGGGCTGTCAAAAAGGGCCATCAGAGAGTGTGAACATAGGGGCGACGGGTGCCTCACACAGTGAATCTATCCTACAGTCTGTTTGTGTTCCTCTGACACAGCGTAGTCTCTGGACTCTGTCAGCAGTCCTGTTCCTGTCAAGTCAAATAACAGCATTTCAGATGGGCTTCTCACTCTGACATAGTGAGCCCACTGAATAATATGCCAGAGAGGTTAAAAAAGTGGTTGGAAAATGTGCTGAACTTCACCGTACATCCACTGAAGAATGCAAACAAGAAACCCCCCAAAATTCCACAACACACAAGCACGCACGAGCTCGGAAAACCCAAGAAGTGCCCACTTTCCTCCTCGCTGGCATTTCTTCCAAATGTCAAATCGTTCACCTGGAACAAGTTACACAGACCTTCAGGGATCCTCTTTGAGAATGTCAAACTAAACCACGAATCTGTACAAAGCTTTGGATAAAGTACAACGTCCACTGACTTCTTATAGCCAAGCCTGAGGGGAAGTGAACCATCCAGGTCTCGGATGACACAGTCACACTGCACTTCATAATTGTACATATAATCTTAGCCTGTGCTTTGTCTTTTAAATAAACCAAGCATGTTTATCCTGTGGAAATATCACATGCCCCTAATTTCCGTGTTTGTGTATATTGGAATAAAAGTGAAAGTGTCCATACTCCAGTTTCCCTGGAGGCACCTCAAAAACAGAAATCTTTTCTGAGAGGAAAAAAAAGTCAACATCTGCCAAATGTCATCAAACTCTGTGGTATTTACTACCATTATCTGGGCTTCATCTCACGTTTTCGTTTAAAAAGACAGTGTTGACAGAGTCAATAAATTGAACCGACTGACCACATAAAAGGGAACTACAGTTTGCAAAGCCTCCGGGCATTAAAAGAAACACAGGAAGAACCAGGTTACACCTCAGGCAATAAACAAGTCTTCACTTGCCAAATCAGAGGAATAAAACAAGAGGTGACACTGGATGCAATAACATTAATAGACTATTTTTATGACTGGACTTAATAATATTGACCTGGTTAAACGATGCGCCCTTCTTGCTGTGCCAGCCACTACGCTAGCCTCTTTTCCAGTGTGGAGAGAAGAATGTTTACCTTTTGATTTGATCCACAGTATCCAGGGCCACGGCCATGTTCATCTGCTGTGTGTGTACACAGTATTGAGTCTCGTGTGAAGTCATCTGTCTCAGAGGCAGCTCTAATTCAGCTTTGATTTCACACATGGTCTTTTTCTCACAGGGAATTTGAAGACAGAATGTAATTGTTTCATACTCTTTCTGACAATTTGTAAACTGTCTGGAAACTAAATCTATTATTTTTTTTCTATAGACACTGAATTGTAACACTTCAAATCCCTTAAGCTATTTCAACTAATGCTTTCTAAAATTAGTGATTTTCAAAGCTCTGAATGCAATATGTCTGGCTTTCGAAGTAAATTTTCTTTCATTGTAGACAGATATATTTAATTGTGAAATAAAATCTATGTGTGTATGTATGCTGTATGTGGTTTCTATTTTTGTTAGGGATTTAAAATGAACAGACCTGTTAGTTACATTCCTAAAAAAAAGCCCAGTTTATTGATAGAGTTTGTAGATCCAAAATGCAATAAGGAATATTCAAAGAGAAGACTGCTCATTGCTTTTTGTGTCATTACTGATTGCAATTCAAAGTACCCCATTGGAGTGTTTTAGGTTTGTTGTTTTAATTACAATAAAGAGCCATTCTGAGTTTAAATACCTACCTTAAAAAAATTGAATTTGATTCTAAAAAAGCAACTTTGTAGCAACAGTCACATTTTGAGTTTTTAGCTAAATCTTTAGTCGCAGTGTTGTTACAAAACATTCTCTAAGCTCCAATAAGAAAATATATGATCATATTTTAGAATTGCAAACTGAAATGAAGCTTATAGTCGTGCATGCTAATCCTAGCTAGACATGCTTACAACATCAGTGTTCACAGGTATAACAACTGCTGTGTTGTTTTCCATTATAATAAGCCAATTAGCAAATTTTATCAAAACTATCACAACATCATGACAAACAGCGATGCTGAACATCATTAAATGGTAAATGGCCTGTATTTGTATAGCGCTTTTACTAGTCCCACCTAGGGACCCCAAAGCGCTTTACACACCCAGTCATCCACCCATTCACACACACATTCACACACTGGTGGAGGCAAGCTACAGTTGTAGCCACAGCTGCCCTGGGGCAGACTGACAGAAGCGAGGCTGCCATATCGCGCCATCGGCCCTTCTGGCCAACACCAGTAGGCGGTAGGTGAAGTGTCTTGCCCAAGGACACAACGACCGAGACTGTCCGAGCCGGGGCTTGAACCGGCAACCTTCCGATTACAAGGCGAACTCCCAACTCTCGAGCCACGATCGCCCAAGATTATGTCTTCTAACGGTTACCCAGACATGAATACCTATCCAATTTCATGGCAGTCTATCCACTAACCATTCAACTTGCACCAAAGTGGTCAAGAAGCTAACAGATGGCATAATCTGTCTGTAGTAAGAACAAGAGAATGGCAGGGAAGAAATGATTGTGATTCATTATTGACGTTGAGTACATGGCGTCTCCAACTGATGATCATTCCTGTTTATCAGCTTCAGGCAGGCCAGTAATTAGGACAGCAATTCCTCCAGGAAGACAGTTTGACTTTTATTGCCTATTCAAACAGAAATCAACCGCCAGCAGCTCATTGACTTGCACTTAGCATGAATTAATGCTCAGCTACTTCTAATGGATCACACATACTGTTATATAATCTGCTGTATAAATCTACAAGACTCCCAATGGTATAATGAAGGTTATGTGCATCTGTATCTTCTGTTTGGTCATTTTACATCTTTCAAACACTAGGAGCATCGCTCCTCTGCCTCATGTGCCTAAATGATTTTAACCTGCATTTATATCTGCTGCGAATTTTCTTTCCTATGACCAAACCTTCAAAGGCAAAACAAAGAGCTTTCTTAGACTATAAGCTCAGCTTTCGTCCCATGAAATACCAAGCACTCCTCCTGTTGGCTAATTGCTTGTTAGTGCTCCTCGCCAACAAGAAGAAAAAGTCACGCAGGGCTACTTCAAAAACATCTGCAGCAGCACAGTGAGATATTAAGGCGCCCTGTCACGTTGGCGCCATTTACAAGAACTTGTGACACCAGCTGAAGCTGTTCCCCCTGCTGCTAAAGTTGCACTGCAAAAAGAAAAAAAAAGAGAAAGCAATCTAAATTCACTCCTACCTTCTTTCTTTGTTTTTGTCCACATCACAGAGCTCTCTTGGTAATGCCATTCTGTGAATAGGCCCTAATTGTGTGTAAAAGCATATGCTATAGGTCAGAGGGAAAGCTAGATTCCACCTTTTTAGTCTAATGTGTCTTACAATCTCCAATCATAGAGGAATTTGGCCTGTGGGCAATTACAATAACGCCTCCCTGCCAAGGTCAGATGTGAGCAGACAGGAATACCAAATCTGAATGTTTTATGGAGGAAATGACAATGGCTGAGCCAGATAATAAAGCTGGTTGGAATTATCTGGTACTGAGGCTCAGAGTAATTAAGAGCAAAGAATGGCTGCCTTGCATTATTGCTGGGTGAGCGGCAAGACTGGAGAACACCTGAGGCTTTTGGAAGTGCACCACATTCGAAGGAATCTCCAGAGGTTTAGAGGGTAGTACTTACAACTGCTGCTGTCATATTTCAACTGCTGTTCAGGTTCTGTTATTCAGGAATGCAACACAGACCAATAAGATAAGATAAGATAAGATAAGATAAGATAACTCTTTATTGTCATTGCACAGTCATACATAGTACAGTAGTACAATGAAATTGGAAAAACTGTCCTACGTCGGCACTACATATAACACAACACGACACGATATGATACATCACAACGCAACAAACAACACAACACAGTATATTAACTTAGTATAAAAAAGAAGAATAAGTGTATGTGTTATGCACACTGTTATTATTGCACATTAATTATTATTGCACCTTGTTATAAATATAAATATTATTGTTATTGTTTTAAACATTGTTACCTCCCCCCTAAAAAAAGTCCAGGGAGGTATCCAGTCAGGTCAGCTATTTACATTGATCAGGGCTATTGCCCTGTTGTAAAAGCTGTCCTTGAGTCTATTTCTTCGGGACCTCAGCAGCCTGAACCTCCTGCCAGACAGCAGCAGCTTAAACACCCGGTGTCCTGGGTGTGTGCAGTCCCGTAGGATGCTGCGTGCCCTCTTGAGACAGCGAGTGCTGTACAGGTCCTTCAGGGAGGGAAGAGGATGTCCAATGATTTTTTGGGCCATGTTGATGACCCTCTGGAGTGCCTTTCTGTGTGCTGTGGTGCAGCTGGAGAACCACACACCGATGCAATATGTCAGCACACTTTCAATGGAGCAGCGGTAGAAGACGGTCAGCAGCTCCTTCTTCAGGTCCATTTTTCTGAGGATTCTCAAAAAGTGGAGACGCTGTTGGGCCTTCTTTAAGACCGCAGAGGTGTTAGAGCTCCGCGGTCTTAAAGAAGGCCCAACAGCGTCTCCACTCCACAATGCTGCTAGGGTAAAAGGGCTAACGTTATGAAGATGCACCACCGGGACATTTTGCATCCAGTTTGATTTAAGATAAGATGTTGATAATGTTAATTTTTGAAAAAAGAGTAAGGACATTTTACAATGTTTGAAAAACATGCCAGTGTACTTTACTATTTAGTCCTCTAAAGTGTGGCCGTATCTTATTTCTATTTTCTGCCCAAATTTCAGTACTACCAATGATGACCTGTTTTGGTCAAAAGTCCACCTGAAGAGTTTTTTTGTTGTATATAGTATACAACAAAGTATATATTAGTATATTTCATCAGGAGAGTGATTTAATGTGCCATGGTATCAGTTATAACATAGTAAAATACATAACAAAATAAGCTAAAAGAAAATTATATTATAACTGAACTCTACTGAAATCTATTGTGAAATTGAACATCTTTCACTTTTTTGATTTTGCTACCCAAGAGTAAAAACAGGCAGCTATTTTCATTTAAAAAAGTTGTGTACACAAACTTCAGTCGAAAGAGTTAAAAAAATGTCCAACAATAGAAGAGTAAAATAACGCTTTATAAATGAAAATTTTTGAATGAACTAAATTGTTTTCACATGCCATGTCCACGAACATGTGCTTTACAAAACAAGGGTCGGGCTCATAGTGGGTGAGGTATATCAGGAACAGGACGTTAATAGTGCTTATAATGAATTCCTTAGAATATTTACATTACTGTACAATACCAACTGTCCAATAAAGCAATATAGTAGGAAACATAAATATATGGACTGTCCATGGATAACAAAAGGTCTGCAAAATGCATGTATAAAGAAAAATGCTCTATACAGAGAGTTCTTAAGAACGAGAACTAAAGATGCTGAATCAGATACAAAAGATATAAAAATAGGTTAACTAATATACTTAGATTTAGTAAAAAGGAATACTATATGAAGCAATTAGATATAAATAGAAATAATAATAAAAGATTATGGGAAATACTGAACAGTGTTATAAAACGTGGGACTGGACAAAAGAACTATCCCAAGTATTTCATTTGTAATTATCATGAAGAATACAATATGGATGTTGTGGCAAATAGTCTCAATGAATTCTTTGTAACTGCTGGACCAAATTTAGCAAGAACAATCACTCATCCTGGGAAAGCACAGGAAAAACCGGATACACTGATTGACAGAAATCCATATTGTATGTTTCTCACAGCCGTTGATGAAAATGAAGTTTTTGAAATTGTCAAAAACTGTAAAAATCAGAAATCTTTGGATTGTAATGATATTGATATGATAGTGGTTAAAAGTGTCATTGAGGCTATTATAAAACCATTTACATACATCTGTAATTTATCATTTCAAACTGGTCGATTTCCAGACAGAATGAAAATAGCAAAAGTTATACCTCTATACAAATCTGGAAACAAACACCATTTCACAAACTACAGGCCTGTCTCTTTACTACCTCAATTCTCAAAAGTTCTTGAAAAACTGTTTAAAAACCGACTGGAAAAATATGATCTTCTCGAACTATAAAGAAAAGGAAAATATTTCAATTAAGTGAATGTCTCTATTTAAAAAACAAACAAAAAAAAACTCATGATGTGATATTATAGTATATAGTATATCGGAAATCTGTTCACTATTTTTATTACAAATTATATCAGTAAGGAAGCTGACTAAATATTAACTGATAATTTATGGCAAAGGGGTGGGATTAAATAAGTGTTTAGTTCTTCCCACTCCCTTTCAACATGTAAATTAATCAGAACGTTTTTTTGTATGTAATTTGTATAGTATTTTTTTTTCTAAATGTACTTGTATATTGTTCACATGTTGAAATAAATTACCAATCAATCAATTCTAGACAGATGTCCATGCTTTCCTCTTACCAGCCACCAGCTAAAGCACTTCTAAGAGGGATACCGAGGTCTTCCCACGTTAGCTGAGAGTCTTAAGCCCTTTCTTACGACAGATATGTGCTGTGGCGTCCTGCACCAATTTGTCAGGGGGTTTCTCCAGTCGTTAACAAAACCATGAGGTGCTTGAAGTTTTCCAGTCCAGGAAGCAATTCAACCTTTCACAGCTTAGCTCTGTGGCTTCGGGTTTGAAAATGGTAAAACAAAAGTGGATATAATAAAATTTAGAAGGAAAAAAGTTCTTTATTAAAAAAAGAAAATAGAACCTGAAGTTCAAAAAGGGGAAAAAAGAACATAATGATGAGTCAGCTAAATTAAAGGCCAAGCTAAAATGAGCTGTCCTTAGTATTCTTAAGAAATGGCCATAAAAACAAAATTCCCAGAGACTAGGCATTGAGCTGGTAAGTTGGATGCCAGCTACAGAGGATCCGTGAGATGTATTATTTAAAAATCTAAAACGTATATCTGACATGTCAAGCCAATAAGAAACTTCAAATCAATTTTAGACTAAAAGAAAAACCATGCAACACCTTTGAAATACAACCCTAAAGTATAATCCAGCTCTTTTGAGAAATCAGGTTGTAGACATTGCTGTTTGATCTTGATCAGGCCTTGAGCTGCAACTTCCTGAGGAACTAGATAAACCAAACCAGACAGCATTGCAATAGTAATGTAAAAAGAACTCTATGCAGTCCTACGAAAAACTTACTAAACCCAATGATTCAATATATTGTAGAAAAACCTTTAGCAGCAATGCCTTTGTTTTCTTTTAGCAGTCTCTCTGGAATTGTCCCAATCTTTACAGTGTTGTTTCAGTTCATTGATGCTTGCAGGCATTCATTCTTGCACAGCTCTCTTTAGGTCCCACCACAGTATTTCAAAAAAGGCTGGATTTTGAATGAGCCATCACAGCACCTTGATTCTTTTCTTTTACAGTCATTCTTTTATAGATTTTCTGGTATGCTTGAGATCATGATCCTGTTGCATGACCCATTTTCAGCCAGTCTTTAGATGTGGGACAGAAAGCCTCACATTCAACTCTAGAATACTTAGAATAATTTAATATACGGAGGTGATCATCGTTGACTCATTGGCTGCAAGGTTTCCAGGTCCTGTGGCTAAAAAGTAAGCCAAAACCATTACCCCTCCACCACCATGCCCGGCAGTATGAGGTGTTTGTGCTGATGCACTGTCGGTTATGAATAAATATCTCCACTTTTGTCTCATCTGTCGAAAGAAGTTTGTCCAAGAAGTCTTACACTTTTTTTTTTTTTTCAGATCAAACTTTGCAAGCCAAAACACCTGGTTGCCAATTCCCCTCTTGATTTCTAGCGATGCAGTAAGGGTGTACTTAGTTTTTTGTGCACTTAGACTGTACATGTAGATGTCTGGAAGAGCATGAAGCTTAATAGTCCCTGCTATTACATCATCAAATGTCAATGTGTATGTGTGTAGCAATATTATGTATAAATAATTATCTGTCAAAATTCATTAAATGTTATAAAGTGTTAAAAAGTTTCTGGTTTGTCAGACATATTCTGAATCGCGACATATAAGAGAACAGACTACATCATAGAGAACTGCTGAACTAATTTCGTAGCATAGATTTTATAAGCAATTACAGTGAGACTGGATCCATTTGAATGTTGATGAAATACGCTGACCAACTGCTGTACGTAGTGCTTAGTCCATTGATTCCAAGTCTTTTGTTACAAATGCAATTACACTGGTTTGTTTCGTCTAACTCTCTCTGTCTGCTTGATAATGACCTTAAGGAGGAATCTCCCTCCTCTCATGCTGTCCAATCAATGCCACTTCGTGCAGTGGTTTAGAGCCACTTCATATTGCAAAGCTCTGCAGTTGCTCATCATCTGAGAAGCAGTCCAACTAAATCGTACATTGGTCATTTGTTCCACTGGCCGAATCAGCTTCAACGTATGAAAATCTGCACGTTCTGACTGAGGATATATGCATATTTAGGCTTATGAAGCGACGTTTATATATGTATGAGTCAATGACATCCTCATCCGTCACTCTTTTCATTCGCATAACCTCATATCCCTGCATATATATCTGTACTTGTATACAACATGCTCACTGTTATGTTAAACCCCTTCATCTCTTTTCATCTCTTTCAGAAAAATTCCACAGATCAGTTGAGCCCATTCTTTTGCTTCTGCTCAATTGCTTCCTTCAACACCCAGCCGATGCCACACGGACTTTCCGGCTCATCCACATGGAGCAAAAATAACATTCTAACTGCATAAAAATAAAATAAATAAGTGTGTAATGACAACAAAAAGACAGCGATTAGAGCAGGAGCTCAGTGCAAATAGAGGACCCTACTGCGGCTGAAAGCGTGATAATTAGACATTCCTTTCTGTGTGTGCCAGATACACAGATTCACTAATGTGCACTGTGCAGCCTCTCTACAACTGAGAAGCTTATGTCCATGCAAAGAGGCACCCCACTGGCTAAATTTAACTATTTACAAAAGCAACCTTGTCTGTAACACTGTTTCCAACACTGCCAAAAGCACAGATTTAGCAATATGTGTGCAATGTGCCTTCACTGAAGGTAGCAGCGTTGGCATGAGCCTCCTCCTTCAATCGCTTCGCTCTCCGTCCTTCGTGTGAATGTGACCGAGAAAGACTGATTCATTCCATTTCATTTGAGTGTACGTGCATGCATGTCTCACTGTTATGAAGCACCGTTTTGGTTAAAATCGTCATGATTTCAACGTGAAAGACATCAAACAAGAATGAGAGCTTTCATTAGCGTGTTTTGTACACATGAGGAATAAAGATCACTTTTAAACACAAAAGCAAAGCAAAAGGTGATGATTCTTAAATCCCAGAAATACACTTAATCTATTAAATATTTGTCACTTTACTCTCATCTGCATCAACAACAAAGACACCAATACGCAATATTCATGCAGAACTGCAGGGTGATACATAAATCAATGCATGTCATCATTTACTACATCAGTCAAGCTCATGGACACCAGATGCTGACACTCTGTCATCTGCATATTTCATGGAATAGCAGTAGGGTTAAAGAAAAGGGTTTAAATTAAGGCAAGCTACACATCTGATCTTAGTAGACCTCAGCGAGCTTCATGAAATTATAAATAACTTTAAAAAAAAATCTAATAGATCAAAAATGAACAACTCACAGTTCATGTAAACCTCACCTATCAGCATCATGGTATCAGACATGGTCTTAAGTGGAAATGGACAGCAACTAGTTGCTGAAAGTTACAACAAATACTTGCTTAGAGAAAAATTTTCATTGCTACAGAACGGAAGGAACAGAGGGACACAATAAAAGCCTTGGAAACTTAAAAAGTGGTTGGAGTTGTGAAAAAGACGTGGGTAGCACAGTGAAACAGTCGCACTTTATACAGCTACAACAGTTAAGCTACACTTTACCAAGTGTACACAAATATCACCTTTTATAATGCTGTTATGTAATAAATATGACTTGATCCAGGTTTGGATTTGATTTTCAGTGATTATTATCTTTTGCATTTGTGTTTTTAGAGGTCCTGTGAATCTGTTGAGTGATTTTTCTACACCTAATGGAATTTATTTTTTGCCCTGTAAACTGCTTTTTCCCCATAAAAACATAATAAGTAGACAACAACTTTATCTGCACATTCACATACAGCAATATTAAACATTTTCAGGAAAAAAAAATCATGTTTTTGTCTCAAGCACAAACCTGTTGACGTTTTTGATATTGGTTTCCTTTTGACTTCATCATGTTTTAAGAGTTTTGCCAAATGAACACTATTCGTCACACTGAAAACTGGGCTAGTTCCCCTGTAGTGCAATTCCAAAGATGAAAACGGCGCGAAACGGATTCCACACCAAATGGAAATCCTTTTTTTCTGGCAAGAAACTAAATCAAATGTCACATTAATTAATAATGATTTTACAAGAACAAAACCAGCATTGCGTTAACGTTCCGCGTGGATAGGAGGTACTAAGGCAACACCACGTCTTTTTTTGTTTACTCGTCAGCTCTTTAAACAAAGCCAGTTACAGTCAGGAATCAAAACGTAATCAAGGTCAAGCCACAGCAGTTAACTGTACAACACAATGCTAAAAATATCAGATATAAGCACAGATGTTGGTGAACTGCATCAGACTAAATATTTACAAAATAAGAAATGAATACGCACAAGCAAAATGTACTTAGCCTTATTATGAAGTCCTTAAAATCAAGGTAAGAGGAACACAGAGAGACCATATGTTTCCTCTTCTCTCAGTCAGAATTAGCCGCCAGTCTTGGCGAAACCTGATTTTCTCCCCACTGTAACAACTGAGAACCCCCCACCCCACCCCACCCCCACACACACCTGCCCCAATTCCAAGAAAACCTCTTCTCCCTCTTCTCTGGCTGTAACTTTTCAGTGAAGTTAAATGACCCCAAACTACAACCTAACCTCCAATCATCACAGCGAACCACAGGGCTCGTCCAACTGCGATGAATAATCTAACCGAACGATACAGTAGGAGTAGAGTGCGTTTTGTTGTTGTTGTTTGTTAGTTTTTGTTGGGGTTTTTTGGTCTCCTTTCCAGTCACACGACTGTGACTGCGGTTAATTTTGCTGTCGTGCAGATTAGAAAAATACAATAGATTTTGTAGCCAAACGCTGTTTGATATAAACGAATAAAAAAAATCTAAATACTTGAAAAAAAAAAGAACAGAAACAGGTTTACCTTTGAGCCCCCCGTTCGATTTAGTGGCAAAAGCCTCTCTATCTGTCGTTAAACATGACTGGAAGATCCAATCTAGAAGTAAAACATCTCAACTATAAGACCCGTGGTTATAAAATCCGACAGAAACCCGCAGTCTCAAATCTGTTCTGTTGCGTTGCGCTTTTACGCACCTCTGGTGCGGCTTCGACGCCAAATCGTCTCTTAATCTCATTGTAAAAGCTGGCGGTAGATCTCAGTGCAAATATGAAAAAAAAAATGCTTTTTTTTATTGCAATGGCTGTTGAAAACACGGGGAATGTGAACATGTGGCGAAAAAGCTTGCTGAAATCAAGAATGGTTTTATCGAATTAATGAGACGAGAGAAAACCGCTTTTGGGCAATTATAGACTTTCACAGATCTGTATCTCTGATGCCACATTAACGACTATACATAAGCTTTCAGCACGTTGGAATTGTTAAAAGGCGAGTTTTCTCACCACTGGGAATTATTTGCGTCCTACTGCAGAAATTAGACTAGCAATTTTATCCAGACTTGAATGAAACGATGCGGAGCGCTTTTATCCAAGTCACATTGGAGTCCTTTAAGCACACATTATGGTTCGAGTAAGTCAATTGGCTCTTCCTTTTAGAAACGATCCACAAACAGATTGCTGGAATTAGTAATGTCCGGTGAAATGAGGCTTTAACGTCTTGAATACTTGATAAAAAAAAATGCGCGCAATGGACGCGTGATCGTATAATACTGACAAAATTAATAAGGTATAGCGGTCCATGACTCTGAAATTGTTTCCGCTTCTGGGGTTGTCAAAAAAAAGTATATCAGAACCACAAAGTTCCCCTTGCTCCATCTAAGATGCGCAAAGACACCGATGTTGGCAATGTCTTTGTGTTCATTGCGCATAGCTTCCAAAGCAGTAGATATTAGACGGGCTCTTTCTAGTTCGATTATAAGGTGTAAAAATATTTTTCAATAGTCACCGAGGATCGGGATGTTTTCTCTGAGCGGAATTACGTGAAACAGGAGTTATGCACTTTTGCCACTCCATGAAACCAAAACAGCGCTGAAATGTTTGAAATCAGAATAAACCCCACTCGGAGTAGCACCGTGACAATCGAGTTTCCACATATTGAATGTATATGCAGGTGTTGATGGGGCTGTGTGAGCAACCTGGCGGATATAGATAGATAGTCCCATACTAAAAAAAAAAAAAAGAAAGAAAGAAAGAAAGAAAAAAAAGTCCAAGGTTCAACTCCTGACCACAACTAGTTCCTCCTTTCGGACTGTCCTTGAGCAAGACAGCTTAATAAACCCCTTTTACTAAAAGAACAAGCGCTTCTTGTCTGACAGATTCAGATAAAATATCGAATCCTTTGGTTCCTCTCAGAAATCACAGACTATTGATCATAAAGGGGCCAATATTCAGTCAGCAGCTTACCTGCTTTTATGCTGTCACGCTGGTGGCTTCTTTTTGGTCCGCTTCATCGCATCGCTGTTGCATGTCTGAGGACATGCTTCTGAAGACGGGCTTTGGAGACAAAACGCGCTGCACAGGAGAAAGTGGAGAGGGGGTGGGGGTGCGTGAGCAAGACAGCGAGAGAAAGGGAGAGAGAGCCGTAAGAAGTAGGCTGGCTTCTCTTTGACGGTAACGACAGTCGTTATTTGCCTTTCAGATTCAGGGAAACCAGACTGAGTTTAGTGCAGCAACACGTGATTTAAAACAGAAATCACCCGCAGCTTGAAAGAGTGCTGTTCGTCGGTACACTAATTAAACCCCATGCCAGGAGAATCACACACACTTACCACAGATTTTCCGCGGCAAATCAGCTCATTTAGCCCGTTAGTATATTTTTAACGATATTGGATTTTTTCTTCAAATTATATTTTAATTGGCTGGGGTGTATTAATCACTGTCATTTTGATTGAAAAGACAGGATTTTGCTTGTGGCTTTTCTCTTATATATAGTTCTTCCCATTTAAAAAAAAAAAAGCCTGAGTGAGAGCTTCGCGTAGACTTTTAGATTCAGCACCAAGGAGAGCGAATATAAACGATAATAAATAAAAAAGCAAAGCTTGCTCACCTTTTGCGTCTGCAAAATTCAATCTTTTCATCGACGTGGATTTTAGTGTACTTTTAATTAAGAAACAATCTTTAATTATTCAAGTACTTTTTTGAAAAGAAATCTAAATTCAAACAAAAGAAGAACTGAATGGCTCTCAGACCTGCATCATGTATTTCTGTCTATGCATACGTGTCTTTGCGGGAAACCTGTTGATTATCTAAACACGTGGCCAACAGGACCTGCTTTGTGTCAAGTTGTATACATTGTAAGGACTTAGTTTCCCCCCTTCTCTCTCTGAAGACGGCTCTCACAGCGGAATGACTCCTTTTATCATAACTGACTGGCGCTTATCAGATTTACCCGCTTAGCACTTGTTTGAAAGCTGAATTTCTGCCTGATTTATTACAACATTACATTTTCTGAACTGGACTGCTGCTATTAAAGTCTTGGAGTGATTTGATGTTATTCAGTATTTCTCAAAAAAAAAAAAAATCTGCCACACAGCCAAGATTTTTGGAAAAACACACAGAGGATGAGAATGTTTTACTGACATCTACTGGGGAAGTAGTTTTTAAAGTTACTCTGGTTCTGTGTATTTATGTGTTTGCCTATTAACAGGTCATCTGCCCACAGGAAGTAAAGCTGAAGTCAGTTTCATAGACCTAAACCAACCAGCACCCTTCCCAAGATCATCCAACATGCAGGTAACACAGGTAACTCCTTCTTCTTCTTCCTCTATGCTGAATTTGATCAAATCACCATGAAGATTTTTTTAGTGTTTTCTGATTCAGAGACAAATAGACTACACACAGAGTAATTGATGCCACCCTGAACCCTACCTGCCAATTAAAATGTATCAAGTGGTACTAGTTTAGGTTTGGGAAACATACTGCATTTGAATTACTTAACAATGTGGCTCATGTAGCAACTGAAAAAAAAAATGCTAAAATGCAGAGAGGTTGCATATAAAGTGGGAAGGCTCTGCAGAGAAATGAAAAAACTAAGTAAGAGACGGAAGAGAGACTGTTGTCATCTAGTGACAGCTATCAGACATGGTTTTGCACGGCTATGAGAGAATAATACATCAGTCACTCATGTAAATGCTCCAGGTACGTGATAAATCCTTAAATCCCATCTGATTGCATGTGCCAAAAACAAGTAGGGTGACAACAAAAACATCCACCACATGCGTTAATTATTCCTATTCGCATTGCTTCTGACACGCACGACTCACAGTATATGCACACATGCTGCTCATTACTCATGTGAGTACGTGTGTTAGTGCTGCGAGCAGTCACCTAAATGGCCACAGATGCGTCACGTGTTGCATTTACACCTGTGTTATGCTGATGAACAGGAGAGCCTCAAAGGGTGGCTCGAGTGCACTGCAATTAGTTATAGAAAATCGCAGTTTTAATGGACTCGCTATTGCCCAATTAACAGAAACACGATGAACAAAGAGTCATCTAATGCACTATCCGGAAAATAGCAAACACATCAAAGTGCATATATAAAATTCAGCGTTAATGTACTTTTATGGCAGCTGTGTGGCCGTGGTGTGCTTTAACTTTACTGAAATATAGAAATCTTGTCTTCGTTTCGGCTCCGTCTCTCATCACCTCTGATCCAAAGCCTTTGTACGCCTGCTCGACAAAGATTTCCAATGTACTGATTTTGACTGACGTCACTGAACATCTGGACCCATATAGTCAAATCACAGGGCCAAGAAAAGCAAAGGCATGAAGGATTTCACAATGCTTAGCATAACCTATTCTGTAAGACATTAGAAGGATGATGAAAAGCACGATGAATGCATTTAAAAACATGAGTTTCTTAAACTATCTTACATGCTTAATCTGTATTGAGAGATGCTGGCTGGCATGCCTCTTCCTTGCACATTGGAAGCAGCTGTATAATTGTTTTTCTGGCTCTCAGACATTAAGGCACATTGTATTATTTTCAAATGAAAACAATACAATCTCATTAAGAAAACCAAATGCTGTCATTTCAAACCCAGCAACTGATAAAACAAATCACATTTTATTGTTCTGTTTTGGGGATGTCATGCATTTATTTGGGTTTATGAGGCCAAATCTGAATAACAAATTTGCACTTGTGATAGGTAATGTGTGTTTGCAAAGTATAAAAAAATACTAATACTATTTTTCCGCTCGTGTATGCTTACCACAATTTATGTAAACAATACTTTTAATATTCTTAAACGAGATTTTTTAAATTGAAGAATAAAATAAGACAGCAAAGAAAAGTTGAAAAAAAAATGTAGTTTCTTATATGTATATATTTATTTACTGAAATTACATGGTGCTTTAATACATAGCCACTAATGTAAAGGCAATAAATCTGGATCCAACACTTGAAATGCTTCCACTGATTTATATTATGTGGCTTTCTTGTCGGAAATAGGACGTTAATGTGAGTATTCTGAAATCAATATGTCTAAAAAATGCATGAACGTCACCATTATTCGTGTTTAACCACTTGAAGGGTAGTTAAATACTACAGTCAGCCACTGAGTGTGCTTGAGAATGCTTATTGATCAGCAGGCTGTCCATCAATGTGAGCAGCTGTCAAGAGACTTTAACTTGCTGTTGAAAAACCTGAAGTACCACTCGACTAAACAGAAGGATGAAATAATCCCCTTGGTGTCTTAAACCAAGTCTCTCACCATAGTTCTCTATAGAAAGTATTTTGTAATGCTCCAAGCTGCGGAGAATTTGAGTGGATGAAGTAAGGCTGATCCTGTGATCACTTCTTTAAAAAAACAAAAAACAAAAGGGGAATCAGAGGTTGGTGTTGGAAAACTTTTAATTACTCACTTTTCAACAGTTAACAATTCTGTTGGGATGAGTTGTCATTGCAGGCAAATGTGCTGTATGTAGTAGGACCATTTTGTCTTGATCGGGTTTAACAAGTCAGTGACAAGCTGTTCCCACAGTCCTCCCAGGACCAGCAGAACAAAAGACAGAAGCGAGGGAGAAAGGAGGGAGTAGAAGAAATACAATACACATGATTCGATAGGTGGGATGGGGAATGGGATTCACCTGTAATTTAAGGAGCAGGCCAAACAACTGTCACAACAATTTAATGTGCTTGCTAATTAATTTTCTATCAGTATAGAAAAAACAAAACTATCTTAAGTTTGTATGTCATCGGGCTTTATTTTCAAAAAGCAAATCTTATTTCTCTCTATTAGTCTTTCTTCCCATACGCTAAACTTTGTATATATAACGCTAAGTAGGAATGCCAGCATTCTTTAAAAATAGTTCTCAAATTTGATTCATCCCTGTGTGAATATATACACTTTATGTGGGCACTGTGCATTAAGCCCCAAACAACAGCCCAAAGCTGTGTGGTGATTGGCAGTACACAATGTAACTTGCTGCCCAATTTGAGCATTAACATGTTAAAGCACATAAGGACCAGCTGTACTGGATTATGTAAAAAGATGAACCGCTTTCTCCGTTGTCCAAGGTCTTTATAGAACTAACCAGCACTCATTTACAAAGTTCCTCTGCATGTATATCAAATCATACAGCTTGAAAGTATATGCTGGGATATCTATATGCATACATATTTAAACAGACATACAGTATTAAGTCAGATATGTAAAAATGTATTATTATTATTGTTATTATTGTTAATTTTGTCAAAGCTGTTGACATCAAAGAAGTATGTGCAAGATATTGCTTGGACATGGCCCTGGGTCATGGCAATGGTGAAAACGGCCCACTTCCGATGCTTGTGCAGGACTCCTTGGCATGTTTTTTAACTGCACTGGGTGCCATTTTTGCTGTAGTGTCATGGTGTGAACATGGACTTTTTAAACCAAACCAAAACCTTTTCCCAAACTTGTCACTTTTGCTGCCTTCCCTTTCCTAAATCTAAGCAAACAGTATGGAAAAGCACCCATTAAGTCAGCTGATGTAGAAATAATTGCTAGTAAAAGAAATTATTTTCATCCAAAGCAGTTGCATCAAATCAACTCATAGTTCTCTTTAGCAATAGTGAATTGACCTAAACAGTAAACGACTGAACGTGGCATCGCCCCCTGTCAAATGTCTTTTTAAGTCTCAGTCTCAAAACGACATCTTTATTTTACTTATATTTCAGCTTTAATTACTTTGCTTCTGTGTTCAGTATTGTTGTCATGAGCACCACTTTTCTGGTGGCTCATATTCAGCTCACACTGAGTCATGTCACTTGTATTAAATGCAGGACAAAATCAGTGGAGGAGTGCAGATGGGGTGGAAAGAATAAAGTAGAGTTTTATTAGTCAATGGGATCTTTTCCAGATGATATCTCAGTCCCCTTAGCAACACATAGAAGCACAAGCATTCAAGTTCAGGTACCTATTCATGGTCAGCAGATATTTATCTCAAAATATTGATTAAACTGTCTCATTTTTGGGGGTGGACTTTCACTTTAAGCTCACATTTTCTTTTTATATAGAGAGAAGGGCTAAGGGAGTGAAGTGGCTTATCTAAAATGCCTGGGGTTAATTGCCCTCAATCCAGGATCTGCTTTTGAATGTTTCCACGTCTCCAAATTAGTTCATTAGCAATTCTTTGCAATTCTTCTATAGTGTCTTAATTGAGGGTAATTAAGTGAAGTGATGGCATTAGTGGAGTGGTGGACAAAGCATCAAAACCTCTGCTAGGGGTGCAGCATACATGAATATGTCATTAATGGTGACACTCAAGAATAAACCCCACAATCTCTAATTGTGGTAAAGCTTTAGAATGGCCAATGTGCATTTGCCTGAAACTTTTTTTGTTATTTAGATAAGTGGGATAATTGGAGGGGGATGAATGGTGCACCAGAGTGCAGATGTGCAGTAAAGCTGTGTTGAAACTGTGCAGACCAGCAGGATTAGCACTTTGTGTCACGCTTTCATTTTCCAGTCTGTTTATGTGTGTTGAGAAGAAAAAGAAGTGTCGTCCTGGTGCTCGTCTGATCAGTGATAAATCGAATGCGACTTGTGATGTTTGCTCATTTATCTTTAGTCTCTCCGTGTGTTTTCTATATGCAACTTTAACCTACTGACCTGTCCGCCCTTTCAAAACGGCCATTGCAGGTGGTTGATCGTGGTAATCGATATTTACATAGCTTGTGAACAAGTACATGTAAATCCTTTGCTGTTGCCATCACTCATTTTCCTTTAGGTGAGACAAGACCTGTCTCCTTCAACGCTGTTAGATCAACCATTTCTACCATGTAGATTGTGAAAATAATTTAACTAAGTCTATGGTCTTTTTCAGTGTAATGTGTGATTCTAACCACATTTTAACTAAAAAAATAAAAATAAAAACTCAAATGTAATTTAAAAAAAAAATAAAAATAAAAAAGACGTACTATTTTCCCCTATATCACCACCAAACCTATCTACCCTGTAGGTGGAATTTGTTGTACTGTATTTTTAGGCGCAGTTTTATTCAACTCATTCTTCTTGTTTCCTTCACTTCCATACCATTGATTCATTAATGTTGAATTCTCTCGCAGCTGCTCTATTCCCATGTTGTTGCATTATATTAATGACTAACCTCGTATTGTGGATGATGTCAGTTGTTCTCCTGACTGAAGTTTGGTCCATTTACTGCATCCTGCCATGCGATTGCATTTGTCCCTAACCATCGGGAAACCTCACGTTAACTTTTATCGAATGGAAAAAAGTTAGTGTTCATCCTCCAGCTTCACTGTGTTTATGTTATGCTAACATAGCTGTGACGCTAGCGATCACATAGCACATCATACCATCTAGTCCAACTTCAGTAACCCTACAAAAGTCTCTGCTGTTTAGTTTTCTGTCTTCATTTATGTTGGAAGTGACAGCAGAGCTGTACGTTTTAATTTTTTCAGAAATCTCTCAGTCAGAACATGCTATATCATGTTTAGGTGGAAACTAGCGAGCTAACTTCCTGCTAACTTCTACCTCCTTTAAATTTAATAAATTCTGTTTTCAAGGATGCCTGGATGTTAAACTTGATTGTTACACCTGGTAAAGCAGCAATGCTGATCATTTTATTAAAGATGAAAGAATTTAGACAGTTGTTAACTCTCAGTGATGCCGCAGTGTTCGTTTGACTTTGGGACCTGAAGCGGACGGAGTTTTCAGATTACCCAGATTACAGAAGACGTAATGTTCCGACAATCCATCAAGCGGTGCAGCTTCGTAGCTTACCGAAGACGTACTAAAACATTTTTTGACAGATTTTTGAGCGCTGTGTACCGCAAAAAATTGGTTTGAGGTCAGTAAGCACAACCAGAATTCATACATAAGGCGCATCAGATTATAAGGTGCACTGTCCATTTTTGAGAAAATTAAAGGATTTTAAGTGCGCCTTATAGTGCGGAAAATACGGTATTTTGATTTTAAGGTGTGTTCTACGGGTTGGCTCTAATGAGAATTTTTTCCTACCCAGTTGGGAATTCAGCAGCTGGTTGCTAGCTCAGTCACCTTACATTCAAAATGTAAGTTCAAGTGACAATGGCTGGCAGGAGGACTTTTGATTTTTGTTCCTCACAGATGAAAAGGTTTGGGGCATTTTGTTAGCTTACCACTCCTCTTATTTCTAATCTTAACCTTGATTGATCTTTTATCGTAACTGATACCTCAATATTGACCTATTCAGTTGATTTGGGTGGCTACAAACAACAAAACTAATAGGTTTATTGTTACCAGTCATAATTTTGACAGCAAATATTGATTTAGCCTTAGTCATAGTCTAAATCAGGGGTGTCCAACTCCAGGCCGGTGTCTTGCAGGCTTTAGATGTGTCCTTGATCCAACACAGCTGAATTAGCTCCTCAACATGTCTTGAAGTTCTCCAGAGGCCTACTAATGAACTAATCATTTGATTCAGGTGTGTTGACCCTGGGTGATATCTAAAACCTGCAGTACACTGGTGCTTTAGTAGCCTAAATCTAAAGTCGATTTAGTAGACTAAAGTTTTTATCATGTGGTTTACAAGCATGTTATTTTCCTCGACATCAAATGTGAAATGTTCATACTTCTACTCTTCTCTTGTACCGTTTCCCAGGGACAGATCAAATATGTGCACGTAATCTTCCTGTATCAGGAGATTACTTCTGATTGGATAACTTCCAAACCTTCCCGCCTTTCTACACAACTCAGTCCCGATTGGATCTCCACTGTCCGGATGACTTTCTTCGTGTTTTTTTGTTCACTGACAAAAGTGTCAGTACATTTCATCATAATTTTATTAGCTTCACCGTTAGCTTTTATTTGATTAAAACTATGACGGAAATTATTGGTCAGTGAAATTAACACTGATTATTGCATTGTTTTTCAAAGGCACAGACAAACTGCTCTAATGGTCTGTGGTGTGAAACGGCACTAAAACTATTGCTTGCCAAAAGGATAAAGTGACCTACTACTGTATCTATTCTTGCAAAGATAAATGACTTGCACTGTAGTGGTAAGCATTTTTTAAAGAGAATAAAAATGAGATGAAATTATGGGCACTGATCCTCAAAGTGTACGGTACTTTGATTTGTAACCTTTAAGCTCAAAAGAAGGCACCATATGAATGGATGTGGTCAGTCATCCTTCACTTGGACTTTCTCCAACCTTCATCTTGCCATTGCAATAAAAAGGGAGAAGCAAAAACAACAATTGTCTTAGCCAAACAGACTGTTGTTTTGGCTGTACTTCAGGTCTGTCCTGTTGAAGATACTCAAGTCCTTTTTAAAGGTGCTTCCACCTGTGACTGCAATGAAGTGAATGTGAGAGGACTGCTTTTCTGTGCACAGAGGCTGTTGTAGCCTCTAAATACCTCACTAACAGCAAAAGCTTTGTGCTGCAATGACTCACTGAGACAGTTGCTTTGATATAAAAAAAATGTAACATAAGAGGCAATTTGGCCTTTTGCTACTCTGAGCTGAGAGACAAACACTCAGATTATGTTTTGAATCTTTCTGATTCTGGCAAGTGTTGTTCTAGTAATGAAAACTGTCTTTGTGAGCAGACAGATGCAATTTAAAAGTTAAATCTCAGTGTGGTTCTTCTTTGAGCTTTGTCCTTTGTTCTTCCAAGCCCCCCCTCCCCTGCCCTCCAAGTCTTTAACTTTTAAATTGTCTCCTGCTCGGATAAAGTGTTGCTGTTTCACAACGAGAAAACTGAAAAGTACTGAAGAAAAATCAGAGCCCACTACAAGCTGTGCGTGCAGTGGTGAAAAGAGCCTTGTCTAATTATCATTTAAAGATGATTAGAGCAAAAAATAAACACTGTGTGACAATGCTGTGAAGCCACTGGATTGGAAAATTCCTCCAAAACTTTATGCATAGAGTTTGTATTGAAGCAAAATGTGTGCAAGCAGCTTGATTCTCATTGGACTGAAATTATAACCGAGGCTAAATCTTATAGAAACTTTTCAGATTTTGTGAGGGGAAATAAATAAGTTGTATTTTTGTCTGAGCAGCTGAGCACAAATGTTTGTGTTTGCTTCTGTTGTATCATTAAGTTACAATGCCAAATTCAGAGTGATTTCATGGAAAATGACAGACAGATAATGCAAGTCATAAAAATGCAAATGCATCTTCACTGTACTTTTATATTGTGTGGACAACAACAAGCTGGAAATTGGTCTGGGAGAGAATATTGTCAAATGTCTGGTGTGGGTATGGCTGTGTTTGCAAAAAATGAGATTTTACTTGGCACGGTTCGTCTCATTCTTGTAATCAAATGTGACCCTCAATGAGCTCCATCAGCTGAGCTAACAAAATGAAGAGGAGAGTGAGGGAGGGTGGAGGAGGATGAGAAGGTGGTCTACTTTAGTGGTGCAAATTATGAAAGGACTGTGGAGTAAACTGGTGCTAGATCAAACATTCTCAGTCAAGCGTGGCTCCCTTTGTCTCTAAATAATAAGAAATTGAAATTGATTATGCCAAGTGGAGCAAGACAGTACAAAGGAAATTGGAAATTATTGCTGGTGAATGGAGGAGAAACTCAGAAGAGAAAGGATGTACTTAGTCTGCATTGTTTTTAGATACTCACTGCAAACCCTGTGGTATGGTACGTCCATGATTCCTTGTCTTTGGAGAAAGCATCTGGTACAGATAAACCCATCAGGTCTGATTCCACATGTGATATTTGCACTGGTGTAACTGTTAGCCAACTAAACATTTGGCTCTGTTTTGTCCCCATCTATCTCAGGTCATTTTTATTGCAAAAGTGAAGCCACTCTTCTGTTTCAGAGAGTTGGAGAGAGCTATCCATGCCTTTGTTTCATCTCGCCTAACTTTTGCAATAGTCTTTACTCAGGTGTCAGGTGTGAAGGCTGCCTCCAGTATGGCGATATCACAAAGGTCAAATGATCTCAAACGGGTTTCTTATGCATGGCAATGAGTTCTCTGTACTAAAATCACCAGATTGTTAATCCAGCAGAGTGCATTTGGGATGCGGTGAAACAAGAGATTTGCATCATGGATGTGCAGTTGACAGATTAACATGTGAGTGTACAGTGTAGTCAGAATCCAGCATGAGAGGTGTTACATTAACACTGCCGCATAAGAATCAAGGGAGGTTGTTGTAGTAGCTGGTTGCTCTATAAAATTTAAGACTTTGATATCTTTGATCCTGAAACCTCCCCAATGCTTGCGCTTAGTACCCAAATCACCCTGAAAAAGATCAGATAAAGAATGTGGTTTTAGAGGTTGCTAAAAATAAAGCAAAGAGTTACTGTGCTTGTCTTACAGGAGGATTAACCAGAATGTCATCTGGGGGCTAAATGAACTAATTTGTATACACAGCGGTAAAACGATCGCCTGGATAAAAAGAGCACTTGCAATAAAACCTGTTTGTTTTTTGTTTTTTTGTAGTGGTTCAGCCTCCTTACGGAGGTCTTTAGACATTCTTCAGCCCAGCTATCAGGGATTTATTATTTATGATTCATGTATTTTGATAGTCCAGCACAAAACTGTGCCACATACAGCTGTTTTATTTAGCTCTGCTTTGTTCATCGGGGCCTTGTTTTCAGAAGTTTCAGCAACACGTATGCCACCAAAGGATTCTACATGGAAATGGGTTACCATCTATACTTTATTTGGAGTGTGGTCTTATGTAAATTAAATATGAGTCATGCACAAGTGCAGCCATGCAGAATGCTTGCCATTAATCACAGCTGTGCTTATCCGTGCATACCTGCTTGATAATTTTCTTGTTCTTGATGCCACAAAGATTCAAAAGACTTTCTTTAGAGTTTAATAATAAAAAGTAATCTGAACAAATTTTAGCTATAGGATTCGTTGAGGTCTCGGACGTGGTTGCTCCAAATAGAAAAGGGGATTCTGAAATCAGATAGGATTGCATTGTACAGTCTTGGTTTTGCTTCCGGTTAAAGCTTCACGATGTGTTGTTCACTGTGAATCACGTTTGGTTTTTATCTGCATTTTACTGTGTCACAGCTTTTTGGAGAGGGAGTTGTAATCATTACATCACTGGCTGATTTTAACGTTATGACTGACTGATCATAACATTAAATATTATCAGAGATAAATCACTTTCTTTTTCACTCGGGCTTAGGAACAATTCAGTCTTACCCAGCGACAACAGCGAACAAAACACAGTTTTAAGAGCTGAGTTTCAAAATGTGCTTTCTTTGTTCGGTTACTGTTGAACACTTTTTTTTGGGATTGGACACACACGTTATAGCACAAAAAGTCAACAATGACTTTGTGAACATTGCATATGTCGCAACAGTTCACCTAGGTTGTGCTCACAGTTCTTTATCGACTTATTCCACACACATATTAATAATGCTGGTTTCACACTGCTGCCTTGCTGTGGATAGCTCACTGTCCACTTTAACAGTTTTCAGAGATCATCACAGCTGTCTGCCGAGCCCCAAGTCTGTGTGTGTGTGTGTGTCTCCTCCGTCTCACACCTACTGTATAAGGAGAGAGGTTGATTAGCAGGAGCATGCCATGTGTGCCTCTGTCCTCAGCTGGCACTGTTTCCTAAATCGCTCTGATCCACAGCTCCCTCCCACAGCTGAGCCAGAAAACCACACATCACTACCACAGTATATTTAACAGTACATTGATGATATCCATTACTTATCCATAATCTATGGTGAATAATCTGTATTTGTTTTCTCTGTCCGAAGTAATTTTTGATGGTCAGATGAGGGATTCAGAAATGCACATTTTCACAAATAAATGATCTTTTAACTCTTATCTCATTTAGTTTTCATGAATGCCTAAATGTGAGTGAATGTTTACTCTGTTTTGTAATTTCCTGGACTATATACTATAATTGTAAACTGTTTTTGTCTCTGAGTTTGGCCAACGTCTAATATTGTCAGCGGAAACAGTAGTTTTTAGCCCCAGGACTGGATCCCTGTCCTCACTGTGTGCTTCTTGAAACGTCGCTCTGTTTTAATGACCAAAATGAAGTTCAGCAATATGGTCTGTGGCAGTGTGACTGAAAAATGGCTGCTGAGAAGTACTGGAGCCTGGCACTGATTTTCGAGCACTTGCTGTGATGAGACTAAGAAGAAACCACCAGAGGAAAAATGACAGATGAGGATGCCTTTTATTTAACAGTAATTACGTTGTATACTTGAGTGGGATCATTAACTATTGTGACCAAATCTAAAGGGAAATTATGCAGCACAATTAATTAGGAATCTGGAAGATGGTCAAGCTTTGTGTTGTATATTTATAGGTAGGTCAGAAGAGTTCTATGTAACTGAGGTATTACTGTCAGGAAGTTTAATAGCTAAACTTGGTTTCTTTCCTGGATTACTAATTGTTTACAAAATATTAAGGAAAACACAAAATTGCAAAGATTCAGTAACTGAAACAGGATTCTTTTACAACAGCAAAAACTGACTGCTTACAGTGAGATAAATCACCACACTACAAGCTTGACACAATGTGTATTTCCTTGAAAAGAGTAGTACTTTTCTATTAATAAAAAGTGAGACAAATTTAAATTCACCCCACAGAGAGTTTCACTCACGTGGATGACTTCCGATTTCTCATTAGGCCACAGAGGATGGAACATATTTGTTATGCAAGTGAAGCAGTTAGCCTTGGGTGTGAGAAAAAAGTTAAAATATTTTTTTAGTTATTCCAAGCTCTCTGAGTTGTGGAAAAGTAGACTGTTGGAGTCCATCTAGGTGCTTTCACAGCTTAACAGAAGTTCCTGGGAAAGGAAAAAAGGAGGCAGCAGTGTGGAGTGCTGACTGGCAAACAGCCAAAGCACCAACTGTGGTTGTGGAGAAAAATTAATAAATAAATAAATCAACTTGTATTTTTGGCAGCTAGGATGGATGTAACAGTCGGATGGCTCTGTCAATGACTGCAAGCTGCTAAAAGTGCTGTAACTCTGAAGAAGTAATGATGTGAATATGTTTAATTCATGTGTTAATATAAAATGTACAAAATATCAAAAAAAAAAAAATCATAAAGCTCCAGCCATTTCCCACTAGGATTGTAGACATTTCGTTTTTTGGTTTTAGAGTTTAGACATGATTTTAATAAATATATTCATCACTTTAAAATGTCATCTAATTTTTAAGCCTCTGTGGAACTGGGACATTATTTTTATTCCACTTAAGTCAGCAGGACTAAACCATGTCCTCAATAATAAATATTTATTACAATTTAAATGTGACGCTTTAGTACTTTTTATCAGACAAAAAAAAAAGTGCATTTGAATAGAGCGGTGCAATTTTACAGTCCTGGTGGGTTTTCTGTGAAATAAAAAAGAATAGTAAAGTTTTGTCCTCAGAAAGTCATCGTCTCACAAACCTCTGACAGTGCACATCAATCTCTGCATAAACGAGGGAGGCACCCCCTAACAATACGAATACAGGAGTTATATGAGGTTATATTACAGCCTGGTGCTGGTTGTTCAAGACCTAATCCGGGATCCACAGTAGATCCGCTGTGAGTCATCACACTTTGGCAATGCACATCAATAAATTAGACACTGCAGATGGAAAACATACCTGGTGCTTTTGCAAAGCTCTAAAGGGAGTTAATCAGCTAAAAAAGAGACGTCACTGAGGCAAGCTGTTATGCATAAAAGATGCAGAGAAAAGTCATTAATTTTTACTCTTCCTTAAAGGCATTATTGCTGTAATTATTCTAAAGCTTTTGTCTGATGATGCTCACTGAACACGATGTCATACTGATAAACACAAAAGAAATGGCCGTATAAAATCGTCAGGAGATCAAAAAGAGCTGGAGCATTTTAAAGAAACTTTACACCTATCAGGCAATAGCAATCTAAGGAGCTTGGAAAGAAAAGCGACTAGATTTCTTTAAGTTTCAGCTCATCATCCGAGAAGCTTCTTCAGTTCTAAGAGCAAACGCTGGAGAGTCCCAGGTATTTAAGCCCTAGTGGGAGTTGTCCTTTAAGAGCGTGTGCCTCATCACATGAGCCGTTTGGCACATCAGTCAATCCAACTTTTAACTATTTTTCACATGAATTATGGATAACATTAAAAGAATCAGATCAGGATTATGCCCATAGTTTCCCATTCTTGTATGTTGCATGCTCTTACAGTTACAGTTTTCATGTGATATCTTCTCAGTACTGGAAATAGGTGCTACCACAATAGATCATGCAGGAGGAAGGGCACATGATGAGCATGGGCTCACTGTGAATTCACTGTACTTTTATTTGCACAATTCTCACATGGGCACAGTTGTACTGAGGGAGTTGTCAGATTCAAGACCAGACTGTGTTGGGTATGTTGGTTATCACATTCACCTCTGCCGGGTATTATCTAGAAAGGTTTAGGGTGGCAGTGTAAAAAAGGACTTAGATGTTTGATTTTAAACTAGATATCATGAGTTACGCAGCTGTTTATTGTAAGTAAAAGATTAAATAAATGAAAAGGATAAATCAAACATCTAAAAAGGGCTGCTGCAGCAGGCTGGTGACCAAGAATGAAAGCTGCACAATAGGCTAGCGTCTACTGGCCCAACCCACAAGCCATCACAACCGCTAGCCAATTAGCTTATCACAGTTAAGATGGAAACAGAGAATATTAGAACAAAACTAAGAAACGTAATGCACTCTTATACATTTGGAGGCATAAACTATCAGCACTTTCAAATTTTCTCTCCATGAGCCCATTTGAGTTAAAGCATGAACCCAAATCTTTGCCCAGGTCCTAGATCGAGGAAGTGGTTGCATTGTTTTCCCTTAAGCTTCAATAATGTGACTTCTTTTTCCAGTAAGGGGAGTCACCCCCTGCTGGTCTCTAAAAAGAATGCAGGCTTAAAATATTTCGACACTAGCTTCACTTGACATTCCTCTTTAATGTACAGTCTATAAAAAAAATAATAGCATCAATAATCCATTATATTATACTGTAAGAAACTGCTACTACTTTAAGAAACTGCTGCCTTGCATGTATATTTTAAAAGGCACCTTTCAAGCCCATTTGTCATATTACTAAACCACTTTCTGGAACTCGGGTTGCTGAGTTGTATCTAGTTGACACCAGCTGCACATCTGCCTCACTGTTCTGCGAAGGTTACTGTTGATTGTGAAGACGTTATGAATATTTAAAGCAATTATAATGAGAGGCATACTTTTTTGAGACACTTAATGGTTTCTAAGTTATAGATGAGCGGTCAAAAGGTTGAAGCCAATGCGAGAGCTCAAGAGAAAATCCTAACTCGTGTAGCAAGTTAATTGGTAGTGCCTGTTGTCTCTTGGTACATTTCCAGGACTTATGATTCCACACTCACTTTCTGCTTTCCATTATCAGTGTTTTCCTTTTCTTTTGTTTTCCTGCCTTTTTATATCTCCCTTTTGTTTCTTCTTCTTTGTTTCACGCATGTTTTCTGTTCTCCCTCTTCTTCACTTTATGCTAGCCTATAATCAGTGTGGTTTCTATTGAACTACACAGTGCAGTTAAAAACCAGGAAACAGTAGCTATTCTTCTGTCATAAAAACAGGAACAGTGGCTCTTAATGAGGATGTGTAGGGCCTCTTAAAGCTGGAAATAGAAGCCTCCCATATATCACTGTTTAAAATGGCTGTAAAGTTATACAAGAGTTTTGATTGTTCTGGGACCAACGAGGGAGATAACGAGACACGCCGACTTTGAGGCTGCACTGCGAACTGCTCACAGAAAAGAATCAAGCGAGCCAATACCTGAGACAGATAACACAGATTGATCGGGTTCACAGTTCGGTTGGTGCCACAAAAGACTGGACAAGCTTGGGTGCTTCTCTGAGCCAGTCGATAATACCTTGAATGCTTGTTTTCTACCGCGCTGGTTGCATTATTGTTTGAAAGGTGTGCACTGTTTGCTAGGTGCATTCCATCATTTTGTATTCCATAATGCACTGGTTGAATGTGAGTCCAGCATTAACTGTCCTTGAACTCTTGTCCAATCAACTCCAAAGGAAAAAAATCAGAATCTTTAGCTGCTAAATGGTTCACTAAATTGTTGCTAACTTTTTCTGTCTGACATTTATTGCTGGGCTGGATGGAAACAGAACCAATTACTTTAATCAACCAAAGTTGTGAAATCAAACCAATTAAGAAAGAAAGATGAAAGAAAGATGCTAAAATGCTTTAATAAGGGAGGAACTCATTATAATTTTACAGAACGTTGGGATCAGAATCAGAATACTTTATTATTTCCTAATAAAATGATGTGGTTACAGTTGCTCCAAGATGATAATAATAATAACAGCAACAGCAACAGCAACAGGTTGAACTAAATTAAATAATACAATATATTGCAAAGTTACAAAAATAAGATATAGCTCTAATATAAACACATTTTTTACAATTTTTACAGTATAATGTTTTATTTTGCTATTAGTATTAATTGTTGTGATCTACATACAATTTGAAAATATTGATTTTTATCTGAATAATAGGTCATTCAGAGTGGATGAGACAATGGCACTGCTGTGCCAAGCACGTCATTTCCAGTGGCCTGTGCCAAACAACAGTTGTCTACACAGTATGGTCAAAACATTGTGGTTCTGTTGAAGAAATCAGCTTGAGATGATCTGAGTTTTGTGACGTGGGTGCGTTATCCTGCTAAAAGCAGCCAGTGGAAGATTTGTATACAGTGGTCAAAAAGAGAGGGACATGGTCAGCAACAATACTCTGTGGCTGTGGGACTTAAACAAAGCTCTGTTGGTATAAAGTCCCAAAAAAAAATCCCCTACATCATTACACCACCACCAACAGTCTGAACTGTTATTATAAGTCAGGATGGATCACTCCTTTCATGTCTTTTGCATCAAATTCTGACATTCCCATTCAAAGGAGGGAGCAGAAACCTTCAGACCACACACGTTTTTCACTTTTTCTTTTACGTGAGCCATTTCTTTTGCTGTTCTTAGCTGAAGCAGTAGCACACAAAGTGATCTTCTCCTGCTGTAGCCCATCAGCTTCATGGGTCGACGTGATGTGCATTCAGAGATGTTTTTATGCACACCTTGGGTGTCATATGTGGTTGTTTGAGTTACTAGCTTGAAGCACTCTTACCATTCTTTTCTGACCTCTGCCACCGACAAGGCATTTTCTCCCGCTCACTGGACATTTTCTGTTTTTTGAACTGTTCACTGCGAAACATAGAAATGGTTGTGTGGGAAAATCCCAGGAGATCAGCAGTTGCTAAAATGCTATTTGGCACCAACAACCATGCCAGTCTCAAAGTCACTTGAAAAACAAAGAGTGACAAAGAGAAAGTCCCAGTTCATATCTGAGGACGATCTCCTGTCAGAGTTAATGTTAGAAATAAATAAACGTTCCTGGCTGGAAACTTTATGAGACTAAGCATCATAGTCTCTGGGTTTTCTTTGTTTCTCAGCACTTGGTTTTCAACCAACTTGCATTTGTGACCTGTCCTACTATCACCTCAATATTTTTGTAACGGTGTCAAAAAAGGGCAACTGGGTCTGTTTGCATGCTGGGTCTGTTTGCATGCTGTGTCCCTCTAGGCGTGCGTATGCTGTGTGTCCAAGTTTGTTTACTGTAGATCATCCAATTTCAAATAAACCACCCAGCTTCTCAACAGTTGACCAAATGCCAACTTAACTGATAGGTTTGAAAATAGCCTCTCTTTTGTTTGAGAAAATAAGAATTGTGAAGCGAAATATGCAGCTGTTACCTCTTAGTTTAAAACTGTTAGAAAGAATTCGCAGTCACTGATTTGTTGAGTTTATGTGGTTTATTAAACAGCACATCAATTCACAGATCCTCTGCCACCTTACTTTACACTCCAGCTGGTTCATTGAACCGAGTGTTTTTTTTTTTTTTCCTCACACGTTGTGGGTAATACTGTCTTTTATTTGTATTCAGCTCAGGAAGCCTCTTAAATAACTTCAGTCCATTTAACCTGGACTGTTTCCACCTGAGTGTTATTATCATCTCCGTAGCATGCTTCTCAAATTAATCATCTTAAAAGAGAAACACTTGTGAGGTTCAATGTATAGCATAGGAATATTTTAAAATCTGCCTTTCATTTGCTTTTTAATCATCTTAGCTATACCTAAGTCCTAAAACAGACACATATTATGATCAGAATCACAATTTACATTAAATTTGCTTAGATAAATTCTATTGTAAGATAATCTAACACATTTTGTCCAACCAGTGGGTATGTGAGAGAAGGTGGTGAGGCGTGAAAGCTCATCTCATTCCATATTTTGTTAATAAATACTGATTTCCAGCAAAAGGTTTCCAAATACCATTTTTATACTTCACGCTTACATTTTTTGTGCCTTTATTTAGTTCGTTTTCCTTCCAAACCATCACAACTAAAGAGCAGCAGTCACTTTGTGGAGCTAATTCTCTTATCTAATAATTTCAGAGTGGAACTCTCGCTTTCTTCTGCACACCCACTCATCATACCTCTCAGGTCTCATTTAACAAGTTAGAAAGGAAAATTTTTGAGATCCACAGAGGATATTAGTTGCTCTGCAGAGCCTTTGGCAGTGTTGCGGTCCCACCTGCAATCACACGCCTCTATACTTAGACACACCTTGCTTCCCAAAGTAGAAACCTACACAGCAATTAAAAATGCATTGTAGTCTCGCTGAAACATACATACTGCCATCAAAGCAGTTTGTGAAACTGAGCTCCTACACAGGCTGAGTTTTAATAATCTAAAAGAAACAACATTCGATTTGACCTTTAAGGACTTTCCACACTTTAAGTAAACAACACTGACTTTTCAACAGTGTCATAAAGAAATAGTGCACATATTGGATTTATAACATAAACGTGAGGCCATCACATTGCTGGTGATAGAATAAACTGGGGCTGTGACTTTCCCAAGCAGTGTTTTTGGTTTATAAAAAGCATTCAGCCAAAAAAATTGGCAGATAATAGGAATTTCATCAGATCAGGCAAACTTGTCATTTTAACTGGTCTGGCCTAGTGTTCAATCAAATAAAGCTGCAAATCTTAATTAAAAGAACCCCTAGCAAGCTAACCCCGAAACCTCTTTAGGTCACTTTGGGTTAAAGTGTGGAGGTACGTAAGGACGACGCGAGAGCTCATCGCGTTTTACTCCAACTTTAATTTTGGCTTCATACAACTGAACTCAAAAGGTGGCAAACACCTCCTACGACCCAGAAAGATTACCCCTCTCACTTCCCTTCTCGCTGGGTGTGAGTGGAGTCCCCTGGTGGTCTGCCACAAAAGATGCATTGAACACGGCCCAGCATGATGGAGGGTTTGCTTTTAATCATCTTTAGGGGATCCATGGGAATGCAAGACAGATTTGTGATGAAAATGAGAAAAAAAAAGTTTAGGAAGTCACATTGTTTAACTTCAAGCACTTGTGGCCAAAATGTTCCTGCAATCAACATAATAATTTGTAGGGAAGTTCAAAGAAAAAGTGACACGACGGAGGAGAGGAAGTTAGGAAGCCAGAGAGGAGTTTTTATTAAGCGAAGAGCAGAGTTTGACAGTAATGAGCTCCTTTTGCTTTGTGACATGTAAGTAGCTTTTTTATTTTACTGCTACACATATTCAACTCTTAGTAGAGCAGATATTTGAAGAATATCACAATGAAACCATTATTATTTCATGGCATTTCTGTACAATCATAGGATTAGTGTTCTGGTTGCAGGTCTGTTCAACCGTATTATCATAATGCAGCCATGCTTCTGTTCAGTGCTACAGAGGGAGATTTAGCATGATTATTTTACTTTCCCACTGTTGGCATTTGTTATTGAACAAGTGCTAACAGGTAATCGACCACAAAGCAGAGAGCAGCGAGCTCCAGTTGTACATGAGGTGATGTGAAGTCAGTATATCACACAAGCTTTTAGACATTGAACTATTATGGACTAAATCTAAGATTATATTTACACATATATTGTATGATACTTTAAAACTTCTAGATTCTGTAAAAATGGAGGTCACTGTGTAGATCGTAGTCTACAGAGAGTACTTGATCAATGGTTAGTAAAAAGTAAGGTAGACATGACTCTGACCAGGTAAATTTGATTCACAATAGTTACTTATTAATGTGATTTAATTTTACTGTTACCCCATCTCTGCTCATGTCCCACTTCCAACCTTTCACTGCCCCATCACAGCACTTTATCAAGGATAGCGGACCGTTGTGAGGCCTGCCTCATCCAGTAACTCTTCACATTAACTTTTTCTGACATGATTCTAACCGAGTACAGTTTTTCACTGGGTTGCTCACCTCTAATGTAGACTGACATTTATGCTTGTGGAGTTTGCATGATTTACAGGACACACTCAAACTTCTAGTAAGTTTAAAAAATAATTATATATATATATATATATATATATATATATATATATAACTACAGTCCCTCAGATACTCCAACTCTTTCACGTGGGGCAGTAACACCTCCCTGACCTGGAGTGGGCACTCCACCCTTTTTCAGCTGAGGACCATGGCCTCAGACATGTAGGTGCTGATTACAATTCCCTCCACGCTGTACTCTTCATGGTGAAAAGAGAGCTGAGCATAAAAGCAAAATTTAGATTTACTGGATGATCTACGTTCCTACCCTCATCGAAGGTTATGTGCTCTGGATAGTGAATGAAGGAAGGAGATTGTGAATACAAGCTGTGGAAATGAGCTTTCTTTGAAGGGTGGCTGACCCCTCCCCTAGAGATAGAGGGAGGAGCTTGGCCAACCAGAAAGGGCTCAGAGTAAAGCTGCTACACCTCAACATTGAAAGGAGCCAGTTGAGGTGTTTCGGGCATCGGACAAGGATTCCTCTTCGGCGCCTCCTGGGTGGCACCAGGAGGAGGGCCCGGGGCAGACCCAGGACACGCTGGAGAGATTATCTCTCCCGGTTGGTCTGGGAACACCCCGTGTTGCCCCGGACAAGCTAGAGGAGGTGGCTGGGGAGAGGGAGGTCTGGCCTTCTTTGCTTAAGTTACTGCCCCCGTGACCTGGCCCGGAAAACTGAAGAAAATGGATGAATGTATGGATAATTACAGTCTAGTAAGAGACACTGGTACAGCTTAGTATTACAGTTTTCCCAGCTTAACAAGTGGCACAGCCAGTAACTGTCAGTACTTCTGATTGATCAGTCCCAGGCTGTTTGAGACAGAGCTGAATATAATGCTACTACTCCTAGCTGAATGAAAAGAGAATTGAGCCTTGCACATCTGTTCCTCTTTTTCCCTTGTTCTTTGCTTTCCTTATTCCCCTTGTAGTTTGTGGCGATAAGAACGCAGGGTGTAATTATAAGGAAGATTTAGAGTTTTTACATCAATAGCTCTGCTGGGTTGCATAAAAGCTAAACAGCAGCATGTTTTCTGCTGATTAAAATTCCTTTGATTCTCACTTTTCAGACTTCTAATGCATCCGTTCCACAGATTACTCTTTCTTATGCAAAAATGGGGCAACCTTCCAAATGTGTTTTAAAGAAATATATAATTCTTGTCGTGAATGGTATTTAGACTGTCAGGAAAATTAAAGATACAGCAATATTATGTGATATATACAGCTAGGTCCATAAGCTTTTGAAAAATCATGCTTTCTTTGGTAATTTTGCCTCTGTGCACCATTACAGTGGATTTAAAATCAATCGATCAAAATGTGATTGAAGTGCAGATTTTCAGTTTTGATTTAAGGGATTTAATAAAAGTGTTACATTTTAGCGACTACAGCCATTTTTATATAAAGTCCTCCATTCTGAGAGGTTCGAAAGCAATTGGGGGAACTTTCTTTAAACCTATGCATTGTTTTTAATAATTGGATGAAAATCTTTTGCATTCAGTGACTTCATTGGTCATGATCCTTTTGCATTGTGAAGTGCTGTCTGATCAATTCTACAGCATTTCGCTGTATCTGAGCAGAGAATATAGCCTTGTACTCTTCACAATTCTTCCTGCTACTTCCATCATCAATAAGCTCTAGCAGTTTTTGTTTTTTGTTGTTGGTTTCCTGCTTTCATGAATTGTGAAAGATGTTTACTGGCAAAGTCTACTGTCCACTGTAATCAGTGGTTTGGACCTTATTGTAAACACTGTGATGACTGTAGACTGTATCAGTGTTATACCTACCTCCTTAATAGTGTTTTTCTCTTTTCTGTGTTGTGATTTTTTTTTATCTATTTATTTACTTTTATTAACCATTTAAAAAAAACTGCTTTCCTACACCTTTGACATTGCTGAGCTAGCCAGTGCATTTCTTGTTTATATGAGTCGCCAACAACCTCTTACATTCCTGAGTTTTTTTTTCTCCGCCTAATGAAGGCCTCCTTACGTTCATATTCATTTCAGTTCATATTGAGAATTCCAGTGAAAGCTTCCAAATACTGATTCAACACTTGGAATCAACCCCAGATTATCAACCCCAGACGTTAAGATTATTCATCTTAACGTCTCATTAAATAATGAGGGAACAGACCTCACTGCCATGAAACTACTTGTTACTCAATGGTCCAACTACTTTTGAGCCTCTTAAAATCGGGGACTGATTGAGTGTCTGAATTAAAGTCCACTGTTACAGCAGCTGGTAAATGAACTATTAGAATTTGTAATTCAGTTGCATATATGTATTTAATCTTTTTTATCAAGTAGTAATGGTTGTAGCTGTAGTAAAATTTTATTATTCTGACCTGTGGTAGTTTTCCTATTTGTGAATAAGGAAAAAACACATCATTGGATGAGCTGAGCAGACAGTTAAAAACATTTAACAGTTTCATCTCATGTGTCTTTTTTTAAAATAAATTGACTCCTGGAAATACTGAAAAAAGTTTCTGCATTGAATGTTAAATCTGCAATCGCTATATGTCCATGTATACTACTTATCCAAGCATTGTGATGAAATGCACTGTTACGCCATTGTATTCTGTCACTTGAGCAACTGACTTGAAAGTCTGATGTACTCTTGGTGTGAATGCTAAATGGAATCTGCAGATACCCCGCCATAACTGATGTGGCAGAGCCAGCTTGCACGTGATTAGCTCCTTGCTGAGACATAATGGGCAAAGATAGCTGCCTACTTAGGCAGAGGATTCATTCATCTTCTTCCTATCCCAACTAACCAATAAGTTCTTGCTTTGAATATGGACAAGAAACAGGGTTGCTTACACATACAGGAGCTGCCTGGACATGAAAACAAATGCCATTAAGTTTCACGTATACGTTTTTTATTTTTTTGCTGATGTTCATTCTGGAAGGTCCTGAACTCTGTAGGTAGCCAGCAGAGCGTTAGTGACTTTGGTATATACACTAATTATTGTGGCATTCATCATGTCGTAACATCATGTGGTCTGACAGTTTGTGGCTTACATGCTGTAGTTTCTGAATTCTATTTTGCAATAACACCATTAAAGTTGCTTGTGGAATATCTAGGAGGAAAGACATTTCATGAACATCATTTCACGATTTTCATAATGGTGGCATTACTCTAGATGACTCATTTATTCACAAATGTTTGTAAAGGTAGACTGCATGGTGAGGTGATTTTATGCACTTGTGACAACGAGACTGAAAACAGCAGTGATACTTTTATCCATATAGTGTACAAGGAAACAGTCTGTGAACAGGGCATAACATCACATCGTGGTTTGGGAACAGCTGTGTTAAGGACCAAAAAGCTCTCCAGAGAGTGATCCGTACAGCAGAATGCTGCTGCAGGATTGCTCTCCCCCCGCTTCAGGACACCTACACCAGGAGATGCCGGACTAGAGCAGCGCAGATACTGAAGGACCCGTCCCATCCTGGCAACAAACTGTTCCAACTTCTGCAATCCTGTAGAAGGTTCCGCATCATCCGGGCAAGGACAGAGAGACTCAAGAGGAGCTTCTATCCCCAAGCCATCTGGGCCCTAAACACACACACACACCTGCCCTCTCACATCATCTATAATTGACTGAGACAGGACTCTCTTCCAGACACTCTAAACCCAGGCACAATGTACATTTCAAATTCCTTTAATTTTAAATGTTTATATTGTCTATTCTGTAAAATAGTCAGATTGTCTATTCCTATTAATGTACAGAATTCACCTGCTTGCTGCTACTACTGCACATTCACCTAATGTATGTACTATATATATATAATGTTCTTAATATAAATAAATAGATAAATGAGGGGAAACGCATGTCCATATCAAGCATGAATGACCGATCCTTAAAGGAGAGAATAATTTAAGCACTTTAACTCACATTTATTCTCATTGATCCCAGTCAGTGTTTATAATTCATATTTCCATCTACCAGTTTTTCTGAGGTCTACAGTGAAACGCCGCCTCAGCACATATAAGACTAAATAATATCACTTATTACATTAAATGTTGTAAGAGTAGTTTGCCTTCATGCTTAGTTTGTGTACATTACTTTAGTGTTTTTCCTTTTCCTATCTTCAGTGTGTTTTTCCTTTGAAAACTGCACAACATAGTGAGTAAATGTAAGCACGGGTTTGGTCTGTCTTCTTTTAATAAAGTCGTGGACACTGATTGTTGTTCCTCTTCAGCAGCAAGGATCTACTAAGGCCTGATGGGAATCCACTCATGCCCACTGTTCTGATGTGACAGCTGTTATCAAAAGCAGTCACAGTCAGCCACAGGCATATAGCCGAGGCAGTGATTAAAGTTCAAAGTTTTACATGATCAAATGGATGTCCTTTTTGTTCTTTGGTTGCAAATATATATATTTTTGTGTTATTTGCGAACAATGAAAACTGAGCAGCAGCGAACTTATTACAATTACAGACGCCATGTCTCCTCTAAAGGAATACACATGCAACATATAGCAGCGAGCTACAGATATTTGCGATATCATGTTATACATTAAAAATGATTTCTCTAAAGCTTCAGTAAAGAATTGTAAATTCAAATGTTACTGTGGCAAGCATTCATGTTTTTAACACATTCTTACTTCATAAAAAATAGTACAATAATAACAAATGTGTTTTCATTGGCATATTGATTGTCTAAACAAATAATGGCCACAAGGGCTTTATTAGTACTCATACCCATGGATGGATTTCTATATATGCCAGGCACAGGGCTCATGGGAAGACATGTAATAAAGAAATCACCATTAAAAAAAAATGCAAAATGACTACAGACAGAAAGCATGACTATGAGAAGACACAACGGAACCACAAAGTGATGAATAATGACCATCACGAGAAGCAAAATGACCACAAAGAGACAAAAGATATAAACCACAAGGAGAGAGAAAAAGATTTGATACATTCACAGAAAAAAAAATAAAATGATGGGTTGTGGGGTTTTTACATGTCTTTGCAGAGGAGCGTTGTGTCTCATTATCCCATACTCACAGATATTCTTTCTGTATCTTTGTACTTTCAATTTCACCTCAAGTGCCCAGCCGCAAATGATTAATGTGTGCTGTCAACCAAAGTTTAACCACCGCTTCTGGTCGCTATTTGCTTCCCTGTATAAATGTACTTTTGTAAACTGTATATATTGCTGCAGTGTCAAAAAAGTAGGCATCATTTAACTAATATTTATAAGAGCAGTGTCCAAAAGAAGGGAAATAAAAACATTGCCTTGAAGGGTTTTGTATAGAATAGTATATCTCTGGAAAACTGTGCATTTCTTTCTCTTGTGTCATGAATGTGTTGCTCACAAATGTGCACTTAGCACTTTGGGAACATGTGTGTGTATGAAAGTGGGAGATGTGGAGACAGAGAGAGTAAAAGTGTATTCATGGATTTATGGTTAAATGGCATTGAGTTAAACCAAAGGGCAATCTATAATAGCCCACTGCAGATGTTCCTTTTTGTATTCTCTGTACATCAATACAAACAACCAGAATGTTGGAACTCAATTAAAAAGAGTGCTGTCACTGTGAAGTGGACATGTGGGGATGCAAGGACTGTAAGGACAGCCCATATAAGACAGCCATATACATAGACTAGATATTGAATTTTGCTGTAAAAAATCTAAAAATGTGTTAAAGTTTTAGATCTCTTCTCTTGATCACTTGGTTGGCAAATTATGAAGCAACAAGAATTGGAAGCAGCCTATTTGATCTGAGGTTTTCCGTCAGGGTTACTTACTTTGCTGTGTCCACTCGATAGGGCTTGTGAGCTCAGTATGTAAGAACTATTGTCGGGCATAAACCGGTCCGTGGCGCAAAAAAGGTTGGGGACCGCTGTCCTAGGGTGATTGCAGCAGCAGCCATTACAACCGAGCATGCTGCTCTCCGTGCATCTGTTTAGAGAGACCTTACCATTGTAACGGGCTGGCGCTGGCGACTACCTAACCCCGGCAGATGTATGTATGAATAGGGTAGAACCATGGAGACCTGGCTTGTTCTTTTAACCCCAAATAAAAGTCTGTTGTTCTATTTAACTGACTGGCTTCCGAGTTGTCCGGCTAACCACCACACCACATGCATGCTGGACCTGCTAGCCGCTCCTTCCTCGCCAGACCGCGTTACAAGTGATCAAATTATACAGGTACTGCTTGAGTAGGACCAGCACTGGAGCAGGAATACATGCAGTAGGTACAATGCTGTGATTTAAGAAATAATATGTATAAAAGCTCATATTCAGGTCATTTTGTATTTAAGGAAATGGTACCTCGTCTGTTTTCCAAGAGGAATTAACTGTTCTTATAATGTAACTGTTTTTTTTTTTGAGCTTTTAAATCAAAATGACCTTCAAATAATTATATTACAGATAGTTGCAGGCCATAAAATGTGACCATATCTCATAAAACCTCAAGAAGGGTCACAGTGTCCTTTGCACAGTCAAAGCTTGAGATGTCCTGGGCGGATTTCTTTCCGTCTTGTGACAGGACTAAATGTTACGAGAACAGGGCATTCTCCATATCTGCTCAAATTGTAGAACTTCCACCATTCCCCCCAAACTATTCACCCTCTCTGTTAGGATTTTCAAGGGACATCTTAAAAAGCACTTTCACTGATTAGCCTTTAACTGTGTCTAGCTCAGAGTGCACTGCTGTGGGAACTGAAAACTTCCAGTAATTGTCCTTGTTGTTTTTCCAAAGTGTCGACTCATAATAAAAGTAAAGAAAGCCCCATAATGATGCAAGCACAGGGTACAGTGGCATTTCAGATTGCGCTTTTGGAGTTAAATTTAGAAAGGTATTCATTCAGAAGCCAGTACCAGAAACCATCAGCTAATCATGCGTGATTAGTCTCTAGGGGGAATAGGAAATGCATAGGCACTGCAGTTCAATGATTAAGAGTAATCAGTTTTTTCACCCACACATAAAGTAAGTACAAAATCGAAGTGAAAGCTAGAATCACACATAATTTGTGGTATGTCTGCTACAAATATCCCCGTGGGTTTGTTTTTCCAGAGAATTTAAAAGTCTGAATAGCACATTAAAGCAGCTAGACGTTCTAATGTCACACACCATGAGGTATGTAAGCTGTGTTTTATGTTTATGGAAGCAGTTATCCCACTGAGGGAAGGAAGGTGATAAAAAGATGGGCATAAAGAAACTTATTTGATACATCATTTTTGAAGGGAATGTCTTGAGGGCTTCGATGAGGAGTAACCATTGTCTTTGTTTGTAATGTGCTTTTGCAATCAAGTATTCAAAAGGTTGCATTTATTTGGATTGTATTTGTTTAAATGAATGCACATTTTTAATGTGCTTTTGCTTATTGAATTGGACTTACTGACTGTTACTCAGGCTGTGCTGCGTTACTTACAAAAGGCTTGAAGAAGAAGGCTCAGTTTTGCAGGAAAAATTAAATACTGTGAAAACCATATGGGTTAAGTGGACATGGATTGAGCATACTTTAATACATTATATAATAGTTGAGCTGTGGAATAGAAGGTGAGTTTTAGCAGATTCTTTTGATTTTGATGCCCTTGGATTCAGCTGGAAGTCACTGCAAGGACAAGGATCTTTTCTTAGCTCTCTTTAAAAGTCTCATGTTGGATGAACTACTAATTTTTAATAACGGCAATCACACTCTCTTTATTTAGGTCACAAGGTCTGATCTTTGCATGCTCTTTAAACGTTTCCTGTTGCATTGCAGTCTGGAACCCGCCTGGCCAATCTGCTCATTTAGCTTCCACATGCAGGAGCCACAATTTTTTCAGGCTTCCAGTGCAGCCAAGATACAGAGATGGCACTAGCAGCAGTAGACTTCAGATAGATTTGCAAACACTAATAAAAAGCTTTGAGGCAGCAAATGCAGCGCCTGTTTTGTTTTGCATGCATCTGTGTGGAATCAGTGATAATGGACATGTTCTGTACACATTTCTTTGAAAAGGGGGGGTCTGAGATCATGTTATAAACCTTTACTGAAATATGAATGACAACTTAATTTCTGTGCAAACTATATCCTACATTTGTTTTATTGACAAAATAACTCGAGCTAATGGCTGTTTTAGATTTGCTGCTATAGTTATGCTTTTTAATCTAGGTGTCTTTGACATAATCAAAGAATACGCAAAGTTTGTTCCTGTTGTAAGAGCTGTGCTCCCTGGAAATAGACCATCAGCCTCACTCTAATTTAACTGAGTTATTACCGCAGAAACAATCACACAGGATGCCGGGGACCCTCGTGAGTGTTAAACACCTTAACTTTTCTCTCAACCAGCTGTTTCAAATTACTTCGATCTCTCTAGTGCTCATTAATGGAAAACGGCAATAAAATATTCATGAGAGCTAATAAAGCAGGATCTTAATAGGGCATAATTTAATTACTTGATTGTTTATGTAAACCAATAAACTTAAAGGAAATATTTATAACTTAAAATTCAGACAAAATGCCAGAGACAGAAAATGACAGGGAGTAGAAAAAGTAGCAGGACCACAAGCAGGTTAGAGAGCTGGTCTGCCTTCTAGCAAATAGCCTTTAAGACGGTAATGGAGTGTACAACGTGTTAAACAGCAATAAATCTGCTATAACAAACATGCGATCAATAGCGTCAAACATATAAAGGACAGTGGTCATTAACTGAAATGGTTATCTAGATGCAGCTAAAGGGAGTGTCTTCCTGTTTGAACCTACTCAGAGCTTCATTTGTCCAGGATGATAACACCCCGTTGTAGAATCAAAGTTGTAAACAGGAGGACTTGTTTACACACTACAGATATATGACGATGGATTTATGTCTGTCCGCACCAGATAGGGATGACAAATAATGTCATGTAAAGTGATAAAGCCAATGGAAATGAAGGAGAGTTTTGAAAGATGGCACTGCTGCTCAGATGTGACAAATGAACGCAACGCAAGCACGAGGCATACCTGGCGCTAAGGGAAATCATGGCAAAGGCAAAGAAAGGGAAAACACTTCTGGTATGATGGAACTGTCTCGAGCTCCCAACACTGATTGCGGTTCCATTTGTCTCATTTGAACGTAATAGACAATAAATAAAAGCACCAGTCATGACTTAACCCTCTCAAGGCAGGCGTTGCAGATTTGCAACAAGTAAAAGCTAACAACCTGATTACCCCACATACATATTTTATGAGTTTTTTTTACTCAGAAGTACCACTGCAGGTATTCTTTTGTGCATTAGCAACAAAAACTTAATTTGAGCCAGAGAGGGTTAATATTGAGAGGGCAGTGGTGAGGAGGCCCATTGGATGGAATTTAAAGGGAGTAAGCCGGCTCTCAAGTCACACTTAGTGCCACACCTGTCTTACACCATATATAATAGTCTGGTTTCCTCACTGAGCTGTTTTTATCTCTTTATCACAGTGTAAATTATAAAGGGGATGCAAAAACATTTGGCGATACGCTGGATTGGGTTTATTTTGTAGCCCATCTGTTCCCTCTTTGAATTAGAATATTTGGGGTCTTTGATTGAATATGCTGTTTTATCCACAGTCTCTTACATTTTAATTATCCCCACCCTCTACTTTTTCCTAGGCAGTATACGCTAAAGGATCCTGTAATCCTGCACCCAGTCGAGCTGACTGCTTTATAAATATAAACTGTGCACAGCTAAAACAACGGCCGCCGAGAGGTGCATGAACATAAGGCTATTCATTGGGCACAAATTGGGCAAAGCTGACAGTAGACTGATTGTTTTTGGACCACTTGTTAATGCTTAAATTTCTCCACATCAGTATTTCAGCAAAGGTTGTCTTCTGTGAATTTCATTGAAAAACAAAAGGTGCATTGGAGTCTTTAAAACTCCCATACACATCTATTGCTCAATGTCATCTAAAGCGACTCTTGCTACTTCTGAACCACAGTGTCTATGAACTGCATACTCAGTATTGACACTTTGGCCAGAGCACCATGTGTCCCTGAGATCAGTGGCTTCTGAGTTGAACAGTTAAGCGAAATGACAGGCAGAATACCTTGTTTTTTTTCCTCTCGCTTGCCTGTTTTATCTCCACTCGCTGTCAATACAGAAGTATTTCTCTGTAATGCCCTAGGCTTTATTCTGTTTTCTTTTAAAGCTGTGTGTATGGGCAAGTGAAGAGGCTCAAAGGGATTTTGGGAATGCAATCCAATTCTCTAAGCATGCATCCACAGTTTTTCGTCTGCTCCTGTATTGTTCAAAAAAATGCTGGGAGGATTTAGTCTGAAAGCGTGGTTGCTTTCTTGTTTTTGTCTTATTACGGGACACAAGGTTAGATCAACCTCTCTCACTAGTGTGCAGCTGCTCGTGATCCCATTTCTGTTACAAAAATACTCTCACAGATTGCTTCCTGTTTATGTCCTGTAAAATGGCTTATTTTTTATTTGGTAAATCATATATTGGGGAGTTAAAATTCTCACAATGTCAGTGCTGGCCTGCCCTTGGCTGAAATCAAAACTTTAAGGCTACGTCCACACGTACCTGGGTATTTTTGAAAACGCATATTTTTCTATGCGTTTGCACCTTTTGTCCACACGTAAACGGCGTTTTCGGTCACTAAAAACAGATTTTTAAGAACTCCTGCCAGGGTGGAGATTTTCGCAAACTCCGTTTTTGCATTTACGTGTGGAAGTTATTGTTTCGGTGAAATGGATTTCTACAATGGCGGACTTAGACAGAATTCTGTTACTGTTCATTTTACTCTCTGCTGTGTTTACATGCTTACATATACACACACAGTTTCTGTCCCTCCACACATAGGACTCAGTTCTGCTTCTATGCGCCATCTTTGTTTACTCTTTCCCACCCAGGCTTCTAGACTTCTGATTGGCCAACATTTCTACACGGTTAGGAATATATTGCCACATGTTGCTTTGGCATGTTCCTAGCAGCATTTTCCTTCGTTTTTGCATGTACGTGTGGACGGGATTTAAAAAAAAACAAACAAAAAATCTCTGTTTCCAAAAGTACCCGTGTACGTGTGGACGTAGCCTAAGTGTTTCCCTTTTTGCTTCCTAATATCCTGTAATTTCACTATTACCACATCTATAAAAAGCATAAGAAAGTGTTGTTTGAATATCAGAACTGACTTGCAAGGCGTAAAATGACAATTACACATGCATGTCTGTATGAAGGTGGGAGTGAGATGGGTTTTTTTGCCTGTCCCATTCTGTTCTATAGTCGTCTGAATTGTTGTCTGAAGACCAACAAGGAGACCCAATGTATTTACTTTGCCAAATGGATCATCACGGCCTTGCCGTATTGGTCCATTTGATCAACCTTTGTTGTTATTATTTATTTTATTTTATTTTCAGTTGTTACAGACGGGACAGACATGACTGAGGGATAGGAAAGGGAGAAATAAAGATGAAGGAAAAGAAAAACAGAAGGGAAGAGGGACAGTGAGAAAGGGCACTTAAAAAGAGAAAGAGAAAAAAAATCTCCTGGATTACCTGTTGAGAGAAAAAGAAGAGAAAACAAGCAAAAAAAACAGAGCAACATACTAAACACAACACCATCACGTTAATCTAGCTAAGTGTAAACAGCAGTAAATACTAAATATTGAATGTTGTTGTGTAGCAAGCAGGACTGACAGCGCATAATGTGCTTGGAAATAGCAGCCAATAAAGGTGTAGTTTATGTCTATGAACAGTGAACACCCGTGTGCACACCTGTGTGGATCAGCGCGCTTGTATTCAAAAGGTTTCCCCATGTCATAGCCCTGTCCCCCAGGGCATGAAGCAGGCATGGAGGAGATCCAGCCTCCAGACATCCAGAAGCCCCAGAGTGCGAGAGCCCAAGGAGGACCACCGGAGGGGCATCCGTGCCACCCTCCTCGGAAGAGCTGAGGAGAGCCTCAGATGAGGGGTCACCCAGTAGCCACGGAGCAGAAGCCAGAGGGGGCTGCAGTGGCGTGCCCGCCGGCTCTGCCGGTAGCCAGCTGTGCCAGAGTGAACCGAGCCGCAGGCACAGAGGCTGGAGGCCCGAGGGCCCCCTTTGCCCTGGAAGAGGCCTGACCGAGCAACAGGCACCAGGCCCCGCCAAGTAGTCACCAGGAGTGAGCTGGTACATACCTGAGCGCCCAGCCCCGGACACCAAGAACCACAAACGCACCGACCCCTGAGGGCATCAGTTACCGGCAGGGAGTGTGGTGAGGGGAGATAGGCCTTGGAGGGCCTGGGAGTTCCCAGAGAGGTGGAGTGTAAGATCTGACCTGACATATAAACACAGACAAACAGGCACACACAGACACAAACATGCATTCCCACCCTCATGCACACATATACAAATACTCAGCACTCACCCAACGTAGGGATAGACATACATGGACACTGTACACAGAATCACACTCCCCAAACAAACTCTATACCCCAGGTCCAGGTACCCTCACCCCTGGAGGGGGAAACGACACCTAGACCCAGGAGATGTTACCCTTTCCCCTGGGGTGGAGGCAAGCAGACCGCCCCAGGCTCCGCAGCAGCAGGGAGGCCCCGCATCCCAGATCCCAATCGGACGGCCAACACCTCCTCCCCCCCGCTTGAGTTAGAGTTAAAAGAAAATCTACCCCAGATCTGATTATGTAGCAAATTTACCCCAAACATTTGAACATTCAAAGAATATTGGTTGACAATCACAACTAAGCTGTCTTGAGGTCTATGAGTTTACCTGGACTGTCCTTCCTGGACTGTTTTGCTTTTTGGGTGCAATAATTTGATAAATATTTTATGGCTTATAAGAGTTACTAACTTGACTTCTACTAAACATGGCCAAAACATCATCATCATCTGCGTCAGACCATGTACAGAGGAGTTTCTTGCTCTCAAACAGCAATTGACTTTTACCCATCGTTTTCGATGTAGGTGGCAATGACTGAAACTTAGTGAATCAGGAAACATTTCCAACTAAATATTGTAATGTCCTCTTATCTTTTTTTCATTGTATTACTACACACCCTTAGTTTTCAAAAGTGTGTTGTAATGTAGGAGTAAAAACTTCTACAAAACACACATACGTCCTAAACTTTTTTTTAACAAGCAGGAGACAAAGAGAAAAAACAATTCTTTGAAAACTTGCTGATTTGCCTCAGTGAAATGCTGATTTTAATTTTAAAAGACCCCTTACTGCTTCACTGCTTTAGATGTACCTTGAAAAGAAGATGCTGTTTGTTTTGCATTTATCAAAGGGGTCCATATGTGCATTATTTATTTGCTACCTTTTAGCTTGTGCTGTGCCCTTGCTTTTACTTTTGACAGTAATTATTTGTCTTTTTTATTTGTACGAGCTTTAGCGCCTTGAGGCGACTGTTTTTGTGATTTGGTGCTATATAAATAAAAATGAAGTGAATTGAATTGACTTTTTCTACTACTAAGCTGATTTAATGTAAATAAAGCTCTTATATAAGTTTTAATTAATATTTACAAAAAACACTGCAATCAGAACCTGGTTATTACTCACTGTTACATGTGTTCCTACTGATATTCGCACCTTGACTTCTCTTAGATTCCAGCAGCGTCATTCATTGCCTTCCCTCACCTGAGTCTGACTATCTCTTTCTCACCTACATCTTTCTGTGTGCTTTTTATCATCTCTGCCAGCCTAGGCATCCGTCATTTCAGTATCGCTCCCACTGAGTACATCTGCACTACCCGCAGACAACCCTGGTGTCTTCGGTGGACCAATTAGAAATGTATCTATATGTTCATCTTCAAACACAGTATGTACTTCCCTTTCGAAAACACTGATAAAGCACCTTTCGTCCTTCCTCTTATCACCCACTGTACTGTTGCTTCAGTGTCATCCTTCTGATACAAGGAACGAGAAAGCTGTTTGCCGCTCCCAGAACGCTCTCTAACCCCCACCCCCAGTAAAGTTTATCTGAATGAGGAGTTAAGTAGATATATGCTACACTTTTTGTATTTCTTATGGAGTGTCTCAGGTTTGAAAACTGCTGGATCTGTAAGCTCATATCTGCAATACAAAAATACCCACTCCTCAATATCTCTAAAGCAATGGGTGGAACAGCTCTCGTTTGCCTGTGTTGTTATTTCAAGGGATCTTTGAAACTGTCTGATATTAAATATGATATTAAATATGATATTAAAGCTGGCAAGGTGTGTCAGAAGTGACATGAAAAAAGCTGTGACGTTAAGCACTTATTACTTAAATTCAGCTACACAGACAGTGTTACATCTGTGTATATTTTTACAGCAGGGCTCCATGGTGTAAATTAGCCTTTTTTTTACATTTAGTGTTTAATTTACACTTTAAACCTAATTTTATTTTTATTTTGTCCAGAACTGGTCACAATGTGATCAACTCACTTTCATGTGATACACGTGTACTGGAATCAGCTCTGATCTTTTAGACACCTATGATTGAGAGGTTTTAACATCGAATGAGTATATTTTGAATAATTCAAGGAGAAACTCACTGGTTGGTTAAACTACCCATATGGAAAAGATGTATATAAATCTTATAAGGTTTATATCCATCATGTGTGAAACTTGTATGAAAAGCATACAAGAGTGAAAACAGATATAAGATCCCTTGAAAAATTATATAAATGGAACTTGTATGTTTTGGATGCTTGCTAAAACAATATATGAAAGTAATGAGAAAGTGGCCACTTTCATGAGTAAATCATATATAAGCCTTATATGATTCACTATATGAAGCAAGCTGATGCAAGTCTTTTATAAGTTTTTCCTATTTCTTTTCCATATGGGTAATGACAGATTTTCATGCATGTATACATCATGACAGGATGTGTCTAATCTTTGTGCATAATCTGTAAGCAAAGAATGACTCTAGGCACTTTCTAGCTTTCATTCATTTCCAATTTTTGTTTTCTCAAGTTTGTTTTCTGTGAGAGGACTTCTGAAGGATCTTCTTCATGGCAGAGTGAATGTTGGTCAAAAACACATAATTTCGCTTCTCACTGAAGTGAATTCTGCCTGGTACGAATATGGTGTTGTCATAATCTCTCAGGGAGGGATGCTCAATGATGATACCTCTATAGGAATTAGCTGCCTTTCTCGTGACTGAGTTTACAGTTGTCTTGTTCTTATTGATGTACTTTGGATTTCCGTACCTCTACATTTGGTGCTTGTTGATGCAGGAATATATGATTGTCATGGAGGGGAACTTTGCATGCAGTTCAATCATTTCTTTTTTCATTGCAGAGGAAAGTTCCAGGGTGGATATGAGTCTCAAGTCGTTGCGGCCGACATAAATGACCAAAATATCAGGTGGACTCTTTCTGTGGAAATTTCTGCATAAAAATGAGGAGGCACCCAATCCGGCGCATCCCGCCTTTTCCAAACCAGTGAACATTAGCATCAACTCCAAACTTTTCTTCAAACATCTGGCACATTGCTCATTCTCCTTGCTTTATGCAACCTGAATCAATGAGCCATATCTTAGGTACTCTCTCAATTACCCTCAGCTCTTTCTTTTGTTTTTCTCCGTGTGGTTTTGGATTTTCTGCCACGATTGTGAGGTCTTAACTTGACAGTGGAAGAGGCACCTCTTGATGTGCTTGTGGTCACTGCTAATTCTCTGTCATCTCTATTTGTTTTTCCTCTGTTTTCTGGGCGTCAGATCTCTGATACACATTTACTGCTGATTGCAGTGTGACTACACTTTTTAACAGTGCTCTCTCTTCATAGATACGGCGTTGCTTCTTTGCTGGGGAGAAGCTTCTTTTGCCATGAAGTTCAACCTCAACTTTGGATCGCTTTCTTTTCGATGCAAACTTGGTGCTCGTTAAAGCAGATTGATCAGCCTTAGATGCTGGCAGCACACTGGGTGGACTTTGCACTCCAGTGGAGGAAGTGCTCCATACCTGGTTTTGATTGGTAATTTGATTGGTAATTTATTTCAACATGTGAACAATATACAGGTACATTTAGAAAAGAAAATAAGAGAGAAAAAAAATACTATACAAAATACATACAAAAAAACATTCTGATTAATTTACATGTTGAAAGGCAGTGGGAAGAAGTGAACACTTATTTAATCCCACCCCTTTGCCATAAATTATCAGTTAATATTTAGTCAGCTTCCTTACTGATATAATTTGTAAAAAAAATAGTGAACAGATTTCTGATATACTATATACTATAATATCACATCATGAATTTTTTTATTTTTTTTTTAAATAGAGACATTCACTTAATTTCAATATTTTTTTTTTCTTTATAGTTTGAGAAGATCATATTTTTATAACTCTTCTTGAACAGTTTTATGTTTGGACATTGCTTTAATTCCATATTCAGACTGTTCCACAGTTTCACTCCATGAACAGAAGCACAAAAGCCTTTTCTTGTAGTACGTACCTTCATTGTTTTGAAGTTACAAAAAACCCTTAAATTATAACTTCCTTCTTTCAAAAAAAACATACTCTGAATATTACTTGGCAGTTCTTTATTTTTTGCTTTGAATAGAATTTGTGCTGTTTGGAATTTCACTAGATCGTCAATTTTCAATATTTCAGACTGCAAAAATAGTGAGTTTGTATGTTCCCTGTAACCTGCATTGTGGATGATTCGAATTGCTTTTTTTTGAAGAGTAAAAAGTGAATGTAATGTGGTTTTATAGTTATTGCCCCAGACCTCTGCACAATAGCTTAAGTATGGTGAAACCAGTGAACAGTATAGAAGTGATGTTCTGTCGAATACCTGTTTTGCCTTGTTTAGTATTGCAATGCTACGTGATACTTTGGAATGAATATATCTTACGTGAGCTCTCCAGTTAAGTTTTTCATCTATTATTACCCCCAGAAATTTATTTTCACTGACTCTTTCAATATCAACACCATTTATTTGAATCTTTGCATTTGTATTTAAACTACTATTTCCAAATAACATAAGTTTAGATTTATTCAAATTTAATGATAATTTGTTTTTATCAAGCCAGAACTTCACTTTACTTATTTCATTAGTCATATCCTCCAATAAATTCAGCAGATCATCACCAGAGCAAAATATGTTTGTATCGTCAGCAAAGAGAACCATTTTTAATACTTTGGACACTTTACAGATGTCGTTAATGTACAAGTTGAAGAATTTTGGACCCAAAACTGACCCTTGGGGTACACCACAAGCAATGTCCATACATAAGGAGCAACCACCATTTATTTTCACAAACTGCTTCCTGTCACCTAAATAACTCCGGACCCAATCTAAAGCTACCCCTCTGACACCATAACGTTCCAGTTTTCTTATTAATTGTGAAGAGAAAATTATTAGAAAGGTAAATGAAGTCACACTCAGATATCTAACTTTTTACATGCGCATGGGCGGTCACGGTCCGATCTGCTCTGCTTTCAAAGTGCGCACAACAGATGTGACAGAAAAACCGCCCAGGGCTCTCAGCGCATTCTTTATTTATACTCCAAGTGAGCTTTCAAGAAAGTAGGAGTGGTATGTTCAGTATACAAAAACATTTCCATGATAGGAGGAAAACTGTTCGCTTATCTGCTGAAACAGGAGGTAGCTTGGTATGTATAGAAACTTAAACATTTCCTTAAAAGGAGAGTGAGAGAGGGGGGAGACCGTTAACTCAGGAGGTGGTATCGTATGTCCCCGCATTCCTCTACACATCTGGTTCCACTTTCCTTTCCTGTGGTGGTTCCAACTCACAAGCTCTCCTATCTTAAATGAAGCTACAACTAAACAATAATCACAAAACTAAAAAATCTCTTATCATTAATATATCATGATCTATAGTGTCAAATGCCTTTGTCAAGTCTATGAATAACCCAGCCACATATTGCTTTTTGTCTATGGAATTTGTGATGTATTCTATTGAATCTAATAGTGCCAATGATGTTGATCTGCTTGATCTGAATCCGTACTGACTCTCAGTGAGTAGTTTATGTTTATCTATACACGGGCTTGTCCTTAAGGCTCAAAGCCCTCATCATTCTAATGATGGTCTCCATCTCAGATGAAGAACATTTTTTAGGAATCCGAGCCATGATTTCACAGCGATGAGTTCAGGGATGTTTTTTAACATTTTTTGTCAAGACGTTTATGAATTTGAGTTTTGTTGTATACTCAAAAACAACAATGAAATGACTCAAGGTTACAACCTCTCTTTATAGACCTTCTTTCATGTGGAATTCTTTTCTCCAGGATTTCTTCTATATTTACTGTGGTATTTATCAATGACATTGCTGAAACTATCAGGATTTCTAATCTGCTTTTATGGCTTTATTTTACATCAACAAGATAAGAGAACCTAATAAAAACTAATAAGATAGAGTTTGAAAGTGTGTGTGTGTGTTTGTGTGTGTGTGTGTGTGTGTGTGTGTGTTAAGGGGGAGTGAGGAGGGGACTTTAGGATTTCACTGGGGACAGCATGTGACACATAAATCAGCAGGGCCAATCTTAAATGACAGATCATCAGGCAGGTGGTACAGTGTTCTGATGCACCTATGCTAATTAAATGCTAAATAAAGCCCTGCTATGATATTAAATCTCACTTCATTCAACCTGAGCAATTACTGGTTAATCAAATAAGTTACTTGGTGGGATAAATGATTGACTGGCTGATGAAGCTTGTTTTAATCTGCCAAGAACAGCAGGTTACAGGTTGCCCCTCACGGTTAGCTTTGAAATTGTGTCACTAAATGGGGACAACCTGAATATGACTTTGTAAGGCCATGACGAATAGGTTTATATCCAATCAGACTGCCCAGACTATTTAAAATAGTACCCAAAGTGACCCATTGGTCACTTTTTCTAACGGTAGATGTCTCAGCAAACGGAGGCCAAATTGTAGATTTTCACAGCCCATAGAGTGAGTTTGCTAACAGCTGCTAATTTCCTGAAATTCTGAAAAAAAAGAAAAAAATGCAACTGAAACATTATTTATAATAATTTATAGACGTATGGGGGACATATATATATATATATATATATATATTGTATATTATTTCTTTAAAAACAATAAAAGAAGGGGTGTGTGGATGATATGCATAAGAACAGGTCCTACTGGCTTGGCTCTGTCTTTCTCCTTCCCTTTTTGTTTTTGTTGACCTGCCCCCTCTACACCATGATGACCTGTGTGGTGCAGGCCTGACTCATTTCCCTTTCTCTGCATCTGGCTCTCTGGGGTGTAGTGGGTGCCACTTGCTTTGTCATGGGTGGTGGGAGTGGGAGGCTTGGGTGGACACCCCATGGGAGTGGTTGTCCTGTGCTGCTGGGGGTGTATCCCGGTGCCCGGAGTCTACTGGCTGGTGTCTTTCTTGGGCTTTGGCTCTGTTTGCTGTACCTGTGGGCTTTCTGGGGGCCCCACATGTTGAAGCTTTCAAATTGCCGTCTGTTCATTCATCAGTGTCTGAGTGTGTATAGCTGAATGGGTTATTTTTTGTCCATATTGACATAATAGTGTCAAGCAGTTGCTGCTGATTTGTCAGTCTCCCATTCCACCACATCCCAAAGGTATTCTAGTGGATTGAGATATGGTGACTGTGAAGACCATTTGAGTACAGTGAACTGTATGGCTGTTTCAACTTTGTTGAAGCCGTCATACTTCATCAAATGGGTGACATGGGTTTTGTCATTAAATCATATTTACTTGGTACGGTACTATAATAATAATGGATTGGATTTATATAGCGCTTTTCAAGGCACCCAAAGCGCTTTACAATGCCACTATTCATTCACTCTCGCATTCACACACTGGTGGAGGCAAGCTACAGTTGTAGCCACAGCTGCCCTGGGGCAGACTGACAGAAGCGAGGCTGCCATATCGCGCCATCGGCCCCTCTGGCCAACACCAGTAGGCGGTAGGGTAAAGTGTCTTGCCCAAGGACACAACGACCAGGACAGAGAGCCCGGGGATCGAACCGGCGACCTTCCGGTTACAGATACGCTTCCCAACCCCCTGAGCCACGGTCGCCCCAAATCTTAACACAATACAGTATGGATCAATGCATTTACGTTGTTTACACTGGAATTCTGAGCACACCATCCCAATATCACAAGAGAAACTGAGACTCACCAGACCAAGCAATAGTTTTGCAGTGTTCTGTTGTCTGTTTTGGTGAGCCTAAAAACAGTGTGGTCTTCACTGACAATCTGCTTTAAGGTTTGAATTAAATGATGCCCTTCTCGGTTGTAGCAAACAATTATTTGAGTTTCTCTTGCTTTGTGGATGTTCTTTTCTAAACACTGACATTTTCAACCAGAGAACTGGTGTTTACTGGATAATGCTACTTTGGGCTGCTCCTTTATTTACAAGGGGTTGCCAGCAGGTAGCTCGACCTATTTGATTCAGCAGATTTTTACTCTGGATGTCCGTTGTGACGTAACGCTAAAAGGATTTGTGTCTCTTCACTGAAAGTTTAAGATGAATTTATAAATGCAAGTGAATAAATCATTGGCTTAACAACATGGCCAGTGTGTAAATGCAGGTCCATTTACTTTTTTGTTAAATAAAGTCTTTTCACACACACTTATGTTGAGTGTTATTTGGACTCTAAGATTTTCTCATTCTCTGGACATCAAATACTGCCCATTTGTAAAATCTGCTCGCATCTCCAAATTACTCATAAGCTGTCCTTTGATGTCTATGCCCAGTTAGGCGATCCTGAGAAAGGTTCATTTGGAGTACTTTGTAAAATCAACAACATGAGGTAGGCCCAGCTTATGGTTTATTCTGACATGCACCTTCCCATAAATGTAACAATAAGTACCCATAGTATCGTATTTTCGGACTATAAGACGCACTTAAAATCCTTTAATTTTCTCAAAAATCAACAGTACCTTGTGTATGAATTCTGGTTGTGCTTAGTGACCTCGAATCTGTCAAAAAATGTTTTAGTACGACTTTGGTAAGCTACGAAGCCGCACCGCTTGATGGATTGTCGGAGCATTACGGCTGCCGTAGTCAGGAGCCTCGCAGAGTAATCCAGGTCCAAACTCCACTTCAGGTCCCAAAGCCAAACGAACACTGCGGCATCACTGAGAGTTACAACTGTTAAATAAATGATCAGCATTGCTTCTTTACCAGGTGTAACAATTAAGTTTGACATCCAGGTATCCATGAAAACAGAATTTATTAAATTTAACGGAGGTAGAAGTTAGCAGGAAGTTAGCTCACTAGTTTCCACCTAAACACGATATACCATGTTCTGACTGAGGGATTTCTGAAAAATTAAAACATACAGCTCTGCTATCACTTCCAAGATAAATGAAGACAGAAAACTAAACAACAGTGACTTTTGTAGGGTTACTGAGGTGGTCTAGCTGCTATTTAATGTTGTGCTACGTGATTGCTAGCGACACAGCTATGTTAGCATAACATAAACACAGTGAAGCTGGAGGATGAAAGCTAACTTTTTACCACTTGATAAAAGTTAACGGGAGGTTTCCTGATGGTTAGGAACAAATGGAATTGTATGGCAGGAAGCTGTAAACGGACCAAACTACAGTCAGGAAAACAACTGAAACAATCCATCCACAATACGAGGTTAGTCATTAATAGGGATGGGTATCGTTTAGGTTTTATCCGATACCGGTGCCAAACCGGTACTTTTGAAACGGTGCCGGTGCTTAAACGGTGCTCAAACTGGTGCTTAAAGAATGGAGAACACAAAATTGGTCCAAAAACCTCTCATGTTCAGCTGTTTTTTGTAAAAAGATAACAATGTTAGCCTTTTCTGCAGCTATGGGGCATATATGATATCACTCTTGGCTGGAAGCAGTGCTTAATCAATGGAAAAAACACAAACTTTGTCCAAAAACCTCTCATGTTTAGCTGTTTTCCACTTTTTCTTTGGTCATTTTAGCCTTTTTGGCCAGGGTGAAGGGAGTATCTGCCATCAAACAAGAAGACAGCCGCATGTAGCTATGATGATGTTTGCTAGTTCACCTTACATGCATTAATGTAATAACGTGGTTAGCCTACTCAACGTAAGTTACACACGAACAACATTAAGCTACTCACGCAGAGAAGCTGCTGCTGCTGCTGCCATCATCATCCTCATCATTTCTGCTACACTGGCAGGGCTACGGCTACACCCGCAGTAGATGTGCACAGTGTGAGGTCTCGCAGTAAGCTATCAAATACGGTGCATTTCTCGGCTTTAAAAAAAAAAACGCTACGCGTTGCCAGGTGTTTCATCAGATTTGAGGTGTTACCTCCTTTGCACAGTATCACAGTATCAGCTTAAAGCACTTGTTGCAGGCTGCTGAGTTTGCATCTTTTGCTGTGAAGTACAGCCAGACTTTTGACCGCTTTGCCTTGGACATTTTTAATCTGTAGCTCTGCTCTAAAAGAACGTACGTACCTGGACCCGCCTACTATCCTCGGAAACGTAAAATGATTGGCTAGAATCTAAAGTGTATCACAGCTCAGGAAAAAAAAGCACCGAAATAAAGCACCGAAATGTGCACTGCTTTTCGGTCTGGTTACTACCGTTTATGTCAGAACCGGTGCCATCATGGCACCGGATACCGGTACCCATCCCTAGTCATTAATATACTGCAACAACATGGGAATAGAGCAGCTGTGAGAGAATTCAATATTAATGAATCAATGGAAGTGGAGGAAGCAAGAAGAAGGAGTTAAGTTTGACTTATCTGACTTTTTTTTTTTTTTTTTTAATTTAATGCGCCTTATAATCCCGTGTGCCTTATGGTCTGAAAAATATGGTAGTTATATGAGCACAGTATATTAGTTATCTACAAGGATAGTAGCTCTCTGATGCTGTATAATTGTATCTAGTTTGTTTATTATGCTAATGCAACACCAAGTATTCTGCCAGCACTATAGTACTGGTAAGACACTATTATAAATTATTCTGAACTTATAATGCACTGTTTGCATCTTATTTAAATACACTGGGTGAGGTAATTTTTCACTTCATCTTTCATCATCTATCTATTCATTTTACTTAACCAAGTATAGTTTTTAGTCTTAAAGGAATTAAAAACAAATTCAACTGCCAAGTATAAACCAAGCAAATCAAAGATTAGAGCAAAAAGCAACCCATGTTCTCCTGCCACACCTATTGACCTCTAGTATCATTACCTCAGGCTTACAGTGTAAAAAGGCACAAATAGCAAAAGGACAAATTTGGAAATGCCAACAGCATCTCACAGAACAGCCCTGGGATGAGCACACTTTGGTATCACATATGGTGATGGTTCCTTTTTTTTTGACAGTACAGCTGTTAACAAGTCATCAATTCCTGATTCCATCACCAGCACACACGAATACAAGAGGATTATATTATGCTTTATGACGAATACAAAGCTACTTTATGATGCTGTAAACCATAAACTTATCATAGTTACTTACCCAAACATACTTCAGGTTTGGACATTATTTTAAAAGGGAATTCAAAATCCCATCATCTTATATCATCAACTTCTTTACACAAGTGGTATTTACTCACTTACTTTGCATCTCTAATATCTGCAATTATGGTGCTTTTACTCAAGTGTAATTTATTAGTACAGTTTAATGCTACACTAATTATGTTAGGCTGTTAATAAATAATGATGTGTATCCTCCATAAGCTCCATAAGCAGTTGACTGGAGAGCTAAGCCATTCTGCTTTATGTCAACAACCTCTCTCTCCCACTTCACATCAGGCTTCATAACATTTTGCTGTATTCTACAGCACTCTGAAATGTCTCATTAGATCAATCAAATATATTTGCACCACATCTTTCTCAACAAGACGATCTATTCACTTTACCTGTCAGTGGTTTTAATGTCCCAGGTAACTGGTGTGAAGTTACAGTTAGAATGATAGATTCTGCACATTTGTAAGTGGCTGCTTATACCTTGTTCCATGACACTAATTGCTTGTGTATTCGTGTCATATTGACATGATGTTGGTTTCTTCTGATAGTGAGTGGCTCCACTATTAGGAAGAAAAGTGTTTCACAACGCTGAAATACATTCCTCTCCTCTTTTGTGCACTGAAGTGTCTTTGAGTTGTGTCACATTTGTTCCGGGTGTATCATAGGAAGGCTGTGAGACAGAACAGCGTTTGGCAGGTAGCTGACAGTGAAGGAACACTGGCATCCGTGACACTTCCGTTTAATTAGCAGCCACATTCAGATACCTGCTGTTCTTGTCAAACTTTTTTGGGGGGAGGGGCATGCTTGCTAACTGCTGTTAATTTGACGTATCCGCATAATGTAATTGTGCTAGTACCATTTTACCTGGCTCAAGTTGGGGTTTCTTTGGTCTTTTTTTATTATTGATGTGTTGTGAGTTAGTAGGGAAAAAAATACACATTTTACGTTTAAGGGGAGCAAATTAAGGCAGTTTTTTAATGTGTATTTATACCCCTACCCTCCTACAGTCTGCTTGTACAAACATTTGTGAAAGAACTGGTTGATCTAAAGAGCTCACTAAATTCAAGAATGACTTTATACTAGGATGTCACCGTTGCAACCATATTCTATGATCAGCTGTAAGTGGAGGCATCTGGGGACCACTGCAAATCCATTATAAAACAGCAAACCACATAAACTTACAGAGTTGGGTCGCTGTGTGCTGAAGCACGTAATGTGTATAATTCAGAAATGCTCTACTGACTCAGGAATTGCAGAGCTCCAAACATCGTCTGCCATTAATATTAGCGCAAAAGTTGTACACTGGGATTTCCACGACCAGACAGCTACATGCAAGCTTTCCATTACCAAGTACAATGCCAAAGGTCAGATAAAATAGTGTAAGGCCAACCTCCACTGGACTCCGGAGCAGTGGAAAGGTGTGACAGGCAGTCTGTGAGAGAGGTTTCACAAATGCCAGGAGAACGTTCATTGCCGGACTGCGCTAGCCGTGAAGTTTGGAGGACAAGGGATAATGCTGTGGGGTTGCTTTTACAAGTTTGGTCCAGGCCCCTTAGTTCCAGTGAAGGGAAATCTTAATGTTTCAGCTTACCAAGAAATTTTGTACGAGTCTATGCTCCCAACATTGTGGGACAGCTTGTTGAAGGATGTTTTCTACCTCAGCGTAGGTGTGTACTGGCAATCCTTACAGAAGAGTAGAAGCTTTTATAGCTGCAAAGGGAGGACCAGCTTCATTTCAATATGAAGAGCTCAGAAGGAATTAAAGTATATCAAGTTATTGATATACAGAATTCAGTTAAGGTATTTGGCAATTAGATTCCCACGCCCCATCACAGCAGAACTGAATCTCAGTGGTGATGGGGATTAGGGTACGACCCCCTGGAGTTTAGACGCTGGTGATGGAGATGAAGATGGAGGCTTAAATGGAGCCTAAGTAAAAAGGAAGAGGCGGAGATGCAGGGGAGGTGGTTTGCATGAAGGCATCTGCAAGGTAGAGTAACAGATGAGCAGTGAGATTTAAAGTATGCAAAGTAGAGGCTGATTGGCCTAAAAAAAAGGGGCAGAAAGATGATTGGACTAGAACAGTGATGTCACAATAAGGTTAACAGCGTGGGAAAGTGGAAGTGATGTAAAGCTTAAATTAGCCACCAAACACCTGGAAAGCAGAAGCGTGACTACAGATCCTCCTTATTAAAATTATTAAGCTTCATATTAATGCCTGCTAATTTAGAATGAGATGCTATAAACACTCACTAAAACTGTGGGTAACATGTGTAGAGCTTACATCGTGAGGCATCCCCCTTCCTCTTTTGCAAAGAGGAAGGGGCAACATTCATATGAGTTTATGTGAGAATAATATTGGATCCATATTCCCGACCTGTGGTATGGCAAGGGCCTGCTAAGTTTGAAATATTAGCCCACTTAACTGCTCTTCTCAGTTCACTGGGCTGTTACCAGTAAGCTATATTTTTGAAGTCAAAAACAATATTTGCTACCAGAGATTTTACATGCACTTAGCAGCAGAGAAAAACTGCCACTGGCCATTGGCACCTCGTCAACATCATCTTCTGGCTGACCTGATGCTACGCTCCTCTGCATGTCTCTCGCTGTGGCGAGTGTGTCTGCTTTTTTGCACGAGTGAAGACAGGTGTGTCAGAGTCAAACAGAGCTTCACCATCTGTAACCACTTCCATAATCAAGAAATCTCCAAATAGTAAGCTCTGCTACCCCCATTAAGCAATATCGTAGTCTCTGCTAACAGCTTGTGCCACTAGTTTGTTGCTATTAAGCATTTTGATTATTACCCACCTTCCCTGGGCTTTTGTTTTGTTTTGTTTTATTTTGTGCCTTCTTGCCTCCTGTGTCCTCCTGCTCAGAAATCAGTCTTAGCACACCATCCTGGAGAATGCCTTCATTCCTAAACTGCATCAGGTTGAAAAAATGAGGAGAGATGATGTTTGCCAGAGGATCCTTTGTGATACACTGTGTCAGTATGACACAGCTGAAACCATGGCAGGTGGACTTTATAATAGTAAGGTAATACACTCTCTGTGTGTGTGTGTGTGTGTAATACATGGGAAACAATTTATGAACTCTGTAAATGCTTCTGATGTTGTGAAAACACTGTAACCTTAAATTAAAGGCCTATATATGGTATGGTCTTTGGCCGCCCCTTGTTTCCTAAGGTTTTGCTTCCAAGGAGACAGATTTTTGTGTATTTTTATTTTATTGGCTAGAAGAGTAGTTCTTCAGGCTTTCTGATTGCATTTTCAAAGTTTTTTTCTTTGAACATTGGCTGATTTTTTCCCCCATCTAATTTCAGTCCAATCTTTGTACCTGACCATTTTCAGAATCATTCAAGCATTACAAAAATTGTTCCGAGCTAAAGAGCTGCAGTCCATCCAGTGGTGTTTCGGATCTTATCAAAAGTGATGAAACTATGAAGGCAGAAAAGTACCGTCACATTTTGATCCACCATCCAAAAAGGGCCTGACTGGCAACAGCCTCATTTTTCAGCATTACGGCAATCCCAAACACACATGCAGTAAAAGCATTCAGTCATGAATTGGCCTTCTCAGAATTTGGATCTCATCATTAATGAAGCAGTGTGGGAACACTGCTTCATTAATGATGAGATCCAAATTTTGAGAAGGCTTTGAAATGCCCTTCAAGACACCTGGAGAACTATTCCTGAAGACTACTCAAAGAAATTATAAGGAACTCTTCCCCAAAAGACTTCAGGCTGTGTTTAAGAAAGTGCTCATAACAAATATGTAAAGTTTGTTTGTTTCTTACACACTGTATTTCCACGTACATTTGTACATGCTTTAAGAACCCATTTGTCATCTTCCTTGCAAAATATGAAGAAATGAGGAGTGGCTTAAGACTTTTACATCGCCCTGAATAACTCACCGGCTCACGTTTCTCTTATTTTTGTCAGCTACAATACTCTACAAATGTAAAGCAGCAACCCCCATCTCCTTTCACCTAAACTTCATACTTGGTCTCCTGAACTATTTTCTGTCCACTTATATGTGATTGCACTTGGATTCATTTATTTTATTCATATATTCACATATCATATATTTATTATGCCAGTACTATCAATGTAAAGTATGATTTGATTCTCTTTTACGAATGCAAAAATTCATGCTGTCACTGTAAAGTATTATTGAAAAATAATATTGAAAAATATTAGTCTGAGTTTCTCCTCTGAGGTTCAAAAAGTGTCTAGCCTTAGTTTTTCTACAGCTAAATCACTGCAGAAAATCTTGTCATGTTTTTGTTTGGGCTATGATATATAGTGCACCAAAGATAAGTGTTTTTCTTTTATTTTCTAGTCTGAACTAGTCACTGTATGACAAATGATATGAGTTCTGCAAAGAGCACAGAAAACTGTATTCTTGCTGGCAGGCGATCTTCACACAGATGCCGTAGATGCTCTTTAACAAACTAATTGTCGCAAATGTTTACAGTTTACAGATTCTACTAATCCATTAATCTGTCTTTGTTTTTCATTAAAAATCCAGAAAAATCCATTAATCTAACAACCCAACAATCAAGGCGTCCTGACTCAGATGAGTGATGCATTTATGTTCAAAGACAAACTGGCCAAGTTTTCTCATAGACGGGAAGTTATCTTCACCCACGTATATCGGAGCAATGAGATAGGCGCGAAACTCATTAAATGATTATGTGTGAGTTGTTTGGCAACACTGAATTATTCATGCTTATTTGATTGCTTTGTATGAAGGATTTATTGGGAGGTGGTGCATCAAAAGAGGCAATCCTTGTCTGGGTTGCTGTAGTTCAAATTCCAAAGGCAAAGTACCATTTATGTGAAGTAACATTAAACAGCCACTGAGGTATTTGAATCTGCTTGTTCACCTCATTATTTTTTATTATTTTCCATTTATGCTTATATCTGTGGCCTTGTTCCACATGCTTGCTCTCCATCTGTCAAATCTTTTTTTTTTCTTCTTTTGCTCCTTCACACGACTGGTGATACTGGTATGAAGTCCGTTTTAAAGAGCGCATCCCCCACACTCACCCGTTTGTTCCTTGCAGCAGGCCAGAGGGGTTCTCCTTAGTTCCCTTCCTAGGCTTTACACTGTCATCAGGCATCTTAGAGTGCAGGGTATTCAGATATGTAGGAACAACCTTGTGTGGATGGATTTTGAAAGGTCTGTTGCAAAAGCTAAAGCTGCAGTCCCCCCAAAAACTTGCTGATTGATGTTGCTCAATGACGCAATAAGACTATAAAAAGCTCTGTTCATTCTCCTCTCAGCTGGGTGCAACATGGGAGGTGAAGCCGAATGCAGCTGTCAGGGTGGGTCATCGGACATCTGGCAATTGTGACAAGTGGTGAGGAGATAATGACCATTATCTTTATTTCACCAACCTGCTGCCTTACTCTGCCCTGCAGACAGCCCATCAGCTTGGCCAGAAAGAGACAGCGTTTCATGCCATTAGTTTCTCAGCAGGGGTTACAAGCATAAACCTGACAGAAAATGTAGGTAGTGACTAAGTCAAAAACAAGACAGACTAAGAGAGACTGTAAGTTGGCTTTCCACAGATAAAACATAGTGATGGAGCAGGAATACCAGCAGATGCACGTCTTTGTAAAAACTACAGGAGAGCTTTGATGGCTAATCTATATTTTAGTTTGAATTCAATCAAGAGTTTAAAAGACACATGAAACAAACACAGTACTGCCAACCTATTTTTAGATGATGCTTTAAAAAAAAAAGTGGAGCAGCACTAAAAAAACGTGGGTCCTCTAACTTTTTCAACAATGTCACTGCTTGGGATGTCTGGCAGGTGTTTGGGAGGTGGTTTTAGGAGGCTTTCCAATTCAGAGGGTGAAGTTATACTTGCCTGCTGTTCAACAAAAGTCACATCAGAAACCAGCTGCACCAGCTGTCTTCCAGTCAGTTGTAAGCAATTTCAAAAATAAGGATCACACCAAAGAAAAAAGAAGGAAATTTCTCCCTGAGGTTTCTGCTATGAGGCATATTTGCTTAGCTTTGTAAGCTGGATCTACCATTGATAAGGTGCAATGACAAATACGAACTGGCATCTGTGCCCCATAGATCTCAAAGCTGTAAATATTTAGGAAAGAAGTTAGAGAATCTCTCTCGGACTCCCTAGTGTAGAACTCTTGCGCACGCATACACGCACCTGGAGAAGTAAAGCTCTACTAAACCTTTAAACGTTCCCTTTTTTCCTCTTTTTATCTACAGAGCTTTCTTGTGCTTATCTTTTTATCCAGCCTTAAACTCTCTGATTCTTTGATGCAAACCGAGGCTTGCCGTTCTGCAGGCACCCTGTATTGCTGCTTTTAAAGCTTTGTCAGCAACTATCACTGAAATTAGGAACAATCCAACCCATTTGCAGCAGGAAGGGCGACACTTCAGTACACTTTAGTAAAACAGAAATGCAAACAGAGGATGACCAGCATTTATACAACCCCGAGGTGTAGCTCCAACTCGTCTCATTTGTTCAAACTCAGTGATGAGATACAAAGAAATTATCATATTTTCTTGGTTAGCAAGCTGCATCTGTAATTTTCCGTGATGTTAAATAATATGATGATTTCCCAAAGGTCAAACAATGAGAAATCTGAGCACGACTCCTTATTGTCTTGGTCACTTTTAACAAAACAAAAAAAAAGACCACACAACAAGTAAAGGATTAATAAAAAACCAAATTGATGTTTATCTTAGCTGTAAATCTGGACATTGTAACATAGAGATCGATGAGGATTGCCATGTTTTAAGTGTACATTTGGGGAACTGTAGATTTTTGCTTTTATAGCTGGCACTTGGGCCGAGATAGCTTTTTTGGTCAGTATATTCCTCACATAATACAGATTTGCAGTGACCTACACTTCATTACTCATTAATGCACACCTCACCTCCTTTACCTTGCTTCCTTTCCTCATTTCCTTTTCTCATTATTGATTGGCTAATGAGTTTGTTTGTTCCTTAACTTAAACAACCTGGGACACATTATTAAGGACTGCACTCCCTTACACTCTTTCCACTCCCACATAGAGAGGCAGCTAAAGTGAGTTTACTTTGTCCTTCTCTTGAGTTGATTTAATTTAAAAATTGTTTAGTAGCTCATTCATTTTTAAGTTGATGGCTTATAGTCTGACCTTGTTTTCTCTTTCAGAGTGTAGCAGTCCTCTTCTGACCGGATTCCTATGCTGATAACAATCCTTAACTTTGAACCTCCCAATTAACACAATGTTGACGATTTGTCACCTAGCATAAAATATTACGCCTCAGAAGTGAGAACGTGTTGGTATAACATGGGTCTAATAAACTTTTCAATTTTACACTGTGCACATAAACACTATAGTCTACAAGCTGGTAGTAAAATCACTTTTTACTTAAGATATTAGATGAGCAATACAACTCTAAGATATTGATGCAGGCATTACATCATCAGCTGTAATGTACAATTTGTAAACTTGTACTTTGGTAACAAAGGGGTCAGATGTGTCAAAAGAGCAGCACTTGTCCATCAGGTTACACCTATGGTTCTTCATCAGCTCAGGCTAGCTGCAGAAATCTCAGTATCCATTCTGATGATCAGCCACTGTCTAAATACTCATATGCTGTGAAGCTCTGAAATCGGAATGATTTGAGAGAGGTGCTGTGCTGAGATGTCTCTATTCATACCATCGCTTTCAAATTCAAGCTTAACGCAGTGAGATTAGCAGATAAATCTCCATGCATGGGTGCTGTGGGAGTTTAGACTATCATAAAGAAGCAAGGTACTTCTCATAATTTAGAGCTGCATATGCAAGCAGTAACGACCCCAATCAAGGTGATGAAGGAGAAATATTACAAATGCATCAAGGGTGTATTTTCAGACAGTAATGAGCAAAGTATTTCAAACATTATGTCTAAGAACTCATCAAAATGAAGCAAATATTTAAAGGTAGCAGCTTTTTTCAAATATTTAAATGACAGAAAAAGATTGGCTTTAGTGAGTCCTCAATTTCCGCCCCAGGATGTTTGCAAGCACTGCAAACTCAGAAGGCAGTGTGAGCTCTTGAATCATTTATGGCTGAGGGCAATTGCATCGTTTTCTCCTTTACCCCCCAGGGTTCAGGGACAGAGAGGAGAGAATTTTGAAAAAGAAAAAAAAGACCTGATCTCATCCTTGCTGGGAAACTAGAAAATGCTGCCCTCTTAGCTGGCACTTACAGCTTTAAAACGTGGAATAAAGTTGGTATACATTGTCGAGCGATGTAGCTGTCACAGACAGTGTTGTCATGGAGATGATGGTATTAATAGATGGAATTTTTAATTACTTAATTGAGTGCTGTCACGCAAGACTGGTTTCAGAATTTGCTGGATTTGCAAAATGAGACTGCTTCCAAACAGAGCTTTCTTTTTGTATTATTTTATGTTATTATATTAAAGATTTTATTATAGTGGTTCTAAACAAATGCCTCCTGTCAAATCAATCCTCCTCAAGCGAATCTACCACTTATAGTCAATCATGATCACTGAGATGACGTTAATAGGCTTGGCCTTGTCAAGTTAAAAAATATGATAGAACCTTCAGCTCTACTTATATTAATTAAAGGCTTTGAGTGGACATACATATACTTGAGCCTGTGTGCATACTTTTGACGGTCATGTGGATTAGAGAAAATCCAAAATACATTCAGACTTAAATACCCAATTCTTGTTTTGTTTTGTTTTTTGTTTTTTTAAGTCATTAAAGATGTATGCTGTACAATCATTCCACCCTGGAAAAGAACAGTTCACAGAAATCATTAAAAGCCCCAGATTATCAATCATTTGACACTAAAGATGGGTGGTCAGCATTTGGGGACAATATTTTGAAAGATTCCCAACCGTGTTTAACCTCCTACGACCTCCTAGGACCTGGCATCCACATATGTGGACATCACATTTTGGGTTATTTAGACCAAAATACAAAATTTTGCTCTACAAGGGCCTGATATCCACTTGCGAGGACATTACACTGCTACTGTCCTATTAAAATTTAAAATGAATGTCCTCATATGTGGATCTCATTTTTCTCAGAAACAAAAACCAGGTAAAAAAAAAAATCTGGTAATTCTTTGTTTTTTATATTCATCAGGTCTCAATCAGCCCAAATAGCAAAGAGAAATTAAAAATACATGCCACGAAAGAGGTCAGGTCTTAGGAGGTTAAAAAAGTATATGAGCAAAAACAATACAAAGATAAAGTCTTACTTTCTGAAGTGTTGTTTTAGTCTCAAGTGGAATAAAGGTTCATATACTGACCATTTTAATTATCAACTTCCTGATTTTGAGAAAGTTCAGATTTTGACCAAACTGACACAATTAATAGGCCTCTGCTGGCTCCACACCATTTATCTTTCCAAATGCAAATAGGTTTCACATTGGGTGATTGGTCATTTGTAGACTTTTCAGGGTTTTACTCATTAATTCATGCCTCGCAACACTAAAAATGACAAGCCACCCACCACGAATCATTGTTTAGAATAATCCTTCGTCAGCTTTCGGGATATGAGTGAGCCCACTGGGATCCATTAACAGTGACATTACAGAAAACAACCGCATACCCTATGCTCTCAAAACTGGAGTTTGGGCAGTAGAAAAAGATTGTGTGAATTATTTTTTGCACACGGAGCCATAATCTGATGTCAGAAAATGAATATACCATGACACGCTTGGCTTATTAGTACATTCAGCTGGGTGATTGGTTCTGGTTGTTTGTGCTGCCTACCGTCAGCCAAAAGAGATAATGATTAGTTGAAGTTTTGAGCCTGAAACTATTAGTGTGCCACTTGAGAAATATCTTAAATATGCTGACTCTGTTACGCTGACTATATGAAGTAAATAAATGTAATAGCTGACTAAAGACCATTTTTGACAAAAGCAAATATGCCCTTCAACTTATTGATGTTCTCACCCCTATGTACTCGATGTTCATCAGTTAAATATTCAATTAATAGTCACTACTGACGTCACACAACGGCGTTTAAAAACCCGAGGTCAACTATCTAAAGCAACGGACAGTGAGAAGCAAAGAAAAGAGTGCAGGCAGGGTGGAGTGAGTGGAGATTAATGTTAGGGGAAATTTGTGAGAAAAAGATAGCACCAAGAGTGAAAGAGGGAAATTTTCCAAGATGATAGTGAGACCTGCTGTGATGTATGTTTCGGTGGCACTGACAAAAAGACAGGAGGCCGAACCACAAGAGACAGAGTTGAAAATGCTGAGGCTTTAATTGGGAGTGACCAGGAGGGACAGAATTAGAAATGAGTATATCAGAGGGAGAGCTCAGGTTGAGAGTTTGGAGAAAGTTAGAGAGGCAAGGCTGAGATGTCTTGGACATGTGCAGAGGAGGGATAGTGGATATATTGGACTAAAAGTGTTGAATATGGAGCTGCCAGGCAAAAGGACAAGAGGAAGAACTCAGAGAAGATTCATGAATGTAGTTTTGAAGGACATGCAGAGGGTTGGTGTGACAGAAGACTGAAGAAGAATGCTAGGCATGAGTGACATGAGGACGGCTGTGTGCTGTGGTGACCCCTAAAAGAAGAACAACACTCTGAACATCAAAGTTTTATACCAACATCCTCCACACTTGTGCTATTGTGTTGACAAACTGTGTCCATAAGCACACATATACACCTCTGCTAAAGTATTAAAAACAACATTTGTAGCATGTGACCCCTTCTCCAGGGCCACATGTGAAAACAGTACAAGGTATACTATTCAATATGTTTAAATACCTGTCAAAACTACTTACATATGAGGATTAACACACAATAACACATAGAAAATTAAAGATAATTCAGGCAGAAGTGGGACAAATGCTGGGGAACCGTTCCATACTCATATGTTTAAACCCAGCAATACTTGAACTCTTATCTTGCATAGTTCTGTTACTATCATGTTATTAGTAACAGTCATTTCCTGCTATGCATCCATATTTTTCCAAGATACTTGGGGTGGCTGCAGGTCAGGAGGTAGAGCAGGTCATTCACTAATCTGCTGGTGGTTGGATCCTTGGCTCCTCCAGTGTGTATACCAAAGCATCCTTGGACAAGATGCTGAATATGTATGGATGTTAGCTAGATGTAGGAAAACAGTGCTGGAATAGAGTAGAAAAGTGCTTTATAAGAATTGGTTCATTTCAAATTTACCATTTACACGCAAACAGAGAGGGAGACTCACAATCACAGACTCACGAAACAATATCAGACTGGCCAGCTGGTATTAATAGATATGGAGACCATGAAAAACCGAAATTAGCACTGAGCACCACACACCGTTTATCTGCCCACATATTTTTGGACATAATGGCAAATGCAGCTTTTTGACTTTGTTTTTTGCTTATTTTAATTACTGCGCTCTCTGAGCAAGTTTCTGAAGAGTTTCCTCTTTCCTATAGCGAGCCACTGTGTTCCACTCAAGGTGTTAAACTAATAACAGTAGCCGGTATCATCTCAAGTGAAGCGTCAGGAGAAGTAAATTGGAATAACAAGAACTGGAAACTAGGGACATGTCATTATTTTCGCAGCAGCAACTTTTACTCTTCTTCCTGTTATCTCTGTCCAGTTTGCATTGTCTAGCTCACAAACTTTGTGCTCTTTTTTAAAAAAAACATTTTTACAACAACAGCCCGAATCTGCTATATTTTACTCTCTTCTCAGAAGAACCTTTCTTGCAGTGTAATCAGCGAATAAAGAAAGAGCTACTTTGACTTTTATTAGCGTTAACATTTATCTCGTTTTATGACTATTATATTTCTCTTTAGGGACAGCTTCATAAAATCTTTGTCTAGCCAGCAAGCCTGTGAAGTTTTGTCTATTAAATTGAAGTTTGCACAAACATATCCCAGATTCTGTGTTAAAGGAGCTCCTATACTGCTCCATATGGTGCTTTAGAGACACAACAAGATGGCCTGGCTCCTTGAATGATACCAGCAGCTGCTTGGTTTATGGCAGTAGAGAGGTAGTGACAAATATAAGGTGGATTTGCCACAGTCATTGCAAAAGGATGAAGGGAAAAGCATGGAGAATACTGCAAAAATTCCCGACTATTAGATCAACTGAGATCCAACATTTCATACAAACATTATGGTGTACGACAGTTAAAAAGTTAAATCGGGAGGGAAAATAAAGTTTCACTCTGCCACTACAGTTTTGAATTGTATAGTGGAAAAGTGGATGGATTTTTTCAGATGTTGTTTTAATTCTTGATGAAAGAAAAATGAAGGGTGATAAGATTTGATAAGAATTGTCAAACTTCTGGTATCTTGTAGAAATGGCCAGCATTTAGCACAAACCGAGGCCTGGTCTAGTTGCTGAAGCAATCAAAAGACAACTAAAAGACAAACTGGTAAACTTGATGATGCAGAGCGTTATTTAGTCGCACACTATCAGCCTTCCTGTCAAACAAACAGAAAGAAAAAAAAAACACACAGACAAACCCAGCTGCTGAATCTGGGCTGAAAAGACTCACACTCAGCTTGCAAGCAGCACCCATGTATAATTGATTAGGGTATTTTAGAAGAGCGGGCCAAATATGATAGATGTGCTTTATTAAATGAATTTTATATGCCCTCCTATTTTGTAAAGTTGGATAACCCCAAAGTTTGCCAGAGATAAATCCATAATGTTCAATTTGATGAAGTACTCAACAGTATGTCACTCTATGTGATGTTAATGACCATTTAGAAAGTGAAAAAGTTGATTATTCAGGGTGCTAGTGTAGAAAAAACATGATTTGATTGATACAATGTTCACCACTCGTACCAAAATAATTCAGTCTTCGCTGAATCGCCACTTTGGAAGTGTTGTATATGTCATGGTTTTAGAACACACATATCATCTGTGAGTACACACAAACATGCTGAGGAGAACCCTAAAATAAACCACCCTCCACTTTATTCAGGACACCCAAACTCTCAATTAAAGCTCTCTGGATGATAATTTAGACACAAACACTTCACTTCAAACACTGTTACTTCCTCAGACCCATTGTGTCTCTTCTTAGTATTTAAGTGTCCTCTAATTATCCATTACACAGAGAGCACCCACTCTCTAGCTGTAGCCATGTGACAGGTGTTAATGCGACACGTTTTTAATAATGCATTCAGAGCTCAAGTGACCCTCCTCAGGAATTTTTGGTCACATACACTCAGATGCGCGCGCCGTCCTGCATGCGACAACACCATCTGCTCCTCCTTTTCCAGCTCTCTCCTTATCGCTCTCCCTTTCCATGCAAGATGACACGTATTAAATGGTATTTTTAGCCATTAGCACTTGAAGCAAACAATAAGGTACAATGAATCGAAATCCGGTCTCATGTTATGGTTGCTTAGTGTGAGAAAATTGCTGGCATGTTATGTATTGAGTGTTTATGTACTGCGTGGAGGTTTATATATGAGTATCTCTCTCCCAGTCTGTGCTGAACTGTCTCCAACAAGCCGTCTGATTCCCAGTCTGACTGTTCTCAGCGGGTACAGCCTCAGGCTCTGCTGCCTCACACATGCACACACACAGACACGTCTGCCCGCGTTAAAGAAGGTACTGGCTTCTGCTCAGTATATACTGGCCGTATGGCAACCATACTCCTGGAATATTACCCTCCAGTGTTTGTGAGCACTCCACCTTCCTCCTCCATATATTCTTTGCCTCAGTCTCCTCTCAGCAGTGCTGTCAGCATGTCTTTGTTTCATACCTCCTCTTCCTCTGTCTGTCCAACCTCTCTCCCCCACCCTCCTCATTTCAGTCTCTTTTCAATATCCAGATTCACAGCGAAGCCTCGCCATGCCGCAGCCCTCCAGCTCAATCTCTGCTTCACAGAATCAGATACTTGCCTCCAAATCTCAAAGTGCAACCTTCTTTTTTAATGCTCCATATAAACCAGAGACTTATACTTGAATTACGCTTCTGGTGGAGTGTTCAGCTAGTGTTCACACATCGCTTATCTATCCAATATTGCTCACACACCTGTGAGTTTTGGACTTTTAGAGGCTAAGATGTTCACAGGATTTTGTTTTTAAATCATTCTTTACAAATTGTTTTGCATACACACTGAAGCTCGATGTCTAATCCCAAAGTCACCGGTTCAAATATTAAATACTTATTTATTAATAATGAAAATTAATTTTCTTTTTAACAAGTCTTCTGTCAAAACCTTTTGGGGAAATTTTGCCTGTTACAAAGTATTATATGTGGCATCTCAGGTTTTCTGGTTAAATTTTATGAGGAAGCATCAAAACACCTGTGATGTTAAAAACCATAGTAAAGTGTAGCAAAGTGGTTTATGTAAGTCTATGACGAGATTACATCAACCGGTACAAGTTCAGGTGAAGTACAAAAGAATCCAGTTTGAATAACTGAAGTGAACTAAAACTGAAAACAGTTCTGACATCTGGCAATTATGGTGAAAGCTGGTATCATGTCAGAAGATACTCACTACTGGAAATATCCTTTTTGGTAAGGCAAACTTATCTAATGCATGATAAAAACCCTTGTGGATATTTTGCGGTAGTATGCTTTGACAACACTAAAAATGAACTGAAGGATTAATGCTAATTAGTACACTTATTGTAAATACACTAAATACTACTAAGAGACCATTATCTTGCTAATTAGCACAACTGCATTTTCTTGCATACAGGTATAATCTAGAAACAAACTTGATTTTATCAAAGTACGTTGTTAATGCATTTAAATGTTTTCTCTTTTTTGCCTAGTGTGCTGCTTAGGTAGAGATTGCAGGAAAGAGGATACATAACATCCACTTCCCTTGCTGCAAAAATTGCCTGTGCTATTCTTGCATGGGCTCAATCGGACATCATACAGACTTTGTACCGGGGAGCTGGCAGGATAAAGACTGTTTAACTGTTCAAACTCACTGAGTCACATTTGCATTTTCATGTACAGCTCCACTGAGTAATGCTGAGACAAATTCCGGGCTGTAAAAAAAGATTTGGTAAGTAGTGATACTAAGAAAGGATCGGTACTCTGATCCGATATCATGGATATTCTTGTTGTGCCTTTTGTCTAATGGGGCAGTCATTAAAAAAACAAACACGTTTTAAATCCACCATAGGTACCATTACTGCAGATCATGGTGTTAAAAAAACAAAAGCCAAATGTTTCCTACTTTATGCTAAACTAAACCATTCAAATAGAATGCATGTGCATGTAACAAAGGACAAAGCTACCTTCCAACTTTCATTTATTTACCTCCAGTGGGGATCATATACAGTAAGTGGGCTGCTGTGTTTTATGCTAGTTTGAAATCACACACCAACCAGAGCACAGCCATTGGAGGTCTGCTCACAACCAGGCAGCATATTGAGTCTGCAGGGCACAGCACATGAACAGACCTGACTCACCTTGTGGTCAAGCAGATGCTGTTTTGAAAGTTTGTGTATTGTGAGCATGTGCGTTTCTGTGTGCACATGAACGTGTGTGTGGGTGTGTTGTGGGCTGGTATCAGCGGCTGACCTGTGACCCTACTGGGTCATTTGAGTCCAGCACTATTTTGCATAAGAGCTAAAGGTTTAATGGCAATGGCGAGACTGCCTCACAGTCGCTTCCTCGGGGACAAGCCATTGGTAATTAGATACATAGGATAAGAGGAAAGTGCCCTTGTCTGAGCAGCTAGATATCAAAGGAGCCGGCAAAAAACTCTGTGAGATTATGTAATTTTCATAAAGTGTGGTTTTTATGTTTGTTTCATTGTGTGAGAAACATGGTCCTCATGGAGTAGCAAGCTGGGCAGAGCTGCACATTCAAAAGTTACCTCTTCAATTTATGTTTGAAGGGTTTCTAACAATAGTGACCCCTTTGTTTCTTTAAGCATCATGGAATCTACTATTATATTTATATATTACTATATTGTGTTATGTCCTGGCAATTTATTCTTTTGTTTTTCTAATGTCAGTGCGCCAGACAGTGTCAATAAAAGCTTCTTTATGAATATGTGTTTCTGTCCATTGAAAGGTTGAAGCCTTTTTGTGTTTAGTTAGTATAAACAGTGTATTGCAGTAACTATAACACATCTGGAGCAAAAAACACTGATGGACTGTCACATGATCACGGTTTGATATAATGCCAGTCAGAAGGATTAAGAAAAGAACAAAGGCCTGTACTACAGCAAGAGCCAGGTTCCTTCAGGATTAAACCTGGATTTTTGCGGTTACAACGGTGGTTTGCTTCTTACCAAGGTACATTGCCATGGTAACTCAGGCTGCAAATCTAATGTGCTCCAGAGTAGATTATAGATTAAATAGTTTGAAATCATTACCAACTGACCAATCATCATTCCTAGAAGATCCCTCAGACTTCTGTGTTTAAGAATGATCAATTTTTAGATCCAGCTTTATTGATTTTTTTTTTTTGTTGGTTGTCTTGTTGGTTCTTGTTGGTTGCAAAACATCCTACAATAATTTTTCCATAAGCATGAATATATTTGATGCTAAAACAAGGCACCAATTTGTACTTACAGATTCTATTTTAGAATTTGGACGTTCTTATATGCTCTTGAACTCTTAAACATCACTGGGGTTGCAGCTGAAAGAATAAAAACTAAACATTGATTGTCTTAATGACAGAACTGTGGCACTGACAATTATAAAATCACAGAGTCTGCCTTTTTTCAAGCTTTCCTTCCTGCCTTCAAATATAGGTGAAAATGTATGAACTTTATTATTAAAGTTGGCTTTTTCCAAGCTTACCGACCAAAGCCCTTAAAGTGCAGACACTCGTGCAGCAGTTTTACTTATAATAAATGACTGTACAGAGCATTTCCTCTCAAAGCTGCTGCTTTGTCTGCAGCAGCTGTTCATATTATCTATTCATATTATTCCCATAGTATAGTTTTATTTATCTTTGTAAAATCAGCCGCTCTGCTGCAAACACATTTATTCATGTTTGTGATTGGTCAGGCACTGTCAGCGCCACTCTTTTCATGTGAACACACAGGGGAGACCCTGGATGAACTTAGCAAGCTGATAGTGAGCCAGCGTTAGGGTAAGTGAATCCAGATAATGGAAAAATACCCTCAATATGCTGAACTTGCTTTATATTACAAGACCTAATTCTCTGCGGCTTCTGAAGTAAATAATGTGACTGTATGAGGAAGCATAGTGTTAATGTGAATGAAGCAATAGTGGTCCTAAGTTTGATCAGCCTTTAGCTTTTGGAGTGCTTCAAAAATTTGGGGGTAACTTTGCTGCTTTTTTATTTTTACATGTTTTTGTGTAAACCTAAGCTTTAACATTCGCCTGCATCTTACCTAATGTATAAGCTGACATTGTGAACCTGTTAACACTTTCAGGACCAAATTTACTAAGTGGAGGAAATGACTGTGTAGGATATTAAAAACGTGCTGTTGGAAGTGTAAAGTTCTGTGGGTGATCTACCAATCATGTATTAATTTATAATTATCCTGTTCATTTTAATAATGACACATTACACGTATTATAGCAAGAGCAGAGTTTGCAGGGCAAAAGGAAGCAGATCCATTAATGGAGCGAGTAATCTACTAACTAAAGTAATACAGTGAAAGCAGGGGTTAAAGTAAGCCGGAACAATCCGAAATGGCATTCCAGCACCTTCAGTTAATGAGCAATTAAATCCGATCCAGATTAATGGGTAACACTGTGGAATAAGTTAATTTTTTATGCCCTACGGCCTGTTGTTTCAATGACAGCATGGACATACTTGCTCAGTAATAAGAAAATAATGACATCCCACAGCCTCCTTACAATAAGAATTCTTGTGACTTATTTCCAAATAATTCTTATACCCGTGCTGCACTACGCCTAATGTTAGGGTTCCCCCACCTGCCCAAAACCACTTTACCCCAAAGTATAAGCACTGTTTTTACTCATGTGTTTCTCTGTGGAAACAGCAATTCAAATCAATTTGAAATCAGCAGAGAATTAATATGTTTTTGATATAAGGATGAACACTTTTAGAAATAGCTGGGAACTTTGTGTAGACAAATGTGTGTGTCATCTCTGGATAAATCTAATCAGGAAGAGTGTAGGATTTATGCAGAGGAGGGCTGCATCACCGCAAACTATTCCATCATATAAATGTGAAATCTGTGTTATAAATGACTTGCAGGAGATCCAGAAGAAGAACACAAAACATAATTTACTGTCAGATCCTGGCCCATCAGCGTTGATCCGTTATCAAGTAAATATTGCAGATACCAATACCAGTACCGATACTTTTAACTTATAAAGGCAGCTTATGTAGGGGAGAGCAGTGTGTCATGATTTGCCAAACTCTGAACACATTTTAAAGACTTTTCCTTTTCTTTTTCTTTCCACAGTAATTAGTTAACACAACAACAACACACCTTTCAGCTTTTCATGTATTTTTAAAGATCTGGATTTTAAATGTTCCTGACTCTGAAGGACTAAAGGAACTGTGCTATAAGTTATAGATAAAATAGACGTTACAGTCAACACAAAATGGTTCAGACACTTTTCATAATGCATGTTTGAGGTATATTTTCCTTATTTATTTTATTCCCCCCCAGATTTTTTCAATCATATCAATAGTATCAATCCAATACTATTAATATTTCGATCGCTCTGCCTACCTCTACTGAAAAGTATTAATGAAGTTACAGAGTGCCAAGTGTGTGTTTGTATTTCTTGAATGCCATGTGATCATTCAGTTATTTATTAAAGTCAGCCTTATGTATTCCTAACATTTAAACATTAATCTAACCCACTTTAGGGTTTTCTGAGTCTGATTAATTGTTGTATTTTGGTAAATATGCCATTATAGACCCATCTCTGTGTAGAAAAGTGATTAAAAGTCTGAAACATTCATCAACTAAGTGCAAAAAGTAAATTGACTTGCCCGTAAGCTCTTTAGGTTTATCTAATAATGTGCTGTCACCAAAACATGAAATAAACCACCGTTCTCAAAATCCTATGAGAATAGAACAATCCAGCTAAACTATTTATTACAATACCAATGATTAAAAATGCTGCATACGGTAGCAGGATGAAGACAAAGCAGGTGACACCCTCAGATTACCTTGTTGCTGAAAATAAAAGTGATTGTTTCAGACAGCGTAAACAGAGGAAATTGCCTTTGATGTCAGCATGACAGGTGAAAGAATACAATTTGCTGATTTCACTTGTGGGTGGAGAGTTTTGTCAGATCTGCAGAGGCCCCGTGCACACACCTTCAGGGCAAGTAGTTTTTGTGCAGAGTATTGGTATGCACGTCCTCTTCAATTTATACTCAACGTAGTGCGGTGTGGCAGTGCACCACTTTCATGTTGGAATCGGTTTCTCGGGAAGACTGACTCAATTTATTTTATTTTCCCCGCCCCTCATTCTGTCCTTTCTGTCTTCTCCATCTTTTCAGCTGTTTCGTTTCACCTGCACAGCTCTGACTTACGAGGGCTAAAGGGTGACAGTGTATTTCAGTACCAATCTGTGTTCACTGTGAGGCACATCACACGCAGTTCTCCACTCTCTAACCTATAATTTTAGATTTGTTCGTCCTCAATCTTGTCCAGCCATGCTCGTGTCTTTACTCAGGTCGTTTCTGTGCCACTGTGTGTGCGTGTGCATGAGAGAGATAGAGAATAGGTGGCCAGCTGCTCAGCAGTGTGCTGTGAATCTGAGACAGTAGCCTCCTCTCCATCCAGCTGTCTTGCTAGTCTCCCCAGTGTTTCTCCGACACACTCTGTCAGCCAGCCTTTCCCACACACAGATCAGTCTGAATTCACTCCATACCTCGCTGTCATGGTCTGTACATTCTGTTCCTGGATGTATGGTTTTCTCTTCATATTCACCTCTTTGTCTGCATCTTTGACAAGTTCTGTAACACATCGTAAATTCCTCATTTCGGGCATGCTGTGTCTTTTTTTGCATCACTGCAAAATGAATAACAGTGAATGGCAGCTGACACTGTTATTGTCTGTCACTTTTTTTTCAACCAATGCTCCATAAATAAAGCAGGGTAATTAAACTTTCAAACCCATCATACAGTATGCATGTGGTGAGCAGTTTATTATTACTTTTATACTGATTCATGGGCTACTTTAGGAAACTGTGTGGGAGACACACAAACCTTAATACCACGCACACATTTGTAGAGTAGGTGGGTTGTAACAAAGTAACTGGGTTTGTATGCGTGCAGGAAGTAGAGCAGGTTGGTGTCTTCAGAGTAAAGAAAGGCAGAGTGCATCTGTGGCTGGGGATCCTGAGCAAATCTAAAAAGTTAGGAGTGAGACCTAAGCCACCACCTTGGCCTTGTGCTTCACAACAAGTAGGCCAAGAAAAAGCTTTTGGTCATCTTTCTGACACCAGCAGCTTTGAATAAATTACAGCACTTCACCCAGTTGACCTTAGTTTAAGAAATGTGAAACTGGCCAAAAATAAAAAAGTAAAGCAAATTTAGGCATCATCTGCATAGCAAAATAAAATGAAGGCTAATTACCATGAGTCAAAGTTCTAGCCGTTCACTATCTTCTCACCACTCGACAAAAGTGAACATAAAAGCTAAGATGATCAGGTCAAAGATGACTTTTATCCTGTAACAGAAAAATCTCACCAAATCTGTCAACGGGCCTTTTTTCCCTTTGGTCCCGTCTCTTTCACACTTTCTCTCACTTTGTGTTTCTGTGCCTTGTACTGGCCCTGTAGTGCTGTCCTCAGATTGAACAATCGCCTGGTCTTAGAGTTTTAGAGCGAGAGGAGACATTTGTCAGCTCGAGCAACTCAAACCCTTGTGCCCCCCACTTCCACCTGCCCCCCTTCACACCGGCAAACTTGTGGGCAAAAGCCCTGCTGATGATTCACTGAATTTTCTGTGTGTGTGTTTCCATCCGTCTATGTGTAGGTGTGCACTTACATTCCCTTGAAATACACACACGCACGCACACATATCCATCAGTGCAGCAGAAGAGAGTCAAGCGGGAGATTGACTTTAGCAAAAGGAGCAGACAGCCGTCGCCAGCTGAACGCTTGAGATGTTTCCTTCATAGCACTCAGCTTTCACAGCAGATTACAGACACTTGCTGACTAGTCTTCAGTTTAGTGGCCAAGACCTTTCCAGAATACTGATGACAGGCAGTATAGATCTCTGTCGCTGGGTTTGCTGTATTTCTGCTCCCATTCTGGCTTTGATGGAGAAGATCTGGATATTCTATCTCTATTTAATCAAGTTAAAAAATATATTTTGTTTTTCTATACATGTAGAATAATTCATCAGGGACCAGTGACCTGGTCATCCTTGATCAGTTTCAGCTGTGTTCCCCAAGTGTTTCCCATTTCCCCAATTACCTTGTGTGTATTTATAGCCTTTGTGTCCCCTCAGTTCTGTGTTGCATTATACTGATGGTTTGCCTGCTTGTATGGTTTCCCCTCATGTAGCTTCAGTTTAGATTTTTAAACTTTATTTAAAGCATTGTTCTATTGTCTATAATTTGTGCTCTCCACATCTGCTTTTGAGTCCAGGAAACTAACACAATATACACATGACAGATGGTTAGGATGTTCTGAGCAAGTCTGTAAACATTAAAATAAGAATTTAATTCATTTTTAATAAATTGTTATCTCTGCAAATAATAAAGGAATTTATTTTAATTTATTTTATTTATTTGCTTTTTGTCACATATTGGATGTGACTGTAATTCAGTCTTATCAATTGCATGACTGTGTAAAAGGACATTATTGGTGTATGACATAGAAAATATTTCTTTTAGTTTTATTCTTACCATTGGTTCAGTGTATTATTCCATAAGGTCTGCTACAAGGTATCATTACAAGCAAAATATATCAATGGTTAGAGCTTCGAATAGTTGATTATACCAACAATCAAAACCCAAGATCTATCTATCTATCTATCTATCTAACGATTGATCGATCGGGAATATTTTTTTACTGGAGTTTATAGAAATTCTTAAGTGTCTTAAGTGTCACGTCATATGCTTGTTTATGAGTCCTTCTATGTGCTGGGTTAAAGGGTTACATACTAAATGTTCTTATGTATGTATGTATGTATGTATGTATGTATGTATGTATGTATGTATATGTATGTATATGTGTATGTGTGTGTGTGTATATATATATATATATATATATGTGTATATATATATATATATATATATATATATATATATATATATATATATCAATCACACATTCAATCCACTTTTTAGGTGACTGGAAAAGAGAAACAGCAGCCCGAGTACAACATGTCATGGTATCACTGTAAGGTGAGTGTTTGGACAAACTACAAATTGAGAATAAATCTATACAGTTAAGGCATGGCAGAGTCTTTAGTGGATTTTCATCGGTGGAAAACAAAGTCTTTGGGGCACAGCTCGTCCCCACCCTCCTGTCTGCAGAGTGCAGCCCATTGATAAGGGTTTCTGTCCTTGTCACCAAGGACTGATGTCTTTCTGTCAACTCCCAGGCAGCCCTGTTCCTCATTTTGTGCTACTGTTTTGTTTCGCTTCTATACCTGACAGATTCCCTATCTCCCCTCCCTCCTCTTCCTCACTCCTCCCCCGTCCCCAACACCATTCACAGCCCTTGCCTAAGAAGCATTTTTTTTTCCTAGCACGGGTGCCAGCAGCTGCAGTTTACGAGTTATTGTCTCAATCACAGCTCCTTCTTTATACTCACATTGCCACCATCTCATAAAGCTCTGGGAGAGTGCTTATCTGGTGATTCCTTTCTCGCGCTTTCTGTCTTGAGCTCATCCATGCATTAGAGCACTAACACACTTGCATTACATTGTTCATTGTCATATCATCCAATCAGAGGAGAATGCTATTTCAGTAGGCACAAATAAGTCTTTTCTTCTTTTAAGCACACAGGAACATGCACAGCCATTTTGATTTCACCACCCACCTCCACATTACAGTGACTGAGTCCCCTGTGGCTTAAAACCTCTTGTGTTCATTAGTACTGTGCAGCACCATGTCAACAGCTCTTATTTACTAATTAGTGACTGATGACAATAGCTGAGGCACACAATAGAGGACTATGGTGATCCTCATCTTTCATGCTTGTTGTCCTATGACAATATGAAGTATTAGTCATTCAACTGTGTAATAAGTTCTTCTGCTCTCAATGAAAAGTGTAAGAGCACATGCAGCAGAATACAGTTTTGTCTTGGAATCAAAAAAGCTGATGGAAAAATTGTTGTGATTTTGGAAAGAAAAAGTTTTATTTCGAACGACTCTTCGTCCAAGGGCAGAAGCAATGCTCTGACTGCCACTTGCTGCTGGGAATGGAGATAAAAATGTCAAAGCCATTGTAAATAAGAATATAAATAATAAAGTCCCCTACCAGGCTTGTTTAAATTGAACAGCACAGGGTTGGCTTTCTCACCATCCCTTTGAGATTTTAATCTCACCCACTAAATCTTTTTCACCCTTTCTTCTTTTGTCTTACGGTTCCTCCTCGGAGAGTCGGTGCATACACAACTGCCGCATGACGCAACCCTGAAAGGACAGGCCCTCCCAGCCGACCCTGAGGGCTAGTGAGTCAGTGAGGATAGATCATGAATTTCATCAGTTCTTACAATGACTTCTAAAAACAGATGGGATATATTATTCCTACAGTGACGTCTGGTGATATTTATCCAGGTACAAGATTTTGTATTATCCAGGGCGGTGTTCATAAACTAGTGCTACCACTGATGTTCACGTTAATGAAAAGAGAGAAAGAATGATTAAAATTACTAGATGTAATTATAAGATAATAATTATTAGATTTGCCTACTACAAAAAACAAAACAAGCAAAAATAATTAGTGTTTTAATCATCATCAAAGTAAAAATCCTTTTGAATGTGTTGGTTGCTGAGGTAAGGCACAACTTTTACTTTGAAGGTGAACAGTCTAAATTTTTGTCTTATGATTAATTTTTCACAACTCCACTACTGCTCAGAGAGCAAATGGATTAAGGTCTTACTGGGCTACACCCGGACATAGGCAGACAAATATTTTCCAGGCAGGTAGTCACTAATCTACATACCATTTACAGTTGACTTAGGAGGGATGAACTTTATAGTGACTGACTTGTTGTAATGGTACTGTACCATCCTATTAAGATGCCATATGTGACCCAATACTTTTGTGCATGGTCCTAAAAGCTTGTTTAGTTTCCATGATGGAATCCACAACAATTAATTTTTTGTCATATGCTAATAACATAAGAAATATGCGTTTATTATAATCAGTGCTCTGAAGGTACGACAATAAACCTGTTGATGGGAAGGTTAAAAACTAATTGCAGTGTTTACTCTAATAATCAAGGACTTACTTAAGTGTAGTAAAGATTCCTGACTTGTTATGTGACGGACGAATATGTTGTCCTACAAATTATTGTGGATATTACAACAGTGATATCCTGTCTGCAAACCCCTATTTTTGTACTACAGAGAGAGAAGTGTGGAAACAATGCAACATCTGCATCCTGGGTGGGAATTTACAGCATGCGTTTTTTTTGTTTATGCACTCTCATAAACAAAAAATGAACCACCTGCAAACTCAGATGCCAGAGAGCTCATCAGCAATGCAAATACATGAACAACACCTTATGTTTTCCTTTGACAGACTATGGATGCCTAAAAATTAAGCACCCGTCATTCATTTGGATCCTGAAGGTCGATGAAAGCATCATGATGCTCTGCATAGAGCTTGTCGGCGAGTTCTTTCTATGGAAGTTTTAACCAACAAACTTAATTTTAATGTGACTTTTTCATCATTGTTGTGCAGCCTGACATTTTTCTCATTCAGAAACCGATGAGGCGAAAATAATAAGCAGCTTTTGGTGCATTGTGTAGTTTTTTAACATCATTCTCTCCATATTTTCCAATCATGTTTTTCCTCTGACCTTTTCATATGTCTTGAGCCCAAATGAGTAGGCGCCAGCCACTCTGATCCTCCCTACACTCAACCACGCCTGACCCTGATGTATCACTTGCTCGTGGGCATGGAGGAGAGAAACACAGAAAGGGAGAAAATAGAAGAGGGGGGGTTTTATACTTGTCTTGTAGAGTAGATCAGTAGTCTTCTGCTGCTTTCATCTCCAAACTCCAGCAATCTGCCACCTGGCCTCTGCACAAAACCTGTTCATTTGAGCCTTGGAGGTTTCTTTCTCTTTCTAAGTTCTCTTCTCCTGCATCTGCCCTGACTAAAGCTAAGCTAGAAAAAAAAAAATCAAGAGAAGTGCACATTCACCCATGGGCACACAATAACCATTGTCATAAAGCCCCCTTATGAAACAAACTAGAAAAATTCTTGTGCTTTATTTCTGAAGGGAGCAAGATTTCTGCCTTGGGCGAAATTCATCTGTTAAAAGTCCTGCATTGTTTCTCTAGCCGTTATTACCGCTGGCCTTGATCCACTTTTATTTCTTAAGATCGGTGATCACCCCGCTGCACACGCTAAAATTTAAATTACCGGGCCAATGATTGTAAGATAAATGTACACTTGTAAGATAGCTGGAGGTATTGCATGATTTCCAAGTAAGTTCCTCAGAACCCAACAATCTGAGAACAGAGAGAACTGTTCATTCCATTTAGCTACTTACTTGAAGTATAATGTATCTCCCTCTTCTTCCAACCTGAAAAAACTGCCTCCTAAGCTTTTAACTGGAGACTTACCTGGGAATCACTTACTTACCTGTGATCACTTTTTGTTGCCTTTCATTGGAGTGTCGTTAATTAAAAACTGTGTCTGAGTCCTTTAGGGGAAAACTTGACATATTTTTTGTTTCTTTTCATGTCTCGGTGTCTGTATTTGTCCATGTAGCAGTTAGTAGATGCCTTGTTGGGCATAATCTAAACTTCCATGTTGAGACTTATCTGTACAGAAAGTCTTTCTTACACGGCCATCAAAAAGAGGTTTATTACAGTTTATTACTCAAGGATGAATGATCAAGGTAGGCAGTTTAATAATACTTTAGAATTGGCTCTGAATTTAATTTGACAATAATTTCCCTACACCTGGTGTCCGTTGCAGTGACAACATATCCTTCTGTCCTCAGGTTTTCTTGCCAAAGTCATACATAAATTTCAAACCTTAGAAAGTGATCACCTTTCAAATCTTCATTTTCTCCTCATTTATCACTGGTAGTCCATCTTTGGAAGTTCTGTCTTTAACCACATTAACCTGTTTTCACTGATCGTTTCTTAAGGTTAATGCCAATGGGATATTCCATGTTGTCTTAAAGAGGTGAAGTACAGCCTTCCAGGGCAATGGTACAACATTGTGTCCAGACAGGATAGGAAATCATTACTTGCTGCTGGCAGTAAAAAGCCTGTCATTTTATCTCCCCCCCCCCCTTCTTCAGTGGTTGACCCTCAAACATGGTTATGAAAATGTTTTAAGGGCAGGTCACACTCCTGACTCCAATGATTTTCATGGAAGAGACAAATAATCACTGAGTAAATGTACTGGTCACTAAAAATGATTTAATGTTATCTTTTTTTTAAGTCACCTCACTGCACTTCATTGCTTCAACCAGCTGCCTCCCCTACATACTCGACTTTCAGAGCTATCATGTCCCAACCCCACCCTGTGTTGCCCCAGGCAGCTGCCTCAGGTTGTTGCTAACTCGCACTTGAACAGAAGGCCTTTGAACCGTGTTTTTCGCACACACTCTTACATTTTTTGTGTGAAGAGTAGACTGGTTCATAGTTTAAAAGACCACTTTTTTCTTTCTACTAGCATCGAGCAGATAGGGTATAGTTTCACTGGTACTGAAATGTTGAAATGAAAGCATTACGACTTTAGTTTCAGTTTACTGTGACCCATGGCTTGGTCATTGAAGAACTTCAAAGATTTTGGCTGCTGAAAAAAACCCAGAAAAAAACCCTCCTAAACCTTTTTTTTTTTTCTAACAGTGCTTCTTCAACACCTGAATATAAATTATAGAGCTGGTCCACGTTAGGTCCATTATGTTTTTGCAATTTTGCCTTGGTACACCACCAGTGTTGTAATCAGTAACTAATTACTGATTACTTCCCCCAAAAAGTAATCCCGTTACTTTACTGATTACTTATTTTCAAAGGTAATTAGTTACTTTAAAAAAAAATTTACAACCTGAATAGGTAATAAAGCGATAGATCTTTCAGCCCAATTCTATTTTTTCTGCGTAATCCATCATATAAACTGTAATCAAATGAAAAAGTCTCTTTTTGAAACTAGTTTTATTAGTTTTAATCTTTTAACTTTACGCATGAAGCAAACATTAAATTATTTGCAACATTCTCTGACTGGAAGAAATTTGTTTAACATTTAAACCTATTTTCTGCACATTCCAGCACATAAAATAAAATATTTTTTTGTGTTTACTCTCAGTCTTTCAAATAGATGCACGTAAAACACAGCAGAAAATAAATAAAATCAAAGACTCAGCGGTCCTGTTGCTCTATTTTCACCTGTATAGCAGGAGTGGGGCAGGCGGAGGTTTGCCCTGCATGGTGCAGGTGTGCCGCAGCGGTCAGTGGAAGGATACGGCAGTTTCTCTATGAATTTCACTTTCCCATGGCAGCGTACTCGGTGCTTGCTCGGAAGTTTAGGGTTTTTCGCTGTAAAAAGAAGTGTTCTTCCCACGCAGTGAAGAGTGGACGCTAATGTTTTTGTCACTTTTTATGTAATCAAACTCAAAGTAAGGTCAGTACTTCCACACTTTAAACGCTGCATGGTCATACTGTCTCCCCCACTCGATATATTATCCGTTGTTGATCTGCACACAGCTGTTGCCACGAACGTCGCACTCGCTCACGTCATTGTGATGAGATACTCTCGCAAAAAAATTTCCTTTTTTTGCAATAGTAATCTCTTACTTTACTTGCTACTTGAAAAAAGTAATCGGATTACAGTAACGCGTTACTTGTAACTTGTAATGTCATAAAGCCCCCTTATGAAACAAACTATAAAAATTATTGTGCTTTATTTCTGAAGGGAGCAACATTTCTGCCTTGGGCGAAATTCATCTGTTAAAAGTCCTGCATTGTTTCTCCAGCCTTTATTACCGCTGGCCCTGATCCACTTTTATTTGTTAATAAAATGGAGAATCTTATGCAGCCTGTTAAAGTAGCTGTATACTATTTTTTTTAAATGGCATATTCAAAGAGCTTTGTTCAGTCGGTGGATTTAGCCTCACTGATAGCAGGGATTATTGCCACTTAAACAATAAAGGCAACATTTTTTAGAACAAGTTGTACAAACTGGGATTTTGTATGTGGATGTTTGATGTTTGATGGTGATCTTGTGAATGCATTCAATCACATATTGTTTTTAACTCCTTCAGCTGAGCAGCATTGGAACCAGATTTTTTACACTGTTCATCACTGAAATCTTTTCTTTCCCGTTGGCTTTCATTCACTACATGAATGAACTTTCATTTATTCTGTCATTTAAGTGTCCAAGTGATGCGACACCCAAATCACCACCAATCGTTGCAATGAGCACATCATTTAGATGTCAACCAGATGTCAGGCTTATTCTTCACTCCTTTACTCCTACCTGTACCACAATCACCAAAGACTTGACATATATGTCCATCTTCATCGAATAAATGATTTTTAAAGCCCTGCTGATAAATCTTGACACAATTGGCTTTAGTGTATGCCTGTTTTATGAGCATGCAAAAAGAGGCTCTTGCGTTGTGCCTGTGGCTCCATCTCCAAACACTGCTCACTGGCATTATGCTTCTTAAAATAGTGCTGAACAGATGTTATGTTTTGAGACATTAAGAAAGCAGCGCACGAACACAAACCGCCATATAGCTGGAAGCAGTTGTGGCAGAGTTTCTGTATTTTTTGGGTTTTTGTGTCATTTGTGACTTAGGGCTATTATGTCAACTTCCTCTGCACACTTGCAAGGCTGAGGTGGCTCCTGCAAGACGGAGCTGAGCTGGCTGAGCATATGGCAAGAGGAAGCTGCCTGCGGAACCCCTGTTTTTCAAATTAAGGAGGAACACAGTACTAACAATTAGCATTTCTCCTCCTCAGTGTTGAGGAGTCAGTGTAGCATGATGATATCACTTCATGATTTGTAACACAAAGATCACCAGTCCAGTTAAAAGAACTGCACTTTTGGATATATGACTCAACTGTGTTCTGGAGAACATTCATAAAATTTCATGGAAGGCAGATTTTATTTATTTTTTTTAGCTTTGGGGAAATTTTTCATTTACCTTTTGATTTCAGAGGGACAGTACTTCAGTTTTAGACATATTTCTATTGAATTTATTGTATATTTATTGCTTTATTATTTTGTTGTTAACAAAATCAACGCCTCGTTCTTGCTTGTGTTTGTGTCTTTAGAATAATGCACAATTGCCAAATGGGTAGGGGCCAAACTATTTCGATGAAACTCTAAAGCCTGACCACCTTTCTGATCACCAAAACAAGGCTAAAGACCATCAGTGGTGCAACACACAGGCTCACAACTATTACTATTATTACTACTATTTTTTCTAGAATAACCATTTTGATATTTCTTAAAGTTCATTGTTAACATTCCTAAACATCTATGCATTCCTTCTTCAGGAAAATCAAACCAGTACAGGTGAACAAACAGTGTAAGATTTTGTCCCATGTCCAAATTAGATAATGATCTAGCTCACCTCTACAAAATTATCTGACTCTGTCACTGGGTGAGTTCTGGAAGTAAGACTCCCATTCATCCCTCGGGTTTCTGATTTTGGGCTACAATCCTGTTACCATCCAAAGAAGACTTACTCTGAGTTACAACACTGTGAAAGGATGGTATGTGCTTCAGCCTCATACCATCCATATGATATTCACAAGTCCATATGATAGCAACTCCTAATCAGTAAAAGAGTAGCCACTGTTGCGCTCTATTGCACTCATTCATATTAGTTTGCTCTTACCAGCCAAATCCCAAGCTATTATTTCCATCTTGTCAGAAGGGGTTAAATTCGTTTATATAATGTACCTGTGATGCAAAACATCGTGGGCTAAGAGTAGGTTAAGTGTCAGGCAGAAAGAGTCAGCAGGAACACAACTCCTTTTGAAAATAATGGAGTCGCAAATGAAAATATTCATCACAATGGAGATGGTATGACTTTTCAAAGCATGAAATGTCAGGTTCACTTATTCATGAGCCCCCTTATCATACTCGGTTTCACTCTTTGTGTGAAGCCAAGAGTTTGCACTGACAGATCAGCACTCACAGGGAATTTGCATTGTTAGGACAACCGTTAATGATTTAATACACAATCTCTCCCTCCAGGAGGGAGGCAAGAAAAAAAAAGAAATGTGAGTGACAAAGCACCTATTCAAAAGTAAAGTGGGTCTGAATAAAGCATTATAAGGATTGTTAGGACGAGTCGATAAACTCCCTGCAGTGAGCTCAGCAGGAGAGCTAGAATGTGGGTAAGTCTGAGCCCTGCTCCTCATTTGTGATTGGTGTGTCGGCCACAAGTCTGCCTTCATCATTAGATGACCTATTAAAAGTGGAACCAGCCAAGTGAAAACAGACAGGAGGGGAAAAGTATCTGGAACAGAGTCGGGAACAGGAAGATCACTTTTATCTCTGGCACAGAGTAGTAGCCTGTCTGGAGACATTCTGTAAGGCAGTGTTACTCACTGCACCACTCACAAGCCGTATGTGATCTGCCAAGCTTTAATCAGTACTCGCCAGGTATATTATAATATATGGTAATGTAACCAATGCTCACAATTTTTTTTTTTAAAAATTCAAGCACCTACAATAGGCATTTAGCAGTGTAAGCCAAAGAGACAAGACATATTCTCTGCAGTGCTGGGAGCTTTGGTAGCCCTTGGGAGTAGCCCAATGGCAGAAGTGTTTCTGGACAGATACATGCTGTCCAAGTACATGGACAGCAAGTGATGATTTTAAAAGGACTTCTTGCGAAGAAGTATCTACACAGTTTCTTGCTGAAACTTGCTTGAAAACTGACTAAATTCTATAACTTAAAGTCCTTACTCTCATGTAGCATTTCATTCACATTCACAGACATTTTAGAATCACCAATAAACCCCACCAACTGCATGTTTTTATACCGCGGAAGAAAGCAAGAGCACTTGGAGAGAACCCACGCAAACATTCAAACTCCACACAGAAAGCCCGTGGCCAGATGGCAGACTCAAACTCAGGATCTGCTTGCTGTGAGGCAACAGTGCTAACCACTGTGCCACCATGCTGCCCTTATTTCTGCATCCCAAGTTGCAATAAAGTTGGGGTGAAATACAGGAGGGCAGCAGGTAAGGAAAAGGTCTAAGGAAAAATCAACTGAAACTCAACAATGTGTAGGTAGTCACTGTGAGAGAAATAGAAGGGAAACCTTGGGTGCTAACATTCATGCGAATGTTACTAAAATATGTACCACACACCCAAACATTGCTGTAGATGAAGCACACCACTTCATGGAAATAGCACTACTCCACAGCAGCAGCCTTCCTCATCAAGACAGTATTCACCCCATCATACTGCAAAAAAGCTGCTCAGGAACAATACAAAGGCCTGCGTTCAAAATTCCCCGGATTCTGACTGAGCATGAGAAGAAAGCAGTGGAACAAGCCTCCACAAGAGAAGCCGTTCCATGACACCAGACACCAGCATTCAGTGACTCAAGGGAGAAGTTTTAAATTTTATAGCTGATTGTTGTATAAGATGGGCATGCAGAATCTGGACAAGTCATTTTTGGTTTATCCTTCACATGTGCAGATTTAAGTCATTAAATTTATTATGGAACCAACATTTCTGCTTTCAAGTGAAGTGACTTGGAGTGCCATTACCCAAAACTGTGTGGTTTTCTGTGACATAGCAAAAGTGTCAGTACAGCTACATGGAGAAAAAATAGTTAAGATCACCACTGTAGGGGAATCTTGGTGACAGTTCTGCCAAGTATCTGACATCTGCCTAATCAGAAGGGTAGAGCTCTTTCACTGTGGTGGTGAAAAGCAGAGCTTATAACCAGCCACCTGTCCACCTCGGCACGTAGGCACAGGTATATACAGCAGGAGATATTCTTAGTAGTTAATGGAGAATGTGCCAGAAAAGACTGGTGGAAGTGGTTTCAAAACCAGAGATGTACTTACAAAATCCATGCACACATCTCCATGGATTCTAGTGTCAGATTTTGCCACTAGACTCAGTCAAAAACTGTGCCTAATAAACTGGACTGGTTAAGATGTGAAATATAAAAAAAATGGCTTACAGCATTTCAATCTGGTTGCTTTAACGTCCAAGCCACAACTCAGAATTGTGTCTGAGGAAATGACTTGACAAACATCTCCTATCATGCCTTCCTCTTTTACAACCTCCCCCCAGTCTTTTTGTTCGAGCTAGTTCCTCTCCCAGGGCATCTGCAAGCCACAGCACTAGTACTGGGAGGTGTCAGTATTTGCTTTCAAGGCATTTAGCTATTGCCAACATGCCTCAGGGTGTTGAGGGGGAAAAACACTAGGTCCCTCTACATATGGGTGCATACAACAACTAAGTCTCTGGCTCAAGGACACTACCCTGAAGCTGTTCAGTGACGGCCAAAAGAGCTACTGTACTTAGAGTCAATTGGGCATGTCTGCTAATGAATCAGACAAGGCATACAATGTAATCTTCTTTAATGCATCTCAGTACCCTAGTGTTACAAAGCAACTGAAATATTAAAACATCTACAACTACATTTCTAATACACTCAATTTTGCGAATCCTCATGCTGATGCACCTTCAAGCCAGTATTTACTTGAGTTTTGGCCCAGTTTTGGTCAGTCATATTAAAGGACTGGAGTCCTGAATGGAGTAAAATAGTCGAAACACAATATGGTGAACATATTAAAAGAACAGAAATAAACAGCGGTATTATTTGCATTGCTAATTACTAATAAAAAGGATTTGTCTTGGAAGGAGGCACAAACCCTTGTCGAGCTTCAAGAGACCACTATACAAGCAAGAACTTGAATCAACTGTAACAAATAAGGCACAGTGACCACTTCTTAAAGTTAAATATCCAGTCACGATGTGAAACCTTTTGGTCAAATTAAAGAATAGAACTGTAATGCTTTCAATAGCACATACCATTAGCCTTGCAGTGCTTCACAAAACACATGGCAAGTAATAGAAAAAACCTTAGATTTGTGTTTTTAACAAGTTCCAGATATATTAAGCTTCTGCAGGCAGAAAGGTCTGTTAACAGTCTATACATGTTAAATAAGCAACCTGGCACCACGCAGGAAAAAAAGCCACAAAGCCTGCAGCCTTTCAGTTGAGGTACCAATCAGAAACATTAGCAGAGACATCTGTTTACCTTCTCTTTATCCAAACAGCCATCTGATCAATAAACATACCCTTTTCTATACACTTTATTACAAGTTTAAGCCATTAAACCCAAATTAATACATATTAATTGACACATGCATGACTTGTCTAGCTATATACTTGCTATTTGCACTGAGGAAGGTGGTGAGCTTAGTATAAACTACACTTGGTGCATAAATAGAGGAGCAGGTCTATTAGGCCTGACTATAGATGTCAGAGTGTGACTATGGGAGTCCCAGAGGTACTGTTATATCTCGTTTCTCAGCCATTGCTGCTCTCTTGACTTTCAATCAGAGCGTCTATTGCTTAATTAGTGATCTGATAGAGCAGAGGGAATGAAGTCAGCAATTAAATGTCTCAAAAACGACATTTCTGTCACAGAGGTCAACTATGCAAATGTTTTTTGTTTGTTTATTTGTTTTCTCATGTTGCACTGTTTGATATAATTTATTGGTTGGAACTTAAAAGCAGCCTCTGTGCAATGCTCTGTGGATCCATACACAGACGAAATGTAGGCGTATTTATTTGTTTGTTGTTGTGTGTTGCTGAATCTATCCGCAGATGCTTTGATGCTGTATTGATGCACAGTATTGCAGAGGATCATTTGCTGTGCCTGGAACTGATTGGTGCAACAGGAGTGAGCAGGGATCACCTTTTTTTCTTTTCCTGTGTTTACACCTACACATCTTAATGGCTCTGACCAAGCTGTGAGACTGGCTATTGATCAATAACCACACTCAAGTGATCTCCAAGGAGAAGACAGAGAAAGACGCTGAGTGATATCAACATATAATACACAGTATTTATTTCTATTCCCAATGTGTGTTTGCCCTTTCTTTTATTCCCACTGTAAACACTGCGTTGTTGATGGAACCAATGATAAAACGAGATGTTAAATCATATTGCCTGCCTTTACTCTTTGGGCTCTTTTGTCTTGTTGTGCACAGCCACTGCGAGCATATGATGCGAGCCACTTCATAGTTGAGTTTATTCAGCCTGGCCCGATAAATCCTGAATAGAATAGTGCGTCAAGAGAGCTGCAGAGATGGCATCAGCATTGGATAAGACAGCAAGAATAGAAAATGGAAATTGAGAACACTCACTTCAAAAGACGAAGGCTTGGATTCAATCTAAGTTGTATTCACTGGTCAACTGATGATAGGCGCTGGCTTATGGTACAAAGTTAAGAGAAAAAAAAGGAAACGTAGTCCTGCATAAAATATGGTAATGAGGAGGAAGGATTGTAAAGGTAGTGGAAACATGTTTTGCAAAAAAAAACTAATTAGAAGGGCAGCATAATGTGTTAGCGATCCTTGATTTATTTTTAATGTGTCCTGTGCAGAATTTCAAATTCTCTCCTCAGCATTATTCCTGTTACAGTAATGACTGCTTTGCTCTAGGCCATGGCTGCTCAGGCCAGAGGGTCTTCTCATAATTTACACCTTTCCACTTGCTGTTTCTGTATTTTCACTTACCGCAAGTCAAAGAAAGCACTGTATGATATCATGGCTTGTGCTTGCTAATGCAGTCCAATTTGACATTGCTCTTGTAGGTCCATGCAGTTTCTGAATGGTAATAGTTATTGTTTTGAAGTCGTGACCTTCTATTTAGCAGGGCCATTTTGATCCAGGCATGAGAGCGAAACTGACAAACAGCCTTGCCTGTAAGCGGTTTTCTATTCTGACCTTTAACCTTACTGTAAATACTGTTATAGCCTGGGATCAGCGTTATTACTTTCACAGACTACTCGAGTTGTGCACACAATATACAGTATGCAGCATTGTAGAACATTCTTGAGATGCCTCATGTCGTTAGGTTTCTTAACATTTTTCTTTGCACATTTCACTTAATTTCAGTCCAGTTCCTCTCAGTCGATTTTTACAGAAATGCTTTGTTTTTTCTTTTTATTTGTTCATCCACTTAACACTGACCTATGAATCATTCAAGCATTAAAACGGCACTTAACTCAAGGGGTGAAACAGTGTTGTGTCTCCACATAACGGACAATTTAGCAAAGAACAAATTTGTATCTTTAGGCACTTGTTACTAACAGCCTGTTGAAAATCATGTAATTTGTTCCCACTTCTTTAGGTGAATCTATAAAAAATGCCAAACATACCACAGTTTGACAGGCATAAAATAGAAAGCGCCATTAGCTAAAAACTTGTTATATTTCAGATTGGTGCGCAGGGTGCCTTTAAAAATTTTGAGGAAACTGGACAATTGGAGCATAAAAGAAGAAGTGGCTGGCCTAAAAAAATATTTACATCATTTTTTAATTGCATACTTTAGCAACAGCTACAAACTTCCTCTCCATTAATTTCTACAATCAGCAAATAACATCAGTTGTAACAGTATGGAGGGGGGGCATCCCATGACATGTGTTTCTGCGCTTCCTCCTTGGTTGTCATGTTCTACTTTGTGCGCACATTCACACGTGTACAAGCACAAGAGCACACACAAGTGAGATAACACAGCAATTTTTGTCCCACGATAGCTGCTCTCCATTCCAACCAGGCTAAGAGCTTCAGACACCTCAAGTCTTGAATTAGCAACAAGTGCACCCATCATCTATACTGAGTCCTTTTATGGTAAAGCTTGTGCACGTGAGACCGGCCTGTGGGAAAGAAAGTTCAGAGTGTACTCGTCTTCATCTGTTTTTTATCTCTTTGCCCTCTCTTCAATGACAAAATGCAACCAGCTGTTGTGAAACAATCAGGTGCACATGAGGTGATAAGGATTAAGAGGCAATAACGAAAGAGGGGGGGATATTTCATCAGTCAGATTAGTACATTAATGGAATCAAGGTCAGATCCTGATGCTTTTAAGAGCCAAGTCACGCTTTTTACACTCTCACAAGTTCGCTGGATATATGAGAAGAGCTTAAACTTAAAGGTGTTACCTCATCTACAGAAAGATTGTATTGTGTGGGTAACTATTAGCAAGTATTATGCCTCATTCAATAATAGAAATAAATACTGCTGTTGGTTATCGATTAGAAAGGTAGGCTGTTCACTAAATTGGAAGAGTAGTTAAGACTAAACCCTGGAAAGGATTAAAAAAAAATAGTACACCTTAAAATGGGCATATAGTAATTATCAATTTCCTTATTTGTCATAAATGGCAAATTGACAGGTATTCTGTATTACCAAGCACTCAAAGCACCCATTTATCTCCCACTGACAATGGAAGGATACATGATTTGTTAAAATGTAACATTGTTTCATTAATAAGGTCAGTGTATTCTTAACTAAACCCTGGCTTTCAGCGCTCAGTTTACAGCTGTTTTTGCTTTTGTTTTTTTCAAATAAAAGGGGATATCCCTGATCTGCTCATATCACTGACAGATCTGGCTGTACATGAGATGATAACAGCAGTCCCACCCACCCATCTGCTGTTCAAACCATCTTTTGCATGAGGGAGCAAATCAGAAGAAAGATGGTTTAAATGGCGAATAGCCTAAAGGGAGAGAAGCTAAAATGGCTTGTTTTGTACATTTGATGAACTGAGAGGGTGGACATGGTCCAGTATGAGATATTTTCAGTCTTGCAAAGCTACTGAAGTAGTCCAAGGGTAATAATACAAAGACAGAAATGACCACAATATGTCTGCTTTAACATAGCTCCTAAGGCGAGAAGCAAAACTGTTAGGAGTGAAGAGGAGGATTTTTAAGAGGCTTATGAGGCTTCTTAAGCAGAGAAGAAATGGTGGAAAGACAAAGAGCTGAGAGAAATATTCTTGAAACACTATATTAAAGTGAGTCAATCAAGTGCTACAGACTAGACCATGCAGGGATTAGGTTTGTGGTCGATCTCATTAGGGATGAAGTCATGACTCCAACCAAACACATTAATGCTATGATGGCAGAAAATGAGAGTGATCAGAGCAGTGGGATGCTTGGCAAACAGAAAAAAGCAGTGGAGCAGTGATGGATTTGATCTGTCACAGCCTTCTATAAAGAGAGTAATCACACAAGCAATTGCAGCACATTAGAAGTATCATTTTGTAAATGCAGTATGTTTCATTTGTTCTATGGACAAAAATACTTCTTAATACCAGCTAAGTCTACAATTAAGTCTATTTATTTTATTGTCCATTTTTTTGCCCTATTTGAAAAGTGCAGTAAGTAATTTTTAAGGTTAATAAAAGAAAAAGAATATTGTACTGCATATAAATATACTGATTAGTTTGTAATTACATCTTCCAAAAAGTTGATGTTCTCATAAACTTAGAATTAATCAATTAAAAACATATGAGTGGGCATTGGTTTCATGGTCTCTATCTCATTAAATCTTTCACATTCTCCTCACTCTCTCCTCTCTCATTGCCACCTGATTCTCTTCATCCTCACCTCGAGGTTAACCTTCTGAACTGAAATCTAGGCTCTAACATAAAAAAAACATGCATAAACTAGTGCTGTCAGCGTTAATCTAAAGCAATAACCACATTAACGCAGCAAATCTCCGTTAGCGCGATTGCCCCGTGCGTGGGGCTGCACGGCGCTAACACGTTAACGAGCTACCTTTGCTAACGTGTTGACGCCGTGCAGCCCCACTCGCTAACGGAGATTTGTCGCGTTAATGTGGTTATGGCGTTAATGTCATTTTAACAAGATTACCGCTGACAGCACTAGCATAAACATATTCATTATTTCCAAATGAGACATGCAACCGTTCTGTTTCTGGACAGCTGACAACAAGCCGCTAAACAAAACCATTATGCCAGCTAACATTATGTCAGCTAATATTAGGCTCAAGTCTCCTAAAAAATCTCACTTTACTCCTGATAAATATTTTGATATGCATTCGTACATCATATGAACATTTATTCGCTAAGTGACCAGGTCCAGTTCCAGTTAAAAGATCCAGTTAAAAGAAAGTTTCATTAACGCTAGCTAACAGCAGATAGCAGAGGCAAACACAGCAACACTTGTGGATGGAAAAGTTCAGCATATTCTCAAATGACTCACCACAGTATTGCTGTCATCAGCTAGAAGTGAGCTTTCCTAACTCATCAACTCAAATCAGACTCCTATCTATTTCTCCTAAATAGAAACAGACACCAGTTGAGGTAGAGTAGACAGCCTGCACTCACTACGGATGAACGGTAGCCACAGCCACATAGGTAGCACTTAAACCGGGAGGGTAGGAAAACATCTTCTGACATCTAGTGGTGAGATTTTACACACCATACTTTTTAACTATCCATCACACTTTGAAATGTGATTTACCCTTTCAGTTTGATAATGTTAAAGTTTTGGTCCATGCCTTGCCTTGTTACTGTAGCTGTCACTTCTTAGTGCCATTTTCTTTTCTTTAATTTCAGCTTGACTTCTGCTTGGCAAGCTGTAACCTGTCAATCCATTTATAATTCCTATGATGAATAAAAATTTCTTGTGCTTTGTCTTAGTTTAATTTTACATGGCCTGATATATGACTTTGATGAATTTGAGTAAATTATACTTTAAAATAAAAGGGCAGCCATGCTTTTAACAGCAATTCATCCAGGTCATATGATGTATTTTATTTTATTTTTTGCTAGCAGGTGATTGCGAGTATAATTTTTAAACATTATAGACTATAGACCACTTTTCACAGACATAAAGTCACAAAGCATTGTAGAACAAAGTAACTAAGGACTAGGAATTATCAAAATAAAATAATCTAGAGTATAGCCTGTATAAAGAAAATTGAAAAAGTAGTCCACAGAGTCATTTTGGTGACAGAGACCAAAAGGCTCCGTCCCCCTTAGTTTTCAATCTTGAGGAACAACTAATATTAATTTAAATCCGTTTCTGTCTTCACCCACTCCAAAGAGAGTTTTATGACCTTTGATTACAAAAGCTCCTGTCATTTTCAACTAGTCCTCCAAAGCAACACCACCAGAATACTTGCAGTCCTTTTTCAGTAATAAACATCCTGACATATCCTTTAGCAGTATCATCCTCTACTCTCTTTCTGCTCAGTGTTAATCATGTCACCAGTATGGTCCACAGCAGCAACGCATACATTTGTCAACAGGAGAGCGCCTGTATCATGGCGTTAGAATGGATCCATCAGGAACTTGCCAAATGTATTTATATATCTATATTTAGAGATACACATGTGCTCTTGTAGTGTATGTTTACACGCAGTTTACTGTTTAGAATTTCAATTACGGCCCATACCTGCCTGCCCCATGCTGGAGATGAAATGTTTGGCAGTGTGACAAGAGCAGGTGGATATTATGCTTGTGGAGCAAATGTGGCGAGCAAGGCCTGCGGGAAAGAGAGACAGAGAGTGAGGCAGGGAATATTAACGGGGGAATAAAATGATAGTGACAGCAGAAAATGGCAGCGAGCTCCAACACGGTGCTTATGGATTTATTTGCCTTGTATGTGGGGGAGAGGGGATATAGAGAGGTGGTGTTTCACTGCAACTCTTTGTATGACATTTTGTCACTGCATAGTCATGTCACTCTGTCTGGTTAGGTCTCACCAGACCTGCTTTGTGTAAAAACATAATGATCACTCTGTATGCATCGGGGGCGATTCCTGTGCACCAACATATGATTGTTCAGGGACTACATTTTCAGACTTTAGGGACGCAATTTCCTGCAGTGTGCAAAAACAATTATTTATCTTCTAAAACTCCAGCCACTTGGATATTACTTTCTTTTTATCTCAAAAAACATCTGTTGGACAAAAATTTCCTCTTCTTCTCAAAAACTTTTCCCCCCCTTCTATCAGTTTTTACCTTTTATCAGTTTATCAGTTTTATTGTTTTCTTTATACAGAGTTTAAACAAAATTCAACTTTAAATTGACTTTCAAACCAAGTTATTTGGAACCAAAAACAAAGGTCTTTGAGTAACTACAAGCAAAGTGAAGCCATTAGTGGAAATTCACCTTGCTTCAACAGTTTTACTCTCATTTTTCAGAGATTTTAGGGAAGCAAATTCTCCATGTAATCAGTTGTTAGGCACATGAATAATCAGCAACAGACCAATCTATTAACACGTGACTTTCAGCCAATTACTTTTAATTGTGTAAGAGGACTGGTGTTTGTTAATAATATGTCTTGTTTGGTCTGAGATGAACACATATGTGCATCAGCAAAGGCTTCACTGAAATGAATGAATAGTATACTACAGCTCCCTCTGTGGCCATCCCGCACCTGTAACATTAAATTATACATTTGTCCAGTTTCCTCAAGATGATCCATATAATATGTAATGTGTTTCAGTTGCAGTGTGGAATAATAGTTCACATTATTTCTTCTTCACGAGCGCTTTGAAACAAGAGCAAATATAAATAAATATAATGTGCAACATGATTTGCTGTCAGTCACTCTGCTCTGATTTTCTGATACCCACTCCATGTGGTGCTGATAATTCGACATGACAACGCAATGTGTTTTTTTGGAATTCCTTTTATTCATCTTGGTTTCTCTGTGAACGGCCAGTCTAAACTCAGTACTAAAAAATGTTCCTGCATTATGTTGAGTATGATAAGCAAAATTATCAAAAACAAAAAACCTCCAAAACAACCTAAAAGGGAAAATTTCTCTGAATTCCTCAACTGCAAAAAAAGGTTTCTCGCTTTTTCTGTTTTTCTGTTTTCTTAAGGTACATCTCAAGTGTTCCTATAATGATTTGAAAACAACTAGAGAGGTATTTTTCTCCGTCACCTCAATCTCTCCTTGGTAGGACATGCACACGGAGTCTGTTTCAGCTCTTTTCCCTTCAATTATCTGGTTGCTTTTCCCATGTTAAGCCCCCTGCTGCTGCTCAGTTATCCTTTCTTTCCAACATCCTTGAGGGGGGATAAGTTGAAATGCTGTATTGATTTCTATCACTTTTCACATTGTTGCATTCAGTGGTTGGCTGGCTCTGGTTGCATTGCGTTAATGCTTTTTCAGCATCTGTCTTTCTTTTAGTCAAAGCTTCACTGTACCTTGTGAGATAAAACAGAGTCATTAAAAGACCTGGTGTAGTGAGTAACTGTAGTAGTGGTTTAAAAAATAATCAAGTGTGGTTGGCAAACAAAGATGAAGAATATGAATAAGTGAAGAGTTATAATATTCAGAGACATCAAAGACATCTGTAAATGTATCTTCTACACCCAGAGGGATTTTTTCTTTTATTTTCTCAACTCTCTTTGTTCACTTACATTTTACACTTTTCATCTCCATTCTCCTGGACAATAACAAGGTATCAGGTGATTTAAGTGTCAGTATGAAAGATTCTTCTGAAGGCTTTTCAGCATGCATTCATGTGCAAACTGGTAAAATCCACAGCTTACATTCTGACCACAGGTTCTTGTACTCTAGCAAGAATTTCTGTAGTTTTAGTTTTGGACTAAAATATATCCCGTGTAATAATGTTGGGAATAAAAAATACCAAATATGTATTTTTTTAGTAAATATAATGACATATAAAGACGTAAAAAGGAGTAAGCTACAAGCTATGCTCTTATTTTAACAGTTTCCAGATCCAAACAGAGCTACTGAAAACCAAACAAACAGTAGAGTTTTGCTGTGAGGTGGTGGTGCTAGCCACTGCACAGGGGTGCACAGCATGAGCATCCACAGAAAAGTGAGAAAAAGCAGTAACTACCAAGCTAACTGACATCTAAAGATACCTACCTGAGCCTCAGGGCTATCATTTGGAGAAATAGAAACTTTGCAGTGGCAATATCTGTTCAAAGTTTTAGCATGAGGCTTGAATTATACCTAACTGACTTATTTTCAAGTACAGCAACTACAATAGAAAAGTGCAATCAAATGGAGAACACACTGAAACTGTCCAAAAATATAGATGCATTACTCCGTCCAAAGGAAGAGGCTCCTAGCTTATCAGTTAGGAACTGATGTTAATGATGTTGTGGCGTGATGTATTTGCTACTGAAAAGTCATGATTTTAAACTGGAATGGTTAAAATAATGAGTCTAAAGCTTGGTCCACATATAAAACGACTGGCTCTTCATCCAGTGCTTTCTCACCCTCTTGCCCCATTGGTAGTGTCACGGTTTGCCATGGCAGACCGTGGGGGGTGTAGGGAAGGAGGACCCAGGCGCGGTGCTCTGTGTGCGAACAGTGCGTTTATTTACAGTGTGGTACAAAACAACAATAAATCCCCGTGTTCTCCCCAGACTCCCGTGTCGTGTCCTCCTGGTGCTCTCTGCTCTCGTGTCTGCACTCCCGGTGCTCGCTGCTCTTCAGGCCTTCCACGCTCCTCCTGCGGGAAACAATAGCGGCAGCTGTCAGGACACTAAACAATGGCAGGCATGCACTAACTCAGTTCAACTGGATGACTAACGTGGAGACTCATGCAATGATCCCGCGTCGGTGGGAGCTCCAAGACTCTCTTAAGTAGCTCCCCCGACGAGGCCTGATCAGCAGCAGGTGTGTGGCTCCGGGTGTGGCCAGTCCCCTAGCAGGGCCACACCCACCAGGCCTGACGGCGCCTATAAACGAGTGCTCAGACACACAGCCACACACACATATGTACAAGCATAGAGAAGAAGGGGAAGCAACACCAAAAATACATAATAATATAACAGGTCCATGACTGCCCAGGGGTCCTGGGTCGCCCAGTCCCAGGACCCTGACAGGTAGTCACTTCAGTCATGCCACTTAAAGTTTAAATTACTTTGCCAGTGGTTATTTTGGCTTTTGTTGAATTACATTGACATTCCTTGTTCTCTGGTAGGGTAAAGCGGATCTATCCACATATAGATAGTATTGATCTAATGCTGGTATCTGATCAATGCTAAACGCCTCTCGCGCAGACACACTTTGCTCCGCTCCCTCCTAGCTGCTCTGCTGTGTTCACGATCACGTGACTTAGAGACAATGAGAAGAACCATACAGGCTGCAGCGAGTGAAACAGCAGAGCAAGGTGTAGAGGTACTTTACTGCTGTAAATGAAAACACTGCAAACCGTGACATGGCAACACCACCAACTTATGTAAAGACATGAAAGAAAAGAAGAGCTTTGTCCTGGAACAAGCAGCAAAAGAAACTACAAGAGGTGAAGGGTCAGACAGACCCAGACACTCGACACAGAGACAGAGCTGTCACAGTCTGTCAGGTAGCTCATATAGTAGTGAAAGTGATGTTTTAGTCATGACTGATGTTGACTTTTCAGCTGAGCTGTCCTCCAATATCTTCTGCTCTTTGTGAATTTAGCCAGCTGAATTCAACAATATATGAACAGATGTTTCAAAGGATGTATGGCTCATCGCAAACCTAGTAAAAATATATAATTTGGTTAGTGAATCTAATTAGCACCATTAGTTTGAATATAAACTGATGTCTGATACTCTTGATGTAACACTACAATAACCATGTACAACACAGCCACTTTGGATCACTTTAAATTTCACCACAGTAATGTAGTTTAATACAGTTTACCGTACACTAAACTGTACTAAACTATATAATACAGTATTTTACTAGGTCACTAGGCAGTTAAACAACTTCTTGGTGGCAGACTCCCTGGGGACCAGAGGGTGTGTTTCAACTATTGGGGGATCACACTCCTCAGCCTCCCTGGGAAAGTCTATGACATGGTGTTGGAAAGGAGAGTCCGTTCTTAGCGAACCTCCGATACAGGAGGAACAATGTGGTTTTCGGAGGTCCTGAGTTCAATTCCACCATCAGGCCGGGGTCTTTCTGTGTGGAGTTTGCATGTTCTCCCCATGTTTGCGAGGGTTCCCTCCGGGTACTCCAGCCTCTTCCCACCGTCCAAAGACATGCAGTTAGTGGGGGTAGGTTATTTGATTAATCTAAATTGCCCATAGGTGTGAATGCGGGAGTGAATGTGAGCGCGGATGGTTGTTTATCTCTGTGTGTTAGAGACAGACTGGCGACCTGTCCAGGGTGAACCCTGCCTCTCACCCTATGACAGCTGGGTTAGGCTCCAGCGACCCTGAAAGGGATAAGCGGAAGCGAATGGATGGATGGATAAAGTTAGTGGTTGGAAAAGATTAAAGTTAAGGTTAAAAGGACAATCTATGTACTTCATACTATTTCTGTCTTACTATCCATTTACTACTTACACCTACATCTATTTAGCTTAATAATACCTCATTTCAGTATCATTAACTTACTTTTACAAGACAGTCAAAAGACAAATCAAGACATTGTCACATTTTGCTGATTTCTCTTGTGAATTTCTTTTATGCACCCTCAGTGGAGATTGGGCCACACATATCCTCAAGTACTGACAAAAAATGAGCAACAGCAGGAAGATCTAATTCACAGGCCATGTCCCTCCCGAAAGTCTGCTTCACAGTGATGGCAATACCGCTCCTTATATTACTTCCATTCTTCCCTCCAGGTGCACAAATGAAGAACAGACTCACTATATTGCTCACCGGCTTTGTTTAAAGTGCAGAACTTGAAAGGCTTTAGACTATCCCCCCTGTTAATTAGGCAATTGAGAGATCTAAGGCATAGGGGTAATTTGGGTTAAAACACCAACGTGTGTCAAGCATTTATCCAAATGGCATTTGCCATCCACAACAAAGGCAAGGGGCAGCTGTGATCTGAATGCAAGCTCTTTCAATATTTCCTCCGCTTACATACGCGCTTGTGTTTATTAGTAGGTGTTGAGCGGATTGGCTGACTTGCTGCTCACTCTACTCAATATTCTCAAGTAATGAATTGGATCTGAATGAAGGCAATGGTAAGATTAGTTGATTTACTTTTTCTCAGCCTCTGAGATTTTTCTCTCATCTCCTGCGCTAAAGTGTGATTGCAGGAGGTGAAAAAAAAGAAAAAACCAAGACGAGAAAAAGGGGGTAAAAATGATTGATTTTAATGGATTTTGCTGGAGGAAAAATGAACCAAGTTCATTAAATAACAATGAGAGAGCATCACAATGTAACTTCAAACGATCCCTTTATGAGTAGGCTGTTTTTCTGTGGCACAGGCAGAGCAGCCATTTAATAACTTGTCTGTTATTCATGAAAGAAGCCACAGTAACCTTGAACAAACCTTGTTTTCACAGAAATGAATTTATATCTCAAAATGAAGGAGGAAGAAACTCATACAGAGTATTGCTCTTACCTCTAGTATAGCTTTACTTGAGTGTTGGAATCTCTAAAGAAACTAAGTTATATCCCATTAAATTTGTTTTGACCTTTGCTCTTTTTTTAAAAAAGTGGAGCAATCTAAAAAGTGTTTCTCAGTGGAGTTCTGAAGCCAGAGAAAGTTTAACTTCAACTCACGCTTTGGGGATTTAAGGAGTTAACTATTTAATTTACACGTACAATTCTCATGTCTAATTTGATCCAATTATATTCTTGCTTTTCAAATTCACCTACCGTGACTAAATAGTGGCAGATAGTAAAGTATAAGTAGGTGACTTCTAACCAGAAGTGCAGTACACCTTCATTTCTGATGCTTCTTTTCCATTGCTCTTTAGTCACCGTCAAGCAACGAAACTACTTGGTTGGCTTTAAGAAAAGATGAACTGGATTCAAACAATCCCTTCTCCAAGATTAATCACACCTTACCAGGTAAATTTCTGCAACCTGAAATAAGTTTCTCCACCGTTTCTTTGGTTGCTTCTGACACCACAAGTCTTGCAACAGTAACGGCACATTTGCCCTCAGTCCATTTTGTCTATTTCAAAGGTTAAGGAAATTCTATTCAAATATGTTTGACTTCCTGTCAAAAGAAATTGCATTTTAGAGGTACACTGTGTGTTGCAGTTTTACTGTTGTGATCAGGTCATAGGCTAAACAAAGAATGGACACACACTCACAAATAACACAGTTCCCGGATGTTTTGCATTTCTGACAATCTCACTAATCTCCATATAAGAACCAACACTGAGCAGCCGCAGCTCTACTTTATCAGCCTACCTGAAAATCATTATTCACCTTTTACTGCTGTCAGAAATGCAGTAATTTTTTTTCTACACAAAATGTGATGATAAAGTTGTACAAGTCTGCCTATAAAAGAAACAAACAATAACAACAACACAGAAAACACCTGATTTCCCATTCCTGGATAATCTTCCCAAGAATCTCTGTAACACTTCCAACCAGGTTTCTATCTTTCTATAGAAGTTTTGACAACTTCAGGAGGTCAGGAGCAGACCAGGAGCAAATGAACTGAACGGTCTCAGCACAAAGCAATCTAAAAAATACCAGACACCATGCCCAAGAAGACATCCTTGAAAGGTGTCAAATTTAAATCACATATATTTTTTGATTTTTATGATTTTATAGTTAGATTTATAACTATTGTTATCTGGACTGGACTGCATGAGAGGAAATTATTTCAGTAGATGCTAATGCACTTTATTCAACTGCAAAGCCCTGTGAGTCCTTGAGTCTTCTTTACCATTTATCTGCTCACTGAAAGCAACGGTAATATGCATAAGCTGCTTTTGTAATGTATAGACGGTGCTTAACCTTCATAATATTGGTTGACATCCACTATAACTTCGCCTGATATCCGACATTTATATCAGCCATTTTTTACCCAAAAACAGCCTATGTCCAAAGATAAAACTGAACCACTAAGGCTAACAATTCCCTCATAACAATGCAAAATCCACTCTGCATTCTGACTGAATTATACTTGGCAAAATAATGTTTTATTACACTAATCTTGTTGATGTGCTGTCCATGAGATTTTTCATAGTCAGAAAGATGTGTTCTGAACATAGCTTTAATGCACCCTAACACTTTGGAAGTTTGGCAAGACATCCAGTCTTCATCTTATGCACTTTAGAGGGAAAGTGTCAAAGTGCACAGAAGAATTACCCTGATCACACTAGGGTGAGGCCCCCACAGTCCTGCTCAGTGTCAACATGAATAGGATGTTCTTTCTCTAATTAGGCAGGCCCCATCACATGTCTTTTAGTACACTCAGACGCCTTGGCTCAAGAGGAAAACCCATGCCAAAAGCCCCATTTGAAGGTCTAATCTACAAAACCCAGCCATGTGAGAAGTTGTGGTCAAGAATGATTTCTCAAAAGAGCTTTTAAAAAGCTTTTATACATCATAAAAGTCTAACCTTTTTTTTCAGAAAATACTCCTCATTATCTCCCTAGACCCCTTTCTCTGTGAAAACCACCAATTTGTTTTCATACCATTTGGACATGATGTGGAAAGTCACTCCTCTTTAGGCACCTACTCTCCAGACTAGCAGTTGCCATTAATAATTACCTGCCATGCCTCGACTGAGAAATGGGCCTAATTAATTATACATGTAAACCAGACCTTATTTTAAACTGAATTTTCCACCGAATGATACAGGTGTCACTCAAAGGCACTGAGTCGCAGCCAAGTCGCTGAGCATCAGTCGCTGTCAAACTGTCCGCTGTGAGAAAAGGCGGGGGCAAGTTTGCAAGAAGGCACATTTGCACATTTGTCATGTCTGAAATTACAGTTGGATGAAGGACAACTCCCATTAGTTATCATTAGAGAAAAGAGTAGGCAGGAATACTGAAAAATGGGAAGTCCCATCATTTAGACAGTGACATAAAAACTTCAGTTCTCTTGTTGACACTTTTATGAAAAGAAAATCTGCCATCAGAGTTATTATCTAATGTCAGAAAACTTTTATTTTTCTTTTCTCTTTTTAAAAAGGATGTCAGTGTACCTCTTAAGGTAGTATTGACGGGAGTCTAATCCAAAATGTGTTTTTCTAGTTGGTTTGGCCTAAAAAAAACTGTTTCTGTGCTTAACCTTAAATCTGGTATTTTTGTGACATCTGCAACAATCGTTGTCTGATACGAAGCTTAAACAAGTGTCCGTAAGCATCACACTGACTCACATTTTGCAATACATGTCTAACCATTTTAAGCATTTTGTTTTTAATTTCATTAAATGACATGTGTTAAGGTTATGGTTGGATCATAATGACAGAAGAATGCAAAGAAATGTCGTGTGAAATGATGTGTCATGTTATTTTTATATTATTTGACAAGGCTGCCAGTGAACAAGAACTGAGAATGGATTCTGTCGTGCAGCAGGAGACATGATTTTTGGAGAAAATTACATTTTTTAGTAAAGCTGCAACACAGGCATATCAACTCTGTGTCTGTATAAACACACACACACACACACACACATATATATATATATATATATATATATATATATATATATATATATATATATATATATATATATATATATATATATATATATATATACATACATATATATATATATAAAATCATCTTCTTCAACTAGGCTACCACAAGCCCGAAACAGATCCAACTGGATGACAACTGTATCCAACTGCAATGTTTGTAGGCATGCAGCAAAAGAGAATCCATAATCACAGATCCTCACAGACTACCCGGAAAGGGTCATTGTACCAAACAAAGACACTTATTATAGAATTCCTCATTCAACAATCATTTCCAAATTACAGAATGAGTGCATATATATCACCATTGCTCAAACACTGCTCAAATCCAAAGCCCTGATGGTATATACATCCTGCTCTCTCTTTCTCTTGTAAGCACCACTGTTTTGCCTAGGCTTTCTAAACTTACTTTAATGCCACTGTGCTGACAAAATACTCAATAAGACACTTGAGGAAAAGCAATTTGTTGCATCGTTGACATCGAACAGCCAAAAAAATGATCGAGAACAAGGCAGGATGTACAAGTGACAGACTTCCCAGCAAGCTCTTCATCATCAAAACCTTTGAAAGGCCCCTATTTTTATTCAGTTGAGTGTTAAATGATCAACTACATATTTGCAGATAAAATGGGACACTGTCCTGGCTGCACCACCTGAAGCTACACCTTTGAGCAGTAGAGGATGTCTGAATACAAAAATACATGGGGGTAGAGTGGGGGTAAATACTTATTAAAAGGTTATACTTTTGACCCAAACCCCAAAGAAGTACTAACTAAACAGCGAGTCAAAACAAAAGTTGAATAATGAAAGTGGAAATACTTCTAAATAGGGTAGGTTGTTTCAGACAGTAGAAACAAACAGCCAACATTACTAGGACAAATTCTTTTTTGCAAGCATATACGTATTAAAAGTATGTTTGAGGAATCATAAATAAACATTTATTGGGTTAAAAAATGTCACTTGTTATTTAAGTTAAAGCATCAAATATTGCAATTACAGCCTTTAAAGTCGCTTTTTTTCTCCTTACCAACTTTTGTTTATTGTGGGTAGCTGCGTTTGGACTATGGATTGTCTATATAAAGATGTCATCATGGGCTGTGGGAGATTGCAAGCGACAACTTATTTGACTATTTTCTGACATGTACACAAACGGAAGCTCATAAACCAGAATATGATCGGCAGATTTTTTGCACATATACAGAAAAGAACTCGTGATTTCAGCAGTATTGCAGTTAGTTACAGCATAATGACATCTCTCTTGTCCTCCCACACTGAGCCATCGACCCTACATGGGTGACAGTGAATTCATGTAATCTTTCCTGGTTGCTTTATTCCTTTCTGGTGGCAGACTGCAGCTGCACCGGCCATCTTTGCCTCATGTTCACAAACCACTGTGTTGTTCCCACCCCGTGTTACTTTCTCCGCCCCTCACATCTGTCTGTCTAAAGGCTTTGGAGCCCCTCTCTTGATGCTTCATTATGATGGCAGACACCAGGGCTCATTGGCACACCAAGTGTGTCCAGCCAGAAAGCTCCCAGCCACCCACTTTCCTCTTTGACACGCATCTTATTCTGCGACATCCTGCACTCACACACCACCCACTCTATTTCACCTGGCACCCAAATGCATCATTGTAATCAGAGGAAGCTAAAGAAACTTTGAACGCTATTTAGTCCATATCAACAACAAAGTGTAGATGTACTCTGCCAGGTGAGGCAGAGTTTGATCAGAGGAGGCAGAGAGTGTGAAGCACAGAATCTGATTCTTAAGGAAATATATAAGGAAAGAGTCTCCATGTTGATCCCACCACAGGAATAATTTATAAGGGGTAAATCCCTATAAATTAATAAATCAAGGAGGATTACCCCTGGAGGATTAATAGATGGGGTCTTACCACTGGTGATGAAGGAGTTCTGAAGCAGTGCACTCAGTAGGGATATGAATCAGAAAGACAAATTCAACTAGCATCTGATGAGAAAACTTGTTAGCGTGAGCTGAAGATGCAGTGTGTTCTTTGGTTAAAAAAAAGTCAAAGATGATTTATATTTTCTCAGATTCGATCAGGAATTCATGGAATTCAGAAATGAACACAGCAATCAGAGTGAGGCTTATTATCAGAAATAATTACCAATCAGACATTGCACCAAACATCAGCTTTGGTGTAATTATGTGTAGTGTTTCCAGCACACACTTTTAGCGGCATAAAATGGAAAAATGAGAAAGAAGTTTCAGAGTAACTAACTGAACTTAATTAAATTATACACTGTATTACAAAGTTACAAAATAGCTGTAATAAATACAAATTGCTCTAACTATAGATATATTACACACAATAAAAATAGAGTTGGCATTGAGATGCCCTTCTTATCACATAATACTAGCCAGTTTACTGAGCTGGCTGGATTAGATTAAGTTGAATATCACCTGAATCCAGCAGCTTCTGGAATTGTAGTGTTTCACTGCCGCTCAGTAGACAGTTCCCAGTTAATCCTTATTTTAATACATTGGTTGTGAGGTTTCCACTTTTGCCTGACAGCAGTAAAGACCTGACTTCAAAGCCCACAAGAGCCCTTCCATCTGTGCATTCTTCCCATGCTCGTATGCACTGGGTGTTTCAGTATCCTCTCACATCAAATCATATATGATCTATGTTAAAGATGTCCTGCAGATATTATGTTTCACTAAGGTGCTGTTTTTACATTAAAGCTGGTCATTTTGTATCAGAATACATGCAGATGAGTGGAATGCACTTGTCATTTACAGTTACATGAAAAACTTTCCTGTCTTAAAAGCTGGGGTAAACTCCAGTCCATTAAAATGTAGCCACAGTCCTGACATGAGAAATGTTGCGGGGGAGGGGGCAGCCTTCTTATGAGTCTCCACTGTGTGTCTTTGATGTGAGAATGTGATGAATTTCTCCTTGTTCCTCAGATGTGCCAAACACTCCCCAGGTTCTGCTTTTGACTAAAAAATTAAAGGCGCTGGATGTGGTGTGAACAGCAGCGGCATCAGCATAGTTTTTGAGGAAGAAAGAAATTCCTCCAGAGAAGGTCAGTGGCTCTGCTGTCCACCATCAGGGGGTCTTTTTGTTCCCTCATTGCTCGTGTATTCCTAACATTTATCTCTTAATTAACCGCACTTTCTGCAATTCAATTAAAGGAAGTGTAATGGTGTACAAAGTGGGGAATGGTGTTGATCCTTTAGGCAATCCACAGTCTCTCGACAGTTATCTGGCCTTGTACTAGAACTGTCTGAGAGGCCAAAGGATGATTATGTGAGGTCTTTAGGGCACAATATAGCAGCAGAGAAATAATATCAGTTTGAATTTAGCTACTTTGGGTTATTGTCCAAATTCAGACTGACTCAGTTGAATTGCTTCATAGCTTTATAATTGAGCTGAATATGTGCCAAAGTAGTAATTTCATTAATTTTTATATTTGAGCCTTTCTCCAGGCTAACTGGTGCACATTATGGTGCAAAGTGGAAATATTATAGATTTAAATATTTAAATGTAAAACTTGATGCTTTTTAGTTTAACATACAATCTTAAAACTGAATTTGAAAACTGTTTGTTTAGGATTTAAATGGAGTATGACTAATCTTGAAGGGTTCTGTAAAAGGTAGCGTTATCAGCCTGTGCGCACATTTACATGCAGCTAAATCTAAAAAACAGTTGTATTGCGCACATGCCTTGAAAGTTAAGGTAGAGACAGTTAAGGCGTGATCCTCTGACAAAGAGCCTAACACCTTGATTGGAAGATTTAATGCGGACAGGGTGAAGACCAGAAGATGTGTTCATGTGCTTTCATCTTATGTGCGACTCTTCTGTCTAACCCTTTTTTTTTGGCTTTCATCATTTCACTGCATATGCAGCAAAGTTCCCCTCCCATAATGTACCTCTTCTGGAGTTAATTAATGGCCTAATTAGATGAACTCATTAGCGATGAACTGTAATTCTCTTATTTCATCTACTCATTAGCCGACAATATTCATAATTAGTGGCATTAGTGACGATTATTGCATGGCAGGTTGGCCTGCGTCAGGCTGCGTTCCCTGCTGTAGGCATCCAGCTGTGCAGACAGGGAGGCCTGATATTGGCTTCATATTTTAGAAGTATCAAAGCTTCTTTAAAAAAAAAAAAAGAAAAAAAAGAATGACAGCATGGGACAAAGAAAGAAATGCACTACTCCCACTAGCAATGTCATTGCAGGTCAGTTTCTTTCCCAAAATAAATAAATAAATTTCCATCATCAATAAAAATGCAGAATACAAGGGCCAGCATCTCTGGTGCTGGGTGGCTCGTTATGCATTGAACAGCATTAGGTCTTTGGGGAAGTTGAATCACAGTCGTTAGCAAGCGCGCTATTGTTCAGATGTCAGCACTGCTCACCTCCACGTTGCTGTCCCATGCTTTTATCAAAAAGCTTTTTTTCTCCTTCTTAACAAAAACACAGTCGGAGCAGCTTTTTAATTTGTGGCATTTGGGTTATTATCTTGTATTACAAACCTGTTTCAGAAACACACAGAGAGAAAGGAATGCAACTGCAAAACAATTAGGATGTGTTTATTTATTTAAATCACCATTAATCATGCACAGCTAAATAATGTGGCTGTGTGGCAAATCTGAGCTGTGCTGAAACATCCTTTCAAATGTTTGCTGCGTTTAGTGCTGTTTTAGTAATTGTAATTAGGCTCGGATCCAGTAAGAAACCAAACGTGTCTATGCAAGAGGGATGACGTGTAAGGAAACATGAATGAGTGTGTTAATTACTACACTGGACTTGGCTGACAGCTGCCTGCCACGGCACATGTTTTGATTTACGACAGCAGCAAAGAAAGACACAAAACTGTTTTCCATCATCTTGAAAGGAATAGGAGGTGAGTGTATGGTTCATCGCTTGATTCATTTTTCCTGCATTTGTTGCATTGGAGGGTATAAGGCGTAAAATAATATATTCTATTGCAAGTGTTTGTAACAAAGCTCCACGGGTCAGTTTGAATAAATGACACAGGATTGTGGGATGTTGTTGTTTTACAGTTCTGTTAAAAACAGGCTGAAATGGAGACAGGAGCCAGACAAGCAGGTAGTGAAAACAAAGAAAACTAAGAATAAACTGCAGGTACTGCAGGGAAGAAGCATGAAAAGTCCAACAAAAGTTCAAGCAAGGTAATCCAAACTGACAGAGATAAGATAAATCCAAAGAAACATGAGAAACCAGCCAGGTACAACGCTGGACTACATGTTATTTCCACACAAGCACACACTGCTGAAAGCTGGAATGCTTCAACAAAGTTTTGTAGTGGTTCAACTCGCAGCCTACGGACACCTTTGCAGACTGTTTCTACATGTTGTAACTGTTTACTGTCACCAGGGGGCAGTGCCACAGACAACCTGTCTGCAGGCTACTCTCACTTGTGCTGTTGTGGGTCCATCAACCAGCTTCAGAGAGGAGCAAAGTTCTAACATCAGGAAAAACACCACCTCTACCACAGCCAACATCTGTGCTTCTCATGCTGTATTTTTTAATTTTTAAAGTATTTTTGTACCTCACACATTTGTGGTGCATGCTACTGTACCATGAAAAAAGCATAACAAGACTCAGACCAAACTAATCAAGATAGATGGAAGGTGGGGAAGAAGTGAAACACATGACACACAAGCGCATCATTCAAATGGCTGATTAGAGCTGATTAGATTAGGTCCATTTATAGTCTCTGACTTTTCAACCGTAGCTTTCATCTACTACATATAGCGTACTACAAGTCCCTTTAGAAGCTCAGTCTCAATCTTTAAACAATATGACCACTTTGCATTATATATTGAAGATTAGTAAATAATAGCACCGTTATAGCTGCTATCCTCAAGTGTAGGCAGATATAGTTCAAACCAAGTGTGTTGTAAATACAGTTGTGTTTAAAGATTTGTTGAACACAACTGTATTTGTAACATTGTGCTCTCCATGAACTTCAATTGGGTACAGTTTATGTGACAGACATAATTACAAATAGAGCATAATTATGTTGTAGTATTATATTCAAATGGTGTCCAGAATGTAGCTGTATGCGGTCATTCCCTAGGTGGTTCTTTATGCTGCAAACACTATATAATGAATGAGTGGGCAAGTGAACAAGTAGACAGTTTAACAGAGCCAAAGGAAGTACAGCAAACAAGGCAGGAATGTGCAGGAAAGATAAAGAAAACAAAGGGGGAAAAGGGGAAAGACAAGGAAAGAAAAGAAACAGATTAAATGCTGGTGTGATTGGTGGTATCATATGTAAATATATATGCATATGATTGCTGTCATTTTGTTTCCATTTGCTCATATCAAAGAGGTAAATGAATAACTTGTGCAATTTCTGTCCTGATAGACTAGCACTGTATAACAATGACAAGAAAAACATACGGCTAGGCTAAATATCCAAGCAATCAGCATAAAACATTAACTGATGTGAGCAAAGATGGCTATTTAAAAATCTGATATTTTAAAAAAAGGAATTTTCAGTTTCAAGTGTTGACATAAAAAACGTGCAAAAGTCTCGAGTTACCCATCATTATTTATATTTTGTTTACAAGGAGCCAGATAGTCTTTTTGCTGGATCGTTGCCTTGCAACAGTTAGGGCAACCTTACTCTAAACCTTGAGTTAATGCTTCCACTTACCTGTGAATGAGAATGTTACCTGCACATTCCCTGCCCTGGAGTGGTGAGCTTTCTTTGTTTGGACTGAGAGAGAGTCGAGAAACTGTGCAGAGCCATTGTGAAGTCTGCGACCACCACCACTATTCAGATAATTTTGTAAACTTTTATTATTCACTGTAAATAAATGCACGAGTGTATGTATTTTGACTTGGAGTCCTATGTAGGAGTTCTGCCTGTGTCCAAATCATGACATCTATAAAGATTCACTAAATCAGTGATAGCTTGACTTCCTGTTTTACTTTGGTAATCATTTGTCTCTCGTGTATTGTTTTTAGTCCTACTTCCTTCCCTGCCTCATTGTATTGACTGTCTGCACCTGTGCTAGTTTCCCCCAGTTACCTTCCCTAATTATTTTGTGTGTGTGTGTCTAAGTTTTCTCAGTTTGCCTGTGTGCCCATATCATGTTTCCCTGCCTGTATCTTTCCCTCTGTGTTTCCTGAGCTATCTGAATTGTGTTCCTCTATATTTTGGGAGCTTTTCTTCTTCTGTTATGATTTTGTGTTTTAGGACTTTAACCTGCCAAATAAATGGCTTGCCTTTTCTTAATGAACTCTGTCTCTTAGTGTGTCTGCATTTGGGGTGATGCAGCACCCGAGAGATGAATGTGGCACTTCGGTTCATCCAAATACTGCTCACCAAAGCCTCATTACAAATGCTTTCAATGGATGTGTGTCTTTCAATAAGCCCTTTTTTTTTAAAAGAAAGGAAATGGGGGGACAAGGTTAAGGTATGCCAAATCTCACAAAAACTAAAAAACAATGGTAACAGATTTAATGCATTAAACACAAATTTTAAATATTTGGTTCATCAGTATGGACTGTCATATTTTAATCCACAATGAAAAACATCTGGAAAGGATGTAATTGGTAACTGACTCATTATTCAAAATGACAATAAATAAATGATGACAATGATCCCAAACACGCTGCCAGTGCAGTAATAGCATACCTGGATAGAAAAGCACACAGTGGAACGCTATCAGTCATGGGCTAGCTTCGCCCAGAGCCAAAGAAGAGCTTTGAATGTCCTCCACAAAGCCCGGAGAACTATTCCTAAAGACTAATGAAAGGAATTACAAGTAAGTTTGCCTAATAGAGCTCAGGCTGTGTTGATGAATAAAAATGGTGATAACAAAAACTGACTTCCAAGCTTGTGAGAATTATATGCATAAAAACAGTTTCTGCCTTGTATACTGTATATCCATGTGTATTTGCATATGTTTCAATAAATCACTGCACCTTCTGTTTTCATAGCGAATTATCAAGAAATGAGGAGTTGCTCAGGAATTTTGCACAGTACTGTATAGTCTAGTGCTAGCAATACTATCAGTGTGCACTTTGGCTGTAATAATCAGTGGACACTAATGCATAACAAATATCTTCTGCATTATATATAACCATCTTAGTCGCTATTAATATTAATATTGATTGAGACAGCTTAAAGATTTTGCACCCACTACAAGTAGAATTTGTAAGAAATGTAGTGATGCCATATTTTGTAGGGGATCCATTTGTAAAAGGTTAATAAGCTGTAACAAAATGATTTATTAATGAAAAATACATCATTTACTAATGATTTACAGGTCAGGTAAAAGCCATTCATTAGTATAACATTTTAGTAGCCATGCCGATCCAGTATGGCATCTTCTTCATACTTTTGGACTTTATGACTCAACACTAGCCCGCTCCATTGAAAAAGGCCAGCAAGAATAGCAAAAAATAACAAATCTCAGAAAGGTTACTCCTCTGCTTTCCTCTGACATCCACACATATTCTCAAGCAGACATCCTTACCTTGCATTTAAGGGTTTTTCTTTTTTTCCTTTTTTTTTTTTTTTTTTATATATAATTCAGAATAAATAAAAGGTCTGGCACTCCTCTCCTGTCACTGCCCTGGTCTTAATCAGCGTGCCTCCTGCGGTTTTACTGAGAAATCGGGCTGCCTAGGCAGGCAATGATTGGATGCTGCCATTTCGTGGTTCTGCAGTGTTGTCTGAAAGACCTCAGGCATGACGGCTTCTCACAATCTTGGAGGCAATGTCAGAAAAGCAAGCAGCAGTGAGAAAGTATTGACAGGCAGCTAAATCTTTACCAAGTTCAGTTATTTTAAAGACTACTTGTTCACAAAAATGTGTCCCTGGCAGCAGTTCAATAAAACTGTAGTAGAAATAGATGTGCGCATTCAAGTCGATGAAAGAAAGAAGGCTGTTTGCGATGCAAGCGCAACTCCCAATAAGACATCAACCTGTTCATTCTGTCCCGAGTATATATTAGAAGTTCTCAGCTGCCCCCACAGGCCATGAAATGAAAATGTGGACTCAACCAGTTAAAGCTGGACTTCTTTTGTCACTAAGTTATTTCTCTCTTCATTGACTCTCCCCAGCTTTCATAGCCAGAAGTGCCTCTTTTTTGGATAGAGTTATTCATAAGACCAGGACCTCTTCGATTATTCTCAAGGAAAATGCAAGCATGGCCGTTAATCCGGCCTCAGACCAAGATTAACTCTGCTGCTGCCTCCAACTCTCCCTTTTGTTTGTTTGTCTATTTCACACATGCCCCCTTTGCTTATCTCCTGAAATGGTAAATGCCATTTGTTTTGTTCAAAGTAATTCGGGGTGTATTGGAGTGTGATTGTGTTCCTGAGAAGGGCTGCCAGGGCATAGATAAGCATGTCAGTACTACATCCTCTAAAATAAGGCTGGAGTCCAAGACCCTTACGTATCCCTACATTATGCATACAATGACGAATACGGCTGTCATATAAATGCATCAGCCATACAGTAAAGCTGGAGGTTATGATTGGATATTGAACATCTGTGTCCTTCCTGCAAGGGTGTCTTGAGCCAGCGTATAAAGTTTTGTAAGCTCAAGGCAGGATAATAACTTTCTCCTACTACTTCAGGGCCTCTTTATCATTTATTAATTTAATTAATTTTTTTTAATTAATTTTTTTTGTTTTGTTTTTTTTTGGATGATTTAAATATATATTTTCTTACATTTGATAGGCAAGTCTGAATAGTTACACTTTGTAGTCTTTGCTATTAAAAAACAAAACCCATCAGTGGTTCTCAAACTGTGGGATTGGCCCTGGTGTGGTGGGGCACAGAGGCACTTCCAGCAGGAGCAGAGGAAAAAAATGTTGACTGAAACTATGTTTTTTGTTTGTTTTATTTGAGCAAAAATTATACAATGAATGCTGATGCTGTCATGCTGACCTTTATTTCACTAAAGTTCAACTTGGATCCTTATTTTTTTTTTTTAATGTTAATGACTGCTAAAAAAAAGTGCTGAATTTGTAGCATGAACTTTCTTCCATTAATGTAAACAACACTCGCCTTTCTCACTGATTTTAATGTCAAATCCTGCATGTTTGGACATGTAGAAGGCATTTTACAAGTGTGAAATTACGCAGAGGGATATTTTTTGTAGCAGTAGTAGTTACAGCAGTAGTGCAAGTGTCGCTGTTTGTTTCATTCACATCTCCTGCATGGACCCCTTACACTCACTGGTTACCCAAACTCTTGTTGTTTATGATGACTCAGGACTTAGAGCCTACTATTCACAAGGTCAGTGGTTTGATTCCAGCTGTTGCATCCATATGTTCAAGTGTCCTTGAGCAAAATATTGATCCCTATCTATCCTCCAATGCAAGCATCTGAGTTTGCGAGTTAATGTGTCTGTGAATTCAGTTTAATTCAGAGTATAAAGTGCTTGGAGTGCTACATAAGAGTGAAGAGTAAAGCCATATATAAATTGCAATCCAATCCAGATTAAACTAGAAGATGGTATAACATTAACTAACCTTATAAACTTTTAGTTAGATTAGTTATATGATTTAGTCAACAGAACAAATAGCTAGGCACCACAGCAGTGTACTGGTGACCTCGCAGCAAAAATGTTTGAACCTCTCCAAAGACACACTTGTGAGGTTAATTGGTGATTCTAAAGTGGCTGTTGGTGTGCTGGTGAATGGTTATCTGTCTCTCTGTGCTAACCTGTTAAAAAAATTTTAAGGGTGTTCCAGCAAGAGAGTGCTTAGCCAAGGGTAAAGGAGTCTTCACGCGTCGAATACATGAAATTCACTGAATCGCGCAGAAACAAATTGGCACCAGATGAATAACAAATGTCTGAACCCAGCTGTATGCATCACAGTGTTAGCAGGGGGGTAGAAGGGTAATCCCTCGACCTGCACAGTATCCTGCAGATGAAACTGTCATCAGATCACTGGAGCAAAGTGTAATATATGTAATATAAGTTTTATTTTAAGTTTTATACTGATAAATTGGATTTACTTATTAGATTAGATGAAACTTTATTAATCCCTCGGGTGGGTTCCTCCGGGAAATTCAGTTATAGTTATAGTCAAACATATAAATCAAGAAAAGCACCTTTGGAATTTTTCTAGTGATTCTGTACTGAAACGGCTCTTTTCTAACAGTAAAATCAAGTCGGGATTTTTCACATTAAAACTCTGAAAGGACAAACATGCTCACATGCTCGTTTTTCCTTCACTGTAAGTACTGGGGGAAAAAAGACTGATGATTTTTTTTCTAAAGTACCTTGGATGAGAATCACCAAAAAAATTCCTATTCCAATATCATTTCAGTCATTTGGACAGTCTATTCAAAGGCATTTAACAGACCCAGTGAGTGGCATGGCATAGTATATTTAGAGGAACACACATCCATACTATAAAATAATACTATACTATAATACTATAAAATAAATACTTTAAAATGTTAAATGTAAGTATGCGTGAATCTAACAAATGTGTAAATGTTCACTTGCAAATATGGTGCATGTGGTGAAAATGAGCCTACATCAGGCACCATTCATTTGGCGCATCCCGACCAGAGGTTTGCTATCATTCTGATGAAAAATGACCTCATCTGTGCAAAGCCTTATCTTCCTCACTTGTGACCTGCACTTGCTCCCCAAACTCATTTACAGAAACATCCTATCATCTACCACCCGAAACCAGAGAGACAGAGAGAGACAGATGCTTGTTATAAAAGCCATAGTTATAGTTCAGTGAACTTCTATTGGCCCACTGAAGGTTTACAATTCATTTTCAACACAGAGTGAATTGTCTGTGTAGTTACATTATGATACCTATTCCTCTCATTTACTGTAGTAGGACCTACGATACAAAACTCAGCTAATGGTGCACATCCAATACAATTAAATGAGAATAAATGAACAACCCCTCCTTCTAAATGTATTCTGCAGAACTGCCTAAAGGCCTGGATTTGTATCTGACCAAATATATAATTTTTAAAGTTCACAGAAATCCGTCTGTACTTATGGTGACAATAAAGTTATCTAAAAGAGTCAAATTACACATAAGTCAAATGTCACATAGAGACTCTTTGTTGTCAAATTTTTAATCCATTAGAGTACTTTATTTTGATCACCTTTGAGATGTCTCTCCTCCTTCACTGAAGTCCATCTGTTAGCATTGTTTAATTGGACATATGTGAAAAGGAGCACACCTGTTTATCTAAGACCACACAGCTGACAATGATATTGTTGTAAAAAACCGAAGGTACTGTATTTAAAGCTGAGCGGTACAAACCTGGAGACGGCCATAAATAAAAAAAATAATTCTTTGATGAGCACGGAGAAGTTTGGAAGAACCAGGACCGTTATCTGATCTTGCCACATAAACAAACTGACCAGTCCAAGGATGAACTGCCATGGTGAGAGAGTGACCAAGAACCATCTGATCACCAATTTCCCTGCCTTGACCATCTGCTCAGGGTTGTTATGTTCTAAGATTCAACGACTTATCTTGTGAGATCAGTAAAATGTCTATGTATCTATATTACTCTGGGTGAGGGTCAGATTTTCTCAGAGAAGCTTCCAGAAAAACAGTAACCACTGGGACACTTCACTGATCAGATGCATGAAAAAAGAGTTTTCTCTGGTTTTATTAAGCAAAGAACTGTAAGTGTTGTGACATGAAGAAACTACCCAATGCCATACCAAAGGTTTTTCAGGGACAGTCAGGGTGGTCAGGGTTGAGGAAAAGTTGAACTTGACATCAGACTTGCCTCGAACAGAATAACAACCCTGAGCAGATAGTGAAGACAGCAGCTGGGCTTGTTAAGGAGCTGCCCCACGAATGTCTTCGACTGGCCCACTCAAAATCTAATCAACTTTTAGGGAGACCAAAAAGTGTCTTTTCACAGATATACTATCCAACCTGGTGAAAAGTGAAAATCCTATCGTCCCATACCCAAGAAGACTTGAGATAGTAATCAGACTCAGGGGTGTTACAACTAAATACAGAGTCTGAATATTTATTTTTCATTATTAATAGAATTGCAAAGATTTCAAAACAATTATTGTGTTTTATTATGTCATTATGGGTTTTAAAATAAAATAAAGTAATTAATTTAAATAATTCTAGAGCATTATAGGCTGCGTTATAGCAAGACTCAAAGGGGTCTGATCATTTTATGAACACACCTGAAGTTGTGTTTTTTTTGCCTCTGTGTTGTTGTTTTTCTTCCATTCCATTTTTGTTACCTACAGTCTTTTCAAACCCCACGTTTTTCACTCTTTTGTGAATGCTCTTAACTTTGTTATTTTCAGAGACCATTGTCCACACCGGCCATCAATCCCATGTTTGCGTTTAATGCTCATCTGTGGGCTGCTTCAGCCCCAGATGTCTTCAGAACAAATGAACATGTGCAAACACAGAGAGAAGGACGATCAAAAGAAAAATAAACAGGTTTTGACCACAGAACAAAATGGAGCCACAAAAATAGCAGCATGCAGACTGAAAGAATGACGGACCTTGTTTTACTTATTCTAATAAAATAATTATTATAGTGAGAATGCGACGTCTCCATATGTGATTATTTTTATTGTGAGTGTTGAAGCTCAGGGATTACATATGGCTACAATGCAGTTATAATATTGTGGCTTGAACAGTTCCGATTTTACCTAGCTGTAATAAAACATATTCAGTTGTTTAGGCACAAACTATATTTCCAGTGTATTTACAGCGTGACGATAACTGAAAATGTCAATATGATGCAAATTTTTATCCAGTAAATACATCTTATTAAAAAGTTTGTCCAAGGTATCTCAATATAAAGTAAATTGTGCAGCCCTGGACTTTCAAAGCAGTCACTTTGAATAATCCAAAGCCCCATCCTCTTGTTTAAAAGCCGATGCATCTGATTTACATTTAATTTGCATATATCTTTGTTTTAAAACATACTCATTGTGGTTATGGGTGACCAGTCTCAGATTTTCAGTTTTTAGCTATTGTTTTCCTGACACTGTGGTCTCTTCAGCTTCAACATACCGAGTCACCTGACAATAAAACTTAGACCTTGTAAAGGATTTTTTTTTTTTTAAGTGATGGGCTTCTAGGGAGAGGAGTCAACTTGAGTTCCAGATGGCAGCGCTGATATGAGAGTTAAAGACCATTTTTAGGTTGACTGCTTTCAAGAGCAAGTGACCCTAGACAGTGTTTTGCATGAAGAGATGTGCCAGGTTATGTCACATGCAACACACCAGCTGGACTGCAACCTTAATAGGACACCATGAGGGCTCGCCATTGCCTTGAGGTCTGCCTCAGGGCATTGTCTGAGCCTAAAGGGACTTAAGCACTGCACTGACTTTTGTGGCCGTAGCTGTATTAATGCTGAACTCAACTGTTTACTTTTTCGGGCATTTTAGCATTATTTTGATCAGCTAAATTGCAAAGTAGCCCCAAAGGCTTTGGACAAAGTTTTGGTTGGAAAGCACTCTTTCTGCTGCAGTTGTACGATTCAGGAAATAGGTTGTTTTTGTTTTGTTTTTTTACACATACTGAGTCTCCTGACTGTTAAGAATTGACCTATGACAGTGCCCTTATGTGATTAATCTCACCTGTGAATACTCGATCTGCTGTTGTTGCACTAGTTGCATAAATGTCTTTGTAGGTGAAATCGCAAAGCTGTAAACACAGCTCGCTGCAACAGCACAAACCAAATTAGTTAGGGATGCAGCAGAGGAGAGGATTGGAGTTGGGGCGCGGGCTGTTTTCAGTTTAATCAATCATTCCCACTGAAATCCAACTTTGGAAGAGGGGGAGGCGAGCAGTAGAGGCTGGGAATATGTGGTGTTTTGCTAGGAAAAGGAATCTCACTTTTTCCCCTTAAGGAGCTGCACTGAGCCAGCTCATTTTTCACCTGTGTGCGGCTCATTCATTCATTAGGCAGAGAGATAGGGACGTATACAACCGATCTGTGGAGCTGCTTCGTTACTCTCTGAAGCTGGGCAAAATCGGACCACGCTGTGGAATATTTAACCCCCCTCCCCCGCGTGCTTCCTCCTCTTCCTCCTCCCTGCCATGGGAACGACGTGTGTTCAACAGGGTTTGGGTCTCTGCTCATTATAGAGGCATGATCATAACTCAGTGATGGGTGCTTGCTACATGCTGAGAGAGCAGCACTTGCAAAGGCAAAGATATGCTGATCCAGTGAAGGCACTGCTGCCCTGAAGAGATAAATGAGAGATGTGGTTTTGACTGAAACGTGATCACGGAGGAAGACAGAACACCTTTCCATAACGGCATGTATCCACTGAGATGTTCTTTCCAACCCTTTAAAGAACAGATTTATTAAAGTTGGCTCAGTTCCCAGAATATCCCAGAATAAAAATAGAGGATTATTCTTTCCAATGTATTCAGTTTGTATTGATTAGCACACTGAGACAGCTTTATTACTTATGCATTTGGTGGTCAAAGGTCTCTCGATTAGCCTCCAGTGCATTAGAACAATGAACATAGCTGCAATGTGGCTATTAGGCATATCCACATCCATTACAGCGGGTAATATGGATGTCTTTACTGCCTCCTTTGGGAACTTGCACTCAGATTTTATATTGCAGTTTGGTAATTGCCCACTGTTTCTAGATAATTCTTTATAAAAAAAGTAGGAAGCAAAATAATATGAAGTCCCTTCTAACAGGTAGAAATCTCCAGCAGAACCAGGCTCAGGGAGGGGCGGCCATCTGCCGTGATCGGTTAAGGTGAGGGGAGGAAAATGGAACAAAAGACAGAGCCAGAGATTAATAATAACTAATAATTAAATACAGAGAGGTGTATAAACACACACTGGGTGAGAAAAGTGACTGAAGAAGAAATACTCAGTGCATCATGGGAATCCCTTGGCAGCCTACACTTATTGCATCGTAACCAAGGGAGGATTCAGGGTCACCTGATCCAGCCCTAACTATACGCTTTAACATAAAGCAAAGTTTTAAGTAGAAACAGTGTCTGTCACATGTGTTACTACAATCATCATAATTATAGTTCCTACAATTACAATAATTATATACTATAATGTGTACTAGCACATTATAAACTCTTCATTAATGAATGAATGGTAAGTTTATAGTTAAGGAAATGTAACACTGTAATTATAACCATGTTTACTAACAGGTTTATATTTCATTTATGGTTATTATAAAATGTTTGCTTATGAAACTTTGTAAACATTTTAGAAGTGCTGTGTAGTGCAGCCATAAACACATTCATAACCGTATCTGGCATTTAATTTAACAATAGTGCGAGTGGGCTGGTGGGGTAGCGATGGTGTAAAGCAAAAATCTGTGAACCTGTAAACTGACATTTGCTTTTGGTTTCACTGACTGTTTAGTTCTGTTTTCACTATACAAAACTATTTAAATAGATCGAAGAAACGGCAATTTAGCTGAAATATGACAAGTTAGGAATGAGTTCAAGAGGCACTATTTGACTCACAATACTCACAGGAGTGAGGACTTCCTCACTGACGAGTTGTAAAACTCTTATATAAAAGCACAATTGGCAAATAATAAACAGTTATGCTCATGCATGCATTATCACTTACTAGCTCTGGCATAGTTCAAAATACAATATATAATTCATACATTATGTATTCATTAAATTAATATTTTTAATTAACCAACTAAAAACATAAATAAATTATAGTTCATGTGTAAAGCCAGCATGTTCAGTTCAGCACCCAAACTCTAAATATGAAACCATGCTGTTTTAATAGCTGCTGTATTCAAGTTTAGTTTTATCATGCTCAAATAATCAAGGTCTTTCCTGAAAAACATGCTTTCTGAATGGAAGCGTATGTTGTTCTAAAACCTGTATATACCTTTCAGCATTATGTTGCCTTTCCAGATGTGCAAGCTGTCAAATTGCTGAACACTCATGCAGCCTCATACTATCAGAGATGCAGGCTTTTTGAACGGAGCACTGATACCAAGCCAGATGGACCATCTCTCCTTTAGTATGGAGGACGCAGCACCCTTTTTTTTTTCTCAAAAAGAATTTCAAATTTCAGCTCATCTGATGACAGTTTTCACTTTAAATGAGCATTGGCCTAGAGATTTCATGTGTTCTTCTTTGCATACGCACGCTTTAACCTGCATTTTCAAATAGTTCAGTGAACTGTGTACACAGACAGTGATTTCTGAACGATTTCTTGAGCCTGTGTAGTGATTTCCATGAAAGAATCGCGCCTGTTTGTAATGCAGAGCTGTCTGAGGGCCTGAAGATCACAGGCATCCATATTGATTTTTGGCTTTGTCCCTTGCTCACATAGAATTCTCCAGATTCCCACAGTTTAGTTTTTTTTTCTTATTTTGTTTTGCTTTTCAATTATATTATGTAATATGAATGATTAGATATTCCAAGTGTTCACAACTTTATGTCGAGGAGCATTCTGAAATGGTTGACTCAGATTTTTGCAGATTGAACTTCTGTCCATTTTCACTTCTGAGAAACTCTGTCTCTCAGATATGCTCTTACTTAATCATGTTATTGAGCTGTTACGAGTTAACCTACCTAATGTTCACTATATAAATAGCATTCATTTACTCTACATGTTAATGTAATGTTTTATTGATATTTCATCCTCCAGCCCTGCAAACCCTTGGCATTATCTCAATGAACTTGTGCAACTTGTTTAGTCACCTGAAATGGTTTTCACTTCACAGGTGTGCCTTGTCAGGGCTCTTTTATCGAATTCCTTGCCTTCTTAATAGGATTTGGACCATCAGTTGTGTTTCGTCTTGATGCATGCGCAATCATCCAGGTAAGTAAAGACATCAGTTGTGTTGTGCAGAAGTCAGGTTGGTACACAGCTGACAGCCCTATTTGACAACTGTAAGAATTCATATTGTGGCAAGAACCAATCCTAAGAACCTAAGAAAAGAGAAATGACGGTCCAAGAACTAAAGGTCAGCAAGTCTGGAAAATTGCTAAAACTTTGAATGAGTCCCAAAGTGCAGTTGCAAAAACCATCAAGTGCTACAACAAACCTGGCTAACATGACGACCACCCCAGGAAAGGAAGATCATGAATTTTCCCTACTTTGTTTTCTGTTATGATTAATAGACTGTGCATAAATTATACAAGTGTCTAATATTTTTTTCATGAAGTTCCCCAATAAAAGTGTTTGAGTCTTATTAGTCTCTAAAACATTAAAACTTTCTGTGTATATGTGAACGTTTTCATATTTACTTAATTAAAGGCATATGAATAAACCACTGCAGGTGTTGGCTTAGACAGCTCCGACAAGTCTGAACACATTATTTCAAAGAACACATTGTTGTTCAAGTAATACTGGCAAAAACTGGGAGAAAAAGTTCTTTTTTCAAATTTCCACCACTTATTTCAGCAGATAATGGCCATGGAGGATCTCTGCTCTGCAGTGACTGCATATAAGCAGGATGCCAAGGTGAAAGCAGGCTCGTGGCAGGACTGGCTGGTAACTTGTTGACATCTGTCATATGCATTTGTTTGTGGAACAAGGCTTTGCCACAGGAGAGACAGATACTCTCCAGAGAGTGACTGAGCACAAAGCCCACTCTTTTTCTGAAGAATGAGACACAGGTCTGCTGATATACAGACTCTATACCTGCACATATGGCTGACTCGTGGACGGAAAGCGAGGGCAGCTCAGTTATTCTGAGATGGTCTCTTTATCTCCTATTACCGAGTGATTTCTGGGGATTTCATTGTAAACGAAAGCACAGCAATGATTTATCTCTTTAGACTGCCGTGATAAATGATGCTTCGGTGTAAAAATACTATTTGTGTAATTGGATCATTCTTTGGCCCCTGTTCCATAACTCCTCCGTCAGGCTGCTGGTAGAGTTATGTGCACTAGTGGCAGGTAATGTTTTTCATTATATGCCAGGCCAGTTTTATATATAGAAAATGGGTAGGAAGGGACTGCGTCTAGCCTGCAGACATTTGCTTGGTTAGTCCCTGTAGGTGCATTCAATATTGATTGCTTGAGAGTAGAGCGCTATCCTCACAGAAAAGCTGCATATGTACTGTACGCGCAGAGTGGAGATACTTGGTGTTCTCGCTTGGCTAAATTTAGAAGGCAAAGCAATACTCAACATGACAACCTCCAAGCAGAGGTGCCATAGAGTACACTTTATAGCTATGGAGACACAAACAAACACAACTCCATCATAGGCCTTTGAACACAAAGTAAAAAAAACAAACAAAGACTTGAGCTTTGCTTTCATCACACTCAGTATATATTTTAAGTCTAATTGGTTTTCAGCTGCTGTGAAGGTAATGCCCTCTGCAACTACTTCAGCGCGCATGGTGACAGGGTTGGTGAGGTGAATAAATTAAAGCATGAAGATGCACCTCCTAGGAAATGTTTGAGGGTTCCAAGGCTGTTATGTAAACAGCCTGTCGGTTGATTTCAGACGTCTGATAGCAGCTCACTTCCTCAGATAAGATTTCCCCGAGCCTCAAGAGAAAATCGTACCTGCATATTTATCTGTCCATTAGTCTCTGTCTCTCACCTCATCATCTTCCATCTCCAGGTATCAGTTACACCACAGAGCATGGTAAATATTTGAGATTCCCCCCTGCCAATGAATCAAGTCTCATTTTCAGAGTAGGTGGGCATATTCTGGAGGAAAAAATGACAGTGTTTATCTCCATTTTCAGTGCTCTGCTGCATGATGGGCACACTCTATAATCTAACAGATTAATTCAAGGCAAAAGTTCCCGATTTGCATTCCTGAGGTTAACTCTCGTCTCATCCGATTTTCCCTTTGAGCTTTGATGAATCTGCGGCTGAATAGTAATATTTTTTTTTCTTTTTTCACGCAGTTAATGTTGGATTAAATGAAAGAGTTGTCAGTTTTGAAGAGCTGGTAGTTTTTGGCTGTCAAAGTATCCTGCATGGTTACTGCCATGCTCAGCAAGCGATTTTTCTAATCAGCACATCTCACATGAAAATAATTAAACCAATCTCTTCCATATGCACTCAATCGTGAAAAGAAAAGACATGAATGTGAAAAACTTGCTAAGCCCGGTTGGCTCATCTGTGTTACAGAGCTTGAATAAACAATATGGAGTTTGGACAAATCACCACTGATCTCAACGCACAGTATATTTTTGTGTTGTTGTCTTAGGTGACACTAAAACAATACTTTAGAAATGTGTTTGTAAAGACCTTCTTTGAGGTCTTAATTCTTCTGTATTTTTTCTCATCCTCAGATGAAGCCTTTGTAATATTTTTAATTCTTTTTACAGTATGAATGGTGCCATGCAAATACATTTTTGTGAACAATTTTTAGGCACCACAGCTGAATCTGGGTTTGTCCTGGCATGAGATAAGCTGGATACTTACATATAATAAGGATGCTCAGTGGAAACCCACAGAGCAGGCGAGAAAAAAAACCCTGGAGAAATGCATCAAGTCAGAGGAAAAAGTGTTTGGTCAGCAGGAATAAAAACGCCTCTGATTTTCTTCTTTTACACGCTCATTTCCCTCTCCTCAAGACCCAGTTCAGGCAACATTTAGCAAAACCTGTCATTAAGGAAAGCAGGATTTCTAAAGCTGTAACTCACCCAGATTTTGCACGGTGTTTAGACTGGGCAATTTGAGTGATTCACAGTTGAACAAGGAAGATGGGAAGAAAACAGCCTTCATACCTGGGGCAGCAGCCGGTCTTCTGCCCACACAGGTAATTACAATTATGTAAATGAAGCACACAGTCGAGGCCTGGAACAAAAGCAATGCCACATATGCAAACTGAGAGCCTGACGCCGGCTCACCTGTACATGCAGAAGCAGGTACATCCAGCGAGGCAGATTAATTATCATTTTGTCGGAATAAACAATTAGAACAGCCTCTGCAAAATCACGAGCCTTTCTCTGGGATCAAAAATCACTCTGTGAATGGCTTGCAATCTTCTTTTTCTTGTTTCAGTATCCGACTGCAAGATTGCTTTAGCAGGAAACTGAAGGGTGGGAGTGGTGATTAAGAGGAAAAAGAGAAACCTGGCAAGGGGTGATGAGTTTTGGACAGGAACCTGATGAGGCTCAGGTGATGAAAGGATGGTGTTCTCTCTAATTCATTAGTGGGCTAAAGCAAGATGCAATGAGGTGTTCTCTGATGGCACCATTGAGCACGAAGCGTGAACATGCTGAATACAACATTCGGTCACACTACCACTTTTCAGTGCTACATTTGAAGTCTGTTTGTAAAGCACAGCCATTAGGCCTAAATCCCTTTGTTGCATTCACTCCCGCTGAGGCCAGTGCTTATGATGTGAGGTGTGTTCACATGAATTATAAGAAGATGCGTGAAGGTTGCTCTCCCTTTCCTATTGTTTTTGTATGAGTGCACCTGATTGGATGAAAGAGTCCTATGGGCCAACATATATTTTGCTTTAGAACTAATAGAGAACTACAACTTGCATTCATTCTCTGACAGCAAAAAAATGACATTGCCTTCCTGTTTTTACTCCAGTTTGAGTGAACCATCAAGTAGCCATAAAAATGTTTAATGTTTGGTGTTACGACCCGGCTCAAAAGCCGCAACATAAAAAAAGATGAATACCAGAGTGTTAGTGAGAAGAGGTTTTAATCCTAAAATGGCAGAGCAGGCTGGCTGAACACGGCTGGTACCACCAAGGCACAGCTAGTGAGGCTCTTTGAAAGCCTGCCTCAGGTATGTTTTTATCAACACCTGACTAGGTGTGGCCAATTAGCACCAGCTGAACACACTGAGGAGATTAGGGGCTACAGAGGGACGTAACACCTCCCTCAAAAGTGTTCCTCTAGGACCCCTAAATTTCTTATATGCCCCCCTGAAGCCTTCAGGTCCTTGACCCACAAACCTGAAATAAAAGTAAAAGCTAACAGAAGCACAGTGTTCACATTATAGTTGGCATCTTTAAGCATGGATGCCCCTGCATGAGGATTTGAACACACACAAAAAGTAACATGTGACCAACACAAAGGAGCACAACAGTCACAAACTCAAAATGATTACTTGACCTGCTACAACACAAAACCAAAAGTAGCAACAAATAACCACAACCAAGTGATCTGTTGTCTCCACCACACAAATGGTCACATACAAGTGGCCTCATACCACAACAAGTTACTTTAATCCACAAGGTTCAGTAAAGCAAGCATACTAGTGACCAACCACAAAATGGAGAGCTATGGCCACACAATGATCACATCAAGGGTGGCTCAGCACCCCTCAGTGTTATTGCCATCACCTGGCCAACAACACTCACAAGTGATCCAACAAAAGTAGCCATATTCCCCACAACACTAAAGGTCACAGCACAAAACACTCACCTCATGAGGATCTCATTAGCATCCATCAACACTGACATATTAGATGCACACACGGTGTACACACTACGCCAACGTAAAAACGACCTACCTGCCTCAGCTACAGGAGCTTAATTAACGAATGTCTTAATCCCCTGCCAAGTTTGGTGCCGCTGATTCACACGAGCAACTCCCAACCTAAAAACAATAAAGCCCTAACTTCACCTACCTAGTCTTCAGTGGTGTACCAGGCTTTAAACGCAAACTTACACAGAAAGTGAGTGAGACGCACAGAAGTGATGGATCCTATGGACACATAACCCGATTCCTTCAGATTCGGCAACTGTTTGTCACAAACAATGCCTGTTAACTCTATTTTTGACATTAAGCTGCATAAAGAATATAAAGAGGACAGGAAGTCACAGAAACACTGCTGGTGGTTGCTGATTTTCAAAATAAAAGACCATGCACACTGTATGCTGTGCTTCTGAAATTCAGAGTGATTCGAAGCAGAAGGGAACAAAACTACATCAGAGATGCAACATTGGAGGCATGCATCCAGTGTATTCCCACGGTAATAGAGAACATAATGTAGGCCAATTACATCCCAGCAGCTGAGGTACAATATTCCTGGAGCATCTGAAGAGGGAAAAATCATTCAATTATTGTGATATATCATTGTGATATATTATCAGCCCAGCTTTACAGTATCACAGCATTCAAAATATAAATATGACTAAAAACAGCGTCCGTGTAAGCACTAAAGCATTATACTGTGTCTATACAGTAGGTATAACTTTTCTCATTCATTGGAACTGAGGTACACTGAGATGTATTAAATCTGTACTGTCACTTGTTACTATGAGACAGCAAACTCTTATACTGCAGGATCACATTTCATTTCTCTATAACTGATGCCTATTGAAGCTGTCAGGATTTCAGATCCCAAACCAAAATGATTTCTTACACTTTTTGTCCGATGATTTTGTATCATGGTTACTTCTTTAGCGCAACTTCCTGCTGAGACTAACCCTACTGATTTACTGGGTAACAGAAATCAGACACAGGATTTTAGGAAAAATCCCTGCATGAGCTCAAGGCACAGCTTGCTGCGCTCATACACGGGGGCTTTTCAAATTCAAGCTGATGGTTACAAATTGAACATTTATTTTTTTTCTCTCTTAATTGTAAGATTTTCAAATTTAATTAAAGCATTTAAAGCAACTTCTGACAATATACTTTTTCTTAAAAATGTCACAGTTGGAAAAACAGATATTACCATCTGACTGCCTTTCCTGTGTTGCCTATAGTACATAGATTCTTGCTGAGTATTCAGCTGACTGCTAATGAGCCCATCTCCTGTTAATTTAATTTAGAGCGTGGGCTCTTCCATGTAGCCACCACTGTTTCTGCTGCAGGGCCTTTAATCCCTGCACAATTAATCTCTGGTCTGCTGTTGGTGTGGCACCTTTGTTACATCCTGTCTTTCCTGTCTTACATCCTTGTGTTTTCTTGTAACCCAATGCATTAAAATTTACACAATTAAGTGGTCAGGTAACTTCCCCAACAAATACAACAATAGATAACGAGGATCATCAGGCGATCCACACCAAAACTGTTAAAAGAAGCACTGTGTACTACTCGGTGTGTATAATTTCCTGGTAGAGATGCAATAGGATGTTGCGAAAGGCATTTCATTGTTTTTAATGACACTGACTCTTATTGTGAAAGTAATGATCCTTATCTACTGATCATTTTCATTGTCAATGGCATTGTGTCTTCAGCATGCCTGTGGATTGTTGAATAATCAGCCAAAGTGGACTCAATGTGCATCACCTTGAAAAATAACAGCTGAGCTGGAATACGAAAAGAAGGTCAACACGCATTCTCATTTTCCTTCTCATATTAGAGTAAATGATCAAAAATGTGAAATTTAGGTAGTATTATCGATCATAATCTGTCTGCCTGAACCAGAAATCACACATCCATCCTTTTCTCCTCCTTATTTTCAAGGCAGAGCTGTCGCTTTGAAAAAAAAAGCACAAGAATGAAAAGGCAAAATGTAACTGCACTTTTAGAAAATCCCATTTTCTGCATCATTTCCATATATTTCCAAAAACAATCATAACATCACAGATATATCACAGATTTTTTCTGGCAAGGCTTTACTGTTTCCAAACAGGGCAGCTTCATATCCTGAAATTGCTACTATTTCATTTTGCTGCTACATCAGTCGCGCACTGAAAAAACTGAGTTGATATTTCTTTTTGGCGTCATATACTGTTGTGTTCGCAGCCACAAAGGGATTGATGTCTTAACTGATGTGAAACTCGTTGTTTCGTGCAATACAAAGTTCATCCGCTGTGCCGAACAGTGTGGTGGAGATGTGCTTTGTCCTCAAGTGGAGTGCATATCCTAAAGGCGTGTGATAAATCTCTCTTACAAGAATCACTTGAGCCTTGGATACAATTTATGCCTTTTTGTTTTGTTTGTTTGTTTGCTTGTTTTTTTCTGTTTTTAGAGATCAACAATCAAATCCTAAAAACAGAAGATCCCACTTCTGTAGCTGTAGAGGCGACTTTGCCTCTTTTCAGACCTTATACATTCATTTGAATATATGCAAAGAAAAGAAGTGACTTATGGAAATTGTCCGTGCCTTCTGTCTTTCTTTTCTGATCTCCCTTTGGGGTGGGGGACTGTTAACAAAGCCAGAATGAATGCTGCTGAAGTGAGAAGGAAATGTTAATGCATGAAATCCTTTTTCGGCTCCCCTCTCTCCATAATGCTTCTCAATTTGCTCAAACTTTTCTCAAAGAAATTGGGTGATTTTCATTTTGCTCTTGAGTGAGGAGCTTGGGGAACATGCCTGTGTTAATCTCTTCAGGATTCCCTCTGTTTAACCCCTCACTGAGACATACTGACAAATGGGTTTTTCTTCTTCCTCTGTTGCGCTGAAATAAATCATTGCACCCGAGAAAACCAGAGTGGAGTTATTATTTATCCTTGGATTAATTTATTATCTCTAAAGCCAATTGTATTTCATTGCCTTCTCGTATATACCTGTTTCGTTATGGCCAAAAGTATTTTACGGTGAACCGCTACAGTTAGCGTCCTGTGTACTGCATGGTGTGGACAGGCTGATCAGCTATGTCATGTGACTTAATGTGACTTGGCATTAACAATGGTCCAAAGTGACAACTGTGGTTGTTTTTGTCGTGAGCTTGATACTATTCATTAATGACAGGACCAACAATCCAAGCAACAATATGTCCCCTAAAGCTCCTGTAGTAGAGCGCTGAGGGGAGGGAATGATAAAGTGTGAGAAGGACCCAGGGGTTTTGAATAAAAAGAGATAGAGGAAAAAGTGAAAAAGAGAATTCCACCCATGATGAGAACCACAGCTTGGGGCGCACATCGCTCACATGTCCACCAGAGAATGAAAGTGCGGCCGCCTGATTTGTGCCTAATAAAGTTGTCAAATCCTATCAAGACTCACATCTACCATATAAAGCACTGGCCCCCAGTCAGAGCTAGTCAGGGGTGATCAGGGGTAGCCGGTAGTGGACAAAACCTCATAGTGATAGATGATGTGATAGCACTGCCTTATGGAAGTGGAGGCCAGATGATAGAGGGTGAAATGGGTGAACAATTGACAGCCACGGGTGTTTCTGCTCAATTTATTAGGAGCTGTAAGCATCCAAGAATTATAGTGATGATCCTAGTCTCCTGGTAGCAAATTCATCACAGACTCTGTGAAATGAACAAGTCTTGGAATATATTTTCTTCACACCTCAGTGCCTGAAAGCCCACGCTCACAGTGGCTGATAGGTTGGCATGAATGTGGTACACATCAGTGTGCCTCTGCTTGCAGACAGGTCCTGTTCTATGCCTTCCCTATTTCCTCATGCCCACACTCCCATTAAGGAAGGCTGTATCTATGGCCTGACCCCTAGGGGGAGGCAGTGCATGGTGTCAGAAGAAGCAGCACATGTCTGCCCACAGAGGACACACTGACCACTCCCTGTAACAATGACGAGTCAGCCTCAGATAGATCAGACCAAACAGGATATTTAGAGAATTAGCTACTAGTGGTCACCATTTGACCCCGAGGGCATCAGGATCTTAAAAGCTTCAGGTCCTCTTTAAGATCATTCAATCACAGTTCTAAGGTAGACTTTTTTTTAGAAAACCACTGACAGCTGAAGTGAAAATGTTGCTTTTTAATATTAACTTTAACAGTCAAATGTTTCCACAGGTTGCCTGTTGAAAACTACAACCTAGAGCTGTTATGCTATTAACTATCTAGCATGACTACCCATTGCTCATACAGTAATATTACTTTATCTCTGCATTGCAGACTTTGACAGAGATTTAATTTCTCTTGAGATTGCACTCAATAGCTCATGGGTCTACCAGATGGAAAATTATGTACTACTAATGTTTCCTCTGCCCCTAAAACACAACACGCTCTCCCGCAGTTACCAGTTTTTATTAGTCTTCCAAACTGCTTTTTTTCTGCTTCACAAATTCATCCGAAAGAGTTTTGCCTGAACTCCCTTTATCAAAAGTTTTCAAATTGTGAAGCTGAAAAACCAGATGATGCTCACCCTTTCTGTCACAATACATTCCCAGTTTACAAACCCGATTTGCTCCATGTGCAATATCTGAGAACAACAGGGCAGCTGTGATTGAGAGGGTTGTCTGAGGTCTAAATCAGTCTAGGGTGGCACGTTACAGGGAGTTAGGGAAATTGCTTTCATCTCTAACTTGGTGATGGTGTTTTTTTACATTAAATCTGTGATGAGACACACATATTATAACTTCAGATTCACAAAATGAAACAAAAAGTATCCTGAAGTTGGGAGAGTTGTATAAGCTACTGGATCATTATTTTTTTATATATTCATATGTAATATAACTGATAATAAAAAAAATACCCGAAAGCTGTAATAAAACATATAAAAATAGTATACCCTTGAGCTGAAATATGAAGTTTCTGCCTAATCATGTACAGGTCCACTAGTGCTGCCTCAACATCTCTAATCTGTGTAGGCAGGGGAAAGACCTCTGGGGGGATTTCTACATCAGGAAGTCAGCAACAGATCGTTTAGGTGTAGCCCAAAAGCCCATTTGGCTTGATATAGCTTGATTTGATTAGGATATGGTTAGCTTGGAAAGCACGATGACTTTGGTCTTTCTTTCTCAAGCCTTTCCTGAACAGTTTTTGTAATTTGATTGGGTTCAAAGTCATGGTTGAGGGACAAACTTGGTCCAGTGAGATTGCCATGTGGGTTTGCTTGGTAAGCTACAACGTTTACGATCAGTACCCAAGGTTACACAGATGACCATACTGCAGCAGCTTCCAGTGCTATTTATTTCAGCTATCAGTTGTTTTAGTATCTGTTTGGCGCAATGAGTAATCTGTAGATTAACCAAGGAGAATTTTCTCTGGCTCACAATGTAACTGCTTTGGCTGCCTTTTAGCACTCTCATTAACATTGTTTCTAACAGCAGCAGGTTGACTTTTTCAACAAAAACAAAAAAGATCAAATGAACCTAAATACATTTGCAGCACCAACGAACTTTAAACATTATCATTAGCTGGTGATTGAAATCCGTGTGTGAAATTTGACACCATCCCAAGCTTGTTCAATCAAACTAACACACAAATACAAAACTGTTGTCCTAACCGACCTATCACATTGAACACTGAGTTTTCAGATGAATATTATATTTTATAATATATTTAAACATTGAGAAACATTTTTTAGTTTTTAGTTATGTATACCTAAAGCCATCATTATTATTATATTACTATAATATATAGTACATTTTTGAGGAGCATTCAACTTGCAAGGGAATTTCGCAGATCTTACAAGCTTATTCAATTCAGGTTTATTTCTATAGTGCCAAATCACAACAAAAACCACCTCAATGCACTTTATACTTTAAGGTAAAGACCCTTCAGTATTCTGGAGAAAACCCTAGCAATCAAATGGCCCACCAGGAGCAAGCACTTTGTGATAGTGGGAAGGAAAAACTCCCTTTGAACAAGAAGAATCCTCCAGAAAAACAAGAAGGAGCCAGCCATCTTTTACAAGTGAATGAGGATGATGATATGAAGCTGATGCCTAAGTTCAAGAAGGAAGATTTGTCATCACTCATCTGCCTGCTTTCCTGAGTTCAGCTGACTATCGCTTTCCCACGTTGTCAATCTCAACACTGACACCATTACTCTAGTCCCGTCATCTTCTTGCTTGCCTTTCTTGAGCCAATCAGCCTCCACTTTGGTTTAAATCTGTGCTCTCCGTCATTCTCCATTTTCAGATTCTCTTTCGTGCAACCCACTTCCTCTATGAACCACAAGTAAGCCTGCAATCTGAGAGTGAAGTGCTCTGTTAGCCTAATATACTACGGTATGGTGTGGTATGGTCTTTAAGACATGATGGGGCTTGAGCCCTGAGATAGAAATAAACTCATCAATTATATACTACAAGGACTATTGAGGATGAGTGTGACCTAATGTTTAATCATCCACATTTCATTATTTTGCTCTTTGTTACAGTTACAACATTAACATTTTTCTTCCTTTATGATTTTTTGGTAATTCAAATTATTTTTGCTAGTATTTTGTTAATTTTTTGGTGGTTAGGGAGCAAGCACAGTCTCTAGGGGGTTGTTGTCTTGGGAGTTGCGGTGGCCATTCTGTTGGACTGAATAATGAAAATTTCTGATTCTGATTTTAAAGTTGTTATTGAAATGTGTTGCTGGGTTTGTTGGTCAGTGCCTATTGTAAGAAGTAATTAGATTGGAGGAACAATTCTGAGAATAGCTTGGACCTGGAGGACATTAAATACAGTTTTCAAAAAAAGAGAGAAAAAGAGCGAGAAACAAAAATCAGCATGAACTTAAAGTGCCACGCAAAAGTTTTGAGCAACCCATTCTAACACACTTGAAATTCAGTAGTTAGTATGAGCACCTTTATTCTCCAACACAACCAGAAATGTCTTAGACAAGCTTTGTTGTAATTTCCTCCAGAGGTCTTCTGGGATGTTTTCCATGTTTGAAGAACATTCCAAAGCTCCTCTTTGTGTTTTGGTTGCCTGTATTCCAGATGATCACACTCTGGGAAGGTCAATCCATGACAAAATCTGAGGGTACCTTTCAACATTCATAGGTCCATTAGTTTTTACAAGATCCCCCAAATCACTGGCTGAAACCCAGACTTCAAACATGGCAGAGCTTCCACTATGTGGATAGATGGCTGTGGATATTCACTGTACCTCTCTTCTGATTTCATCTGCACATACGACAATTTAAATCAAAATGTAAAATTTGGATTCATCACTTCTTAAGACCTGTTACCACTGATTTTTTACAGTTCTTATGTAATTTGGCACGCCTCCACCCTTTTCCCTGTTACCCTACCTTAAGAAAGGCTTCTTGACAGCCAATATTTCAATGAGACGATTTGTAATGAACCGACGAGCAAACCATAGATGGATGAACTGAAGGGTCACATGCATCTCACAGGTCCTCTGTCAGACATTGCAGTGAAGATGTTGCTATATCTTACGAACATTACCAGAGAAAGTCACAAGGAAACTCTGGCTTCTTGTAAGTAAAATATAAAGAAATGATGGGCAGCTCAAGACTTTTGCACAGAGTGAAAAAGTTATTTCATGGTTTCTAAGAGGTCTCTCAACTCACACCTTGTTGCACTGCCCCCCAGTGTCCAAAAGGTAAATAACTGCAAGCTTAAAGTAGATATGTATATGTGGATGTAATTTTTCATTGATAGATAAACATACACACCAACATAAAACACAACACAAAACCCTCCATCTATTCTGATAAATATGAGGCTACTGATAGTACTGATAGTACTACTGCATTCTAAAGGTACATAAACTTGTATGACTGTGTTTCTTTTCAAATTCTAAATATTTCTCCAAGTAGTTATCTCTTTTTGCTTAAAAGGAAGAACAAAATTAAAAAGAAAAGAATATTTCAAGTGGGAAAAATTACAGTGTAATTAATTGATTCCACTTACAAGCTGTATCTGTGTATATAAAGATTGACATAACGTCTTCATGATAAATCAGAAAAGTCCTTTAAAAAGAGCTACTCAGTGTAACTCTGTTCATTTTCACTCTGCAGAAAAAAAGTCTTCAGTTCTGGGGTTTCTGGGGCTTAGGTATGCTGAGAATTTAAGATGGTATGCATGTATACAACAGATGAAAATATACTATCTTCCATTTGGCAGGTTATAGAATATTATTTTTGCTGCAGCATCTACAGCATAAGCAGTTTTGTATGAGATGCTTCATCAAAATGTCAGAGAACTTTTTTATTTGCCGCTATCTCCAAGCTCTCTGAGCTAAGTGTACATCGTAGTACTCTTTTTTTTTTTTTGTCATGTTTTATGGCTGCAATGTAAGTTTATCTATATGAATACCAGACTGAATAATGTATTGTGGTCAGTGTCACCAAGTAAAATTTTCTAGGGCTGAAATATTAGGCTAATATGGCCAAAAGAGTGGTCACTTGAGCCTGTCTCCTAAAGAAAGTCTATCCCCACAGACCTCCATGTGAAAATAACCAACGTAAAAGCAAAGACTTAAAGTTAGGAGTGAAGCACGGTAACTTTTACAGTCATCAACCACTTGAAAGTGATTAACAATGAGGTAACTGCATCTATGGATGTATGTTGCTAACTAAGCTTGCTAGCCCTAGCTAGATAACTCTCCATCTGATACTGTCACTTTTGGCTTCAAACCACCCAAAATGGTGCTAGCTGAAAAGTTAAGCTTAGTCTTTAAAACTGGGGGTCATAAATTAGTATGTGACATCAGAGTGACTAAATCCATTTTTTACATACAGTCTATGGGTTTTGCACATTGTCATAAATCGTCTGGATTCAGGAGTTCTGCGGAGAAGCTCTTGCAGCTTGTTGCTTTGTCTTCTGGCCATCAACTGCCCCATTACCATTTTTATTTGCTCTCATTTCTCTAATTAACCTTGTTTTGAGCATTGCAGGCAATTATCTATCTGTAAACTCTCTCAGCGTGTCTCTTGTATTTTTTCTACTGAATACTCCTGCTCAAAAAAGTAAGGTTCTAAGAATCGATCACCGTCTTCCTTTATGTTCCTTTATGGTCCTTTATGGTCCTTGCTTTGACAAGTGAAAACTGTCATTATTGGTCTTTTGAGCTGCTTGTACATATAGTGCCCTGATCTTCCTTAATTAATGAACCTTATCTGACTGAAAAGGTGTGACTTTCTAACAGCATACAGATTTGTGTACAATTTAAAGTTATTCTTTAAATTTTGAAATGTGATTGTTGTAGACTGTATGCTCTCCCAAGTCCTGACAATGTTGGAGAAGCAGGTTGCTTTAGCAACTGCTGTCTTTGAAAACATACCTGACATTTGGGTGATTTTCAGTGTGTCCCCAGGATTGTGCTGAGACTTTAGTAGATACCTTGGGTGCCTGTGACAGTGACAGCAGGCCTCACTAATCACATTAGATTTGGCTATGGCAAAGACAAGGCCATGTACAACTAAGATAGATGGATTAAAGCAATTTAGCAAGTATGGATTACCCTTCACTACAGTGATGAGCGTGATAAGGATGGTCTCGAAGCTGGATTCTCAAACTCTCCAGCTGTTAGTTTGTATTGTGTGTGTGTGTGTGTGTGTGTGTGTGTGTGTGTGTGTATGTATATATATATATATATATATATATATATATATATATATATATATTTATTTTTAATTCTTCGTCCATTACATCCTGTTGATGTTAGTACCTGCACTGGCAGAACAAATTAAGATTTTCTGCTCCAATTTTGACAGGTGAGCATTTGGTTATCTGTAATATAAGCATAACTAGTGATCTGCACTACATACTGTACTAGTGCTGAGATTCATTTTTCTTCTCCAACTTAATTGTTGTTCATGCCTTTATTTCATCTTGTGTAGATTATTTTGATTCCTTGTTCACTTGTCTCAACAAAACCTCCCTGGAATGGCTACAAGTTGTTCAGATTGCAAGGCTCCTAACTAAGCTCCTGTGATCAGGGGGTTTTCCACATTGGCCCCAAAATTCTAGAACTTTCTCCCTCTTAGCCTGAGATCCATGGTTTTAAACTGTTTTTTAAATGTAATTTGGGTGGGGGGGTGGGGTTTTTGTTTTTTTTATTTTGCAGCAATTTTATTGAAACATTTTGTGATATTTATCTTCAAAGTTGCTTTATGAATAAAATGTTACTTATGTATGTAGGAACCAGTGTTCCAAAAATATTCAGCGAGACTGTTCGTCCCCAATTTTCTGTCCTGTAGAGGAAGGTGCTGCCTTTATTGGATATCACTGTGGGGAATGAAACTCCAAAAATAGTCAGTTTTGAAGGTTCTCAGACCTTGGTATATGAGGTATGATGACAAAGTTCTAGATGGCAGTTTGGTGTGATAGTTACCACTATCTCTACAAAGCAACAATCTACCAGCCATTGACTAACCAAGTGTGTCTTTCTGTGTGGGGTTGGCATTCTTCTCCCTGTGTCTGTGTGGATTCTCCCTGGGTAATGCACCTTCCTCCCACTGTCCAGAGACATGCATGTGGTTAGGTTAACTGGTGGTTCTAAACTAGCAACAGATTGGTGACCTGTCCAGTGTATAGCCTAGGCTCCAGTCCATCCATGACATGAAGGGGATAAGTGAAATAAATGTACCCCTTCCACTATGGCTGCTACTTCTAGATTGCTGCCTAGAAGCACCTCTCTCCCTTCTGACCATTATCATGTTTGTTTTTGTGATTTCAATATGGACTTCAAACTTGTGAAAAGAGCAGCCATCAACTTCTGTGTCAAATTGACCTGACTGTCATGTCAAGAGAAATCAGTCATAATGAGAGTTGGGTCTCAGGCTATGACCCAGAGAGAGCAATTATTAGTGGAAGAGCTAACGGTGTCCGAACCCGAAGGTCATCCGACCAGGAATGCAAGCAGGATCATGGTTGTTTTTGACATTCATGGGTTTGTGCACTGTGAATTTGTCTCCTGAAGTGAAACTTTCAATGCATATTCTACTGTAACATCCTGGGAGAACATTTGGCACAAACAGCCTAAATTGTGGCTTTTGCCATCACGTGTCTGCTCACAGCCCTTTGAAAATGACTTTTTTGACCACAATGGCAAATTTTGTGCTCACCACCTGATTTATTCTACTAAATATGGTTCTCTGCAATTTTATCCTCTTTATACCAAAATGAAATTCAAGGTTAAAAGTTCAGACTCAACGGACGCAGTACAGCACTGGTGAAGTATCGAGGTTTGTGCAAAGCAGCTGCTCAGTTGTTGGATACACTGGAAAAAGTCGATTTAACGGACTGTTTCAGAAAGATAACTTGTTAGTTTTTGCTGGAAATCAGGGACATTATTGAAAGAAGTACAAGTCTCTTTTCTTCACAAGATCAAGTCTTGTACCACTGAGTCCAAGGACTGGTGAGAATATTCTTTCAGATTCAGGTAAATAGATTCTGATTTCACAGGTTAAGTTCTCATTGATTTCCTCTGTTCTCTCATAGGCTTGGGTTCAGATAAGGGGTATTTTATTTCTATTGGCATTGGCTTGGGTGAGAATTTCTCTACAGGGCAAGAGTGGGTCAAGCCAGTATGTTTGGAAGGCAGACGCACTAGAAAGGACTCTGTGCTGAAAGAGGACGGGCAAGGCAAGTTTGCAAGTTAAACTACATCACTGTTTAACTTAACAATACAACAAGGAGTGGAATGACATACCCACGGTTACATTCTGCATATGATTATAGAAGGGAAACAGGTGTGCCAGTGGATCTGGGGAAGTCACACCCATTGCTGGAAAGATTTAAGCAGAGTTAGACAGAGAGAGATAGTTAGGTAGGTAAAGACATAGAGAAGGTGAAACAGTACCCGAGAAGATTGGGAGGGGGGATAACAAAAAGACTAGTTATAAGTAGGTACCAAATTTAAATCAGGTTTTGACTTTTATGGGGACTGCACTTTATGATACCACAGTCCAGGCTTCGTTAAGCATTTATGCAGGGAATGACACGCATTAATTTGAGACCTACATTAATAAGGTCTACACTAAACTTCTATTAAGATATTTATCATTTTGTATTGAAATTAAACTTCAGGGGACTTAGATGAGGCTGAATATCTAGAACAGACAAGTGAGTGAAATATTCCTTCATCAGTATATGAGTTTCAGTTGAGTCAGTGCCACATACTCTGGCCCATCTGGTGTAATTAAGACTCCACCAGATTTGTATTAATCCACAGATAAAAAATAGTCCACCATTTTACAAATTTACACCCCCCCCCCCCCCCCCCCACACACACACACACACACACACACACACACACACCCTTTTTTAAATTGAAACTCTATATTTATAACCTGATTTGAAAGGCTCATCTTTAGGGCCAGTGCACTTAAAGCCGACACAGGAGTAGACAGAGACTATCCAGAGATAAGTTAAGCATTGCCTGAGCAGTAATGTTTTTCCTGCATCTTACATTTAGATTTAAGGCATTTAATGTGAACCAGTGAACAGCTGGAAACTGGTTTTATGCAACATACTGTCTGGCAGTGTGGTTAAACCTTTTTATGGTTTTATCTTAGGAGAAACATAAATGGAAAATGGGATTGAGGTAGCTGATTTACATTCACATGGTGAGGGGATTTAAATTTGAGATGCTAATCTAGAGTGTCAGTCTGAAGTTAAGTAGAACACATTTTTTTCCAAGCTTGATAGGCTAAAGTGTTATTATTTAAATTAAAAATGTACTTGTGGAAGTTCATGTCTATTCTTTGCTAGATAGCGTTCAACAAAGTGTTCGTGCACAATTAGAGACCCAAAATGTACAATTTCAACTTTAAAGCATCAATTATAATCTCTCGGTGAGGAAAATAGTCCTCATAAAATGGCAGCATTTGATCCATGAAGGAATGTCTAATTGACTTACTGCAGAGGTTATTTGAATTAATTATTATTCAAACTGACTGTAATGGCTGAGTGTTCTTGTAGTTATGGGGAGGTATATGTGCACCATTGACTGAGTATTATCCCCATGAATGTTTTGAAAAGCTAGAGAGGAGGGAGACTGTCTGGACAATTTAATGGACACTGTTGCATAGCATATTTCTGCAGCCTGGGCTGCTAATAGACTGAAAAATGGAGGTGCCATACTGTCATGCCTATGGATAGAATTACTTTAACATTTCTGTCGGGTGGAAAATTCCACTCTGGTGCTTGTACATTAAAGAAATGTGCAGCACTCTCACAAATTTGGGCCTCCCTTTTGACACAGCTAAAGTATGTTTTTATGTTCTCTTTAAGTATTACAAATAATGATTAATCTGAAAACCTGGAGGATTTTATTAATTTTCTATCCAGCTGTGGGTCATATGAATTGAGGATATGTGATGAAATGCTTAAGCAGTACATTCTTCAGCACCATTAGTATGCAGATGTCATCATTATAACCGTGAATACTTGCAACTGACTATAATTAATTTAGACTTCACATGAATTTGTAGCCCATTCTGGGATTAATTTTAGTCAAGTTCTGTGTGTCACATTAGCATGGCAAGCAGGGGAAATCTGGGCAATACTCATCTCTGTCCTTATTAATTATTAGGGTCTAAAATCTGTTGCATAGACTGGAAAAATCTGATTCTTATTGTCACTTAAAACGGTTTTAATAATTGTGTTTCAGCTACAAGGTCTGTAATATATAGATGTACATATTGGAGAGATGATGGATACTATGCGAGGTACAGTGATAAAGGAAAGAGGAAGGCAGAGCACTTAAATTTAACCAGCAGTATTTTAATTCACTATAGCATTTTCTTAGAATTGTATCTTTTACTGGTATCTTTTTCGTCTAGACTAGTTCCAGGGAAGTGATTTCATCAAATGAATGTGTGACAAGACTTTTGTCCTCACCTATATTTCACAAAGATGGTGCATTGGAGATTGGAGATTGGAGATTATACACTTAGTTGGTTTCACTGGAAGAATGAAAGCAGATGTAGGTGTCTCTAGTGGCTTAATAAGCAAAGAGGCGGCTTTGAACTTATTGCTCTGACCTTGAGCCTTTATAGATTAAGGTTATGTAATGATTGATCTTTCTACCCCTTTGGAGTGTTGCTTTCTGCAGCTGACCCTATTCATCAGGAGCTGATGGAGCTGTCCTTAAATGGCATAGGTCAGAATACAGATAAATATGCAACACATGCTGCATTTGTTTTCACCACTGCCTTAAAAAGTAATCATGCACAGCCATGCTCACGTAATAGGAAACATTCCTCAGGGATTTTGATCCATATTGGCATGATAGCATCACACGGTTGCTGCAGATTTGGCTGCTGCACATCCCATTCCACCACATCCCAACGGTGCTCTATTGGAGATAGATGTGGTGACTGTGAAGCCATTTAATTACAGTGAATTATATACTTATATACTTTAATTATTTATTTAAGCCAGGATGGGCCAGTGCGTTCCTATTATTTATGCCAAGCTGACCTGACAACGATTTTACAATCTTTTATTGTTCAGTTCTGCTGAACCCCTGTCAACTGCAGCCTCAGTTTCCTGTTCCTGTTAGCTGACGGCCAGTGTAGTTGTCTGCTCTTCTGTATACTTTGGTTTTAACAAGTAACAGATGTGAGTTACGGTTGCTTTTATATCAGTAGGGCCATTTTCTTGTGATCACTGGCATCAACAAGCCATTTTTGCCCAGAGAACTGCCATCCACTGGATATATTCTCTGTAAGTCCTACACATACTTAGCAATTTCTGAAATACTCACAACAGTTTGTCTGGCATTAAAAATCATGCCATGCTCAAAGTCACTCCAACCACCTTTCTTCCCTATTCTAATGCTTGATTTGAACTTCAGCGGGTCATCTTGAACAAGTCTGTATGTCTAAATGCGCCGAGCTTCTGCCATATAATTGGCAGATTAAATATTTGTGCTAGCAAGCAGATGAACAAGTATACCTAATAAAGTGGCTATTAGGTATATGTGACGTCTTTCTTTTTTATATATCTTCAGGTGTTTTTTGTGTTCTAATAATAAAACCACTTACAGGTGAATAAAAAAAAAAAAAAAAAAAGACTGCTTTAAAGTGGAAATAATGTAGCTCAAACCCAGGCTGTGCTCTGAATAAAAATGAAACTTATGTTGAAGGCCATGTCGGTTCACAGCAATTTTGAGAAAAACGAATATGGTGTTTGGTCATAGCTATTTAAAGACATGTGAAACTATGATTTTAACTTCCCTTGGTTACTGTGGCGCTATGGCTTAACATGACAATGTAAAAAGAATGTAATATAGTTTGCATTTGGATTTTGTAACTAGGCATATGTGTTTGTTTTCTTACATCGTTAACTATAGTGGAGTTGAATGTTTTTTGTCTGTTTATTATTTCTATTATTAAAAATTTTCAGTTAAACATTTCTGAAAAACAGTGAAAAGGTGTATACTCAGTTGTGAAGACAAAGTGCGAAAATACATAAATGCAGAACCAGATAAGGAACGAATTTCCGTTTTACTTTACATGGTAACAAAGAAGCTTATTTAATTATAATTTTTTGTATATGTTTATTCAGGAACTGTAAATAATTGTTACAAATTAGGGATATTCAAAAACCCTGACGAGTCATATGCGTTGCATTAAGTAACTCCTTCTTCTTATCGTCACAGAACAGCATAAACTTCTCCATAAATATTCTCTTCCGGGTAACGGCATCGGAAATATTTCTGGATTGCAGAAAGGCGGATACCTGTTTGCTACTTTGCCGTTTAGAACTTTTCGTGAACCATTTTTCCCCGTCACTCGTCATTGAGTCGCCATATCGAACAAAAATTATTATTCTGAGTATTTTTATTTAACTGAAACTGTGTTAGCCTCGGCGAGAGTAGTAGTTTTCTAGCCTCAGCTAGCTAACTTTTAACACACTAGCAGATAAGTTGTCAAACCCCCGGCAGTACAACACCGAACCGACAACAAAAAGATGTGCGATAAAGATCTGATTTGGACACTGAAGACCGGGGACCTGGATGAGGTCAAAGCCACACTGCAAACGGTAATTTAGCTGTTATTTGACTTGCCCACTGTTGTGCATTTTTGACTACTGGCAGCATAGCTAAGATAATCAACGCTAGTTCGTAGAGCTGCTAGCGAGCTAGCGTTAGCTGGAGTTGGGCAATTTTAAGTTAGGTAATCCAGAATTGAAAAGCTGTTGGGACATTCTGGGTCTGTAACATTAACGGTAATGTGTGCACCTTTAAACTGGCTTTAATTCGTCTTACGGGTAACGAGACGTGTTTAAAGTTAATCCATTATCACTTTCCGCTGAGAGCAACTTGTTGGTTAGCTAACCAACTATGGTATCTGTTGGTACGTGACACGGGTAACGGCTCTTGACACCAGTAACAATGTTACTGTAACTGGGTGTTTTAAGCACAGTATGTACGTTACTAGAAAACGCATATTACAGTCTTCTATAAGCGTGTTGTTAAGAGAGCTGAGGCAAATGTCTAGCTATATGCTAGCGGCTAATCGAGCAGACAGGGCCAGTGTCTAGTCAGCTTTAGTGGGCGGTGGTCTCAGCTGTAGTCTAGGAGATGGAGGCTTGGCTAATAGCAGCAGCAGCGTTCGTTAATGCCAGCATGCTCTTTTTGGAGTAGCCTGATGAGAAGGTTTCTGCCTATGCTTACCACGCAGAGATGTTTCTGTAAAACAGCTACCTTAGGAAACACGCCTGCATTCGGATTTTGTAGTTGGGTAGTAGCTGGATAGTTTTACTGCCACATATGATTTACACTCAGTTGTTTCCCACAAATGACTAACTGAATCTATATTTGCTTCCTCATAAAGTACAGCTCACTAATGTGTTTAAATTGTAAAATGCTAGTTTCCAATGTAAATTTTACAATACGTGAAACTACATATAGTTTTTGATCAAACTCTTAAAGACTGATAATGCTCAGGATGTTGGTGACTTTTGAGAAGACAGAAGCGTTTTCTTTTTTCTTAGTGTCTTATTCTATTTGTTTCATCAACTATTAATCACGTGTTTGTATAAGTGACTGTTTACATACTCATCGTGATCGTCATGGTAATTTGGTACTTTAAACTATTTATTTCAACTGTTCTTTTTCCAGGGTGGAATAATTTTACAGCATACAACTTTCCACACAGGGTCAAAACTATACATACTGTCTCAAAGTATGTGACATATTTTAAGATTCTCTTACATACAGCAAAAGAACAAAAAATTAATTTATTTTTTAGGTTGTCTGAGGTAACGCTGTACTTGTTCAACTTGGCACCATAAAGTGCTTGCCACTGTTTCTATGTAGTCACTGATATTTTTTTTGTTTTGTTTTGTTTTTCACCTTGAGTCTGTGACGTCAAGAAAAACACAAGTTTTTAGACACAAATAACTGTCCTGTTAATAATATGTATTAATCAGAGGAGCTTGCAAAGAAAAGCGTCTGGACTTCTTTAAGTTGCTTGAATACGTTTCACCTCTCATCCGAGAAGCTTCTTCAGTTCTAAGGTCAAATGGCGGAGAGTCCCAGATTTGTCCGCCATTTGACCTTAGAACTGAAGAAGCTTCTCGGATGAGAGGTGAAACGTATTCAAGCAACTTAAAGAAGTCCAGACGCTTTTATTTGCAAGCTCCTTTGACTACGATGACCTTGGATGACTGAGAACCTTCACAGACAATATGTATTAATGTTACAGACAGGCAGGACTGATAATTTTTGCTGCCTAGTTCCCACATTACCATTATTATTATTTTATTAGTAGCCATACCGAATAACCTTCAGTGTTCCTGAAAGGGCAGCTTTAGTGACCTCTTCAAATTCCTGACAAATTGTTGTTCAGTGTTGTGCAGATCAACTACTTGAGCTGCCAGTGTAGGGAGGGACTGTGTGAAGTTTTGTGTGCGTGTGTTAACTGCAGGAGGCGAAGACCGCACTATAAGAACTGTTGATATAAACCACCACTACAAATGATTGACATGAGCTCATGATTACAGTTGGTGACTTCTGAGAAGTGAGGTTTCTTGTGTTCAGCTGTAATTGTGTCATTGACGAAACATGTAGATAAAAATAACTAACCTTTTTCTATAGTATAAATGGAGCTCGTTTAATTTTATCAACCACTGAAAGTAACATTTAAACATTTTTAGAGAAGTTTGAGGTTTGATATCAATCAGCTACAGGACTTAGCAAGATGAGGTGTAAGGTGAAACATTGTGTTCGGTATGTTGAATTTGACCTACAAGGATGTTTTTGATAAGGCAGTGCTGCGGTGTGGATTCTGTTTCAGAAATATCTAGTGGTAATAAAACAGAATTTGTGTGCAACTGACCATGTTCATCTGACCCCAAGAAATGGCAGAGAGTAAAAGGAAATGTGGTGGTTTGTTTTTTTCAAAATGTAACCTTAAAGTTTTAGGTCTACATAAAACTGGATTTATTTTATGTACAAGATTATATTGAGTCCTTTCACAACAGTTATTTCATGAAACTAAATATATATGTGTGACATTACTGCCATATTAATTCAATGTGTCTGCTTCGAAAAATTCATATTTGGAGATCTGTAGCAGGTTGAGTCTTCATTTTATGCTGTCATGGTAAATACTGTAGCAAATTTAATGTAGGAATTAGAGTCAGGAGATGACTATAATATTAATAATAATGTAAAAACTTGAGGTCATATGTAATCTCATACAGTTTTGATATCAATAATGCACAGTATTTGTCGATGCTGTTTGCCTAGTCTGTCCATTTTATTGCTATCTCATTAATGTTGATCTTAGTTGCCCCAGGAGAACCAACACCTGAGCCTTCATCCCCAGCTCAGGTGTTTATAATATGAAGGTCTTGTGTAACAAGATATTAATGCATCTTCTAGGGCTTCCTATGCTTCTATATTCTCGATAGTATACCCATTTTTCTGAGCTGATGAATGCTTTTCTTGCTTCACTTCCCTTCGTCCTTATACAGGCAAGTAATTATTCATATACTTCTGGGGAAAAGTCAGGACTGACAGCCCTCGCTGGGACCGATTTGTGTTTTATTATGGGTCCAAGCAGCAAAAAATGATTTAATAGATGTTACCTTCTTTTGAAGGGCTTTGATTTGTGTTTTCTTTTTTGTTTTTGTTTTGTTTTTTAAACTAAGACACAACATACTGGCTTGTGGCAATGCCACGTTAGGCAATCTCATCCCTGTTAATGTGTACTTTTTCCCCTTCTGTAGGCTGAGCATGTGAACCGGACCCTCGATGGTGGGAGGAAGCCGCTGCATTATGCTGCAGACTTCGGTCAGACAGATGTGGTGGAGTTCCTCATTTCTAAGGGGGCAGATATCAATGTAAGAGTTACAACTATCTCAGCTTCATTCTTTTTGCGTTAATTTTCCTACTGCTCAGCACTACAGTGACCACAAAAATAACAGAGCCTGTGTCTCCTTCCTTTGACTGTCTAATGTTTGGTTAGAAACAAACATTATTTGTTTCTTTAAACAAAAGCAACCTGGCTTTAATAAAACGGGGTTTATCATATACATTTCTACCCACTGTTCATTGGCTGCCAGGCCTCAGCAGGGGTTTTTTATGGGTCATAGTGGGCTTCTCATGAGTGACGCACATAACCACAATTGATCCGCTTGCAGTTAGGGCAGTGAGTCTGTGTTGCCTTACTTAACAGAGGTCTATACATTTCCTGTTATGTTTAGTAAATTAAGCCCCTCTTAAAAAAAGTTCAGTAGTAGTTCAGGTAATCTTTCTTTCGTGTGAGGCTAAAACCTCTTTGAAAGCCCCAAATTTTCTATGCTAGAAAACCCCTTCTCACATTTAACCTTGATGGCCCCTTGAGCCTTGTAGTTTCAGAAGGTGTGGTAGTGGCCTGATTCAACAAAAGTCTTTTAAATTGGTTTTTACCTTGAAAGCATCATGTGTTAGTAATTTACAATAAGACATGGATGCTTTAACTCTAATAATCAGGAGTAGGAAGTCTCTAAATCTTCCTTGCACAGGAAGACACACATCAGCACGGTGCATCTCACCCTTTGCTTAAAATTGGTATCTGCAAATCACAAGACTTTTTTTTTTTTTTAAACAAGATTTTAAAAGTGTAACAATATACAATCTTTGCTTTCCCTCCAAAGACCAAAAGTCTTCTTCTTCTCACTCATTCCTCTCTCATCCTCTTCTTCCACAGGCTCCAGACAAACATGGGTTTACTCCACTGATGACTGCCTGTTTTGAGGGTCATCTCTCATGTGTCAAGCTCCTGCTAGAAAAGGTTGGTGCCCTGATTGCGTTCATGTATGCGTATGCAAGCATCTGGACAAAGGAGTGCACTGGTGTCTTTCACCCACTAGTGCATGCTGACGTATCAGTGGTTCCATGTGAGCCATGAGTGCTGATGAGGTAACTCATTGGACAAAAAGCCCTTTAACACATTTCTATGGAGGCTGTGCTGGAATGTTCATAGAGCATCGCAGACTGTCGCTGCTGTGCACTTGCTTTTTTGTTGTTTGTTTCTTTCATTCATAGGAGCACTGCCGTTGGCTTCATCTAAGTCTCTGCTCCATCCCTCCACATTAGCCTCCCTAAGGTGTTTAGCTCTGGAAGTACCTTAAATGCTACTTAGGTCCAAAAAAATACATGCTGCCATGTGCAGATCTAGTCACAGCTGTGAGGAGAGGCACAGAACAGAGTCAGGCACAGCTGGCATTGGCTATAACACTACAACATAATAACAGGAATACTATAATAAATGTCCAATCTATCCAGCGTCATCTGGCCATAGAATACACATTTCTGCAGTTCCTTCACAGTTAGCTAGACAGACTCATTTGTAAGTGGGGAGCTTTCTTTTACAAAGTCAGTGTTTCTTTTTGCATGTCTTACCCGAATGTTAGACTCAAAAGTATATGCACTCCTGGCATAATGACACATCTTCTACCCATCAGGACAGCTGTAGCTACTGTTTCACTACAGTCCAAATGAGCCCGACTGCAGTTGAATTGATGGCCCTGTGGAGGATGAATGTCACACATTCATTTTAACACACACATTTCTTTTTCTGTGTACCCCTCCACTAGGGGTGGGCGATATAAACGATATACGATAGAAACGATATAAATTTGGCCAACGATAGAGATTTTGGCTATACCGCTCTATCGCGATAGCGCATGTTGATGATGTCATCAAGCTGCGCCTGTTTTGGTCGAAAGCATCCCAGCGGCTATAACCATTATCATCTGCAAATTATGCCGGGCGACAGTCATAGCAAAGAGATGAAGCACTTTCGAAATATGGGGAAAGCGAAAAACTGCGCTTCCTCCACTTCCGTAACATTGATTCATTAATGTTGAATTCTCTCGTAGCTGTTCTATTCCCATGTTGTTGCAATATATTAATAACTAACCTCGTATTGTGGATGAATAATCTTAGTTGTTCTCCTGACTGACGTTTGGCCCGTGTATAGCATCCTGCTATACGATTGCATTTGTCCCCAACCACCAGAATCCCTCACGTTAACTTTTAATGAGTGGAAAAAAAGTTGGTGTTCATCCTCCAGCTTCACTGTGCTAATGTTATGCTAACATAGCTGTGTCGCTAGCAATCACGTAGCACAACATTATATACCAGGTAGTCCAACTTCAGTAACCCTGCAAATGCCACTGCTGTTTAGTTTTCTGTCTTCATTTATGTTGGAAGTGGTAGCAGAGCTGTACGTTTTAATTAGTTTCAAAAATCTCTCAGTCAGAACATGGTATGTCATGTTTAGGTGTAAACTAGCGAGCTAACTTCCTGTTAACTTCTAACTCTGTTAAATGTAATAAATTCTGTTTTCATGGACGCATGGATGTTAAACTTAATTGTTACACCTGATAAAGCAGCAACGCTGATGATTTTATTAAAGATTAAGGAATTTAGACCGTTTTTAACTCTTAGTGCTCGTTTGACTTTGGGACCTGAAGGGGGACGGCGTTTTGGACCCAGATTACTCCGCAAAGCTCCTCACTACGGCAGCCGTAATGCTCTGACAATCCATCAAGCAGTGTGGCTTACCAAAGTTGTACTAAAACATTTAACAGATTTCTGCATGCCAAAATCGGTTCGAGGTCAGTAAGCACAACCAGAATTCACACATAAAGCACACTCTCGATTTTCGAGGAAATTAAAGGATTTTAAGTGTGCCTTATAGTGTGGAAAATACGTTATACAGAAGAAAAGAATATATCGCGATATATATCGTTACCGCACATGCTTCAAATTATATCGCGATATGAATTTTAGGCCATATCGCCCAGCCCTACCCTCCACCTTATAACACTCATGATGTTTAAAAGAAGCAGGTAGGTATGTAGTTGACTGGGTCCTCTATCTCGTTACATGTTTATTATTACATTTAAGTGGGGAAAAAAAGCTTATTTGAACAATGATGCAAAGAACATGGATGTTTCAGTCGGACAGCTTAGCTTTGTAAATGTGCTTCAAACAAATTTGTCAATTTTCATAGTTTGGCTTGAAATTTGGAAAATGACACAAGTACACCACCACTGATTGAGTGGAGTTTACATTGTGGAAGACTGCATCATGTCATGAAAAAGCATCATTCAAAGGCTGCTCCAGACTGTTATGTGTATATGGGAAGAATTCAGAGAGAGAGTGAGAATCAGGGGCCTGAGGGTGAGTGAGCAGCTGTCTGTTTCCAGCCAGGCTTAATGAGGCAGGGTAAATGAAAGCTCCTCTACACAGTTGTTTCACAGTAGCATCAAGTAATGGGAAGTGGGGAGGGGTCACACTACAGAATGGGGAAGTCACTTTTTGCAGTCTTTACAATCTCATTGCCAGCAGCCAAACAGACTTTTTAATAGGTTCACAGGTTGAATGGGACTTTGAAGAAGGCATTTGAAAAGAGGAAACCATAATCTGTATATGGGGAAACAACAGTGTTTTTGGTTAGAGAGGCATGGTTGTGGTATGCTACACCAACTGATTTCAGTTAATCAGCTGTATTAGTCCTGCATTTTTGGCAGCGCAGCTGCAAACTCTGTCCTGCCTATCAACAAAGGCACCAGAATCTTGTAACTAGTCAGCCAAGAGCGGAAGACTGTTGTCAGCTGGCAATCAGCACTAAGATAAACTGAAGGAAATAACGGACAGGAAAAAGAAACTATATACAGCAAGTCATTTGCTATAAAAGTTGCTAGCATGTCAGCACGCATTTGACATTGCATGTTTCTGACTTAAGTATACATTTGACTCAGAACTTTTTATTCCTACCATAGACCATATTTATATCCAATGAGCTATTATTTAAGCATTGAAAGATGACACGTTATAGAATGATTGCTTTGCTGAAACTAAGCGGTGTACTTCAAGTTAAGATCTGAGCTGTCACTAGATGATGCATTTAATGTCCCTAAGAGTGTTAATATCACACAGCCACATTTCACTTTCACATTACAATGAAAAATTTGGGTTTTAAAAGCTCATTTTGTCTCTTTAAAAAAAGACTTCATTATTGGCATTTATTTTCCTTAATTTCTTCTGCTGCCAGTCACAGATCATCCTTCTGAGAGTCGGAAGCTCCTCTGCATTTAAAATAGGCAGCTGTATCATGTAGTGCCTCATCTTTGTAAATCAAAGACCTTTAGGTAAGTTTTGTTTTAGAGAGGGATGAAAGCACAGCAACTTAAGAAAAGGTGTGTGAGTGATTTATTACACAAGAAAAATGAGTTTTGTTATGACAAGGACTATGACGAGGAAATATGAATAATTTTACGTTGATTGTCTTGTTTTCATAGTCATTGTAGATCACAATTGTAAATTTAAACTGAAGTCTCTTGAATTATCCAGCTACTGGTAGACTTTCAAAAAGCTAGTATCATATCAGACAAGACAGGTGGTCCTAATTCATCACAGTTCTTGATTTTATAATAATTCCAACTAAGTACCATCAATAATTAACACTAGATGCTAATAGTTGCCACAGGGAGCAGGTCTCAGTATATCCATATGACAGCTTTGAAAACTTCCCATGTATCCCAACATGAGATTAATAGATATTTCAGAGCTACACCAATGATAGTGCTAGTGTAAATCCACTCTGTCTGGCAGCACCTGTAGCTGTGCACAGCTGCCACATTGCACTGGATAAAAGGAGCCCACTGAGAATACTGAATTGTGACTGTTGGACTGTCAGACATTCTTGTGTTGGCAGATTAAAAATGGCGTGGTTCCCTTGTGCATCATGGAAGCTGACCCCTGCCCCCAACTGTGTGCCGTGTTGTTGTTGTTAATGAATTATGAAAGGCCATTATTACCCCAAAGGTGACCCAGCTGTAAGATCCTGGCCAAGAGTGCTGACTACCGCCTGCAAAGACCAGCCAGTTAATTTTAGGTCAGCAATAAAAGGGCGTACACACAAATACACACACATTTTTCTTTTAATGGAAACTTGCTATTGTCTAGGAAGAAGTACAGTACTGTTTGAAGTCAGTTCCTGTTGTTTTTGTGTCTTTTACATCCCTAAAGGTTTCCTCCTTTTTTCTCTCTGCCCTTTATGCAAAGAATGGATGGAACATTTATCCTAACTGTATAGATAATATATATACACACACTAGTATAAAACATCTTTCACTTGTCACTGAAGTGTTTTTGTTTTTTGAGGGGGGTAAAAGTGCACACTTGCGGTCTTTATTGCTTCATATGTTGAGATTACCATAAATTTATAAAAGGATTTGATTTCCCACCCCCCACCGTATCCAGAGCCTTCCTGGCACATCCTGTCGTAATACATGTATTGATCTTATCCTTATCGCTGGGTGTTAAAAATTTGCCCTTTTAACTGCTCAGTAATGTTTGATTGCAGACAGCAGGTCAATAGTCTGATGAAAATCTTGTGCTTCAAATAGGTTTTGAGTGAGGCTTTGGCTCAATATTTGAAGACTTATGCATTCCATTCACAACAGTCATAATGAAAACTTAATGGACATTTTGGCATGTTGGTGGCATTACTGACCCACTGCTGCTTTGTATAGCTGTATAATCCAGGGTGATTATGTATCTTATTTTGACTGGAGACACGCTGGGAGTCTATTCTTGTTCATTAGTCTGTGTCTCTATTGGCCATCAACGTCTTTGACTGGCTAGTGTTTGGACAGTGAGGTGATCATGTGGCGTCATTATTCAAGTTGAGTAAAGCTCATTACTCTAAGTGGTGTCAGGAGCGTGCCAGTGAGCTGCTTGGCCGTTGGGGGTAGCGTGGTGTATCCTGAAAGGCAAAAAAAGGAAGACTGTGCCAGCACTATTACTGGAACTCGACCATAAATACTGATATTAAGCATTATCTCTGGCATGGTTCCAGTATACACTTTTTCGCAGTATGTTTGGTGATGAGAAGGTAATGATTATGTGAATGGTAGAACCTAAAATATAGTGGTACAAATTATGCAGTTGTGTTTATTATATAGAAGGCTTATTTGTCGCCAAGAAGGCAGTGATTATTAGTCAACATGTAATGCTGTTTTTTGCAATCTTGATGAGGTCTGTAGGGTTGATTAAGTTTGGACTGAACCAACAACTAATGACCTCTCCAGAGCTGGAGAAAAGGGAAGTGATAAAGAGAATCATCTCCATTCCTCTCCTCTTTACTCAGTAGTAAGACTGGGCGATATATCTAGTTTTTTAAAAAGATTGATTGATTTTTATACGAGATATAAGATGTGACAATATCGTTTATATCGATATAGTCTATGTTGCGTTATAATTACACTTGTGGAGCTGCTGGTTTGCCTCTCTTTGGTCCACTTTTGTCTCTACGCAACGTTACTCTGTCCCGCCTCTCTCCTTCACTGAAAACAACTCCCCCTCCCCATCGCTTCACCAGCAGCCAACGTCAAGATGCTAATAATTTTTTTCTGAGTGATTTTTTTTTTTTTTTTTTTTTTTTTTTTTAAAATGTACATCTACACTGTATGTTAATAAAAGTGCCTGTGTGACATCTGCGACACATAGCTTTGACTAAGAACTCCCTTTTTTTCTTACTTTATTGGTTTAAAAAAAATATTGAGGTATATATCGTATATCGCCATCCAGCTAAATAATATCGAAACATGAAGTTTGGGCCATATCGCTCTACCCAGTAGCACATCAGAGTAAGAGATTATGGTAATTGGTTATCAGGTACCTGGTATGCATGAATCTGCATTTTCAGGGAAAGTTAACTGACAAAAGAACAAAAATTGTTTAACTTGTTAGAAGGAGTAGACTTTGAAACTGTGATAAATGAAAAAAGATTAAAACATTATTATCAGAAAAAAAAATGTGTTTTTTGCCTGGCAAGCTGCCCTATCTCTGACAAGATGAATTACATTGAAGAAACCCTTTGTTTATTTGCAGGTAAGGTAGGGGAGGGAAGGATTTTTTTTATTTATTTTTTGGAAATTGAAAGATCTGGCTACCAAAACCATCGTTTTGTTTTGGGGTTTTTTAACACTGCAGGATTTGATTAAAGACTCAATTTCACACAACTTCACTTAAAAAACGTTTGTCATTGTTTATTTTGTAGTTGATAATGTACAGCTTTTGTGTGAGATCAATTCTTCATTATACAATGAAGACTGGCCCCACTTAAATTTTTTTCTGCACAGACAACCAAATCAGTTATCATTTTGTTCATTAGTGAGCTTTATAGAAGCTGGTTGTCAGATTTTGTTCCCCTTGAAGAGAGCTGTTCCACTGTCTCTCCTTGCATCCATGTTTTATGTCCCAGCTAAGACAAGTTAGCTGTCAACCATCATCATTTTTAACAGACATGGGAGTGATGTGAATTTTATTATGTAATCCTTTGCAAGAATGCTTAAAAAAAGACAATTTCATAAATTTAACTTAATATCTCTAACAGACATGTTTGATACAATTAGAATAATCAGATAAAATGTATAAAATTCACATTGAAAAAGTGAGAGAACAGGTCTCACTAGTCTTCATACTGCAAGTGTTGCATAACAGAGCTCTAACATGTTTAACTAGAGTGTTGACAGGAGCATTATGCCAAGAAATGTGAAGTATGTTCCGATGGGGGGGGGGCCCTATCTCTCATTTTGTCTTCCATTTCCTTACCAATTAGAGCTGTAGATGTGACAGGTTACCAACTCAACCCTGGTAAATCCCTCTCCTCGCTTTATGCTCTGTTGCTCTTGTGGCATGGAATTTGCTCCCAGATAACCATCCTCCTGCTACCGGGTACTCGAACTGGGGCACATTGTTTTTGATGCCCTGTTTCTCTATGCAACAATAGCCTCTCTCTGCCTTGGTTCTGTAAGCTCTTTTGCTAAGAGGCTAAACTTGGCAAGCTAAACAAAGGGACGCGTTTCCACTGCAAGGCCTTCCACTCCTACTTTGCCATTAAGTCTGTTGTCACTACAAATGCATTAAAACATGTGGCCTGTTTCTTTCTCTCTCTCTTTGTTTTTGTGTGTGTGTCTGTGTTTTTTGTCCGTATTAATCTAAATGGCTATGTCTTCTCCCATCTCCTTCACATTGATTCTGTTATCCCTCAAAGCTTGAATGGATTTGTGTCTCAGTGTGTGTGACTTCAGCCCCTCTTAGTCATGCACTCCTTTCCATTGATCTGATGGCCTCTGAATGTGGCAGCTTTATGTCTGAATGACCACCCTCACTTTTCTGTAAAGATCTTTCATGCCACAGCCTTTCTGCTTCCCTAAAGCAGTCAACTAAGGGAAAGTCTTGTCCTTGTTGTGTTCATGATTGTCCTACATACCTTTCCTGTGTCCCTGAGTATGCAAGGGTTCGACTAATGTAAAATTCATAATCGGACCGTGAATGCAAGGCTTTGTTTGGACGTCGGCATGCCTGCCAGTTTGTGCTGGTTCTGCACTATAATTGAACCAAATATACATGCCTCCTCCAGGTGGACTACCTGCAGCTTAAAGAAAAGTATAACAATAACTACACAGCCACAGTGTCAGAGTCAGAATACACATATTATCACAGCTCAAATGAGTAAGGGGCTAGTCTAAAGTAAGTCTTGTCTCTCTTCCTTTGGCAACTACCGTAACTTTAGTCTGTGAGTTTTTCACTCGTCTTTCTCAAAAAGTGAAAGATGCATTTGTACACCAGAACAATTGAACCTGTGAGATACTTTATAACTAACTTGGCCTCTTTTCAGTTGAATCTTATCAACTGATTCCTGATTTTAATGATCTTGTTCATTAGGGATGTGTATGCATCTCTTCTCTCCCCCCCTCCCCCCTCCCCCCTCCGACTGAGCTTTTCCCATTTCTGGAACAAACCTCTTCTGATTTCGCTTTAGCTTGGCTTCCAAATGCATCTACTCAAGGCTCAGTGCTCGGCCAACAGTTTTGTTTTTGAGGAGTACACAGTTCATCTCTGAAAACTAAATCACAGCTGGTGCAATTTGTGTCCAAAAACTATGCTTCGATTTTAATCCCTTGTTTTGGTTTCCTTAATCTTCCCAGTTCTTCAGATGTGGGTAAAACGAATAAGAAGTGTGTATGAAAGAGTTTGGGTCTGACTAGTTCTGTATGGCTCTTAAGTAGCCACGCAAGCTTTGGACATTGTTCACGGCGGCGTTATCAATGCAGTATTTGACTGTCACGTTTGAGCAGATGTCACTAAAGTTTGAGGCACCAAGTAAACATTGTGTCCCCTCTCCTCCACAGGGAGCTGACAAAGACCAAAAATCACCAGACGGCATGACTGCCCTTGAAGCTGCTGCTACTGAGCCCATAAAAGCTCTGCTCAAGTAAGACACCACAGTGTGGGAGGTGGCTGGGCAGCTGTATGAACGGGCACTCAAATGGATGCAGTGATCTCCTGAGAGAAGATGGACTTGCCCCTTTGACCCTGATCAACCTCTGTCTCAACAATGCTTTTGTCTGTTTGTTGGAGGTTCATTTTGTCTGTCTGGTGGTCTTCCTTACATTGTAATTTCTCTTTTCCCCAGGTTTTTGGGATAGGATTTTTTTTCCCCTTAGTCCTCTGTTTTTAGCCATTTAACAGAAGGACTCGTCAGTTATGTCTCCCTTAGGGACCAAACACTTGGGGAGTGCTCTTGAACCTGGATCTTAACACTGCTCAGATTAGTAACAGACTCTATAACACAAACACAAAGCTTTCATATACGAGTAAATGCACATCTTTTTTTTTTTTTTTGCAGTTGTGTTGTAAAAACATACTGAAATTAAATTGTAATGGATCAGTAGTGTGTTAATATTTTTACAACTTCACAGTTTAAGTATTTTATGGCCAGGGTTTCTCATGAACATTACTTGCACTGTACTATACTTGATAAGACTAAAAAGATTAAGTTTAATTATGTTAACATTTCATTATGTGTGGCCTCTTCCTGTACTTTAATTTTTTTTATAGATAGATCAAATTGTCCCTCAAATCTAAGCTTAATATTTTAGAGATGTTGGCTGAGGGAGGTGCAAAGGTCAGATTTTTCTTTTCTACTTGGTGATGTATCACTTACATATCAAATGGTGTTTTATCCACAAATTTTACATCATTAAGGTATTCTCTATTCTTTGACCAATCACCATGCTGGCTAACTAGAATGACTTGAATGTTGCAATTTTCAAACGTGTTACTCAATCCCTTTTGAAGCAATGTTAACAGCACATAATAGGATTAGATATTTTAGAACTTTGTTCATTTTGCCGCCCCTGGGTGAGAGTTCAGAGCAAAAATTCCTTTTCCCTTTTTTTTTTTTTTTTCCTTGCAGCTTCTCTGAGTATTTTGTAACTAATGGGCTCTAGGGGTTGTAAGTGATGGGTTAATGGGGGTCAGATTTGAAAGTTGTTGGTAGGGTTTTTTTTTTTTTATTCCCCTTGCCTTGTTCGTTTTTTCGGTTCAAAGCCCTGCCTGTTTTGCTGCATGTCAAAACTGCCTCTGCTTTTATGCTATGAAATGGTCACTGTCCTCTTGGTTGCTTTCAAACAAATTACAACAATGCAATAGACAAAAAAAAGAATGCTCTTGCTGACTTTGTTGTGACAAAAGTCTGTAAAAACAAATAAAAATATAAAAAAAAAACACATCTGTCATCAGTATCCATTTTCCTTGTAAACTGGAGAGGGAAAGGGCAAAGGACTGTCAAAAAGATGTTTAAGATTAATGCTGGGTCAGCTGTGAGAATGCTTTCTTTATTATCTAAAGCAGAAGCACATTTTCTGTGGCAAAACGCATTCCCTTAAATTTGTCATATTTCTGTTGTGCACTGTGGTGACCTTTAAGTTGGATTAGATGAGGGCATTACTGTGATTTTTATGCTGAATTCACTCAAGATGGGATTTGCTGACACCACAGTGCTGCTTGTAACAAAATCTTGTTGAGGTGTTGACTTCAGCAGAATGTTTTACCAAGAGGGATGCTCTTCACAGACTTGTTGATACGAAAACCACATTTATATGTGTGATGCAGCCATCAACACCTCAGCAAACATCAAAGTGATACGGTTCTATATTGGTGTTTTTAGGATTTGAAAGTTAGTATTACATAAAATGCATTATCTTGGGACTTGCAGAAACTTAACGTAATTTACTGATTTGTTCAATCAGCACAAAGAGCTTTCACAGTATAATGCCAAGTAATCAAACAGTCATTGATTGTCCAGGTAAAACTACCTTACCTTAAATATTACCTGCTGCATGTGTTAAAATCCTTGTGGCAGTAGAGTCAGCGCTACACAAGTAATGGCTGTAATAGAGTACAAGCACAGTAGACAGGATGGACTCTAGTTGCACTCATTTCTCTAACTTGTGATAATTGGTTAATAGAATGAATGAAGATCTGTAAACAAAGTGGGATAATTGGAAAATGAGCTAAAAATTTGAAAGAAAGAACTAGTGTGCCTCTCCTTAATAGCTAATGTTAGAGTGCTCATCATCTTAGGCAGCTACACTATATTGTGAAATTATTTATTCACTCACCCAAATCATTGAATTCAGGTATTCCAATCACTTCCATGGCCACAGGTGTATAAAATCAAGCACCTTTGTGAAAGAGTCGATCGCTCTCATAGCCTGAATGCCAGTGTGGTACCATGATAGTATGCTACAGCTGCAACAAGTCCAGTCATGAAATTTTCTCACTACTAAGTATTCTGCAGTAAACTGTTAGTGGTATTTTGACAAACTGGAAGTGACTGGGAATGACAAAGTCAGCTAAGAAGTGGTTGGCCATGTAAAATAACAGTGGGATCAGTGAATGCTGAAGTGTATAGTGCACAGAGGTTGCCAACTCAAAACTTTTGCCAGTGTTCTACTCACATGGTGTATAATGCATGTGTGGTGTTGTTGGCTTCGAATGAGGATATAGACAGGTGGTGAAAGAAATACTCCCAGGGATCTGCTGACACTCCTTTTATAGGGGAAACAAAGTCTAGGACTAAGGGGGATGGCTCGCCCATCACTAGCAGCGAGGTTACCGAGATAGTTAGCCAACTTGCTGGTGGGTCACTGGAGTGGGTGAGATTGGCTCATATTTCCTTAAGGTCTAGGATATTGTCCAAGTGTCTCGGTTGACACACCTCTGCAACACTGCATGGAGATAAATACATAACATAATTAAACAATAATTAGATAATTTCCTCATGGATTAATGAAGTATTCTGATCTGGGGACGGTGCTTCTGGAGTGGCAGACTGGGGTGGTGGTTCCCATCATTAACCTCCTAAGACCCGAACTCTTCCACGACATGCATTTTTAATTTCTCTTTGATATTTGGGAATATTGGGGCCCGATGAATGTAAAAACAAAGAATTACCAGATTTTTTTTTTAACCTTATTTTTGTTTCTAAGAAAAAGAAGATCCACATATGAGGATATTCGTTTAAAATTTTGATAGAACAGTAGCAGCATAATGTCCTCGTAAGTGGATATCAGGCCCATGTAGAGCAAAATTGAGTATTTTAGTCTAAATAACCCAAAATGTGATGTCCACATATGTGGACGCCAGGTCCTAGGAGGTTAAAAGGGAAGTTTGGAGGGTGTATGCTGATTATAGGGGGATCACACTACTCAGCCTGCCTGGAAAGGTCTACAGTAGGGGCATCTGCCTATTAGTTGAACTTAGAGAAGGCATTCAACAGCATCCCTCAAGGTATCCGTGGGATATGTCATAGGAGTATGGGGTTTCTGGCCTGTTGCTATGAGCCTTTTGATCCCTGTACCCCAGACTGAAAGGTTAGTATGCGTTGCCAGCAATAGGTCAGACTTCCTGGTGGGTGTTGAACTTCACCAGGGCTGTCCTTTGTCAGCAGTCCTGTACATATTTTTTATGGGTTGGTCAACAGTTTTCACTTTGGTGTTCTCAAGATCTTGTTTCTACTTTTTTTTTTTTGCTGATGTGGTTCTGTTGGCTTCATCAGGTGGTGGCCTCCAGCTTGCACTGGAGTGGTTCGTAGACTAGTGTCAAAGGGCAGGAATGAGAATTAGCACCTCCAAGTTTGAGGCCATGGTTGTTGTGGTGAAACGTGAGCATAAAAGCAAAGCTATTGATTTACCTGTTGATCTACACAAGTTGGTGAGGGACTCACTAGAGCCAATACTCCTCCATATGGAAAGGAGCCAGCTGAGGTGGTTCCAGTTTAGAATGCCTCCTGGGCAGTGTTCCTAGTATGTCTTATTGGGAGGAGGCCCCAGGGCAGACCCATGCTGACAAGAATATATCTTTTTGCTGGCCTGAGAATACCGTGTTGTTCCCCTGGAGGAGGTGGCTGGGGAGAGGGAGGTCTGGGTTTTTCTGCTTAGATTGCTGCCCCTGCAGCCTGGCCCTGGCAGGAGATGGATTGATGGATGGCAAGCCTCGTATAGGGTTATTAGGTGAGAAAAGGGGTCTTGCCATACTTTAATTTTCCTTTTTCCAGTCTATTTATTTTACATAAACAAAAACTGTCATTCCACTGTTATTTAGTATAATGGGATTATATGAATAACTGCAGTAATTTACTAGTACAAGGAATATCATGCTGTTTGACAAATTTTACCTTTGGTTTTTCTTGTAGCCTTGGGCAATCTAATCAGTATTTGTGAACTTAAGCAACTCTGTCACAAATATAAAAAACTGCACACTCTAATCTTTGTTGCCATACCAATCTATCGCCTCGAGCAATTCCATTATGAATCATGGACTGATTTTGACTCCCACTAGATTTGTCTGAATGTCTGGATTCAAATAAACTCTTTATAATAACAGGACAGTCAGTTCTGATACAGAAAATGCACTCATCCGGTCATCCACCATCAAATTATAGCAATCATACCAACTATTGTCATGGTCAGTTTCATCATTTAGTGTGACAGCCGTATCACAAATTAAATTAACATTTCATCATACCAAAGGCCAAACCATTGTACACAAATGTCAGTGAAATTACCCTTAATTATGATTGAGTACTGCTACATTATTCAGCATCTACCACTGTCTGTAAAACAAAGGTTTTTGGATCACAATCCTTACCCCAACTTGACATAAAACTACTCCAAAAAAGTACTAAGCTGTTGTTCCTACATATAAATTAAGTTCAGCCTTAGTGTGACGTGGCACTGGTGTTCATCTGCCTATCTATAAGCTACTTTCCTAACTCCTCATTATTAACAGCAACCAAAGTGCACGTCGTGGGTTAAATTCCATCTAAGGTATTGTCTGAGTTTACATGTAAATGAAATTCAAACTGTTTACATTCAGTCATTCAGCCAGCAGGATCCTCATATAAAAACAGCTCCATTATGCTACTGGTATCAAAAACTCCCCGGGGTATATTCAAATTAAACATCATCGGCTCTGTATGACAATCTCTCACATTTAAAAAAAATAGTAGCTACTTTTCACAGCACTTGATTGATTTTTTTTAAAGATTACTTGTAGAATAAACTTTAAACTGACATAAATTTTGAAGAAAACCATCACTCATAAAAAATGGACATTTCTAGATGTCTTGTGAGTTATTTCCTACACATTTCCGTCTATATTAATGTGAAACACTTGAGCTCAAGCAGAATTGAAAAGTTATGCAAGGTTAAACACTGCTTGTTTACACGACGAAGGTTAGTAATGATGGACCTGCTGGAAAAACCTCGGGGACAGAGCAAATAAGTATGTAACTGAGTTGTATCCTGAACTGAAGAGTTACAAGAGATCAGGTCCAGTCAAATGAGCACATCTGGAGGGAAGGTGGAGACTGAGAGATGTCACTGAAAGCTGCAATGCTTTATATAACAGGAAAGGCGCATGCCTCTGTAGGCCACTTTCCATGTTTGCATGCTCACGCCTGCGAACAAAGACAAATCAATTATTGCCGTGTGGGCAAACGTCAAGATAAAATGACTTGGCCACATTTTGACAGCCTCATCTCCATGCTTCCACCCTCCAACCCGTACCATCTTATTTCTGCTCATTTAAATCACTTTCAAAGTGAACGACCAGGAAAAACTGAGGTCCGCTCTTGGCTCTGGGCTGACAGTTACATTCTTGTAATTTAAAAGAGCCAATTTTTCCCTTTGTCTTTGTCGCGCCAGCAAATAATATTGAGGGCTGCAAAAGAAAGCATGCGATTCAGGCTCGCAATAAATGTCAAATGAATAAACGGCAATACGTTTTCATTTGATTTTTGAATTGTTCGCTACAGGCTGTACAAGATCCCCGGACAATCCACGGGCTTTCAAAACAACACTAATCCTGTTTAGGGTTATTAGTTTGGCCTTGTCACTCTGTATGTGGCACAGTGCTCCTGTAATGTGTTAATCTGTCACCTTCATTTCATTTTTTGTATTTCTTTATTCTACAAATGTAACTTAAAATTCACACAAGTTTTCCAAAAGTCAGAAAAATCACGAACTCACTTCTTGACCTAGGTTTTTTTAACGTAACCAATAGTGAGATTTTTTTCCACGAATAATTATGCAACCAGTGTTTGCATTTAAATAGAAAGCAACACGTAAGAAATAATTAAAAACATTTGTGATAATGACGGATTGCCAGTCAGGGGAAATTTATACTGTATCAGTCACGTACATTCAGGAATAGAACCTAATTGAAATCCGAGCGTCTTTACAGTAATTACGATAATTAGCATGTGTGCCCACGTATACGCGTGAACAAGTACACACAAAGACACACACAGTCTCTCTGACTGTCATGTGTTTGTTTTTTCCACACACAGAGAATTTATGCAGAGCTACCCTTGTGATCAACCAGCTCAAAATGGTGGTTAATGAAGTGGCAAATCCAAATCATTAGCATAATTAATACAGACTCTGATTGCCTTTTGGGTACCTCTCTCTCTCTTTTTTATAATCTATTATTGACTCCATGCCTCATGCATTATCTTAGCTTTTAACTGATTTTCAGCAAATCTATAAGTTCTTTGTACTTTTTCAGCAGTCACATGGCCTGAAGGCAAGCCAACCATGAAAACAGCTATCAAATCAAAAGGATGCAATAAACTGATGCTCACTCACCAAATGTGTATTTTGATTAAACAACTGAATTGGGGTGATCCTGTGTATGTTGTTTTCGAGAAGACTAGTCTAGCTTTAGGTGCAGTTTTTAATGGACATTTAGGCTTCATAAGGTTTTTGCACTGAGAAGCGGCTTTACCCCCTGGTTGCAAACTAAATTATATTGTAAAGCATGTCGTCTCCAGCAGCCTAAAGATAAAAAGGCAGTATTTCAATTCACGGTTCACTGTCTATTCCCTGTAGCTCCAATTTGTTCTTGTCAGCAATTTGTTGTTTTGTTGAAACAAACTCCTGATTGAAGTCACTTACTTGTTTGCCTTGAATTAAAAGTAATTTCTTAGCTAAGTTTATTAGTAATGGTGGATTCTCGAGTAAAAAAAAAAACTAACAAAGAAAAGCACAAAACAGGAAATACACCAAAGATTGATTTTAATATTAGTTTGTATATATTTAGCTATTAAAAAAAAAGGGTAAAACTTTGCTTGAGAACAAGTTCATCATAGTTAATACAATCAGTTCAGTTGGAAAGGTGACAAAGTATAAACAAATGTGATGCATACACAGACTTTCAGCCATTTGTTAGCAGGTGTATCTTTCTAATATTTCCAAGGTGTACATTTTTCTGGAAATACTGTATGAATAAGTATGTGCAGTAGAAGGAAGACCTGCAGGGATATTCTTTCAACTTAATTTTGGGCAAAGTAAATCACTTTTTTAAAAACATTTGACTAGCAGATCTAGATCCTAAGCTGATGAATATAGCCCCATGTTTACTAGTTGGTTTTAAAGTCTTAATGCTGCATTCTGCCTGCTGCTGTGTTAGTTTTCAAAGCCAGAAATGACCACATTTGGATGAGAAGGTGGAATGCTAATCAGAGCTAATAGGGTTAGCAAAGTTGGTTAGCAAACTGTATTCATAAATTTCACTGCTGCTGAATCTTTATGGCACACAAATAAAATGTAGCAGATCATTCCAATTATTTCAGATGATCTCACTCACCAAAACTGAAGCACAAGTTAGAGACATGTGTTCAGAAAGCTCTAGTAGAAACAAGGCAGAAAGGTCAGTGACGCAAATTAGCAGATGAGTCTTAGGATGGGCTACGTCTCCCCTTGTCTTGACAGTTGACAGTCAAAGCAGTCATACCCCTTAATTTCCGCACCTCACTAGTATTCAAATGGATGTGTTTTTAGAAGAAAGAAACCCTGTTGTTAAAGAGGGAACTTTTATATAGATGCTAAAACCATTTTTGCACCAAGCTGTACAAGCCGTCCACTCAAAATGCTCTAAAGTTGGTCATTTTGGAGTCTATGGGGACTGATTTATGTTTCGAACCTGATTCAAGTGGCCATTAGATTAAGTGCATTTTTTTTGGCACTAATGCATTGGCTTCATTTTTAGGCCCCAAAAGCTGTCATTTGTTCTAGACATTTAATTGTTATGTCCCAGTGACCACTGAAATTGAAGTTGAGGCTCTCCCCCTAATTCATTTAGATAGGGTCTACAAAAACTAAAACGTCCCCCAAAACGGCACTGCCTAAATGACTGCTGAGGCGAAAGACTTGTTCCTAGAAGGTGTGTGAGTAAAAAGTTTAGAGGAGATTCTATTTAAAATATTTAATGCAATACAGACACATTCATATGCTTTTCTCACCATTTATTCTTCTCATTTACACTTTTTCTTTTTAATAACATCTTCTCCAACTAGGGCAGTGGAGCTCAGAGGCAAGGATGCAGGTCACCAGTCCACCACAGGCCTAACAAACTGAGACAATAATTCACACTCACATCCACACCTACGACCAATTTAGAACCACCAATTAACTAACATGCCAGTCTTGGGACTGCTGGAGGAAACTGGAGCACCTGATGGAAAACCCACTCAGCAACAGGAAAAAACATCTTCAGCTGACCAAGTAATAGAAAACTAATCCCCCATATGTTGTTTAGGATAAATCACCCAACAAGAACCCTGTCAATTATGACAATGTGTAACATTAAAAGCAAACAAAGCAAAACCTCTGCAGGAATGTTCTGCAAGCCTTTAGAGCCTACTGAAGCGCTGCATATTCTCCAAACTTTAAGTGGCCACAAGCTGGCAGTAAACTTACGAAACTATAAGTACCAGCTATTTTTATATTTAGAGGAACTTAAAGGAGCTGTGGATAGTGTCATGCAAATTTACTGTGTGCATTTTGTTCTTGCATCTGTATGAAGTGAAACTGAGGAGTAGAGGAACTGATGCGTGGAGGAGAATTTTGTCTTCATTAAAATTTATCTGAAGTCAACTTCTGCATTTTGAATTTTCATTTGTCAGCTGTCAAATGAAAAAGTGGCGTGGGCTTCTCCACAGAAAACCGCAAAAGACGTTTAAAGCAATCAGTAGTGCTCTCATATACATTTGTATAACCATAATTTTGTTACAGACTGTTTAATTATCAGCCCTTCTTTGTTTGTACTCCAGTGAGCAATGAGCTGGATCAAACCCCACAAGATGCGTTGTTGCATATTTTTTTTAGCTGAACAGCCATTTGCAGTAAAATCAATGTAACCACAATGCTTGTAGGAAAGTTTTAATTGGAAATAATAGCAGAGTCATTATTATGTTTTGTCGACTGAACTGTTGATGCTGGTGTAAGTGTGTGGGACATTTACGTTTTTGGCCAATTTGAGCCAACTGAGTAGCTCTTAAATGCCTACGTGAGTATTGTTGCTAACCATGTCCATCCCTTTATGACCACAGTGTACCCATCTTCTGATGGCTGCTTCCAACAGAACGTTGCACCTTGTCACAAAGCTCAAATGATCTCAGACTGGTTTCTTGAACATAATTAATTCACTGTAATCAAATGACCTACACAGTCACCATATCTAAATCCAGTGAACACTTTTGAGATGTAGTGGAACAATATATTTACAGTTCCACTACATATCCAGCCAAATGAATCTGCAATAAAGTGGCCAGTGAATGTAAAAAGGAGTGATATTGTTTTAGTCAGACAGCTTGTACAAGGTAGAGATAAGGAGTCAAGAACCTAGGACACAAGAGTATAAAACACATCACTTTAAACGGTAAAATAAACATTAATACACGATAACTGATACTCTTCTGTATTTAGTTTACCTCTGTTTGCAAATCCAGCTGACTCTCTCCACAGTTCCAGGTAAACATTGATGCAATAAACCTCCGAAGCATTAAGATCCTGTAACAAATACAGGGAGTGCAGAATTATTAGGCAAATGAGTATTTTGTCCACATCATCCTCTTCATGCATGTTGTCTTACTCCAAGCTGTATAGGCTCGAAAGCCTACTACCAATTAAGCATATTAGGTGATGTGCATCTCTGTAATGAGAAGGGGTGTGGTCTAATGACATCAACACCCTATATCAGGTGTGCATAATTATTAGGCAACTTCCTTTCCTTTGGCAAAATGGGTCAAAAGAAGGACTTGACAGGCTCAGAAAAGTCAAAAATAGTGAGATATCTTGCAGAGGGATGCAGCAGTCTCAAAATTGCAAAGCTTCTGAAGCGTGATCATCGAATAATCAAGCGTTTCATTCAAAATAGTCAACAGGGTCGCAAGAAGCGTGTGGAAAAACCAAGGCGCAAAATAACTGCCCATGAACTGACAAAAGTCAAGCGTGCAGCTGCCAAGATGCCACTTGCCACCAGTTTGGCCATATTTCAGAGCTGCAACATCACTGGAGTGCCCAAAAGCACAAGGTGTGCAATACTCAGAGACATGGCCAAGGTAAGAAAGGCTGAAAGACGACCACCACTGAACAAGACACACAAGCTGAAACGTCAAGACTGGGCCAAGAAATATCTCAAGACTGATTTTTCTAAGGTTTTATGGACTGATGAAATGAGAGTGAGTCTTGATGGGCCAGATGGATGGGCCCGTGGCTGGATTGGTAAAGGGCAGAAAGCTCCAGTCCGACTCAGACGCCAGCAAGGTGGAGGTGGAGTACTGGTTTGGGCTGGTATCATCAAAGATGAGCTTGTGGGGCCTTTTCGGGTTGAGGATGGAGTCAAGCTCAACTCCCAGTCCTACTGCCAGTTTCTGGAAGACACCTTCTTCAAGCAGTGGTACAGGAAGAAGTCTGCATCCTTCAAGAAAAACATGATTTTCATGCAGGACAATGCTCCATCACACGCGTCCAAGTACTCCACAGCGTGGCTGGCAAGAAAGGGTATAAAAGAAGAAAAACTAATGACATGGCCTCCTTGTTCACCTGATCTGAACCCCATTGAGAACCTGTGGTCCATCATCAAATGTGAGATTTACAAGGAGGGAAAACAGTACACCTCTCTGAACAGTGTCTGGGAGGCTGTGGTTGCTGCTGCACGCAATGTTGATGGTGAACAGATCAAAACACTGACAGAATCCATGGATGGCAGGCTTTTGAGTGTCCTTGCAAAGAAAGGTGGCTATATTGGTCGCTGATTTGTTTTTGTTTTGTTTTTGAATGTCAGAAATGTATATTTGTGAATGTGGAGATGTTATATTGGTTTCACTGGTAAAAATAAATAATTGAAATGGGTATATATTTGTTTTTTGTTAAGTTGCCTAATAATTATGCACAGTAATAGTCACCTGCACACACAGATATCCCCCTAAAATAGCTAAAACTAAAAACAAACTAAAAACTACTTCCAAAAACATTCAGCTTTGATATTAATGAGTTTTTTGGGTTCATTGAGAACATGGTTGTTGTTCAATAATAAAATTATTCCTCAAAAATACAACTTGCCTAATAATTCTGCACTCCCTGTATAATAAGTACAGGAAAATCTTTTGCAGGGTTCATATTTCAATAAATAAGGTGGTTTAGTGTGCAAGTCCCTTGCCTAGTATTCATTAAAAGCTTTAAAACTCATCTCAAACTCATCTCTTCATCAGATTACATTGGAGTTTTTACATTTCCCTTCAGGCTTTAAAATGGCTTAAATGTAACTTTACACTTCATTAGTATGTGTGAATCATGAATATGCAAATTGATCCCCGCCTCTATCCCCACTCTCCCCTTCACCACTTACCGGAGCTCAATCATACTGCTCAAACTGCCCTAATGCCATTTTCATACATGAACTCCGGACAATGTCATGTTAACCAGGTCACGACCAGTTGACCTTTTACAGATCCTGCACGAAGAGAAGGACATCATCAGCTTCAGTCATGTTATCGTTGCTGGGAATATCATGTAGTAGGGCATGCAGGATGCAGAGCACACTTTCACTTCCACTTGCTTGCAATGAAATGTTACATGCACTTCCTACATCAGGTCAAATCAGCACAATCTGTCATTGCATGGGTTTTGGATCAAGGAGCTGGCAGGTTCAGGATCAGTTCAAGTCCCATCAAGTCTAATTTGATAGCGTCAGACTCGGTTGGGTAGTGCCAAGAAACATTTCTGGCTGCAGTCCATGTGTTAAAATGCCACACAGTAACAATGTGGAGTAATCCATCCGCACATAAGTCAAATATAAGCAAATTTATAGGTTGCTTGTATAGGTTGTGTATCTTAACTACATAATCAAACATCAGGTAATGTCTTAAATAAACATTATTCCTGATCGCAAGGTCTGACAAGGTAGGCTCACCCATTAATTTAAGGCAATTGTTTCCTTACATATGTTACTCTCATAATGTTTCTGTTTAGTCACTTCCTGTTTTATCTTGACATCTCTGTTTCTGTTTGACTTTCTGCCATATGGGTTCAGCCTGTTTATGAAAGCCCCTTGCTGACTTTTCTTGCTTTGGTTGATGACTGATAATCTTTACTGTACATGTATGATTCCTGCTTGTTGTACAGTAGATTGGAGATTTAGATTTTTTTTTGGAACTTCCTCTGCCTCTCTGTGTGTCCTGCATTTGGGTCCAATTCCTCTGTGATTGTCACAGAGGAGTATGAAACGTTGTCTATCTGAAAGTTACTTGTCAAGATAGTGTTTCACTTCCATGGAGGCTGGAGACAGGACCACAATGCTGAATTGCTGTTAAACTGCATTTTAGAATGAGCGGGGCATACGATTTATAGCAATAGTCTGAGAAAAATTTAAAAAGCATTTGCAGAGAGAAGACTCAGACAATCGAACCTCAAGTGCAGAGGCTATAGGCTATAAAAGACTGCTCTGAATCACATTTCTGTCACGTAAAATACAAAAAAATAAAGCCAAAGTGGGTTACTTTTACTCCTGACACCACAATTGGATAGCTGAAGATGAAGCAAAGTGCCACCTGCTCCAAATATTGGTTGCTGTTGTGACAGGTTAATGGCGGAGTGAAAATTAGTCATGAAGAGCATGAATCAATGGGTTTTCTTTGTCTGGTGCATAAACTGTATATAGAAGACAAAAGCAGCCTCTGGTCTGAAAGGATCAATGTGGATGTGCCTTAAACCTGCATTCTTTCTAATGATCAGCAGACACTGATACACAGAAGCCGACACTTTGGTTCACTTGATTTATATCCTTGTGAATACTGTACTAATGAGTTTATCTTCCTGCCGTATCTTATCATAATTCAGCAAGACTTTCATATCATAAATTATGTCCCCTTTGGAGGGTAAACTAGCTGATATAATACGCTATGGCATGTGTTTTTTTATGCTCAGTTTTTTATGAAATAAATGTAAGTTTAAAGAGAAGGCCCACAGGGTCCACAGTAGCTGTACTGGCCTTCGTGAAGAAGAGAGAGCTGAGCATAAAAGCGTATCTGTCGATTTTTCTTGTTTATATATATCCAATACCCTCAACAATGGTCATGAGTTTTGGTTAGTGACCGAAAGAACGAGGTCACGGACACACAGAGCAGAAATGAGCTTTGTCTGAAGGGTGGCTGGCCTTTCCCTTAGAGAGAGGGTGAAGACTTAAGTCATTTGAGAGGGATGCTAGGGTGAGCTGCTCCACCATATCGAAAGGGGCCATTTGAGGTGGTTCAGGTATCTGGCTAGGATGCCTCCTGAGTGCCTCTTGGGTGAGGTTTTCTTATCCAACTGGGAGAAGGCCCAGGGGTAAATCTACAACACTAGAGAGATTATATCTCTGGGCTGGCCTGCAGAACATGGATCGATGAATGGAAATGTAAGCATAAGTTTCCACCTAGCTCTCAAGCTATGATTCGCTCTCACCTAATCATTTCTGTTGTTTCCTGTTTAACTTTTTAAATGTACTTTTTCGTTTCAAGGCCTTTTTGGCTGTGTTGGTTTTGATGACAGATTTAAATGCACACTTCTGTTTCACTGTTCTCATCTGCAGGGTTTTAGGCAGAAAAGCTCACGCCAAGCCTGCCAAGCACCAAACACCAGACATTTGGTGAGCTGGCTCTGCTTCTGTTGGCTTGTTTTAAAGTTTTCTACTTTCTAATGCCCAGAAATCAATAAATGAAACTTCAAAAAGTGGCCATTCCGAGTAATTTACAACGGCTGTGAACTTTCCTGGGCAACTTGCTGTACCATACTCTGTCACAAAGACTTAAGAAGGACTTCGGACTATCAGCCATTCAGCTTAGTCACAATGAGTAAGGACACTCCAGTGGAGTGCTAGTAACTGTAGCCTGTGGTACTGAGAAATCTTTGAAAGATCTTCTTTGGTTTTCCTATTGATTCATTTATTTTCTCAGGGCGCTGGTGTCTGTCCTTGGCACAGTGTTAGAGGGAACTGAGTGACTAATAGTACAGGTAGCACTTGAGGCTGAGACCAAGTCTATAACGACAGGGCTTATGTCTTCACTTGTGTTGTCTAGTTTGACTAATGTTAGCATCTGCCATGCTCTCATCTATTATGATCGTGTCTCTTCTCACCAATAGATGACAGTAAGTCTTCGTCTTCTCCCCCTTCTTACTAAGGAGCAACTAAGGAATAGAGAAACAGAATTCCCGAGGCTCTCTACTCCCTGTTATCCACTGTGTTTAATTATTAGGAATCCACACATATTTCTTCTATTTTAATAGGCGTGTCTGATGTTTGTGGTCCTCACAATGCAAAAAGCACACCAAGAAATTGCTAAGGAACAAAGAAAATACTCGTGCAACACAGAGAGAGAGAGAGAGCGTGAGACAACACTCAGGATATGCAACAATATGACAGAAAGAACTTTCTGGAGCTTAATCATCAAGGACCACTGTGGCCTCCATGGCAGAGTGCTGCCTCATTAAGAGCAGCTCAGTAAGCACATTAATGTCCTTCAGACACTGATACACTTCTTAATAAAGTAGCTCAATTGCAGACTCTTGTAGTGGGACACTCTGACAAACATAACAAAAGCCTGGTCTGGATTTAATTTCTTTCTTTCTTTCTAATGAACACACAGACAACACCATGGAGAATTATCCAAATTTCTCAAGTTTTAAACCTTAGCAATGGATCTTAATGACAGTCTCAGACATCACTTCATGATCAGGTAATTCAGTTGTAAACAGAGGTTTTTGTTAATTATAATTTTTTTTAATCATAGTTATTATGTTAATAAAGTGTTCCAATGTTTCACTTCCTTTTATACTGGCTGGATCAATTAAAGTATGGTGAACTTTGTCTTTGCAGTTGGTTCTCTTATCTTCTTGTGGCACACTCATTCTCTGTATCTGATCACGGTCCAGGTCAGTGATTTCACTTCAAGAAATACTACCAGGGCCATAATAGTGGGGAGAAAACTGACTGTCCAAGGCCCCAGTGGTGGGAGGGGTACTTGCAAGTTTGTAATGAAAAGTTTGTTTTTGCTTTCAGTTTTTTATTCATTAAATTTAATTAAGTCATTAGTGTCATAATTAAATTGCCTAAATAAATCAGCTGGTGGCTGAACTTTGATTCCACACAGTAGTCAAGGCTCTCTGATGCCACTTTCTCTTCTTAAAAAATAAAGTTAAATGGTTTAGTCCACTCTGCACTCTGGCTCGCCTGTAAAAACACAGCTAATTTATTCTATATAGGTGATTGCGCTTGTCTTTGCCTTTTCCCAAGAAAGCAAACTCAGGATATCAAAACAGAAAAGAAATGAGAGGAGGGAGAAGTAAACTGAGGAAAGTCAGTGTTTAAGAAGTTCCTTTCAAAAGCAAAGCACAGCTGACATCAAGTAGCATTATCCTTTGCTGTATGTTGCATCAACTGTTTGGTAAGAAAGGTGTTTTGAGGAAGCCAGTGTGTTTGAGAGCGATAGAATAGGAATTTAAAATACCACCATGACACTGTGTCTTAATTTCAATCACCTAGGCATGCAAAGAACAGGTCGCTCTCAAGACCTCAGTGAATGCCAGCATGGTACCATGATAGGATGCCACCTGTGCATCAAGTCCAGTCGTAAAATTTCCTTGATACCAAATATTCCACAGTCAAGTATTAGCTGTTTTATAAGAAAGTGGAAGCACATTGGAAGGACAGCAATTCATCTGTGGATGCTGAGGAGCATAGTGCACAGAGATTGACAACTTTCTGAAGAGTCAGTTGCTCCAAATCTCCTAATTTTATGTGGCCTTCAGATTAACTTGAGAACAGTGCGTAGAAAGCTTCATGAGATGGGTTTCCATGGGTGAGCAGCTGCTATATTACCAAATGCAATGCAAACTGTTGAATGAATGATGTAAAGCACGCCGCCACTGGATTCTAGAGCAGTGGAGACATGCTCTCTGCAGAGATAAATCACTCGCCTCTGTCTGGCAATCTGATGGATGAGTCTGGGTTTGCCAGGAGAATGATACTTTTGTCTGACTCCACTATGCCAAGTGTAAACTTTGGTGGGGGAGGGATTATGGTTTGCGGTTGTTTTTCAGGAGTTGGGGTTGGCACCTTAGTTCCAGTGAAAGAAAAACTCTTAATGTTTCATTATACCATAAGAGTTTTTGGACAATTTCATGCTCCCAACTTTGTGGGAACAGTTTGGGGATGGCTTCTTTCTGCTCCAACATGACTGCACACTAGTGCGCAACACAAGGTCCATAAAGACATGGATGAGTGGGTTTGGTGTGGAAGAACTATACTGACCTGCACAGGGTCCTGACCTCAACCCGATAGAACAGCTTTGAGATAAATTAGAGCGGAGAATGTGAGCCAGGCCTTCTCATCCAACATCAGTGTCTGACATCACAAATGCACTTCAGGCATAATGGTCAAATCCACCATGAAAGCACTCTTAAACCTTGTGGAAATCCTTCCCAGAAGAGCTGAAGCTCTTTTTATTTAACACTATGGATTAAGAATGGGACATCACTCAAGTTCATATGTGTATGAAGGCAGAAGAGAGTATATTTTTGGCAACATAGTGTCTTATAAATAATATTAAATCTAATGTATTCTGCTGCTTTTAGACCTACTTAACTATGGTAATGTAATTATAGCGTAAAGGTTTTATAAACCTTAAAAATGTTTGGACATGAACTTTCACAAATATAAAGATTATTAAATTATTTACAGGTATTTTGGCGTTTCCTTGGTGACCTGGTTTGACTTCTGATAGGCCTTAGTACCAAAAAGTAGAAAATAGTATTAAACTGTAAGCAAGAGTGTGTCTTTGTAACAGATAGTGATTAAAAACATGTGAGAGAGACTAAAAGAAGAAAAGAGAGTGAGGAAAATGAAGTTACACTGACAGTGGTGGGAAGAATGAGGAAAGCACAGGCGGTGGGAGAAAAAGTGTTAGAAAACTCAGACTGGATCTTAGGCTTTTTTTTCTCCACAGCGTGGGGATTATTAATTTAAAAATGACTGATGACAAAAATATGAAAATAATTCAATCTTAACCTTGATAAACAAGCAAAAGGCATTTAATCATTAATACAAAATCAGAATCTTTATTTTCATTGGAGCAATGACAGGCTTATAAATATGAGGTGAGAGGCAGGGAGCGCCCTGGCTGGTTGTGAACTTAACATGCAAGCTCCACACAGCAGAGTCCTGGGAGCCTTTTTTTTCTGTGAGGTGAAAGTGTAAACCACTACACTAGTTGGCACAGGGTGCACGATAGCTGACTAAATTAGACGTTTGCAGGAAGAGCGTGTTTTTGTCAAGCTCAATCTTGGGAAGATCTCGGTCATGTGGTCCCACTGGGGCCAGTAACAGAAGCTGCTGCTTATAGTAAAACTGAAGCTAGTGTGTGTGTGTGTGTGTGTGTGTGTGTGTGTGTGTGCGTGTGTGTCAAAGGACCAAACCGTCTAAGCTTAGACTATCAATTCCCATATTTTCACATACAAAAAAAGCACAAAGACATGAGGCATAGTTCTATTCCATGTGATTTTTGGAAAAGTGTAGACTTGTTGTCCTCACACTTTTGAGTTAATGCTACCTGCAACACATTAAATCACCACGATAGAAAACCTGTGAAATGCAAGATGAAATTACGAAGAAAAAAAACAACAACAACAACCCCAAAACAGTCCAGTATTTTGATCATAACTGCTCAGATCTCCAGTTGCTCATTGTGCTACAGAAATGAAGACTCCCTTGTGTGGCATATTTGTGTTTGTTGTGGAGTGAAAATGCTTCTAAGACTTTTTCATTTGTACTTCTTCCTTTGCAAAACATATAAAACTGTACACGTAACTATCATTCCAGGGAAAGGAATGCATTTGGAGGAAAATCAAATCTGCCGCATCTTTAAGAGAAGTTGTGCTTCAGGCTAACTTTCTAACTTTTCTAAACAAACAGTCTGACAGGCATATGCTTGATGCCATGAGGTGAAAAAGTGTGCAGATCAACACACATTTTTTGACATTGGCAATTTTTCCAATGCAGCGCCATTAAAGTCTAAAAGGAGATTTTTAGTGTGCACCACCATCCCCATTTGTATGAACTATACTACCCTTCCCTTTTCTGGGAGGCAGTGGGGAGGTAGAGCGTACAGCCCGATCCGGCGGGGAGGTGTGGGAAGCCAGATCGGGCGCCCCTCTTCCGGCTCTCCTCTCTGCTCTCTCCTGTCTTGTCCCTTTTGTCTTACTTCTCTCTATCACTTTTTCTATCCCTTTGAAGAAGTTAGGCCCCATAAATGCTTAAGAGGTAAGTATTTCTCAGTTGCAGTGAATAGATAGAAAATAAACTTTAGGAAACTAAACAGAAGAAAGAAGAAGACAAATAACAATTTAACATAAACCAGTGACACACTCCAGGGCCTGATCAACCCAGGCAGGGCCTCCTTGGATGAGGGTGTCTAGTGATAATAGCCGAAACACCTGATGAATCCAAGGTCCACTACTGATGATGTGTCCCAAATTTAAAATGATAATCTAGATCGATCTCTAATCTCTAAACCTAACCAAGGAAGGAAAATGGCAGATTAGTATGGGTAAAAAAAAAAACGAAAGTTGAGGCACACAATGATGTGAGCTGCTGGCAAAGTTTCTGGGCTGCCTTTCCTCATAACAGCCATCCCTCAAGAGTCTCTCCATCTAAAGCAATGCATTATCACCCACATAGCAAAATTGGTATGGTCCGGATCTGGCCCACACAATGTGCTTACACATGGCCCACATACCGCATTGTTGTTAAATAAATAAACAAATACTTCAAAGAATGACGGCCCTTCGGGGGCCCAGATCTGGTTTGCTAAAGGTGGCCCACACACGGGCCAGCACAAGGCAAGCTGCAGACACACTGGTGGCCTTTTGCTGGCCCATGTGTGGATTACCTCTGGCAAACCTGGTCTGGGCCGCCAAAGGGCCATCATTCTTTCCGGTATGTGGGCCATGAGTAAGTTGTGTGCAGCCACGGGCCAGTTGCAGACACACTGCTGGCCCTGTGCTGGCCCAGAACAGTTTCGGTTCTGGCCCAGAACAGTTTCGGTTCTGGCCCAGAACAGTTTCAGCGCTGGCCCCAGATGTCAGCCTAATGTGTACCTTAATTAAGCCATGTAATAACAACATGTGTATAATAGTGCAAAAGTAACATGACAAAACTCTGTTCAGACAGTGAATGGACTGATTCTTATATAACATTTTTCAACTCTCCGAGATTACTCAAAGTGCTCTATACAACATGCCACATTCACCCAACCACATACTTTCTCTTAACTGAGTGCTTCCTAACTACTTTCTTACACATTCACACTTGCAACATGCAGACTGAAGGAGCCAGGAATCAAACCACTAACCTTCCAATCAGTAGGTGACCTACTCTAACTCCTGAGCTACAGCCAGGCACTGGCAAAGATGAGTAAACTCTCACTAGGTTTTGGATAAAGTGTAAACTCACAAACCTGTCAAAGCTGCATTTGAAACATTGGCTACCATAGCAGTATAGTATTGCAACATGGCATTTGGGTCTTCTAACTAAAAGAGAAAAATAGGAACATAAATAGTGCATCATTGCCAGACCTGGCCCACATCTGGTTGACATACACTCTGCCATGACACCAGTCAGTCAGAAGTGCCAGCTTGATGCCAGATCCCGCCCAGACCTGTTTTCTATGGGCTCAGGCCCATAGAAAACAGGGTGCAAACAAGCATAATCAAGACCAAACCATGCCAGATATGGCATACCATCACATAAACAGTGGCGTAATTGCCAGACCTGGCCCATATCTGGATGACATACGTCTTATCATGCCAGAAGTCAGCCAGCAGTGCCGGCTTGATACCAGATCTGGGCCAGACCTGCTTGCTATGTGGGCAGGGACTGTAACATCTAGTCCTTTTAACTGAACCCCTTTTACGTTATGTTTATTGGATATTTTATTTGGTGTTTGAACAGCTTTCTATTACCTAACTAGAAAAATTTGCATTTCCTGCGAAAATGCAGTGTGGATGCTTTAAAGCTGAAGCTGTCTGCAAAAACTAGCTGAAAAAGCTGAAAAGTTGCAGAAATTGTAAAAACTTTGCAGAAGCAAAGGAACTTTGCTAAAATGGAATAACTTAGCAGAACTGCAATATCTTAGAGGAAACATAATACTTGGCAGAAATGCAATAGCATAGCAGAACTTAGCAGAAATATTGTAACTTGCCAGAAACATGATAACTTCTCAAAAATACAAGAATTTAGGAGAAATAGTATAAGATAACAGAAAGAATATATTTAGCCGAATACTTAATCATTACAGAAACACTATGAGTTAGAAAAATAGTACAACATAGCAGAAATACTGTGATTTACCAGAGACACTGTGATGAACTATGAATATTGTAATTTTTAATTAATACTATGTTTTAGCACAAATACTATCATTCGGCAGAAATACTATAATTTGGCAGAAATACTATGTTTCAGCACAAATACTCTGGTTTAGCACAAATATTATAACATAGCAGAAATACAATTATATAGCAGAAATGCTATATTTAGAAAGAAAAATATAATATAGTAGAAATACTATGATTTAGCAGAAATACTAAAATATAGCATAATAACAATGATTTAGAACAAATACTATGATTGAGCAGAATAGTAATAACTGAAGTAGAAATATTGGAAAAGTAAAATGACAAGATGAAAAAAAAAACGGAACATGATTAAGTTCCCTCAAAACTAATTGTTGTTCACCTGTGAAAAAAATAAAGAAATAAAAATAAATAAAAAAAAACAAGAAGGAACAGCCAACAGATACACAAAAAATCAAATATGTATACACAAATGCACAGAGAGAGAGACACACGGAAGGTCTATGCCAGTCAACCAGTCTGAATATATTATATTTTTTTCCAACAATGAGATGCTGCTCTGAAGAGGGTCTCTCTCTCTCTCTCTCTCTGTAGCACACACACACACACACACACACACAAACACACACACACACACACACACACACACACACACACACACACACACACACAGGGAGAGAGAAGCAAGTTTTCAGTCAAGCAGCCTGGGAGCTGCTGAATTTGAATCCACCAATCAGAGAGGCTGTGCACTTTTTCCCGCCAAAACAGGTGCATGCAGCACAGAGAGACACAGGATTTTTGCAGTCTATTTCTCATAGTGACGACTCCCCTCAAACAAATGACCATAATTTCCTAACCGTAGGGGCTAGAACGGTCATTCTTACACCGTTTTGTTCAGAAGAGATTGGGGAATCTTCAAGTGTTGACAATTTATCATTAAAATATGAATTTTTAGAGATATATGACATGGATGACTTGTTGACTTAGAAGCCACGAGTTCCCCAATATGCAAATTTGAATGCCTCAGCCCACATATATGATTGGCTGGCTGGGAAGCCGTGCAGGCCCTGATTTGTGGATTTGAATTCCTCAGCCCTCAGATATGATTGGCTGGCTTAGAAGCAATGAAGGCCCCAATATTCAAATTTGAATGCCTCAGCCCACATATATGATTGGCTGGGAAGCCGTGCAGGCCCTGATTTGAAAATTTAAATGTCTCAGTCCTCACAGAGGATTGGCTGCCTGGGGACCTGGCAGAAATATATAGAAATAGTATGATTAAGCATAAATACTACATTTAGTAGAAATACTATGTTTTAGCACAAATACTATAAAAAGCAGAAATACTATATTAAGCAATATAAATATCCTATAAAAATCCTATAAAAAGCAAAAATACTGTACTATGATTTGGTAGAAAAATTATAATTAATCAGAAATACTATATTTGGCACAAATCTTATAAAATAGCAGAAATAGTATGATTTAGCACAATAGTAATAACTTAAACAGAAAAATTGGAAAAGCAAAATGGACAGCTGAAAAAAGGGTGAGAGAAGTAAGTTTCTAGCTCAGTCAAGCAGCCTGGGAGCTGCTGAATTTGAATCCACCAATCAGAGAGGCTGTGCACTTTTTCCCGCCAAAACAGGTGCACGCAGCACAGAGAGACACAGGATTTTTACAGTCTATTTCTCATAATGACGACTCCCCTCAAACAAATGACCATAATTTCCTAACCGTAGGGGCTAGAACGGTCATTCTTACACCGTTTTGTTCAGAAGAGATTGGGGAATCTTCAAGTGTTGACAATTTATCATTAAAATATGAATTTTTAGAGATATATGACATGGATGACTTGTTGACTTAGAAGCCACGAATTCCCCAATATGCAAATTTGAATGCCTCAGCCCACATATATGATTGGCTGGCTGGGAAGCCGTGCAGGCCCTGATTTGTGGATTTGAATTCCTCAGCCCTCAGATATGATTGGCTGGCTTAGAAGCCATGAAGGCCCCAATATGCAAATTTGAATGCCTCAGCCCACATATATGATTGGCTGGGAAGCCGTGCAGGCCCTGATTTGAAAATTTGAATGTCTCAGTCCTCACAGAGGATTGGCTGCCTGGGGACCTGGCAGAAATATATAGAAATAGTATGATTAAGCATAAATACTACATTTAGTAGAAATACTATGTTTTAGCACAAATACTATAAAAAGCAGAAATACTATATTAAGCAATATAAATATCCTATAAAAATCCTATAAAAAGCAAAAATACTGTACTATGATTTGGTAGAAAAATTATAATTAATCAGAAATACTATATTTGGCACAAATCTTATAAAATAGCAGAAATAGTATGATTTAGCACAATAGTAATAACTTAAACAGAAAAATTGGAAAAGCAAAATGGACAGCTGAAAAAAGGGTGAGAGAAGTAAGTTTCTAGCTCAGTCAAGCAGCCTGGGAGCTGCTGAATTTGAATCCACCAATCAGAGAGGCTGTGCACTTTTTCCCGCCAAAACAGGTGCACGCAGCACAGAGAGACAAAGGATTTTTGCAGTCTATTTCTCATAATGACGGCTCCCCTCAAACAAATGACCATAATTTCCTAACCGTAGGGGCTAGAACGGTCATTCTTACACCGTTTTGTTCAGAAGAGATGGGGGAATCTTAAAGTGTTGACAATTTATCATTAAAATATGAATTATTAAAGATATTTGACTTCTAATGCACCATAACTGAGTAGAGCAAAGCAAAAACTGCCTTGACTTGCCCTCAAACAACGCTTTCTAACTCTAAATCTATTTGGAGTATCAATATCATTCATTCACCGTAAGAGACAGCAGGCTTTGGTGAACAATCATGGAAATTTTCAGGTCTCTGTGGAAATCCATTAAAAAGATATGACAAGAGAAAAAAGTGGTTCATTTCCAGAGTTTGAAATCTGAAGAAATCTGAGCGAAGGACGAATTTCCTACCCTCAAACAAGTCCAACTCATTTCAGAACGGTAATAGGTGAGAAAATAATTCTTGAATTGTGAGCGTCAGGAGTGTCTGAAGATATACTGGGACAAGCCTTATGTCTTAACTTTGCTTCGTTAAGGAGATATGACGATTCGAATATGCCTCTCATTACAGAAATCAAGCGGTGATTTTGAACAAGCTCTCCATTGACTTTCTATGGAGAGTTTTGCGACTTTGTGTTGGTCTGAGGAGATTTGCCAAAATTCTATAAATCCCACAACAATGATAGTGACATTTTCGGAAAGCCAGCAAAAATACCTACGTTTTGATGTATAATTTGTGGAAGTTGAGTGAAAATTGAGCAAGTAGCAAGAAGTTGTTCGGACATGAAGAGAAGACTGCAAAACCTTCAGTGGCACACTGGAAGCCAAGTGCATAGCAACCATAACAACGCATGTATTTTGTGAAAAATCACAATTTTGCAACTGAAAACTTTAAGAGGCATAAAAGTAAAACGGTAAAAGATTTGAAAAAGCTGATTTATACCTGAATAGCCCAATAATTTGAGAACATTTTAAAGTTTGAATGGTTGTTCTACGTGAAAATATGAGGAAGTAGTTAAGTTTCAAAAACAAGCTAATTTTAGCAGAATTGCAGAAGTTTCCCATTCATTTCAATGGGACAAATTAAGCTTAATATTTTAAAAAGTATAATAGTGAAAAATACCAAAAGACATAGCACACATTAGCAGAAATAGCAGAATAGTTTAAAATTTGAACGGTGAAAATCGGCTGAAAATTGTGGAAGTAGTTAAGTGCCAAAAAGTGTACGGAAGTCCCAAGAGGAACTCAATAGTGTGGATGCTTAAAGCATCTACACAACTAGACAAATTTGCATTTCCTGCGAAAATGCAGTGTGGATGCTTTAAAGCTGAAGCTGTATGCAAAACTAGCTGAAAAAGCTGAAAAGTTGCAGAAATTGTAAAAACTTTGCAGAAGCAAAGGAACTTTGCTAAAATGTAATAACTTAGCAGAACTGCAATATCTTAGAGGAAACATAATACTTGGCAGAAATACAATAGCATAGCAGAACTTAGCAGAAATATTGTAACTTACCAGAAACATGATAACTTCTCAAAAATACAAGAATTTAGGAGAAATAGTATAAGATAACAGAAAGAATATATTTAGCCAAAAATACTTAAACATTACAGAAACACTATGATTTAGAAAAATAGTACAACAGAGCAGAAATACTGTGATTTACCAGAGACACTGTGATGAACTATGAATATTGTAATTTTAAATTAAGACTATGTTTCAGCACAAATACTCTGGTTTAGCACAAATATTATAACATAGCAGAAATACAGTTATATAGCAGAAATGCTATATTTAGAAAGAAAAATATAATATAGTAGAAATACTATGATTTAGCAGAAATACTAAAATATAGCATAATAACAATGATTTAGAACAAATACTATGATTGAGCAGAATAGCAATAACTGAAGTAGAAATATTGGAAAAGTAAAATGACAAGATGAAAAAAAAAAACGGAACATGGTTAAGTTCCCTCAAAACTAATTGTTGTTCACCTGTGAAAAAAAAATAAAGAAATAAAAATAAATTAAAAAAACAAGAAGGACACCCAAATATTAAGCTTAATATTTTAAAAAGTATAATAGTGAAAAATACCAAAAGACATAGCACACATTAGCAGAAATAGCAGAATAGTTTAAAATTTGAACGGTGAAAATCGGCTGAAAATTGTGGAAGTAGTTAAGTGCCAAAAAGTGTACGGAAGTCCCAAGAGGAACTCAATAGTGTGGATGCTTAAAGCATCCACACAATAAAGAATAAAGAGAAACAGGAACTCAATAGTGTGGATGCCTTAAAGCATCCACACAATTAGCATTCCATAACATAATGGGCATTATCCAGCAGCTGAATGCTGCATTAATGTCAGAGTGACCTGCTAGTTTGAAGAAAGGAAGCTGCAGGATCTTGGGAATCACTGAGCTAACAGTGAGCCATTGTGAAGTCAGAGAGAGGGATTTTCACAGGGGCTAGTTATTAATCATTTCCTGCAGTTGTATTTGTTGAGAAAGTGGAACCAGACCTTAAAAGACGCATCGCCACCACTGCACTCCATCTTTCCTCTCAGTCCTCTCAGATCACCTTTACCAGACAGCCTTTCTCTAAGTTTAGAGAACTTGTCGATTAAGTAAGTTTAAGCAAAGGCCATTAGATTTCCAAAATATACCACCTATTCCAGAGGAAGATAGTGAGGTTTCAGGCTCATATCAGGAAGATTCATCGATACAGAGGCCCAAAGGACGTCCACTCAAAGCTGTCAGACAGTTTGCAGCCAATTATAGGGCTTTTTTCAAATTATCTCTGAGTCCTAAACATCCCCATGCACTGTCAGAGCTGGCACTAGCCGCAGTTGCTAATGGCTGCTGGCAGCTGGGGCACTTGTTTAACCCATCACCAAAAGGTTCTCAGGGGGATTGATTATGCTTGTTTGTATCTGTCTCCTTTTTCTTTTACTTGCTGGTGGAATTAGAGGGAACCGCTATGCAGACATGTCACGGGTGTTATAGCAGACAACCAAATGGTGGACCGGAATTACAATGTCAAACCCACCCGATTGGCTTGGGGTGCAGAAATTAAAAAGGAGGAAGTAAAGTATTTACTTGCTCCAGGGGTCACTGTGCACAAAGTGACAGCATTGGAAATACCTGTGCACCAGTTTTCCCTTTTGTTCGGCACTGAGAGTTGAGGTTTTCCTCCCGACTTGGGGGGTAATTCAACTGCAATCTTTAGAGATGAATAGATTACGTGCACTCTATTAACCTTTTCCTTTACCCCAGTCTCTTACCGTACACTTTATGAATATCAGTCCTGCATCTTAGCTCAGTACTAACTTTAATGCAGCTAATAGATGGAGAAAAATTGAGAAAATTGACATAAAAAATCACCTTTCTGTATCAATGACTAATGGAAAAAAGGTCTGCAGGTTAGGAATCTTGTGCTTAGCAATTAAAGTCAGAAGTTTTGCATGTCTGCTTCTTATAAAGCCTCAGGTTTTACGTGATTATAAAAGAGCAAATGTGTTGGTTTGGGCCATTGGATGGGTGTTTAAATTTTTTAAAAGAAATTCCTCTTTTAATCACACAATTTTGCTGTTGTTATCATCACTGAGGCTTAGGAGTGTTATTAGTGCAGGGCTGGTGCGTTACTAAACCGCTAATCACTTTTTAATGGATGATATGCAAATTAGACATGGATTTCTGTGAATTTGTTTGTTCTCCTCACTACAAATATTCCTTAAATGAACCCGAAGAGGCACGCTGAAGCAAAACAGTTTCAGAAACGGAAACTACTTTGTTACAAAAAGGCAATCAACCAAAAAAGTATGTTAAGCAAAATAGTAACGTGAGGAAAAGTTTTTTTGGACAAACTCAGAATAGCATAAAGAAATGATCACCCAGGCGTGGCACAATATATCATCAAGAACCACATTTAAAAAAGAGACTGAAAAAGATTTCACAGGAACGAATAATTTATTTTCCTCGTCTTAAAGTTGCTGAAACTTGATGTCATATGCACCATGAACTTCTGTGGGATCAATAGAAATTAAAGGTTTTCTTTAATGTGTTCTGAATTGTTTTATGCCTAATATTCTAATTGGGTGACAAATATGACTAATAATGCACGGGTGTTTAAAACTTACCGGTTACATTACCGGATTAAGACCATTAAAAAGTAATATGTTACATTTTCTCACTACCTACTGAAGTAAAATTTTAGACTTCCTCTGCATTAGCAAAAGCAAATTAAATAAAGAACTGTGCATGCTTTGTTGCCCCAAGGGTGTTTCGCCTGCTGTACATCTACAGTACTTCTGAATGTATAAACTTCTAGCAAATTGCATAGCTGGTTAATATTGGTATCATCTCCTGCATCACGTAACCATCAATATGTTCATTTCCCTCAGGGTGACAGCTTTAGCCAGCCTCATTAACCTCCTCAGTGGGCCACCAGTGTGCTTAGCTTGCAGGTGCTTCTTCATATTTAAAGTAGACCTCTTAGACTTGGCAGACACACACTTGCCACCCAGGTTCGATTTGCATTTCATTGTGAAACTATTTTTGTCCTTTTCACCCGCAAATTCCTAATAATGTGACTACATAGGCAATGTAAAGACTGTCGCATCTCTGCCATCTTTCTAGCTGAGGACTGACATTAATGTAGATCAGAGCAACCAGGCAAGGTATAAGAGATAATTAGAAACAAATTAGTTGGAAAATTTCTCTTTTTTGTTAGTGTTGCAAAAAAAAAAAGAGAGAAGAAACTGAACTACTGTTACAACAAACCAGAATGTCAATGACGTAGTAGTTCATCTGGCTAGCAATCCATCACAATTCACAGGTTATTGTAATGTGTGAAGTACAGAAAGAAAGTGATAAGTTTTGTTGTCATTCTTTGGCTGAATTGCACAAACTAATGAAAGTTAAAATCCAATGAGAAGTCAAAGAGACTCACACACAGTCATATCCAGGAGAAATGAATGTTGTTCACCATCAAATGAAAGAGTTTGGGTTAAGGAGTATTACTACATGTCAGTATGGTCAGAGGAAGTATGAAAATATATAAATGTATCAAACCATTGACTCTATTTCTGATGTTTGATCTTCATAACGTGGGAGTCAAAAAAGAAAACCAGTTCCTCCATGATCATGACCAATAAGATCACAATCATTTCTTCAGTTTTGTACATGCAAAATATATCAACAAACAGAATCTTGTAAACAAAGCCATGGCCCTAGAACTTGGCCAGCTCTCACCTACCGTATGACATTATTATGCGATGAATAAACCCAATGACAGCATTTAGATGGCAGAGCTGGCCTACATTAAATTCATTTTATAAACATTGAGATCCACATCAATACTCCTAGGAGTAGTGATTCTTTGAAAATGGATGTAATATTAAAAATCTGACCTTGACCTTTAGCACAGTTTGGGTGAAGACCAATCGTGTGATCATTTCGTGTAAGTTTGATTAAATTCGGAGAAATTCTGCAGGAGAAGTAGTGAACTTAACAGATGAAAGACTCCTTTCTTTGGCCTAAGCTCATCAGCTCAGAGCTAGATAAGTCAAAAAGTAAAATTGATACACTATAAAATTTGGTGCTGATGACAAATTATACGAATGTCAATCACAATTTCATTCCGTTTGTGCAGCTGTGATTAACTCTTCTATCTTTACTGGTGTGTTGATGTTATAAATTGTACATTTATCAATTTAGTAAATCTTAGAGTTAATTAACCAAATTTTGAATAGAGCAAAACTGCTATCATACAGGATGACACCAGTTCAGAATGATGATGTAGAAAATGTTGCCAGTGAAGTCCGTAACTTGTTTGACATTACAACAAATTGTGTTTAACAGGCCCTCTGAAGCATCATACCAGGATAATAAAATAAGACGCAACAAGTCAAAATTATGAGTCAGTTTGCCATTTTCATCTAATCAGAGTCTTCGGGTTTGATGATCAAAAGCCTTTCTTTCAGGCTGATGAGAGATTTGAGGAACTTTTAAACAGAGCAAACTTCTGAGCGCTGGTGACAGAAACATCTTCATTTACATTTCCTGTATTGCTATTTGAAGATGCTCCACAGAAAGTAATTGGGTATGACATTTATTTTTCTTAAAAGGACACTTCAAAGGGACTTTCTCACTGTGCTTCACTCTCCATCCTCAACATGGTTTCCTCTTGGTGTTCTGTTAACTTTTATTCACTTTGGTGCAATGACTTTACTCTGAGTGGCACAGACAGAAGGGATGAGACACTGTTTTCCCAACCACCCTTCTCTTTTGAGATTATTAGTTTCTGAAATAACTTCACATTAATTCCTCATGGTCCTGCCATCTGGCTATTATCTTTACAAGTAGTAGACAGAACTGAACAGCAGGCATAGGTTTCTGGCAGGACTTTTTTTTGTTCTCACATTTGTTATCGCTTTTGGATGCCCAGAATTGTCCTCCCATATGGAAAAGAAGTAGAAAAACCATATAGTAAATGCTTAAGGTTTGTGTAAGACTTACATGCCTAATACTATCGTGTACTTGTGGCCCATTTGGCATTTTTTAATAAAAAGTATTGACTCATTTTATACATAAATCTTACATTAATGTTGTATTAAAATGGATTATTAGGAAGCTTTGCACTCCATTTTAATGCAAAATGTGTGCACTGATGGGAAGACGTCAGTATTGCCCAGATTTCTGACCGCTGAGGCCATGACACGTCATCAGGTGTAATTATGGTAAGCAGGCTGTTGAATTTAACACATGATCAGCCTTCTATCCTAGCTGTAAAACTAATGGAGCGCTAATTAGGGCTTATAGCCACGGTGTAGGTCTCTCTGCCCAGACATTTGCCTTACATGTGTCACATTTATCACTACAACTGGTCCATTAAGCTCCACCATTACTTCTCAACATCTGCTATTTCATGTAAAAACAATTTACGCTAAAACCTCGGCATAACTCGGGACAAATGGCAATGGTGCTATAAAGGCAGAAAGTTCCAATGTTGAAGTTTGTATTTGAGGAGTGGGTGGCACAAAGATAAATTTCACTCGTCTATCCTCACTTCAGAAGGCAGTGCTTTTTTTTTTTTTGACGGAAATGGGGACTGGCTTCAATCTCCTGGTGTTGATCACTGCTCTGTGCTTTCAGATGAGATAACATAAGGAAGTAAGGAGAAGAGACCAGCAGGAGGAAGAGGAGGAGGATGTGTCTGCTAAAAATAGAATTTAAGATGACTAAATGGAGAGATAGCATCCGCTAGGAGGACTGAAAATTATGGTAAATTGCACCAGTTGTAGAAAGTGATTAGCTATGAGATTTCTTGTGCTGGGAAACTGCCACAATTTACTGCCCCAACATTACCAAAACATGACAATAATAACATCAGTAGCGCATGTCCTCTAAAGTGTACCTTGGCTGTTTGTTTTAAGTTGGTTTTATTCCTGAAAAGGAATTAAAGACCTGATTAAATGAAAAATACCTAATACCATTTCCTACTTGAAGCATTCCACATGCCCAGCTACATACTGTAGACTAAAAGGTAAAAAGTCTGAACTGCTTTGGGGTCAGTTCTATAGCCCTGTTATTGGCATGGCTAAACATGGCTAAAGCAGAACGGACAGCTGAACCAAATTAGGCTGTGGACATCTCAGTATTGCTATTTGTGAAAAACAATATGATGCAGTTGGCATATATTTCTGCAAAAATACAAATAAAAATAGTATCTGCACCATTTATTTAAAGCTGAACAGATTATAAAAGTATCACTATATGTTGTGACCCAATTTTTTTTTTTTTTGCTGCAAATCTCAACTATTTACACTCCATTTATTCAAAATATGTGCCTTTTCTAGAAAGTTTTAATGGTGGGGAGGAGGTAGGAGTGGGGGTGAGGATGACGCACAGGTTGAAATAGTTTACTTGTACTGCCTGTCCTTGCTCTCATTATATCTGCATCTGGACCTGTCAGAGTTATTTTGCCTATGGTTTATGTTATGCCTTAAAGTTTGTTGACCTATTCAAATATTTCATTAGCAAGCTACTAGCAGAACATATCACAAATATATTTACAAGCTGGGACAGCTCAACTAATGACGCCAATGTTGTTCTGGTAGTCTTTTGAATGCCTATTTTTAACAGTTCTGCAGCACAGGCTTAGAGCACAACATTTCCACAGATGAGAAGTCTGAAAAGTCTTAATCAGATTTCTATTATACTCCCATCTTTCTTTGGTTAATAACAATCACAAAATGCTATTTTTTATTAACTAGAATCAGTCTGACTACAAATAGTGCACTCAACTCAAATTTCTAAATGTGCATTGTCTTGGTTTGTGCACAAGACAACTGCAGAACATACTGGAAAGAGTTTAGTCTTTTATAAGGAACGCTTTCAGTTTAACAACTGCACCAGTTTGAGAAAATACAGAGATTATTATTCAAGGAAGGGACTTCAAGTATGCTTTTAAAATGGGACCTCAGATGATTTACATTACAATCCAGCACCACAGCAAGCAGACTTTTAAAAATGATAACAATTCAATTTGATTTGATTTATATAGCACCAAATCTCAGCAACTGTCCCCTCAAGGCACTTTATGTTGCAAGGCAAAGACTCTACAATAATAAAGAGAAAACCCCAACAATCACATGACTCCCTATGGCCAAGCATTTGGTGACAGTGAGGAGGAAATACTTCCTTTAAACAGGAAGAAGCCTTCAACAGACATGGTACTGTGAGGTCATTAAGACAAGATGGGACCTGATTATTTTAAGATAAGATGGATCCTGTATGGGAGGATATATAATGTATATTAAGAGTAATATCTCAGCCGTTGAGTCTCAGGATGTCTATGTATGAACTTGGGTAGGTATTCTTCAGTGGCTGAGAGTGGGACAGGCAAGATCTTCCAGAAGTGAGCCAGGTTGGCACACCTATGGCGGATTCTGCGACAAAGAAGGGCAAAGGTAAGCACACAGCTAAGGTGAGCAGGGAAATAATAAATCATCAATTGACTAAGTGGCCCAACTAATACTGCCACTTAACGCTCCAGCAAAAAGTGGAGAGTGAGCCTGACAGCATATGACTACTTGCACTCATGCTGAGTGTACTCTAATATTTCTTGATTGTCAAAATGCAAAAGGATCATCTGAATGGGAGGGTTGTGGCTCCTTGAGCAAGCTCCATGTTCCTATTAGCCCTCCACAGGAGTAACCTGCAAATCGGGCTGCTACTACTAAGTAGCTTCCAGGTATCAATACCTGTTAAAGTATGAGTATGATCAGGAAATTTGTTTAGCAAAAATTTACTGTAAAGAAAAAAACTAGTTAAAATATGGAATTGGTTTATGCTTTTGGCAAAAACAATAGCTGTGAAGTGAGATAGATGTAAACAAATAGGGGGCAGTTATAACACTGGCAACGTGCCTTTTTATCTCAGGATGTAAATGTTGTTTCTATGTGACATTTCATCATTTTCAGTTAATACTTTGCATACTACTGGGCTGACCACATTCACCTCTAAGACAATTTCTATTAACTCCAGAGAGCAGGTCACTGGTTGTTGTTTATCACTGCCTCTGGAGTAAACACTGCTAAACTTTCCATTTAAATTATAATAACCTCGGACTGAAGTGGTGAGATCGTCAGTGTTGCTTTGTTGTTAATGCTTTAAAAAAAATAAATCCAAAGTCACCCACTGATTAAAAACTGCATCTAACATACAGGCAATGTGTGAAAATATCAGCTGAGAGTTTTGCTTAGGGAGTGAGCTTTTAAGCTGAGCACATCATCTGTGCTCTTGTTTACAAGATTCTGAAATAGGTATGGAGAAAACAAATATGTCTTCTTTCTCTTTTTTCTTGCAAGTTTGAAAAGTCGTGACAGCTTCAGAAAAAAGGTGTAGTTCAAGAATAGAAGGCCAAATGTCAGGGGCTGGGTCTGTGAGCCAGCATTTTGAGTTTATTTTGTATTTTTTAAATCTTATGTTATATTGGAAATATGTTAAGTTCTTGTGTTGTTATTATTAGTTAGGATTTAGTTGAGTTTTAGTATAGTTTATGTTTCACCTGTCTTTTCTGTTTGTCGTGTGTTTTCTCCTCATCTATGTAGTTCCCCCTTTCATTTCTCTCCTGTGTCCCTCTCTCGCTCCCTCTTTCTGTCTCTTGTGTCAAGCTTGCATGCCCCAGTTCATGTCCCTTCATGTTTCCCGTTTTATTTTGAAAGTCTTGTTTCCATGTTCAGTGAGTTTAGTTTTGCTTCCCCTGTGGTGTCATGTTCATTTGTGTCAGGTGTGTTTCCCCAGGTGTTTCCACTTCCCTCATTGCCTTTCTGTGTATTTTAGTCCTCTGTGTACCTCTGTCCGGTGTCAGGTTGTCTGTTATTCTCACCTCTTGTTTTATGGCTGTCATGTTTCTCTAGTCTTGGTTTTCTCATGTTTAGGTTTATGGTGATCATTAGAACTTTTCCATGTCCTGCGTTAGTTTTTTTCCCAGTTTAGGTTATTGTTTAGTTTTTCACCTTTGTGTGCCTTTGCTTTTCTTTTTGTGGTAGTTATTGGCCAAAATAAACAGCTCGCTTTTTGATCAACTTTAGTCCTGTCCCTTGTGTGTCTGCATTCAGGTTCACGCTCCTCAAACACATCGGCCATTCCCAACGTGACACCAAGGCTCCTCTAAGAAACTTCCTCTGTTGATACAAATACAATAAAGCACCAGCATGCCAGATATTGCAAAACATCTCGTTTTAATGCCTGGCTACCTTTTCATTTCATGAGCTGATTTCCAACCCGAGCTGTAATTCTCGCCTTTTTTATAATTAAACAAATATCATATCTGTCCAAAAGATGCCAATAAACAAACTCACTAATGAAAAATCTACATTTCTTCTTTCTGCATCATGAGCCAGTTCTCAAGGGGTGAAATACTGTGAGCTCACTGCTCACAAAAGTTTAGTTAATAAAAGCTGCCATTATTTCATCTCTCTTATATTTTCTCTTCAGTTCTAAAATATTGTTTAAGGGTTTACAGTTAAATAATTTGTAAAGACTGCCCCTGCTGGCCCAAATCACCTGATTAATCTTTAACTGCGGACTCAGTGGGCAAGGCAGGGAAAAAAATGCAAAGTTTGAAATAGTTGAAAGCAGCAGTACTCAGAGCAGAGCAAGGGCTGACAATTATTGATTACATGTGATGGAGAGCTCATTTGGAAAGGTTGGAGCCACGTTGCCCACCGGGAACTTCGAGTCATTTTGTTTGTCTAACAAGCTGTGCAGCCACAAGTTGGTAATTTTTCTTCATTAAAAAACAAAAACTATATTTGTGATTTATGTTCAGTGCACAGAAGGGTTGCACATATTACCATAAAAATAGATACAGGGACATAATTAGTCAGACTTAACACACATCACAGGTGACAGTTATTTTCCCCTGGCCTTGGATTCGTGCACTCAGGCTCACAGACAAACCTATGTGAGTGTTTGTGTTTCTTTATCTAAATAGCCCCCAAGCCAAGGGACTTTTCTATCTGCTGGTAACAAAGTCATCTGACCTGCAGAATGAATTTCACTGCCCTGCTCTTGTTTTATTAAGGACTCGCATAAGATAGTATATAGATAGATATACTTTCTCAGTAGCCTGAGTGCTTAAATGCTCTTAGTGTCTGCATTTGATCATCGAGGTATGTCCGATTACAAAGACAGAGGTTAGTAAATAGACAATTGGTACAAAATGGAGCAGAATTGGCATACAAACAGAAAAAATTATACACTTTTTTAACTTTGTTTGGGGACCACCAATTTCCTAGCTTAAGCTTTAGCTAAATGGTATCCTGTCCGTCCTCATTTTCATCCTCTAATGCCGTTTCGTGCTGGGCTGGTTGCTAGAATAAGTACAATTTACAAAAACAATAAATAAATGAAGTGGACCAGCATTTCAAATGTTACTGACGGATCCCACAGTTTGGGAGCAGGCACCTATTGTACCATCCTTCTGATAAGCAGACACTCTCTAGCTTCTAAGTCACTTGAAAAAAGTGAAAGGAAAACCAAAAAAGTGAAGTTGACCATAAACAGTGAACTGAAGGGTGGTACGTAGTTCATGGAGACTGCAGAGTTGATTGATAATTCCTTGTACTTGCTTGGGAATGAAGCTGGATTTACAGTCAACACAGTCCCAGGATACATATGTTTAAGCTCGCCACCCACTTTGTTGGATATACCTGCTCAACAATACAGAGTAAATGGTAAATGGCCTGTATTTGTATAGCGCTTTACTTAGTACTTAAGGACCCCAAAGCGCTTTACACTACATTCAGTCATCCACCCATTCACAACCACATTCACACACTGGTGATGGCAAGCTACATTGCTGCCCTGGGGCGCACTGACAGAGGCGAGGCTGCTGGACACTGGCGCCACCGGGCCCTCTGACCACCACCAGTACGCAACGGGTGAAGTGTCTTGCCCAAGGACACAACGACCGAGACTGTCGGAGCCGGGGCTCGAACCGGCAACCTTCCAATTACAAGATGAACTGCCAACTCTTGAGCCACGATCGCCCCATAGCCACAATCGCCACAATCATCCCAGAGCTCTAACCAGCCAATCACATGGCAGCAACACGATGCATTTAGACATGCCTAAGCATGCTATTTGAAGATTTTGAAGTGGGGAGCATCAAAATTGGGGAAAAAAAGGTTATTTAAGTGACTAAAAGTTAAATGGTTATTGGTAAGATGAGCTGGTCATAGTATTTCACAGCGATCTATTGGTTTTAGAGAGAATGGTCTGAACAGATGAGCACAGGCTCAACGCAATTATCACAATTACACAGTAGAAGACTGAAAAATCATTGCGTGGACTCATGAGTCCTGTGAAATTCCAATGGTAGGGACAGACTTTGGTGTAAACAACACAAAACCTTTTTTATTTTCCTGGCACATTCTGGACCTTCAGGAAAAACTGAGCATTGAGAAAACACCATAGTCTACCTGGGCATTGTTGATGACCATGCAGATTCCTTTATAACCACAGTGTACCCATCTTCAGATTGCTGTTTCGAGTACATAACGCATCAAAAAACTCAAATCATCTCAAACTAGTTTCTTGAACATAACAATGAGTTCACTGTACTCAAATGGCCTCCACAGTCATTAGAACACAATCCAGTGGAGCACCTTTGGGACGTGGAAAATAAGAGATTTGCCTCATCGATGTGAAGCTAACAAATCTGTAGCAACTGTGTGATGCTATCATGTGAAGATGGACCCAAATCTCTGAAAAATATTTCTACCAGCTTTTTGAATTTGTGCCACAAAGAATTAAGACAGTTCTGAAGGCCAAAGTGAATGCAACTCTAAAAGCAAGGTGTACCTAATGAAGTGTCCACTGACTGCATGTATGACATGGGTTTATTTACACGTGTGTTTGATTTTGCCCACTGAAATACTAGTTATTAGCATTTCAAAATTCATGATCAAATGCCATTCATCTTCAAGTGGTGGAGTTGTGGTCTGGCCAAGTTGACACTGGGTTTTTGACAGGTCACCAGTTCATCTTCCTGAATGAGGAAAAAACACAAACAGCTCATGTTGAAGCGTCACAGTTCTTGACAATGACCTGACCTCAAGTTGCAGTAATTACAAATGGAGCCGTGTAGTGCAGTTTCCAGGCAATGCTCAATTCACAACATCAGTGCCCGAGGCCAGCATGTAAGTGCAAAATCTTAAAATGTTTGACCTAAAATTAATGAGAGGTGCCTGAATAATTCATTAGTTTAATTCTGTGAGTCTTGACCATCTGCTAATTTGAAAAGTCAATGTTTGTAGGTCATATTATACTGAATAGTGCAAAAAAAGCCAAACCGTTAGAAGCTGCTATTTAAAGCCCCCCAAACTGTTCCTCACTTCCTTCAGCCAGCCTCTTCTCTCAGCACATTCATAAACAAAGTTTATGGTTGGAAGGGCTTTTAATGAATGGAATCTAAATAGTCTGGCAACTAACATCTGTTGCTAAGATGGTAAAACTTTTCTTTGTTTTTCATGATCCTTCCTCTATTACTGTCAGCATTGTCAAAACACTGGGACAGTTGCTATCTTCGAACACCTTTGCTGAGATCTTGACTCATCTTTGCCATGTTCCCTTAACTCAAACCCCCGTTTGTCAGCAGCCACTGGCTTTTAATTGCACAGGGCCTCAGCTTTGGTAATTATGTTGTCAAGTGCAAGAGTAGTGAGTGCAAATAATGTGAATGGTACAGCGGCTGGTCTCTCTCTTTTCTCTCTCTCTCTCCCTCTCTCTGCAAGACTGATCCGTCTTGATCGCAGGGAGACATCGCTGTGAGATGAGGAAAAAAGCAACCCGGGGAGCAATTGAGCATACAAAGAACACTGTCACCTCATTTGCAATCAGGAAACTGTGGAAAATAAAGAAACTATAGTTTCCTCTATGCCAGAAATAGAGCAACACAAAGAAAATGTATATTCTCTGTTGTTTTGTTTCATAACATAAAAGGTTTGCATCATGTTGTCAAGAAAACTGATAGTATACAGCTTAATTACCATATAGTTACCTATAATTATATGGTGTTTTGTTTATGTCTAGTTTGCCTCTAATCATCCAGACAGTTTCACCTTAATGCTACTTCATCATCACAGGTGGAAGTTTTTGCTTTTGTGCTCAAGACAACTTAATATTTATGTGTTGGCATTCAAAGGAAAAACAATTCAAGCTGTCGCATAGCGTCACATGGTGTCTTCCGGGATGTAATTTTCCTAACTGTAGGTATGAAGGTTCTTGAGCAATGGGTACCCAAAGGAGACGCTGTAATGTCAGCATACAGTTAGACCCATAATTTGTTAGACAAAGACAGTTTTTGTACTTTTGCCTAAATACACCACAATAGTGGATTTTAAAGCAAACAATCAATACATGATTGAAGGGCAGATTTTCATCTTTAAACAAAGCTTTACAAAAAACAAAGCTTTAAAATAATTACATCAGCTGTTTAGGAATTACATCCATTTTTATACACAGTCCCCCATTCCCAAAGGCCCCAAAGTAATTAGACAAATATAACTTTAAATATAAGGAATGTTTTGAGTACTTGGAGGGAAATCTCAATTCTAGCACCCATAAATAGAACCAAATGGGTTTTTTTTTATGTTCTGCTAGGCCTTTACTGCAGCAGCCATTAGTTGCTGCAAGTTTGTTAGTTTTTCTGCATTTAGTGTTGTATTTAACCCTTTAAAGCCGGTCTGAGCAGGCACGCTCCGTTTTGCGTAACTATTTTTAAATCCCCATAGAACCGGAACCACATAAGCTAGCACAATAATTTTTTTTGCATATGATAGGAGTTGTACTTACATCTCATGCCATCAGCTTGTCCTAGGTCATGGTTTCCTTCCACATATAGCTTTGCAAAAATTGCATAAAAAGCGCTTGCAGGAACAAAAACATAATATTCCAGAAACACGTTTTGCCGATCCGATCAGCTGTTCATAGCACTTCCTACACTGAAATAGACGTCAGCGCGAACTATCGGATGTCCGCCGTTACCTGTCCGAAACCGGCAGTGACATCATTTTCGCGGAAAATGTAGTTTTTTACTTGTAGGTGTTATAAGCCTATACTGGTGTTTTTAAAAGTCATGTTTGACTTTATGCTTTTCTGAATAGTTTCTAGGATGCTAAGAACTCAAATTGCACTGCTTTAAATAGTTTATTTTGATGCACATGTTGTTTTCTTTGCAAATTTGCATTATAGGATTGTTTTTCGTTTTTTCTGCAGTATATAAAAATTAGTGTATCTGAAAAATAAAACTATGAAGACACTCAAAATAAATTTCCTGTTGTTGTAAACTATTTTTTGCAACTTTTTTGTATTTAAAGTTTTGAGGGATAAACCTCTTAAATTTCTCCAAGTAGAAATATATGTAAAAAAAAAAGACAAAAACGATTTTCAATATTTTTGTAATTCATTGCAATTTTTTGCAATTTATGTAGTTACTATGGACTTAATGCATACATATTATTAAAATTTGGGCTATAACAGTTGTATTGATGTATAGCAACTTGAAATGCTCCCCAAAATGGCACTACAGCATGTAAAAATATAACGTATGCTCTGGCGGATTTGGTTCTATGGTAGGTCTTAAAGGGTTAATACCTGAAAAGCATTGTCAGTTGGGTTGAGATCAGGTGACTGACTAGGCCACTGAAAATGTTCCTGTTATGTTTGGATTTCCAAAAGACAGATGCACTGGAAAAAACACATTTCATTAAAAATTTTGCGAACACAACAGGTAAGAATATTGCTTGGAATTCTAACTCAAACTTTTCTGGAATTAACTCAGGTAGGTTGTACAAAGTTTCAAGGGTTCATAATAAAGTCCTATATAAAGTCCTTTCGCAGGGTGAGCTTCTCCAAAGTCTCTTTATTATACTCACGCGCTGATTCAACTCATTGATCAGTTGAGTTTCTCCAAAACTCCACAATTCCAATTCTTCAATTAGCTCAGCTCAGCTCTCAGTTTAGTCCTGATGGACCAGGATGAGATCTGTGGCAAGATGTGGAGGACACAGGATAGGGAAAGACAGATCGAGCAGGAGAGGAGAGACAGAGAGAAGGTAGGTGTGCACCTGGAGAAGAGGAGGAACCCTAACTATTCAATTTCTTTGCCTTGAGAAACTCTTGGGTTGCTTTAGTAGTATATCAAACACTAGCTAAAGTACACTTAGATGTAGCAGTTAATTTTTAAAATTTAACTAAAAAGTAAAGTTTTTGGTGTTTCTTGAATATAAAGACTTGTTTGAATGAGATATTCATTCTCTGTTTAAAAGATGTATAGCAGGGGTGGCCAACTCCAGGCCTCGAGAGCTGGGGTCCTGCGGGTTTTAGATGTGTCCTTGATCCATCACAGCTGATTTAAATGGCTAAATTACCTCCTAAACATTTCTTGAAGTTCTCCAGAGGCCTGGTAATGAACTAATCATTTGATTCAGGTGTGCTGACCCTGGGTGATATCTAAAACCTGCAGGAGACCGGCTCTCGAGGCCTGGAGTTGGCCACCCCGTGATGTATAGGCTTATTGCTTTACATGTAAGTACAAGGGCTGAAAGTACATTTGTAAGTGCAATGATGTTGTGTATTGCTGGTGAGGGTTTTTTGGGGGGATGGGAGTACACCCACAAACAAGCAAACTTGGTGTTCAGATAGACTGGTTAGTCCAAAATATGTGTGAGCAGAGTTACCTGGAATGGAGTCAAATTAAAAAAGAGACACTTAGCGACCATATGACAACCCTTTCCAAATTCCTATTTTGAAGCCTCAAAACATCATTATGTATGTCACCGTCTTGGCTTTTTCTGAGCCAAAGTGACAATAATTAGACAAGAGCTGAGCATTTAATCATCAGCCAAGGCTAGCAAGCTTAGTTACCAAAGTGCATCCAAAGACTCTATGGGTGGACTTCATGGGCACAAGAAGCTGGTTATAGTTAATAATTGTTATAATTAATCACAGAGCAAGCAATGTTATTTTTCAGTTATTAAATTTAAGATGTTCAAAGAGTAACAAACAGTCTAAATGTATGCAGCCATGTCCCTATTAAATGTGTAATGTTAATCCATATTAAATGTAAATGCCAGAGTTTTACTAGGTTTTGAAAATATGTAATTTTGAGTAAAGATGGGCATTAACTAATGTAGGGGTGACCAACTCCAGGCCTCGAGAGCTGGGGTCCTGCAGGTTTTAGATGTGTCCTTGATCATCACAGCTGATTTAAATGGCTAAATTACCTCCTAAACATTTCTTGAAGTTCTCCAGAGGCTTGGTAATGAACTAATCATTTGATTCAGGTGTGTTGACCCAGGGTGATATCTAAAACCTGCAGGACACCGGCTCTCGAGGCCTGGAGTTGGCCACCCCTGAACTAATGCATAGGGTCTGGTGGCCATTTAAGGAACTGCAGTTTTAGCAATTCTGCATTGCATTTTTTACTAACCAGGTGTTGCCAACACCTGGGTTTGCAACACCAAAGGTCACCTGCCCAGTATCACATCACAAAGAAATAGCTTGAATGTCGTTATCATATGATTTCTACTTTGGTCTTTTGAATCCCAAGGATTGAAGTTTTTTTCTTATTTTTGCCTTTGCCTATAAAATACTTTCAGGTATGCTTAAATGGGTATGTTAACAGTGTGAGAAGTTCACGGTATGAAATGCAATCATTGACCCCATGGGTTTCTTTGGAGAAGAGCATTAAACCCATAGGAAAAACAAATTCACATCTCCAGACACATCATTTAAAATTACCAGCATCATTGATCATAACAGAGTTTTTAATAATATATAAATAAATAAGCTACTCTATTTCTAATCCGATATCTTTTCTCATCTATTGCAAAATAATTCTTTTGGGATTCTGATACTGTGTGTGCTGTAGTCTGTGCTGATAACACCTTTGGATCTAATAAATTTTCTTCATGTGATTTATTTTATCTACGATACGGTAGTAAAGTTTTATCGGCACAAAGTAAACCTCAGCCGGGTAATGCAGGATTATAGGCCCAACGCTGCCAGTCTGTGCCCTGGAGTCTGTTCTGCTCAGAGACACTGCAAGGGATGATGGGAGACTTTGTTTGTTTACTGTGTGAGAAGTGATCAATGGGAGCCTCGGCTTGCCAGCAAACTGTCAGGGTCAGGGTTCCCCTGAGCACTGGGGAGTATCAGCAGAGAAAATAAAATCTATACAACCCCATTGGTGGCCTCATTCTCTTGATTCACAAAAGCATGCATAAATTCATAGGAAATGCCACACAAGCTTGCAAATCCCTTGCCTATGGCAAGATCACACACATGTAGATGAGTTTACTGTATGAGTATGTTAGACTGTGGTGCAGTATCTGCGCCTGTTTGTTGGGGAGAGAACGGTCATTGCCATGGGTCACCAGAACACAACCTGGAGGGCCAAGCAAGAGGCGTGACAGTAGAGGACAAATAATCAGAAACAACTGGCTGGGTCATCCCCACAATCGTCATATCTGTGAGGCATTGTCTGTGATTAGACGTGAAAACTGTCCTTGAAGCTGCAATTGAGAAACCCCGCATCCTAACACCAAGAAGAAGGATTAGAGGGATGGAAATCAACAGAAAATGAAAGAAAAGATAAAGAAAGGAAAGAGGGCAGAGAAACGCTCAGGGGGCTGGGGCGAGGAGGAAACAGAGAAACATAATGGAATAAGTTATGAGTAGGCAAGATGGACAGATAGAGAGCAGGGAGAGATGCTGGGGAGCAGAGACACATTTAGGACAGTGCCTTTTCACTTTCTGGGTTAGTATGCAAGCACAGAAAGATTAAAATGAATCCCAAAGATTATCCTCACAAAAAATGCATGGTTTCAATAGTTTGAGGATTTTAAGCGGGAAAAAAATCGGTGTACAGTTCCTCGGTGTCCAGTGTCTTTATCTTGTTGTTATTTCCTTCACCCGCCCCCGTATAGTAAGGAAACAAAGTGCTTGAAGAAAAGTCAGCTTATGTTTCATAAGTACCATTAAAAACCAATGCAGATCATTTTCAGAAGAAGCAAATCTAGGAAGTAATTTCATAAAGAGGTGGGGAATGAAGATGCAGAGTTGTCATATAGTCTGATTAACAAGTTTTTCTTTTTAAAGGTAATGTCCACTATATGGCAGAATAGAAAAAACATGCAGGTATAATGACTGCAGAAATGTGGAAGACTATAATTAGAGGCAGTAGGCACACACCAAACAGCCACAACCTAAAAGCCATCCAGCTAATAAAGGGTAGATCCTCATGTTGCCACAATAGCTGCGACCCAATGTTGTTACAGAAATTTGTGAGAATAGGTTCACTTCTGCAGCAAGTGTATGCGGGAGAATGTCAGATGTGGGTGGTACATGTCAAAGTAGTATCCAAATGAATTCAATTCAATTCAATTTTATTTATATAGCGCCAAATCACAACAAAAGTCGCCTCAAGGCGCTTTATATTGTACAGTAGATCGCACAATAATAGATACAGAGAAAAACCCAACAATCATATGACCCCCTATGAGCAAGCACTTTGGCGACAGTGGGAAGGAAAAACTCCCTTTTAACAGGAAGAAACCTCCGGCAGAACCAGGCTCAGGGAGGGGCGGGGCCATCTGCTGCGACCGGTTGGGGTGGGAGAAGGAAAACAGGATAAAGACATGCTGTGGAAGAGAGACAGATTAGTAACAGATATGATTCAATGCAGAGAGGTCTATTAACACTTATTGAGAAAGGTGACTGGAAAGGAAAAACTCAATGCATCATGGGAATCCCCGGCAGCCTACGTCTATTGCAGCATAACTAAGGGAGGATTCAGGGTCACCTGGTCCAGCCCTAACTATATGAATATATGAATGCCAGTACCTAAAGTTTTCCAGCTAACATTGGAATATAACAAGACTATTGATGCGCTTCACTTCACTTGTCAATGGTTTAATGATGTGGCTTGTATATAAAAATTGGTTGGGATAATGGAGGCACATCAATATAGTTTAATTTCTTAGATAAGAAGCCGTTAGCACAGTTTTTTATTAAACAGAAGTGCATCACAGTAGGAACAGCTTACTTTGCATTGTCCAAAGTTTTAAAAATGCCTACCAGCTTTTGTAAGCCTTACTAATTAACATAGTTTATGTGCCTGTCAGCCCCATGTTGAGAGAAAGGCTTAATTAAGTCACTTTTACTGGCACCCCCCACCCCCACTGAAGCCAAAACCTGTCATTTTTTTTTGTCTTTGTTTCATGTAGAATTAGACAGAAAGAAAGAAAGAAAGAAAGAAAGAAAGAAAGATTTTGGCTATTTATATAAATGTAAATTAGCTTCCATCATTATTATTTGCATAGTAAGCAATACTGTACATATCCCTGCACTATCACAGTATGTGACCATCTCCCAGCAATCCAACATAACTAACATAACCCTCCGTTTCTGTGCAACAATTGATTAGCTCTGAAGGGTAGGTCATATTAAAAAAGTGGGGATTTAAATGTGGGCTGCTGGTTTTTTTAAACAGAGAAATGTCATCTAGATGTTAATGACATCTTTTAGACCTCTAATCAATGGGAAATTGGCCATTGGAGAAGTCATTTACTTTGGAATTGCTTTCGATTTTTGGACAGTGTTTTCTCAAAATTATTCATGGGTCACACCTGGAGAAAAACAAAAGCAGCTGAAAAAAAATTTACTAGCCCATCACACAGACCTAGAAACCAGTCAGAGACCCTACAAAACCCCATTGCTAGGGAAAAAATATGTATTCTCCAACTAACTGGCATGTGTTTGCTGGAGGTTCCCACACTAATGAAAGCAGCTTTCAAGCTGATTCCCACGGTTTCCTACAGTTTAAAAGGAGGACACCGACCTGCGTAGAAACACTTACCATTTAAATATAGTGACAGTTACTACAAGCCTCATTCACACACATATTTATACAGTGCTCCTATTTGATCCCCAAGAGCCTTGTCTAACATTCATCCACATACTCTATGATGGATTCACTGGGGGCAACTTGCAGTTGAGCATCTTCCCAAGGATGCAGCATGCAGAACGAAGGAACTGCTGGTAAGCAGATGATCCCTTCTACCTCCTGAGTCATAGCCACTCTGGCAGCTGAGTTACCACTATCACTAAGAAGCATATCAAAGATATTACATTTGTGTAAATTAATTGCATGTTGTGTGGTTGAATGTTTGTGCATGTTGGATTTCCTCTCTTTGTTGGGTCACTACTCAAAAAAGTAATGAATTACACATATTGCATAGAACACTTTTATTAAAAGTAAGTGTGTTACTTAATTACTCCAAGGAGAAAATAATTAATTACTCATAACATTACTTTCATCTTACTCTGTAAAATGACCTGCAACACGTCGTCTCATAGTTACCATTTAACAGTCTACTACAATCCACACACAAATCCCTAATGAGAACACACATATGATTTTTTTTCTTAGTATTTAGTTATGAACACAAAGCCAAGAGCGCAAAGAAGAGATGAGAACCAGCACAACGAAACTACAAAGCGATTGCCATGGTGATTCTGTTGTAGAAACATTTGCAGGTAGAAACAAAGACTGCAGCCTGACTGCTCATCCATTTCTTACCTGATGAAGTTCAGTGGTCGGCTGGCTTCACCGCAGCTCACCAATGACTGCTCATTGACCCTGGTGCTGGGCTGGGATCGGCATTCACTCAATGAATTCATTTCACTTTTTGGCTAGCTTAGCATTAGCATGCTGTTTACCTGAGTGCTTGCAATGAGCCAAATTTGTGTTAGCAACATAATGCAGTTGTTTCTGTCCTGGATGCAGTTTGAACATTAACATTACACTCTTGTCCTTTTGTGTAATAAAAATGAAAGCAATGTCGATATCCAGGCTGTAAATTCCACTACTTTTTCCTCCGACGACAACTGAAATCAGCTCGTTATAGCCCAAGTACAAGAACCGATAAGCGTGATCGATAGGCAAGCAGACTAATGATTCCAAGGAATTAGACTACTAGGAATCGGTTCTTGTAGAGAACTGGGTCCCATCCCTAAGAGCCAATTTCATGCTAGAGACTGACAACAGGCTTTTGCATCTGGTCACAAACTTCCTTAGCGACCTGGGGGGTACATGTCTGGTCTCAAGCCCTGCATGATTCTGGCGCGGGCAATTAATTTCACAGAAACTGCCAGCAACCTCCAGTAACCAATCACCTATTGGAAAATTTCAGAGAGTTTATTGATCCCTTTATTTGAAGCGCACCGACAGCCTTAACATGCACAAACTCAATGTAGTGCTCCCTGTTTTCCACAGGCATGTTGTTCTGTGAAAATGGAACAAGTTACGTTTGTCTTAGTGCATTTATTTTTGTGCCCAGAGCAATCACAGTAGCTCTCTAAGGCACTGATTTGTTGGCAAAATCTGTGACTACAGATATAACCGTTAGATCATGACATCTGGACATTTTACTGCTCCACTGGGTGGTCCCAGTTCTTCCTTAACAAGCAAAAAAAAAAAATTCACCTCAAAGGGAATCAAGACCAAGACCTAACTTTGGACATAACAGTGTAATTTCTTTTTATAGCAGAGCGAGGCAGATCCCCGGCTATTTACTGTCACTGACTGCTCCTGAGGATGTGAGGGAATGAGGAAGGCAACCAGAGCAAGTCTGCTCCAGCGGAAAAGCCTTGATGGAGGAAGCTTTGAGAGCTGACTTTACAGTGGTACTGCTAATGAGACGAATGAATGAGCCGGCAGACTAGGGGAAAGGATCGCATTCACAGTAAATAACCTGAAAAGAGAAACCAAAGAGAAGAGAGAAACAGCTCATGAGCACAAAATTGTAAACTAATAACCAGCTTCTTGTATTTCTGATGAGGATACATGCTCCTCCTCTGTATGTGTACATCCAGTGCAGGCGGGCTTCAATTTTTTTTAAGCTGTTGTTCATTTTCATAATTCTGTATGTTGTTTATGCTTTGATGAAGGGCTTAAGCTTTGAAATGCAAAACTGTGGAGTTTAATTGTATAATCCAGACTTAGTAAGCTGGGGATATTGCAGGATAAGCAGCAACAGATCAGATCGAACAAGGCACTTTGCACCGTGGTAGACAGCTTTGAGAGGATTGGAGGGAAAAGGAAGTGTGAGATTTTAACAAGGAAGAGATTTGGATTTGGTTGGCTTTGTGTCTGCTTGACAGTCACAAAGATGCGCGCACAATGAAGAAAGAAAAGCAGGTTCAAGCTGAGCTCCCTCCAGATGTTGTTTTGAAATCAGATAGCCTTCAGAAAGTCGAAGCATGAGCATTGTCAGAGGCTGAAATGACAAAGAGAAAATCCAGTCACAAGCTGAGAGAGGAAACACATTGGAAAGATGTGTTTTTTAGTTTATCAGACTTTGCATTCATAGGTTGTCACAATACCATTTTTTCAGATTTCCTTAAAAAAACATGTTCTCTATCAAAAATATTATCCAGGTCACTTGAAAAAGTGGCACTTAATAGATACAACTTGTGATTGTTGTTGATTGCTCTTCCTTAAAATAGGTTTTAGCTATGTATATGCATGCATATGGGGTGTGGAACTAGGATATATACATATGATTTCTCCAAGCTCACTTTTAAACCCATCTTTAACTTCTGTGTCAAATGGACCCAACTTCTTCTTTAAGTATAAGGATTTTGTGATTCCATCTGAGGCTGAAGCCATAGGTTTCAGAGGGAATAGTCAGCATTATTCGAACATAAAAAGCACAGAATTACTCAGAAAAAACACTAAAACCTCCCTCAGAAACGCAAGAATGCCTTCAACAGGACAGTGTCCTTTTTTACAACAATGGATCTTTAATTACTTGAAAAATGTGGGAATGAATTATGAGCTCAGACCACCGCTGAATCTTTTGTGTTCAAAGCAATCTGACACACGCATACAGTGTTGTGATCTCAGCAGCACAGCCTCTCTGCCTCTCCTCTGATGCAGTGTGCTTGCAGGCAAGTTTATACTAATGGATAAGTCAGAAAGAAAAAGGATGAGGAGGTCTGATATTATAATACATTTTTTCTCAAAGGAAGTTAGCCACTGATTTTTATTATTTTCATTTTTGCTTAAAAAAATTCCTCTGAGATTTTGGTCGGCATTGACATGTTAGAATCACACAGTTGCTGCAGATTTGTTGGCTGCACATCCCTGATGACAATCTCTCATTCCACCGCATCCCAAAGATGCTGTACTGGATTGACATCTGGTGACTGTGGAGGCTTTTTGAGTACAGTCATGTCAACAAGGCAGCCTGAGAGGATTTGAGCTTTGTGACGTCCAATTTTGGTAAACGCATCAGTTTCCTGTTCTTAGCAAAGGAAAGGTTAAATAACCTAAACACTTATGATTCATGTTCCTCTCTGCTTTCCCAAATACTGATTTTTTTTTCTTGTACTGCAAAGTGGTTTTACTTTTTTCTTTATGTTTTTAGTTACTGTCTGTCCTGTCATGTAAATGACAATATAGCACTATAAACACATTTTAAAGTAAAAACTTACTAAAGAATTTTCCTTGTTACGAAGCCTATGAGACATTTTGGAAAGCTGAACTTTAAAAGGATAAAATACCTTGAGCAGTACCTCACACTGTGGCTGCGCATGCTGTTTTTTCCTTGATCAAATACAAGTATTTAAGAATTCATGTGTGCAAAGACTCTTTTTTTTGAATTTCTGGCATCCCAGCAGGAAGTCTGAGTCAAACCATAAACCAAGTACTTTTTGCCAAAGGCCTTATAGGCTTTCGGCATTTATTGAACTTTAATTTTTTTTACTCTCTGTTGACCTTCTTTTACAGCTTTTTCAGCTTCTACCAATAGTTCTGAGTGGATTTGTAGCCATTCAAAAACCCTTTTTGTTTTCCAGTCAGTCTTTGTACTATGTGTTTCCTGGTTGCTCTTCACTCATCTTTTATTATTATTTTTTTCCTCACTTTACAAAATGTTTTTTTTTTTTCACCTTTCTTATTTAGAGGGGTTTTTCAATTAGTCTGAGTCACTTCTTTTCTTTCACTCATCTGAGCCTGTGCTTTTATTTAATTTTATTTAAAAGCATTTTTTGTGACCTGCAGGTTCAGAATCTCCCATCCTTTACAAATCTTCTCATTAAATAAAATAGCTGTCGTGCCATAAGTTCATGTTTTCTATGACGTTCAGTCTATGACGATACATCTTTTCCTTCCTCATCAGACCTATTTAGTGTCTTCCAGGTACAAGTAGCCGAAGCCAGCCCCCCTAACAGTTCCCACTGGAGCAATGCATAATCATCAGAAGGCCACAGACTGCTATCGGCCATCTGGAATCTGGGCTGCACATGCTTTGATGTGTTACACAGCTTTCCATATCGGAGAAAAGAATGAACACCTCATCCCACCTCCCTATACTGACCTCCCACCTCACACTCAAAATATTAATACACACACTACACAGCCCCCTAGACCTCATTTGCTGGGTTCAGTCTGTGTCTACCACTTCCCATCTTTCATTCATACACATGATGTCTCACAGGACTCCAGCTTTGTTCTGTACAGGTGGAGAAACATTTTCATCCACTGAGGTCAAGGAAGCTGCCACAAGAGACACAGGTGTCTAATAGAGACTGATGCAGAGCCTGTCTAGCATGCTGAAAAAGACTCAAATGTTTTATTTCATGCAGATGCACACACCCTAGAAAGAACAAGAAGAAAAGTATAATACTTTTTAACTAGGTTTGCCATAACTGCAGGAAAAGCTCTGTTTTATATTGGAAGATATTACTGTTATTATGTGTTCTACTGGCAGGAAAGCAACGAGACTACTTCTACCTTGTAATAATCACCCACAGAAAAAACAAACATGTAGTAGTGTGTTCAGGGGGAATTTTGACTGTGTGTTTTTCATGAAATTGACCACTAGACTCCTTCTGCAGTCTCTGTTTGTCTGAACAGCTCATTAGCTTGTACTCAAAGTAATATCAGAGCTCACCAGTACCTCAAGTTCTTTCTCATATTTCCCCCTAGCCTTTTCCCTCATCTCTGTCTTCATAATACACGATCATACACCTTCTGGAGTACTGAAGTGTTTGTTCAGGTTGAAATTTCTTTAAATGACATAATAGAATCTTTACTTTAGATACATAAGCCAATCCTACAAAACGTTAAACATTTACTGAAGCATCTTTTACGTACATATAAGTGGGGGACAATATTTAACTGAATCTAACTCTATTAGAACTACTTTACACTGTTTCCTAAGATGAAGTTTTCTCAAGACACTGTGCAGCCCCTACATCAAGTACATCCTTATTGCTTCCACAAGAATTAAAATGGTAAGGATCTGCTAACCAGATGCACTTGATCAACTGATCATCAGCAGGTGTAACCACCAAAACAGAAGTATTGGCAGTTTGCCGGTCAGGAGCATTTAGGTAGAGTATGTGTTAACGTAATGCCACAGGAGTGGACATCGGACCAAATTCACCCCAACATCTGGGAACATCTGGATAGAGAGAGACTGCAAAAAAGCGAATGACTCTACTAGTTAAACAGTTAAGCTTGTTAAATGTTGAAGTTCATTAGAAACTGGGTTTACTGGAAGGACTGCCACGAGAGAACCTCTTCTCTCTAGAAGAGCATGCCATCATGGCGTAAATAGGATAGGTGAAAGGTGAAAAAGAAAAGGATCAAGGTGTTGCAATGGCCCAGTCAAAGTCCAGACCGCGACCTGATTGAAATGCTGTGGTGGGAAATTAAAAGAGCTGTGTATAAAACAAAAAAAGCGGTGGTTCTACATGTTACTGAATAATTGGCTGCACTAACTTTTCTACAGCACTCAATAGAGTCCTAAAAACTTTCTAAAAACAGTATCCTGTTTCCAGACAGAGATCGTTTCAGCTTTTCTCACTGTCAAAATGTTATTAATCTGGAGCATTTGTAGCTCATCAAATCAAATCGTAACAAAGAGAATACCGGGCTTCAATGAATGCAATCTGCTGTATAGTTGCCAACAAGCTTCAGCTGCAGAAGTTGGATTAATCAATTGACTTTATCCACAACCACAGAATAGAGCTTGTATTTGAAAGCTTGCAAATTTCCCTGTTAGGCGGAACAAGAACAAGTTAGCATTAGTCGGAAGAAAGGCAGCCTGAGATCTGTCTTGATCCCTAAACCCAAGTAAATATAAGTAAAGATTCCTCCAAAATCAAATGTTGGCCATACTTTTGCTGTGAGCATATTTTCATTTTGCCAAATGGGCTTTATTACATAAAACTTATTCAGTTCTCCTATTTCTATGATAACATTAGATAAGGTTGATTTATAAGCCCTTTGAAGGTAAAGATTAAAATTGTATTTACAACCAAGTAAAACTTAGAAATACAAACATCAATTTGAATTATTTTTTGAAAACCATTTTAATTGAATTTCCTCATAAGTATCCTCAAGTACTTCCTAAAAACATAACTAAATAAATAAATACACCGGAGCGTTCTCGTTACCTTGTTTTATGTAAGCTTGAGTCAGTCTGTTTCTATGCTTGTGGCTCACATCGTGACTCCCCTCTCTGGAGTGTGTTAATACTGAGGTACTTATAATGAGGCCCAGAAAACTGCTTCCTCATTACTCATGACCAGTTAATAACTGTAACTGGAAATCGTGAGACCAATTCATGCATCGGTCATGATCATGGTGAGTGATGTTGCTCTGCCCATGCGTTTGTCTTTCACCATGACTCAATGAGTACCTTTCATTAACATGCTGAAATCCGCTAACGCACAAGCAAGCATGAGCGGCGCATGATTACAGGAAATGAAGTGTACACATCCATCGTTATTCGAGATACAAGCAACCAGTTGGGCGGCTGTGGGGCACGGGGAGATGGTTGGCTTTCCTTTAAATCCTGTAAACTTTTCCTGATCCTGAATTATTAGCTTTGCTTTACTTTCACATGACAGAAAAGTCCTTACACCACAGTCAGATTTCCATACTATTATTCTGAAGGCAAAAACAAGCAATTAGTGTTGCCTAGTTTGCTAATTAACTTCATAATTTAAGATAAATTTAACTTAGCCCTTTGGTTGCAAAACCTAAATCATTACGTTTAGAAATCTAATGGATATTAAATTTATATGATAAATTAAAGATAGCCCAGCTTTAATTCTGTTGTCATATGAACATGGATCTTTTATTTTGTAAGAACTACAAGCATGCTTAGTCAAACTATATGTTTGATTTCTGTTCTGTGAACATTTTGTTCTTTTCCTCTTGCGTTCCAGAAAGTACACAAGAAGAGGGTTTTTTTCAGCGTATAACATTATTTTATGCATAGACATGATTTTTCATTAGAAACATAATCGGCCGAAGGGCCTTGGGTAAAATGAGCTGTGGGCCCCTGTTGAGCAGCCGCACACATCTTCCCCGGGTGTTTTTTTTTTTTTTTTCTGGGAGCCCGTTAATTTTCCCTTCAGTGGATTATTTCCCTGCCCTACTTTGAGTGCATATCAGTTAGTCAGTGATAATTTGATGAAATGTATTTTTTAAAAGAATATTCACCATGTCAGCATAACACCATCTAAAATATTAAAGGTATTAAAACTAAAGACTGGGGCTGATTTAGTAAAATACAAAAGTTTTTATCTGCAATTTCAGGGGTCCACATTTTGAAGAAATTGTGCAATTATATAAATTATAACAAAGACAGTGATTGTGGCCTTCTGGGCTCATGGGGAGCCCAAAGGCATTAATAGCGTTGCCCATTTTGGTGCAGTTCCAAAGCATAGACTGAATTAACTCTATGAAGATAATCTACATGTGAATGCACAAAACACCTTTTAGGTACCAAAAGCTGTTTGATTTAAGTTTAGCCAATTTGCAGTATCAATTTATTCAGTCACATTTCAGCAGGTTTTTGGTATCATGCTGCTAATGCGGAACATAAAAGATGAAACACATTTGCCTAAATGCCTAAAATGAGTATAATCTGACACCGATCTCGCTTTATGTTAGCTTTTTGAGAGTATTGTGCAAAATTTCTGAGTACGCCTCATTTTATTTAATATATTTTGTTTAAAGATGAATCAATTTATTCGACACACGCAAACATACATGGACACCCCGATATCATGGCAAAGCATACAATAGACACGCCAGTCCACCATGTCCATTTCCCACTTTACCGTGAAATGGACATGCATGCACAAGTTGCGGCAAATTGCAGTACCAGCAGGGGGAGATAATATGTTTAAAGCCAAGTTGCTAGTGACCAAAGAAAGGTATGAAATGCATGAAGTACATTCCAGTGGCATTCAGTGCTGGGAAAAATTATGCTATGTAGCTAATATGCATTTCTATGTGTTCGTAATGTCTCTTTAAACTATTTCCGTGATTATTTTCCTGTTGGCTTGAAATAAAATATCCCTCTCTGCAGCAACTACTGCAACATCTGCATGTGTGTCCCCTCTAAAGCCACCTTCATTCTTCAGCACAGCCTGAACTCTTTTAATCAAGCTTTCTACTAATGTCTTTGAGTAGTTTTCAGAAATAGTTATCCAGGTTTCCCGAAGGACATCCAAACCTTTTCTTTGGATGTTCGCTGCCTTTTGTTACGTTCTCTGTCCAGATGTTCCCACATGTTTCAGTAGTGTTGAAGTCCGGGCTCTTGGTAACCCAAGACTGGTAGTGAGCCACTGTGTGCTTTTCTGTCCAGGTACGTTTTTACTGCATTGGCAATGTGTTTGGGATAATTGTCAAGCTGAAAATTGAAGTTGTTGTCAATCAGATGCTTTCCAGATGGTATTGCATGGTGGATAAAAATCTGATGCTACTTTTCTGTGTTCATAATTCCCCAACACCACTGTCTGAAAGTGGTAGCTTTTATTGAAAAAAAAAAGAAAGAAAAGAATTTAAAATCTATGCTATACATCATGTTAATGAGTGTGTCTGCGGTTTTAAACTGCGAAGACAGTTATTTATGTTGTTTTGCTGTTTTACACTCGTGCATTGTAATAATGGCTGCACAGCTGACTATGAATCAGGCTATTATAAATTAATTGGTCAAACAGGAGAACATAGGAGAAAATTAGCAACATGATTTTTGCAAACACGTTTATTAATTTCTCAAGTGTTACAAAGCTTTGTTTCCTGTCATGGCTAATTGGGATATTGTTTGGTAATAAATACTGCATGCTAAAGTTATGTGACAGGTGGCCTGTTTAGGCTAACATGCTGCTGTAGCTGTCTCCTCTCTAGTGTGTAGGATATATTAGGCAGACAAGTACCTACTTTTTAGGATTTGGAGACACCCGGCACCCACGAGGGCTGATCGTGACGTTCCAAGCTGTCCAAGACATGCTAGCTCCATTTAAAGACTCAGTGCTGTCACTGTGCTTCTGTGCTGACGAGCCCTGATGAAATTGTTTGCAGAGGTGTGATGGACAGTCGAGGTAATTATTCTGCTTGAGGTATAATGATTAGGCATTGTGGTTGAGCACTCACATACTCGCAGTATTTTGTTGAGTTGTTTTGAAGTGTGATGTGCCTCCTGCCAGGTAGGTAGAGATTCTCTAGACAGCCCATTCTCACACTGGCCTCACTTGTTGTGATGGCTGCCATGCTGCCACTAACTATGGTCAATCAATAGATCTTGGTTTTAAACTCTGAGAGTTCATTTCTAACTGTTCTCAAACTTTTCTCACTCTTTCTCTAAAGCCTGGACTTCTAAGTTGTATTTATCCTCATGATGCACTTTTCTCTGCAACCTTGTCTCTGATATTTACTTTCATTTCTTATTTTATTTTAACCTCTTTGCAACCTTGAGCACAAAGCAAGAACCAAATGTCATTTACAGTGAAATAATTAAAAAGGAAGCAGAGCTTTGATTGAGGATTAAAACTAAAAAGAAACATTGAACTGAACAACATTATATGCATGTATATTAACAGTACTGTATATGCTCTGGAAGCATTTTCCCCAGGTAATGTGTTTAAACGTGTATAAGCAGTCGCTTGCTGTGGTCTCCAGGCTTTACTTGCAGCAATATGTCAAACCAACAACTACCTACATCATAAAATGACAAGTTTTTGCTATTCTTCCAAACACTCCCAATGAGTCACAGTCTCTTAGCTGGGCAATGGTACCAAGCCCCAGCGGTCCGAATCTCAGCATTTTCTTTATTTGCACAATCAGATCAGGTGTTTATTTATTATCCTGACTCATTGCATTATAACATAAAACTGCAGCTGCAGACTTTTCGCGTGATAGCAATTCGACTGTTAAGCAAGCCTCATGCAAGTTCAGATGTGCAGTGGCCTCGTGTAAATTTGCATATTTGAGGCATTCCACTGATTTGCAGCATAGAAGCAATTAAACTAAAGGATGTCTCGAGGGTCCCCACCTGGTTTGAACCCAAACAACCTCTTTGATCTCTCTTAAGTGGCTGCATTCACGTTGCCAGACCATATCTGAATAGAATTCAATTATTTTGGAATTCATGCACCATCGTCAAAAGAGTTGGGGAGCAGCAGCAATCACTGCAGGATCTTGGATAAGTTGGGAAATTGTGGATCACTCAGGATCTGTGTCGTAACACTGCCCCCTCATGGTTACAGAGACAAGAGAACTGGTTCTCTTTCACACTGCACATGATTGGACTGTGTTTGTACAACCTCACGCACTCAGGGGTCATTACCATTTTTCTTGTCTTACAGTAGTTAAATCTGTGCACCTGCAGGCAAACACAAAGGACATAAGCAACAGAGAATTATGTTTTGGGCTTTTGTTTTGCCCTTCAGAACGCCATCTGCCTGCGCCTTACGTGTTACTCATGTGAATCGCATGCGGACGAGACTTACAGCTTGCCCACAGAGGCACTCTTCCAGAGTTCTCATCCTTGCAACTGTGTTTTGTGTTGAGTAGGTTAAAGAAAGCTGAGGGCATTATACCTTGGGCGCCCATCTGCTACTAGCAAAGATGCAAACATATGGTGGCAGTAAAGCAAAAGCAGATAAATTCAGAGCTGTGTAGATGAATCAAATTTCTTAATATCACTAAATTACCATTTCTATGCTTTATGTCTCCTAATCAAGCAGGATGAGCTGTTTTCTTTAATATTATTGTTATGCTGCATGCTGTATAATCCTTCCATGCACCTTCTTCACTTTATTTCCCATCAGATTTTTTGGGCACACTAAAATGAAATGCATGAATCCTTCACTGATTGTGTCATTTTTCACACTGTTAAAATCAGTTGAAAGTTTTCCCAAATGTCTCACTGACTTTTCATTTACTACTCAAATGAAATGAGAGAACTATTTGTCTTGTGCGATCATATCTAAATGCATTTATTGACATAAACTACTGATGCTTCTGTCAAATGGTGAAACTTCAGTGGCTTTCCATTCAAAAAGTGGATGTTAACTTCATGCAGATAGTAGACTTCATTGTTTATTCAAATGGCGTAGTGTCGATAAGAAACTAGCTCTTATCACCTTTGTTTTTGTTAAAATAAGCATTTAAGTTTGATATCGTTAGACTCTATTTGAATAATTAATTATTGCTCTCTAATCTACTGCAGGGCCACAAGTGTCTGTCTTTTTAACTGCTTTTACGCAAGACCATCACTGGAATATTATCTCCTTTATTTTAGCAGACACAGCCTTAGAGAATCAGCCAAGAAAGCATACTATCTGAAATCCAAAAGCACCTACACAGGCTATTATATGCCTTGGCACAAGAAGGCGTACTGCGTGTTTATTGCACATATTCTGTGACAACAAAGAGCAGAAGGCACTGTGGAGGAGAGAATATAGACTTGGGGAGAGAGTCTTGACAGCCTTTAATCAAGATGCTCTGAGCGGTCCTCACAGCATTGTTGATGTTGACTAGTTGTTTGTCTCCAGTCTGGTTTTCTTGATGTACTTTCAACTTTTTCAAATCCATTTTTTCACATAGTAGCAAATCACAACAACAGTCATCTCAAGGCGCTTTATATTGTGAGTTAAAGACTCTACAACAATAGACAGAAAACCCCAACAATCAAAAGACCCTCTTTGTTCAAGGACCTGGCGACAGTGGGAAGGAAAAACTCCCTTTTAGCAGGAATACACCTGCGGCAGAACTGGGGTCACTACCTGCAACTAAACAATTCTTTTAAGGCAGGGCTTTGTTTCTTGAAAGTTTAATTTGAAAAATGTAATAAAATAACCAAGAATTTAAGCATATAGCAACAACAAAAATTTTAATCTACTTAAGGGGGACAGTTTCCATTTTTAGTGAGTAAATAGAATCACTAGCATTTATTATAGATTGCAGTAATCAAATGCTGAGATTTGGGATCACAAGTACACAGGCTATGAAGTAGTAGGCCAGTAAGCAAGGGGCTTAAGGAACCCTCAGGTGACCCAGACATACTTAAAGGAAATAAAAGGCAAATACCAGAATTATTCTATTCTAAGCACCTAGCCTGGGTCATTTTCTTATGAAGCTAAAATAAAATCCAAATTCCCTGAAAAAAATATCTCAAATATTGGTTTGATGTCACTTGTGGAAGATAAACTGCACTAACCTCCATCATAGTGTACAGCCAAATAGCATCTGTCACTCTCTGCTATCCAGAAGTTTGGGGGGGGGGGGGGGGGTTAAAAGAACTATTTCTTAGAACTGTTGGCTTATTTACAACCTATTTGGACTTCAGGCTGCTTCTTTCTTGAAATGCTGTGAATAAATGAAAAAAAAAAGCTGTTGTCCCATGTCTGACCTCTGACTACAGTGTGATGGGATAAATGTGGTAAAATTAGTTATTATCCTGAGTAGTCCATCGCTCTCATAACTGGCTTGATTGTGGCTCAGTGGATGTGATTATGTTCAGTTAGCAATTTCGTCAGCCACTCAACCATTTGCTCAGTTGCCTGGTCAACTGAAGAGTCACTCAATGGCTGAACCACTCAGCCAGTAAAGCAGTCATCCAGTAGCTGTATGAAAAGTCCAGCCAAGAGGGCAGGCTTTCCAAAAATTCTGATGAATTCCAGATGAGAGCCCAGACACCCTGGCTTGAGAAGAGAACACACACACGAAAAAAAAGAAATGAAAGTAGATGAAGAAGGGAGGGGACAAAAGAAAAGTGAACACAGTGAAAGGTGATCATATGCACAAAGCCTATGAAGTGGAAAGGAGGGTTCTCATCCATCCTTGAGATGTTCATTTATGACTGAGAGACAGAACTCAGAAAGAAGGGAGTGTGTACTGATTTGTACGAGTGGATCTTGGTTGTGAGCATCAGCATGGCACAGTGGTGGACTTTACTCACTGTTGTTTACCTGTGCAGCTACTGTGCTGCCAGTCAGCACCACAGGAAAGGTATGTTGGCACACAAGCTCTGGTAATTAGGTCTAAATGAGCAATTATTAAGAGTCGGATTAGTGTCTCTCTATTATGAGATAAATGGCAATTTTATCACCATTGAGTATATTTGCATCAAAAATTATTCTGTTTTCATTTGTGGGATCATTTAAAATATTACTAGAAGACAAAGACAGAGTCAAATTGTGATGGCTGAGTCCTGGTACGAGTCTGTGGTTCCAGCTGTGAAAGAATGTGTTTATCCTCTTCAGTTAGCAGGAACATTGCAGTTTGCAGGACATCAGCAGATCGTTTTCCAGCGAAAAACGACTGGCCTGTTGTTACTGGATCTACTCACTGAGGAAATTCCTTTCTCATCACTCGCAGGCCTTGAAATCTGTAGACAAGTCACATGATGCTGAAGCCAGCAAAAACAAAGAAAGTTCAGAATTGTTTACATTTTTATACCATATCACCAAAATCCAGGAAATCATTTTTTAATCATTGTTTTATTAAAAGTTTGTAAGACTTTTTTTCCCCTTCAGCAATAAATCAAAAATCCAAAGTGACACTGTCAATAAAAAGTTTCTGAACATGCATTAATTGTCTGTGTTGTCAACAACTGCCCACTGCTGCTGAAAACAAGAGCAGAAAGAAAGTGAAGCTAATGTTCAGAAATGTTCCTGGAGTTGAGGGAAACAGCAGTTCTCTATTTACAATCTCACTGCAAGCAGCTCAGTTCACACTGGAGTGGATAGCACAACATAGAATCAGTCCAGGACTGCTCTGTTTACATGTACAGCAGCCACTCTTTCAGTGATGAGGATGTGCACATTCAGGACAGTGAGGAGCGCTGATTTGGGCAGCCATCGCTGAACCAAAGAGAGAGCCTAAGAGTATATATTTCATCATTCATCATCTTACAACGATGTGGTTGCAGCCATTCAGCGCTCTGTGAATAGCACTCATGACAATCAGTCATCGGTCATGCCAGTTTGCAGTATGACACCAGTATGACAGTCTAACATTGTCATACATAACTGAAAAGTATTCCCTAACTGGTTGGCAAGTACTGTCTTTAGGTTCGTGGCTGTAGGTGAAATCAACAGCGAAGAGAGTCCTGCACCAAAAATCTCTTTGTGATTTCTTTGGTGATTAGCAGAATTTGCAGTAAAGACATCGGATTGTCTGCAAACACTAGGCACAGCTTTTAACTTGAAAGTAAATGTTTCCTGCTTCTGTCTCACTTTTCAGTTTCAGTACCGCTCGGCCAGCGTTGGTGAGTGTCAGGGACTTTCCATGCAAACTCTACAATCTCTGTCTGGCCTTCAGGTCTGGTTTGGTCTTCAACCAATTACTAAACCACCAACAAGCCACCAAGTTTTAGGAAGTAGTGAGCAACTGATCTGCGATCATTCTGCGAATGGTTAAACAAGTGGACACCCGGTTTTGGACCCAGGGTTTTGAATTTTCAAGTTCAGAATTCTTTGTACTTTTGAAGTTATGTGATCTTTTGGATTAGGTTTCTGTTATTGTTAGTGTTTAATTTTTTTATTCATTAAATCCTTTGTGTTTACAAGTTTTGTCTTTCTAGCCTTGTTGTTTGTTCCTTCAGTTGCTCGCTTTAGTTACTGTTAAAACAGTAACTTTAGGGTTGTTTTTAATTAGTTCCCCTTTTTCTGTTCCTTCTTCTGTCTCATCTGTGTTTGTCTTTGTCATCTTTGTCTTCATGTTCACTCCTTCTTCTTGTCTGTCTTTACTTTAAAGGGTTCTGTTTTTATTCATGTTGAGTGTAGCTTTTGTTCCTGTCCCTGTCCTCACTGATTCCCTGATTGGCTTCAGCTTGGTTTTGGTCCTCACCCGTCTCCTCTTCCTGCATTACCTTTTGTATATATGTTGTCTCAGTATTCCTTTGTCTTTTGTTGCATATAGTTGTGTGTTTCCTTAGCTTTGTGTTCTTTGTGTTGGATTCCCCAGCTAAATGCTTTGTTGACTAAAGGATTTTTGGACTTGATTTTGGACTTTCTGATTCTCTGAAATAAGAAGCATTGAAGCTGTTATTATTTAGACCTGTTTTCCTGTTTTCCTTCATCACATCTACAAAACCTTTAGACACACAGCGGTTCATGACATGACTTCAACTTTAGTAGTTTAGCAGTTGCTGGTTGCAAACCCATCTCTAGGCTATAGTAGGGGCTTTAGTTGGAATAAGACAATAGAGCTATTGAACACTGGTACTGAGAATAGATACCCTCTCTACTTTTAAGATTAAAACTTTCCAATCTGATGGAGCTTAGTTAGAGCTGGATCATGTGACCTTGAATCATCTCTTCCTGCAATAGGTTTTATATGCCTCTTCACAACATTAGCATATTTTGAAAAACAATGTTAAAGGGCAGTGCATGTAAACGTGACACCAACTAATCACAGAAGAAACTAACCAAGTGTTTCTTCTGTGATGAGTTGGGAATGTGCCCAGGCTTGTGTGGGTTATAAAAGGCTAAGCTCACACCTCCATGAGGTGGAGTGTGGGTGATGGGGAACCAGGAGAAACTGCAGATGTATAACCTTTCTCCCATATCGGCAGTTGTCACCACTGTCCCCAGTATATATCAGCTTCCCTGGCACCACTGCATGACTTTATTGCAGCTGGGCTTTACTACTGCTGGCCTCACAGTTATTAGGAGTATTTATGATGATCTGTGTTTACATCATAAATGGTAGAATTTAAATCTGTCTCACTACAATACTGTCATGGATTGGGATTTTACCATTTTCTATTATTTGGAGATATAATGAAATGTAGAAGATGGTCCATTGCAGGGAAGATTTCATTGTATCCTGTGTCCTTTTCACCCTCTTTTATCGTACGCTGGAGGGATCCAGACATTCATTTGGGGTTTTTTTTCTGTTTTAGGTTGTTTTTCCTTCTCTCTCTTTCTGTCTTCGTCAAGACATCCTTCCAGCCAGGAGTACCATTTAGCCCAGCTAATTAATGGATCTTTGTTGTTCCCTCATCTCCTTGCAAGCAGTTAGCGGGAGATTACAAGTTCCCTGCCTCTACATAATGACACTGGGGGGAAGCCTGCCCATCCAAACATTGATTGTTTGGAGCGCCGAAGGAGGGAGGGGAGCATGACGGATGAATGGGCTTAGAACAAGCAGCAGGGAAAGCTGATATGTTGTGATAAAGGACATCAGCAGTATATTAAACATTCAAGCTGAAAATGAGAAAAAAGAAACATTTGCTCATAAGAATGAATCACCTCGTGATGGCTTGTTCGCCTGCATGTTACCCGACCCCTACCTCCCGACCCCCCACCCACCAAAAACAACTTCATGGAAAAGAAGTGCCTGAAAAATCCAGCTCTAACATATATTGACAGCCTACCTTCACCAGCCTCCTCACTTACATGTGATAAAATCGTAGTGATTAAAGCTGAGATGTCACTTTCACATTCATAAATATTGCACATTAACGCGGCATAATCAAAGACATTAGTTTTGCATAGCGGTTGGTAATCAAAAATGACTAAATATCATTATTTCTCCTTCACTATGATAAATTCCTGGATTTTATATGTTGTCACTGCAAAGTTCAGTACATTTTCTGCACCATTAATCATCTGTAGTTGTCTGCCTGTCAACAGCTGTGTCGAAATATTTCTTTCCCATTTACTTTATTATGCACTCTATTTGGTCATCCATTAGGGAATGTGAAATTCCACAATGACATATTTTTGTTCATGCAGTTCCTCAAAGCTAAAATCCACAATGCAAAGATGACTGTCCTGCAGCTGTCCTGCAGTGAGGGCAGACGCTAAATGACAATAATTTATTTATTGCTTGTAACAGAATGAATAATATCTAGAATATCTATCCTGCAGTGGCCTCAATTTCTCACATCTGTTATCTCTACCTGACCTTCACAACCACCTGTGCTCCTTCATTAGCTCCTTTCTACGTATATGTGCCCTTTTTCTTTGTTATTTGCCATATTGTCAGTCACAGTGTCTCAAACTTATTAGCTAGTTCAATTTCATTGTGATCTTTAAGCATGATTAATTTAGATATCCAGTGTTTGCCCCTACCTATCTTTCCTCTAAGTCAGTATCGCTCTCACGATATTGTGCTGGGAGAAATCGAACAATTTAACAGAATGACTAGAATTACTGTTATTGCCTGTGCACATATACACTAATGCAGCTCCAACTATAACAAGCTATAATATTTTTATTCCAAAGTGCTATTGGAGCTGCTATAAACATAAAACACACACTTTCCTACATGCCAAAGGACTATTGTAGTAGTAGCAGAGCCTTTTTATGTAAATTACAGATTATTAATTTTAGATGTAAATCAGCGCTGGGTTGGCCTCCAAGCTGTCATTTCCCCGCATCGCCTCAATCCTTTAACGATATAACCCTTGTTCTAATGAGCACCCTCGGGTGTTGTATTGTTTACTTTAGCAATGGCCCGCTGAAGCTGCAGTATCTATTCGGTAACTAATATGTCTGCACAGGCATCGCTCCTCCACAATACCTGATGCATTTGGGAGCTGCATACTCAATGAGGAGTATACATTTTCACCTACAAGTTGTCATCCACTTAGAGTTGGATGTTAGTACTTGATCTAGGGAAATCTTCTCTCTACTTGTCTTTGGTGTTTGGGGGTTGGAACAACTGTGCATGTTGCATATTATATTGCTTCAGAGTCACTCTTCAACAAGTTCAAACTTCTCCATTGGAGGTGTTTGAACTTTTATTGATTTCTGACATTATGATGAGGGTCGTGAACAGCATTTCATCTGCAGTTGGAATTTACAATAAGTACATATGTTTTGATCCTTGAAACCCAAATTCATATTATAGGAAAAGGTGGAGTTAGACAATGTTTATTTGAGATTTCACAACGTCTGGCTATGGCCCCTGACGGTGGGGCAGGTGGAAGGACTGAGGTAACATGCTAAACATTACACAGATGTGCCAGATTTTTGGAATTCATTACCCCAACATGGAAATGTGGAGCTACACATTTCTTTACATTGAGAGCGGTGGCTGTGCTGCGAAAGGGAGGCCAGAGCTGAGACTGGCAGTCACCCAAGCAGGAAGCAGGTACATGGGGAGCTCTGCCAATTTGTGTGGCTTTGGCTGGCCTGACAATTGCTATAAAGCTAAATGTATCTGGCCAGCGATGCTGCAGGCAGTCAAGCTGATCATTACTGCAGAATTGGTGAAGCAGCAATCCATAGATGCCACTGTAGCAGAGAGGAAGGATGACATCCAAATTCACATGAATGCCAGTGTTTATATACTGTATACCTCATTAAGATCTCTGTGTGTTGGCTTACACGCTGAATGGAGTACTGGACGGCAACAGAATATGGGTAGCAATGGAAAAAGAGAGCTGAACAGCTGTAGAACCCTAGAGGAAGTTTTACCTTAATTCATTATACTGTGAAACCTCCTTCTGTGCAAATCAAATTTGATTTTTAGTTCCTTCTCCTGATGCTACATTAACAAAAAGGGTTCTTGGAGAGATAACAGAGATACATAAAAAAAAGTTTTCAAAGTCTGGGCAGTATTCAAAGTTACATTATTACAAACAGACCCTGCACATTCTCATGTGACTCTTAATCTTTCTTTTAGCCTGGAATAAACTTGCCAGTAGGAATATCTGTTCACTGTCACACAGGACTCCTATCCAAAATATTATAATGCAAATATGTTGCTAGATTAAGGAAGTTCACAAATCATTTCTTAGACACAGCTATGTCATTTAGACAATTTAGACCATAATGTTATTTTTCATTTTAGACCAGTGAACTAATTGACTTGATTTGTAACAAAAGTTGTAAATTGGGATTAACCGTATCAGTTCTTGTGTAATTTAGCTTACCCCAGCCCTTTCTCTCTGTTTCCCTTCCTTCTTGAGAGCCACTCTTCCACTGAGACCATTTCTGATCAGGCTTCAGTGATCGGCAGATGGATCAACTGAAGGACCTGATGAATCTCCTCTAGATCCTGTGCTAGGCTTCTGCTGGATTTTTCTTTCCAATTTCACATCTCTATAGAGCAGCTCACTCTGGTGGTGCAGAATTATGAACTCTGAAGTTTCATCACACTGTACAACGTGCATTTAAAAATAATTTTAAAAACCTCTGAATTAGGGTAAAAACAAAATATTCCAAAATAGCCCCGTGCTTAATTGTTAGTACATCAGATACTTAGGAAATTATGTGAGTAATGTTAGCTGCTGTCCACCTCTAGATGTGAGGTTTAGCCTCTTGTTATCACTTCCAGAAAAATTACGGATTTTGCTCAATTTTATCACAGAAATGAGGCGGCGGCAGCAACTGTTTCTAGCTGAAAGTGAGGGTTTTCATTCCAGCCGTATCAGGACACCTCACATTATGGGATCCCCCGTCTGCTACACATATGGGCTGACACTTTGAAGCCTGACCAAATGAGGTCAGTTACACCTACCCTTCCACGAGTCAATAAGCAGATATCGCACCTCTGGGGGCACCAGGCCGCTGGTGCTTGTAGCAACTGTGGCTCAGGTCAAAGACCAGTTGATCTCTTCACAGCTGGAGCCCAAGTCTCACCCACATACATAATATTTGAACAGTAATGAATATGTGTTTACTCAACCTCTGGACCTCCCACATAAATGTCACAATAAATAATGTCCTGCCTTAATTTTTGAATAGGGAGATTCTATAATCCAATTTTTTCTTCTTGTGTGTTCTAGCGCTGTACCCATCTGCATACAGGATAAAACGGGGAACATATTCACTGATCAACCCCACATTCCAGCACTCAGTGGAGGACATCAAGCTGCTTTTTGAGGTCAGTTAAGTTCTTGCGGCCCCGAAATAGTTCATGAGCTAGTGTTTCTTTACTGGAAACCAGTATGCTTAGAATGTGCACAAGACTTCTAAAAATAACACATTTGTGGCCTCACCCTGCTGATTAGAACACAACACTGTGTACTGCTGCTGTGCTCCTAATCATTAGCAGGAATGTGAGATATTTTGGTGACATTGATGAAAAAGATATTTTACTTTCTTATGCCATCTTAAGCTCATTTCAAAATATTTAGATGATTAGGCTCTTTGGAACAGATTGAAAAAGCCGTTAACAGGACGTGACCTTGCTAGCGACTCCATTTTTCAGTTAGCTGCTTATATATGTGAATGTGAATTTAGTGCATGCCTATCTATCTCCCAGATTCTGCTGGGTGGAATGCAGATACAAGGTGATGGACACACCCTGCTGATTCCAGATGAGGAGTTGGCCTCCCTGAGAAGTGTGGAAAAGCTGGAAGTCATCTGTGAGGAAGTACTGCCTAAAAGGCTCTCCGACATCAGGCGTCTGACGGCTGAGCTCACCCAGCGGCGCCAACCTCTGAGCTGGCAGGACTTTGAGAGGACAGTGCTGACGTTAGTGTACACCACTCAGACCCTGGCTCGAATCACCAACAAGCACCAGAAAGAGATATGGACCGACACCCTAATCCAGCTGTTCCAAGCTCTTCAAAAGGATCTCAAACCCTTTTGAGGAAAGAAGTTGTACATATTTTTTTCAGTAGTGGAGATGCCGTTTATCCATGCCATTTCCAGTGTCCTGCAAAGTTTAAAAACAAATTAGATTATTATATTGCTCTTTATATGAAACTATTTGTATATACAAATACAAATATCAAAAAATGTATATAAAATTATATAAGCAATGTAATTTTTAACCAAAAAATGTAACTAAACTCAGGGTCCAAACTCACTTTTATCAGTGCTTTCAAACTTGACTTCCAGTCTTCCTTAGCTGACTGGGCTAATTCCAATTAAGAGCTCAAACCACAAACTCCTGAAAAGTCTAGAATTCCCCCAAACTATTTTAGAGTGATTTACAGAATAATTAATCATAATCTGCAGCAGTTTGAGTCACAAATATTGTCACAATATAGGCTATTTAGGCTAACTGGATTCCACACGTGATTAATTTAAAGTCATAATACTATTACATTGTAACAAACCATCAGTCTAATATCCAAAATATAAGGTTTAAACCAAAAAAGCCAAGCATACTAATAAAGGTAAACCATTAACTACTATTAAATCTGTTTTTGAGCTAAATAATGAATTACTATCACGTTTCTTAATGAACTAGTTCTGTTTTGTTACTGCATCAGTTGTGTTACGTCTCAGCTCCTGAGTGTGTGTTTGTTTTACGCTCACTAATGCATTATTTCTGAGCCCACTTATTTGTACATCGTGAAGAAATCAAATTAAATCAACAATGCTTTTGAGCCCCGCATATGCATACAAGCCAGAGGATGGCCTCATTAATCAAGTGCGTCCCGGTGTGCTCAAATAAACTTCTCAAACTTAGTTTAATGAAAATACATCACATAAGTACACACATACGCGCAATTACCTCAAAGTTTTTCCTTCTGATTTTTCTGATTATACTGATCTTTGACCTACTTTCAAAAAAAATACTAAATCAAAGTGGTACATTAGTTTGACAACTCCATGGGAAGTCACCTCAAGCCCCCTGCCATGCCTGTGTACATGTTTGATGCCATCAGATAACTTTAGAAGGCGTAAGATGCTTTGCTCTGTCTGGAAAAGATTGCTCAGCTCATTTGATTTGCCACTAAAAGCCCTTTGAATAAAACCCACGGATTTATACTTAAGAGTCTGTGTACATCAATACGCTTGATTGCATTTCTGCAGTCTCTAAAATATCTGATGGATATGTGCTTCAGAGCTCCCCATTTCCCCATTCATTATGGGAAATAGGTACTTAAGCTTTTGTGCAGTTCACTCATCAAGAAGGGGATAGAAAGAAGATATCTGGTTTGTGTTGTTTTCCCTCCAGAGTTGATTAGTTTTACATTTGCTTACACCTTACAGTATTTTGCTCAATTCATACTTTTATGTAACCGTGGAAATGTTCGTCACTCCCTGTCACCCAGATCGCATCTTCAGTTGCAGCTTCTGAAAATGTATATGTTAATCGCAGCATTTTCAGTGTCTTTCTCAGCATGTCGGCATTCATTGGCACTGACTAGAGGGGGCTGATTAATGAGGAAGTCAGGAAGACTGCAGCAAGGAATTTCCTTCCAAGGCGAGGGATCAGCCTTCACCCTCGGCACCACTCTAACTATAATAGTGACCGATGAGTCTTGCATTTGACATGGCTTGTTTTTTGAACTTGGTTTGTCAGTTTACGTTGTTTAACGCAGATGTTATCATTTTCATGTTTCCAGTGACTTTCCAGACTGACTTAGAGAGGAATTGTGAGATTGTAGAATATTTGCCGAGCCTCTAATTAAATTTTGCTCTGTTATCACATTCAATATACAAAATATCGGGGACATGACGTTCCATTTGTGCAATCTAATCCTTAATTGTCATAAAGTTTTAAAATGATCTCACAAAGTGCTCTGCTATGCTTCATTTCCTTCCCCTTTCTCTGTGATTGTGGTGCAGATTTAATAAGAAAAATCAGGCTTTTGCGTGGATTATTGACTTATCAGTCTGCTTCATGAAAAATGAGTCTGCAATATTTTATTCATTTAGAGTATTATCCCTAAATGTCAAGTGGAGCCCTCTGCATGTTGAGAGAGCATCACCAAGTGGCTGCTGACAGAACTGCTCTCCTCATCTGATACTGCATGTCTCTAAAGCAGCGGTCCCCAACCTTTTTTGCGCCACGGACCGGTTTATGCCCGACAATATTTACTCGGACCGGCCTTTAAGGTGTCGCGGATAAATACAACAAATTAAAACTAGTACCGGTACCGAAAAAAATAAGATTTATTCATAACACACGTGAAAAGACCCAGGAAAACTGAGTTAACGATAAAAACGATAACAAAATAACGCTGAAAACCAATAAAAACCCTGAAAACCATACATTTCACACCTGAGCCTCAACTCTCGCGGCCCGGTACCAAACGACTCACGGACCGGTACCGGTCCGAGGCCCGGGGGTTGGGTACCGGTCCGAGGCCCGGGGGTTGGGGACCGCTGCTCTAAAGTGTCCGTAACACCCGTATCATGTCTTCATATAGGATCATTTAGGATATTTCTATACAATCACAGCTTAATATACAAATATCTGGTGTATCATTTCTCATGTTTTAACAGTAGCTGTTTCATGTCTACAGGACATAGGATGCCGTTTAGAATAGTTTGTTCAAGCCAAAACTCATAAAAGGGTTGTAGCATAGATGGTGTTCTAAAGGAATTTAAAATTGTTTCCTATTGCCGATGCATTTTCAGAAATTTGTCAACATTTCAACTGCAGTCTTTCCTAAAATAAAGCAGACTATAACTAGATGGATGGATAGATGGTATAAAATCTTTTTGGATTTTTTTAATTATTATTGCCTCAAGATGCTCACTAGGTGGCAGCATTTCCAATCTGTTCCCCCAGATCTTGGCTCGTGGTATCTGTCACGATGTTTCCTTTTGTTGTTGACTTGTGCAGCAGATATAATGAGGCGTAATGAGTAAAAAGGGAGAACTGAACTATATAATGAAAGCAGCAGCATATCTTGTACTCTCACTTCCTCTTACTCTACAGTCAGTGTTTTGTTATGCATGCTGTAAGGCTTCTCGAAGAGTTCTCGTGTGCATTACAATAAATCTTTTTTTGTTGACACAAAGTGCGGGAGACAGAAAACGACAGCGTGGCATTTCTAATTAGATTTATTTTTCTTCGGAGGACGTGTTTTTGTTGGAGTTCGCTTAATTAGAGCTGAATCTCATCATAACTGGAATGTGTCTTTCCTGGTAGAACTATCCTCTGATCACCTCCAGATGAATACCCAGTTGTTTTAACTCAAGCTTATCAGCTGCATATGTTTCCCCGCAGCTGTCAGGCATATTTTCATGCTTCAAGTCCGCAAGCAGAGCGAGATGGGACTCTACAATGTGTCACATGTATACCCACCGTGCTTTCTCCATCAACTTAAACAACTCAATACCTGAAATGAAAATAAATAAATAAAACAGCGATTCAGGATTTTCAAAATCTACATAAATTAATACCATTTTTTCTTCTTTGAAAAACAGTCCGTCACTTCAAACAATCTTTGACATGTTATGTTCACGAAGACATTTTTTTTTAAAGCAAACAGATTTTATTTGTTGTGCAACAAATTGTCATCCCAAGTGGGAGTAAAAAACACAGTGTGAGCATCCAGATGTAAGACTGCATGACGGGTGGTGATTTGTGGGCTCTGAGGTCATCAGCATCTGCCCATGAGCCCCTGTCATGCCAGTGTCGTCGTCCCTTTTTGTATGGCTAATAGTAGTTAGATCAGCTCCACCCTGCATCGCCTCGAGTCCAAGTTTAAGGTTATGATAGTGCAGCTTCTAAGGATTTAGTATTATAGCAGCTTGTCAACTGAAACCACGAATCTGGAAATAGGTTTGGGGCATTCTTGCAACCCTGTTATTCTCATGCGGCTAATGTTGCTGAGCATAGCGGAAAGATGGCGCCAGGGATGGATGGATAGATAGATGGTTAGACAGAGGTAGGCTGCTTTATTAAGAGATACCTCACTGAGTAGGAGAGCCAATTACACTGCATGGGTGAGAGCAGGCAGCCTGCTCAAAACAACCTCCTGCTTGCTCCGGCTTCCAGTAATGAGCACAGTTTTCCACAAAATCATCACAACAGCTGGGAGAGCGTAACAAAGAAACAATGCTGCGTGGATAATCGCTGTCCTGATACATTTGGATGTAGAATTGAAACCTTTTAAAAACAAAATGCTGAATCAGTATTCTGGTCCACAGTGTTTTATCTTATCATGTCCTTCCAATCACGAGGATCTGCCACTAAGAGCTTGCAAAGCCTTTTTAGTTGTGGGATACATTTCAGCTTTCCCACCAAATATTTTCTTGGGCATTGCGGAATCTTTGATAAGGAAATGGGAGAAAGTTGGCGGGCCTAGAGATAGAGGCTAATGCTCGCTTATCAGCCGCTGTAATGAAGAGGTCTGAGATTCACACGGGAGTTGTGGTATGCTGTGTTTCAACATGGCACTAATTTGATTCGGCACGGTGCAGCCCCGTCACAGGTGGAGCAGTCTCAAAGGGACTCTTCCGATGGCTCAGGAGACACTAAGACTGCTGCTGTATGTGGATGAGGTCTTAGACTCTCCTGAAATATTTGTGAATTGGAGGATTTTCGCATTAACAGTTACATTTAACGATAAGTATAAGTATGATGAGCTATAAAGGAGGCCAGTCACCTTACTCTTATCTGTATAAAGCTGTTGGCAATTTTTAAAAAAGCACTGCACCAACAAAGCTGGTGACTATCCTTTAGATTTTAAACCAAAAACACTTTCAGCACTTTCATCCAACAGAAGTATTTCAGATTAACACCAGTGTTACATCATATATGATACATGCTACAAAACAGTAGCTAGTAGAATTCACCACAAATGTGAAATAGTCCTCTCTTTTCTTCTAGCGGTCAAAACCACTTGGCCGAGCTCCAAGACAGCAGTAAATTCACATTTTAAATCGTCACCCGGCTGGAAATGTTGGTCATGACAAATGGCTTTTTCCATTTCATGTCCTCCACACAGCTCCTTGTCTCAACATCATAGGATTAAGGGGCTCTTTTAACAGGAAAAAAAAGAATAATAGAAGAACGTATTTTTGATGTAATGTGTTTCAGGTGAAACATATTACAACTGCCCTTCATTGCGAACTTGCTGATTATATTCTATGGATTCTCAAAAATATGACCCCACTAATGAAATGTGATTGCAAAGGAAACAGAGGGTGAGACCTAAAATAAGTGGGGCTTAAAGCGCTCTTTGACCCCAGCCACCCAGCAAAAGTCCTCTAATTTACATCACTTTCTTCTGATTCGTTGTAATGAAATCCTGTGCATTTGTGCTCTACAGCCGCATGAGCAGGCATGCTTTCAACACAGAGTGTCATTAAAGGTTTTATAGCACTCTAACGTGCAGAACTTTAGGCCTGCCCCCAAATTCCTCTTAATTGATAAGATCTGCAAGTTTTAAAACTTTGTTGATTTTTTTGAACTAACTGTAGCACAAAGTTAGGCACGTGGCACGGCCCCGGAGCCTGGAGCCTGCCTGTAGTAGCCAGGCAAGGCTTAAACGGTGGACTCACGGGTGCAATCTGTCATGTAAACACAGTTAAATGTATTTTCTTTCAGATTTTCCAAAATTTATTTTTGTTTATGCTCAGCCTCCCTTCCGTTGAACTCAGCGCACAGTGATAAATAATATGGCCACAGCAGGTGTCCAGGAAACGTGACTATAAATTAATTCAGTTCAATAAAGTTTGACTCACATTTTCCTATTTAAAGGAGAATTAATGATTAATTGAGTTGATCAGTCATTTGGTCTGATTGTTTTAATGCCACCCATCCTAGTTTGCTTTTCCTGGACTTTCTGCTTCAGCATAAACACTTTGAGGAAGCACAGTGTCAGAGAGCAGGATAGAAGAGTTTGTTTCTTACAGAACAAACGCTTTTTGTGTGTGTGTGTGTGTGTGTGTGTGTGTGTGTGTGTGTGTGTGTGTGTGTGTGTGTGTGTGTGTGTGTGTGTGTGTGTGTGCGCGCGCCCTGGACAGCTCATCAGCGGCCGCCTGCCTGCCCCATTATGTGTTTGGTGTCAAACTGACTGTGAAGAGGTGTACAGCCCCCATGGGAGTCATATACCAAAGTTAACAGTTTGCTTACACTCTCATTTCTCTTCACATCTGATTTGTATATCATCTGTGTACACTCTCGTGGCATAATAAACTGTGCTGGTAAATGTTTTTGTCCTCAAGCTGACCTCAGAAGAAAGGCCATTGCTTTGAACCCCAACACCATGCAAACTTTTAGAAGAGGCATTGTTTTCCTCTTCAGAAAGGAAACATCTTTAGGAGGAACAAATTATTTTAAAAAAAGATATAAAACAATGATTCACTGACCTCAGATGAATTTTTATAGCAATTCAATTTAAAGAAACAGATGTGTGTTTAGTCGCAAAGTGGCTCAACAGATGCTTTCAGTTTGGGCAACAAAGCTCCACTCACTGCATAGACATTCGCTCTGACACGTGGGACGGTATTCTCATTGCGTTCTCCTTCTCCCCATAATCTGACTTCATTCAAATTCTTTTGTAAAATCAGATATTCTGAACTTTTAACTTGGACATGCGGGATCTTCTCTTTCAGAAAAGCTATGATTGATGTTTTATGCACAAAGAATGTGTTACTTGTTTCAGTATGCAAGAAAATCACTCCAGTCGTCTGCCCCTGCAACAAATTTAGCAGTTTTCACTCAGGAAATCCTTGTCTGGTATCTGTGCCAGGAAAGCATAAAGAAGTGTGCTGACTCCAGTATATATGAACTACAAACATAAGCTTTTCATCTGTATTTTATAATTATAATTTTTTTTTTAAAAGCATAAGGATTAAACTGTGTTAGCGGACTACACAGCTAATGCACATGTTATGGTTTGTTTTCATTATTGACCTCATAATCAATGATTTCATTTAGATTCTTTGTCATATAGTCCATGACTTCTTAGTATGCCGGGAGCAATGCCTCTTATATGAAGAACTACATGAGATAATCTGCCAATATAACTCCTGCTACTATAATAATTATGCAGTTCTTGGTTTGAGGACAGCGTGCCTGTAAATAACACAGCAATCCATTTGAGTTAATTAAATATACACTTTGTACTAAGTCAATAATGCTGCGGCTGCTGTAATGTTGGTTACTGTCGTGTGCTCTGTCAATACGTCTTCACTGTTTTATCTCCTGCGACTGTGCAAATTTACAGGAAGAGCGCACAGTGTTACATACTGTTATCTTGTTTCCTCTGTGTACACGAATGAGGACATTTAAATTGTAAGATTAATATTGTAACCATTATAGAAGTAATGCAAACCCAATATTCCCAAACATTGGGAATATACAGGAAAATGTAGGGATATACAAAAGACATTCACACAAATAAATTGCATCATCATCTTCCTTTGGCCACTGTTTAAAGGATCACCACCGTGGATCATCTTCCTCTATATCATCGCATTCTCTTCTGTCACACCAACCCTCTGCATGTCCTCCTCCACTCCAACCTCTTCTGTGGTGTTCCTGTTTTTCTACTGCCTGGCAGTTCCATCTTCAACATCTTGATTATTGATTTCATTTGGCAAACATTTTACCCCTGGTGCCCTTTGTGACGCAACACTCCCTATTTTTCCAGGCTTGGGACCAGCACGAGGAGTCCACTGGCTTGTGGCCCACCCATAGCTGGGTTGTCATCATCATCATCATCGCTGTCATCATCAAGGACGACTGCTCTGCTTCCACATTTATGTGTGCACATGATTAACTTTTTGTATTAAGGCAGCATTTAAACTTTAATACTCTGGCACACTAAATCTTCCCTTCTCCTTTCGTATGTTTCAGTTTTCCAGCTTAATTTCTAGTTAGTGCAGGCTTTTTCTTCACTTGTTTTCAATTTCACTCTAATATGATTTACTTATGTTGCTCAAAATCTATAGACTGTACTTAAAGGATGGATGTAGCCACGATGACATTATCGGCTAGTCTGTGGACTCTACACTTTAAAGTTTCATATTAGCATCTGTGGGTGCCAAAAGTGAACAAACATGGACAATTGAGTGGGCTACTAAGTTATTGGTTAGCACTAGTATGCTTGTTTGGTCAGTTTTCACATTTCTTATAAATTGGGAAATTAAAGGAGGCAAGAAAAATCATGTTTAGTTTTGGCTAACAGCACTTGAGCAGGGGTAGCGCACAGGCAGTTCACGGGGAGTCACAGACTGGCCGACTTACCTGCAGAGAATGTTTGTTTTCAGATGGAGGCAGTGTCAGAAATATGTGGTACAACTGGCCTGTGGGCTGATGGACCAACCACAGCAGAGAGGAGTGAATTTATAACATACAAACAGCTGAAGTAAAACTGAGTGAAAACAATGAAAACTGCCCGCTGCTGCTGCCTGTGCTCTGTTTTTTTAATCTTGAACAATTCTTCCATGCTTCTCCCATTCCTGGTCAACTCTGCTGTACCTCCATTCCCTGTTCTGGCCCACTTGTCAACCAGCCCTCAACCAAAGGATAGATAATCTGCCTTGTGCAAAGTGCTAGGATTGTGGAGGACTGAACCATGTTTGATTGAAAATCTCTTTCTGAACATAAACCTGTATGCTTTGTTTTTGCAGTCAACCTCAAGTGGCCACTCGAGGAAATGCAGTTTTTAGCACTTCCATAGTGGTTTCTTTTTTCAGTCCTAGAGATAATAAACTACAATAGTTAAATCCCAACTCAAGGCACTTGAGTCAACGAAATTAGAGATGGAAATCCTTCGACTAAACACACAGCAACAAACGTCATGCCCAAAGGATTACTCAAAGTTAAATCTGTAGTTAAACAAGCAAAAACAAACAAAACAAATCATATTTTCCTTCCACTCCCTAGTATTATGGGATCTGTCCTGGGGCCCCTTCTTTTCATTATCTACCTTCTACCGCTCTGACACATTTTTCATAAATACAATATTCAGTTTCACTGTTATGCCGATGACACCCAACTTTATCTGTCCACTAAACCTGATTCTGCTCTTCCCCCATCCTCCCTCACCCTTTGTTTAGCCGAACTAAATTCATGGTTCTCTTCTAATTTTTTTTCAAACTCAATAGTAATAAATCCAAGCTTCTCTTGGTAGGCACTAAATCAACATTATCCAGAACCAACAGTTTCTCTGTTACTATCAATAACTCGCCGGTCTTCGTTTCTTCCTCTGTGAAAAGCTTGAGTGTCATCCTCGACAGTACTTTATCTTTCAATTCACATATTAATAATGTTACTTGGTCTGCATATTTTCAATTGCGCAACATTAATCATCTCCGTCCTTTTCTCACCCCACATGCCACTGCCATTCTTGTCCATAGCCTTGTTACTTCTCGGATTGATTATTGTAATTCAATTCTTTTTGGTCTTACTCAAAAATCCATCCACAAGCTCCAACGTGTCCAGAATTCTGCTGCCCGTATCATCTCCAGGACCCCTTCTACCCACCACATCACTCCTGCCTTGCAGCAGCTTCATTGGCTCCCGGTCAAATACGGTATCAATTTCAAAATACTCTCGTACACATTTAAGGCTATTCATCATCTCTCTCCTCCATATCTCTCTGATCTGGTTCGGATCACCGCCCCATCTCGGTGTCTTAGATCCTCTTCTTCCCTCTCTCTGTTCCCTCCCACCGTCTTGCCACCATGGGGAGCAGGGCTTTCAGCTGCTCTGCTCCTCGACTCTGGAATTCACTACCTCCTGATTTAAGAAATATCTCTTCCTTCTCTCTCTTTAAGTCCCAACTCAAAACTCACTTGTTCAAAATAGCTTATCCCACATAACCTCTCCACTCTGCTATTTTAAATTTGTTTTATGTCTTATGCTTTTATGATTGTGTAAACTGTTTGCTTTTATGTTGCTTTTATTATTCTACCTTGTACAGTGTCCTTGAGTGTTCTGAAAGGCGCTTTCAAATAAAATGTATTATTATTACTGTTGGTGTCGGGCTCAAATTTGCACATAATATAAGCTTCCTGTCCTGCTGTCTGCAGCTACAGACCGCTGCCACTGACATGCATGTCAAAAGTGCATATCCCAGATTGGCTCTGTTGGTTTTTGTGTGCTTGGCAAATGTTAGTATAAGCTGTGAGGCTGCTGGAGACTATAGTTTCTGCCACAGTTATGTTTATGGGTAATTATCTTCCTTGAGAGCAAATATGATTGAAATTATGGTCACTTACTTTTCAAACTACAACTTTTACAGATGCTGTTTTTAAAATGCAGCCCACACTAATATGGTTAAAGCCAATAAGTACAACAATTTTTAGGCACGACAGTTTTTCTCCTGGATTTTGCCACTTATAAACATCATGTTTCTTAAAAATTAGGCTGCAAGCAACTGTGATCTTTGTAAACAACTAACAATTTAACTATTTCCCCCATAAACATTTGACACCTCAGTATATATCAATATAGGTGCAGTTTGACAACCTTTAGAATAGTTTCTGGGTTTTTCCAAGCGTTGTTGAATAGGCAGAGACCACCCTGACTGACTTCTGGTGACCCCATTTTGTCCTACATCAGCCCTGAAATATAACAGAAACCACACAGTTCAGAAAAGAGCTTCAAGGGTTATTCCCAGCAGGCGTTCAAATGGTAAAGAGTTAAAGTAAGAGAGGTTTAATAACTGTCTCAGCATAGTGCTTTTCAAACTGAAACACACCCAAAAAGATGGGTTTTTACATCTCTTTTCTTCTTTATAACCCGCCACCTTTGTCAAAAAAATAAAACTAACTTTTATTGCTGGCTATGAGATTTTGCTGACATGCATGCATGAAATCTCAAGCGTGGTAATTCAAGAAAGTAACTGGTCTCTTTATGGGGATGGCTTCACGTGTACCAGATGGATGTCTAAACCAATCTGCAATTGAGACAAAGATCTCCGCCACACACTCCCCTGGGAAACTGGGTGTACAGGTTAATTCTGACCTAATCAATCAAAGCCTTGAATGGAATTACCTTTGAGTATTCCTGATCTTTCACTCAGCCAATTAGGACTATTCATCTGCTCGGGGTGGAGATGGTCCCGTGGCACTTGCAGGGTCGAACTAATTAAACATCTTGGCTTCTCCCTGCTGTCCTTCAGCTCATTTACTTAAAACATGGGCACTGGTTAAGCAAAAATGCTCTTTTTGTTTTAGACGTGTACTGTTTGATTATTGATTTGGACCTGATGTCATCCCAGGTTAAGTGTAAATCTGTAAGAGGTCACACTGCAGAGGCAATCAAGAAAATGGAGAGTGGCAGGCCTTATTTTAGTTGAATTGTATAGCAGACAAAATGACATGTAGGTGGAGGGGCTGCTAGACTGAGGACATTTGATTAATGATCATGCTAACTTTGGCAAGCCAAACAACAACAATCTGTACTAAAATTTAATGATTGGCAAATGATAGTCTTGCTTGCCTTTGTTTCAAAAGCTAACTTAATTTTTTCTTCCTGCTCACATATGTTCATAATTGTTTGCTGCGGTCCCTTCTCTTTAACTAAGCAGGCTTGTCCTTGGACACAGCAGCTGCCTGCCGTATAAAATGAAGTCATAGCCATATCCTCCCAGCACAATATAATCTTCTCTCCATGCATTTCAAACTTAGCCAGGATTACTCAGACTAGATAAGGAAAGTGGAAAATTTCATTTCTAATGGTTGTACTAAAATACTGCATTACCTTCATGCTATAATCTCTATAATGGTAAAAAAAAAAAAAAAAAAAAAAAAAAAAATTGAACAATTCACACTGGTACTGTGGATTTATTTTCCTGAACTGCTCTATGAGCCATATTCTTTAAAGTAGGGAAAACATGTCGCAGGAGATTGACAGGCAGATCGGTACAGTCTGTAGTGAAGGCAGAGCTGAGGCTGAAGGTGAAGCTGTCAATTTACTGCTTCTTTTCTCACCTCTGACCATGAGCTGTGGATAGTGACCGAAACCATGAGATGCTGGTGACAAGCGGTGCAAATGAGTTTCCACCTAGTGGAGTCTGTACTCTGGAGATTGGGTGAGGAGCTCATTCATCAGGAGGGGCTCAGACTATGCTGTCCTGTGGAAGCCTGGCTGGAGGAATGTTTGGGGCATGAGGACCCAGAAAATAAACCTGGATCGTCACCTTCCTATAAGTGACTGCATATTGCAGCGACACATACCACAACAATGAAAGGTCCACTTATAAGCAGCATAATTAGAGTTCATTGTTTAGCACAAGGACAACGCCTACATCGAAAAAATGTGATAGGCTCCAAGTTGCTTAACTTGCTCACATTGGTAATGCAGGAGCCACTATTCTACCAATATCATCATATATAGCCTCTGACATTTTCTTGCGCGTATTATTTTCATAGCTGTGATAAACCATGTATAGACTAAACTGATTCTGAAGTCATCTCACTTCCCTGCGTTTCAGTAAAAGTACCTTGTTCAAGTGCAGCATGATTACCTCTGCTTTGTAATGGCAGAAAAATGCAGACTTACCAGCACACAAGAATTAATGCAAACAATATGTGGGGATAAGTCAATGTTTTGGAGAGATTCCCAAGTAATCTGGATGCAGATCATCTGTGGATGGATGGATGGATGGATGGATGGATGGATGATGGATGGATATGGATTTGTGGGATTTAGAAAAACATGATTCGATTAATTTATATAAACCAATACGACTCAAAGGAAAGCAACACTTGGCAATCTTTTTCTCTCATTTTATGCCAAAGATGCCCTGAACAGTTCCAGCAAGCAAAGCAGTAGCGCTAATTAAGGCAGTTCTTCAGATGATAACGTCTTAACACTAATCCCGGGCATATTGATTAAACTGTCTGGGCCTCAATCTATGTATCACTTAGGGTTTAAGTGGCCTTTAAAAGCCCCCACACTGAAAGCACAAACAAATAACAGGTACTAAACAGTAAACGATGTTAAGAACGCAGGTCAGCTGCCTGTATGACTTTATTCATCCACTGTAATAAAAGCCTTATTTTAGTCCTGATTAGTTAGAAAAAGCAGAGGTGAAGTGTGTGTGTTTGCAAAGAGCTGACAGATATCAGCAAGACAAAGACAGTTTGGCTACATGCTTTTAGATGCTTCCTAACAACAGGTAGAATTTGTTATGGTGTATTTCTTAAAGGTGATAGAAGCAGGCACCATGAGAACTTAGGGAACGGCACTTTTTACTACTTTCTACTTTTGTTTTTATCTTTATCCAAACCGCAAGTACATGCAAATATCAGCAGAAAGTGAGCACAAAGGACAGAACTGCTCCCAGATAAGATTTTATTACTCTTGTTGCAAGTGAAGTGTGTTTGCCTTTGTTGGTCCTTTTCATTAGAAACAGTTTCATGTTGTTTCAGGAATGCCTACACGGGTAGTTTGTGATGGTAAGACAAACAGCTGGTTTACACTGAAGGACTTTGTGAAAAAGATACATTTAACTTACTGATAGTTACTTAATACTTGACAGTATTTGCTCATTAGTACTAAATGCAAAGTAGTTAATGGGTCTGTCTTTTAGTTTTGTTGAGATTGGACTAACTTCAGTGACATGTTTAAAAACAAAACTTTGATCTAATAATGCTCTAGCGTAAGGTGGAGTGGGGATTTTGCAATTAATTCAAAGTAAGGACAAGATTTCATTGTAATCCAATGACTAATTATTGAGACATTTCACATAGAAAACACTCACGGGCCACTTAATTCAGTTTGCCTGATGACCTCCTTGTTAATGTAAATATTTAAGTAGCCAACCCAATTTAAGGAACTCAATGCATTTGCACATGTAGACATAGTCGAGATGAGTTGATGAAGTTCAAACTGAGAGTCAGAATGCAGAAGAAAGGCGATTTAAGTGACTTTGAATGTGGTTGTATGTGGCTAGTGCGCATATTTCAGAGACTGATAGGAAAGCAAGAGTAAATAACCAATTGCTATAACTAAAATATGCAGAAAAGATGCCAGTCCTGTCAACTAACAACAGGAAACTGGGCCTTTATGACTACAGTGTACCCATCTTCTAATAGTTGCTTCTAGCATAATAATATGCCAATTCACAAAGCCCAAAGCATTTCAAACTGTGAAAAATGGTTCACTGTACTCAAATGGCCTCCACAGTCTCCACTTTAATGTTAATAGAGGACTTTTGGGGTGTGGTGGAACAAGAGTAACTGTGTAATACTATCGTGTCAACATGGACCAAAATCTGGAAGGAGTATTTCCAGCTCCTTGTTAAATCTGTGCCACAAAGAATTAAGGCAGTTCTGAAAGCAAAAGGAAGTCCAAACCAGTACTATCTAACAAAGTGACTGGCGAGAGTACAGATGTCATAATGGGAAGGGATGAGAACAGCGTTCTGGAGGATACCAAAATAAGAGGGACTCATGCTTCTGAGACTATAAATGCCTGAGTGGCTATGAGCAATAGCAAGTTAAGATTTTTTCCACTTGGAAGCCGAAAACAAGCTTAAACCCCTAAAGCCTGAACCATGAACTAATTGCCAGAAAATTTAATTTGTTTTTAAATGTAAATGTCTTGTTGAACCTGCTGACACCACCTGAAAAAGAAATTAAATATCAGTTTACGTAATTAGTTTTAATTTGTATATATTTTTTTACTATATCTGGCTTTTTGTGCAATTTATTGGTTCAAAAAACTCCAAATATAGTTCTTTATAAGAAGAAACTAACATATAGTGCTAGAATAAAGTGCTATCTGCCACAACATGCCTAAGTTCAGTTTTGTACTTGTGTTAGCCAATACACTTTGTGCAGCGTGTGCATGCAAATTCATGGTTAACAACAACATCCATCAAGATGAGTAACAACTGGGCTAATTGAGAACCTTTACAATGAATGAAAGCTAATTCAATTCTACTGTGCCGGTGACAGAATGCTTTCAGATGCTGATTTATTTTGAAATTAGTCATGCTCGTCAGTTCACCCCTGACCTCAGGAAGCATATAAAACAGCAGGAAGTTTACACAAGGCCCAATTTATATGTGGTGGGTGACACGGGGCCAGTATATCCGCCCAGGTCCTGTCGTGCAGGCACTCTAATCTGATAAATGGACCTTGGTTTCACATGAATTTATTTATTACGTGGATTTACAGCAGGTGTGTGCAGTATTTGGTATCTATACTGAGTACATTTTTTTATTGAGAAGCATAATATGGTTGTAAAATAAAGGCATTAAAAAGTATATTGCACTATTAATCACTGAAATCAATAAAAAATTTGACACAATTTATTTTAAACTGGAAATAAAGAAATCACTTGATGCCAGAAAGCAAAACAATATCTTGTATGGAAGTAAAATAAGCCACATTTTTACTGGAAAAAAAAAACAATATCCAGGGCACTTGAGCCTCCAAAGGCTTTCAGTGAAATATATCGTGGTAATCATAGAGATAATAACATAACATCTGCTCAATACAAAAAGGATTTTATCTCTTTAACTGCAACCCATAATGTAACTACTTATTGAATAATTCCTTCCATTTTACTGCTAAAGAATGAAAATGTATCCTGAAGAGAATTTGGCAGAAGGGCAAGAGTGCAGCAGTATTTTATGGGAAGTGTGTCCACTAAAGGGTGTGCCTTGTGTTCAATAAATAATAAAAAAGGAGCTGCTCTGAACCAAGAGTTACAAGGCCAGGACATACAGAGAACGACGACCTACAAAATCACAGATTGAGATATAACTTGAACCTCTTCTTGTATTATGTGCTTCCTTCCACAGGTGAATGGCTTTGGTGGGTGTCTGGGGGCTGACTGGTCTTGGTAATGCAGGGTGAGGGTGAATAACGAAAGTCTATAGGTCCTTTGGGGACAGATAATTTGAGGTTGGTATCTGGCATTTTGAAGGTTCACGGTTCACAGGGGAACTGACGAGATTGCAGCTCCATGGGGAAGTCTTTGGTGTGTCAAAGGGTTTGCAGTCACCTTACCGGTCCCAACACATGGGAACTGACATCATGCATCTGTCTCTAATGCCACGGTCGGGTAAAGGATATGTCTTGACCCTTGGCCTTTGGTGAAATTCAGCCATTCGTCACGGGTCGCTGAATCAGGAGCTCTGGCTTCTGGCACATCTGTTCATAATGCAGGTAGAGTGTGGGGGCTGCAGCTTCCATGAATCCTATCATCCCGTCTGCTGATGTATATAAAATGATCACAGTTGATGTTGATAGGGTTTTTTTGTGCAAAACCTTGAGATTTATTCATACTGGGGTAAAGGGTACTCGATTTTGAACCTAAAAATATATATATAGTTAGATAGTTCAAGATACTGCTATATTTTTTTAATGCTCCATCTATCTTTACACTTCAAACAGTGTCATGCTTGTATTAAAATGCCCCCTTTAGCCGTCCGCTGATGTTTTAAAGGATCATCAAGGGTCTTTAAAGGAACTTGAGCTGTTTACGTTATCCAAGATGAATGGCACTAGCCCCCATTTAGTTAAACATTATTTTTTGAATGGCTTTCTCTACATTTCCATAATCTCAGTGATGGTCGCAGAACAGAATCCATTTGTTACTAAGGAGAAAGTTAATATGTAATAAAATATCAGATTTAAAAAATGACCATATTGGATATTGAAGCTGCAAACTTTTGAACACTGTGAGGCTAAAACAGTCGCTGAAGCAGCGTCTATTGAGTCAGTGCAAGTTGTGGCTAAAAAATTGGATTTTGAAAATGAAAAAACAAACCTGAGCTTGTAATAAAAAAGTAAGCTTAATAGACCTCTTTTTCCATCTCCTTTATCCTGCTTGAGGCTAGGACTCAAAGCTACATTGATTCCTGCCTTCACTGCTACTGGTATAGCACTCCTTGATATCTTGGATTTTAACAATGCACATGTTCTAGATTAAACAAAATTGCATTCAAAGTATGAGCTCTTTGGTTTTAATGTCCACATTTGATGATTGTTAATCTGGAAACCTAACAGTGAAGCATTTCCCTTTGACTTCCAACCGTTTGTTGACCAAACTTTGATCCGCAGTTCAATCCTGTTTTTCTCCAGCCAAACCAATTATGCACTCAATTATGATCATAAACTAGTCAGCTAGTTAACTGATAACCCTTCAGTTCCACCCTCTCATCCAACTGCTACAATCTTTTTCAGAGAACTAAGATAGAGACCTGCATGCTAATTCATGACAGACTTGCAGCAAAAGCAGAACATAAGCAGCTTCTCCCTTTTCACTAATCAGTCAGTCAATATGTGATTGACACCAGGTCAGTGATAGACAGCTGACCCCAACTATTAATTAGGGCTCGACTGGACAATCATGACTGCTGAAAATTGACACTGAGCTTAAAGCTGAGAAGGCCCACAGAGTATAAATGATCGTGATCCACACTGAACGGAGTGACAACTATTGAATGACGTTGTTGCTCTGAAATGATCAAGAAGGAAAATATCCTCTTTACCTGATTGAAATTCCTGTGGATGTGGTACAGAGGGGTCTGAGGTCGCACCAGTGATCCACAGTGACAGCCCAACAGCAGGAATTCAGATGAAAAAAGATAGCAGATACCTCAAGATTTTTATCTCTGTCACCTTCCTATGTGCTGTCTGCTTGTCCTGAATTATGATGAATGGTTCTGGGGTGGACTGTGCTTGCTGCAACAGGCTTTACTTTCACCATCAGAATACTTTCTTCCTTCCAGATGGTGTGTTTTATCTAATTTCTATCAGTGACTGAGGGTGTTTACTATTCAAAGTAATCACTGCAGGGTCTCGTCAAAGTTCATACCACTGGCCAAATCAGGAATACGCTGCTGATTTGAAAGTCTAAATGTAGGTTAAACCAACATGTTCCTAGCATGAGGTATTGCAAAATCAACTAACAGGAAAAGCTACTGTAGCCAGCCATGTACTTAGCCAATCTTACATTTATATATCTTTTCATACTTTATTTTACATATAGGTTTAAAAAATGTAGTCATCATTAAGTTCTTCCAGAGAATTTGCACTTGCAGGGTGCAAGTTTAATATAATTTTACATTGTGTAAAACAAGGAAGTCTGACACAGTGACAGTTCAGGGAAATGAGTGAAGAAATCCAATAAAATGTAGCAGACGACTCGGTAATGAGATGGGAACTGCTTTGGCAAGTTAATGAGCAGGAGCTGACAGACCAACATGGACTCTGTGATTAGGTTTTGTTCCATCGTCCCGTGTTCAATTTTAAAGTTTGTCTTTGTCTCACTGACGCGTTCATCATTACAATAACTTATTAAGCTAATGGCCTCGATTTGAATGAATGTGTGTTCAAACTGCAAATAGCAACCTTTCACTATAAAGGAAAAGAGCAAAAGAGGAATTCATCTATTTCGAGACAATGTCGGATTACCTGTACACGTGCAATATGTTGCCTATTTCCTTAACTTTGAATGATGGAGCACTTGTTACACTGGGTTAAAAACTAGCACCAACTGAGCCTCTTAGTGTCTCTTTAAAGACAAGCAGACATAAAGAATGAGAGTTAATATGCAGGAGGAAGCTGCAGAATCAGTTTCCAAATTTTCAAAACACAATTAAAAGCATTGACTTAACAGGAGCAGCTAGGTAGGGTTTAATATTCGTTGATGATTATAATTATTCGCTATCACTGCAAAGCCTTTACCTACTTTTTCTCTGTTCTTCCAACTGATACACAGTGTCAACGTCTCTGGAGAGACAGAGAAAGAGAATGTGAACCAGAAAAAAATGGCCTTCACCTAATTTTCAGTGTGTTGATGTGATGTAATTATAGCCCATCCTGGGTTTCAGGATTACATGCATTAATAAAATGGAATATATAGCCATTGGAAGTGAAAAGGTCAAAGGTGTATGTAATGATGAAGAGTTGATTTCATTATGACTATCTACAGATCTTTTCACAGTCTATTTTTGCTGAGATTCTTCAAATCAAACCTACTATCAGACATTTAACAAAAACAAATTGGTAAACATTGCTAAACCTGCCCAAAAGACCACTTACATCAATTTGAATGCTGTCTCTCTTATTTATCACATTTGACCCACACCCAGAGTATCTGTGCTGCCTCAGAGTGGCTTAGCTTAATATCCTCAGCACCCTCTTTACGCAGTTTCAACATCTGCCGCCAGAAAGGAGTTAATGCTTCACAAGTAGGGCCAAATTTAAATGCATATCTGGGTAAATGTGTTGCCATTGAAGGATGTAGGACATTCCACTAAACAAGCACTTTCATTTCATGTATCCAGTATGTGTGAATAATTGTTCTGACATAATAAACTCTGTCTTTCCCAAAATGTCAGCCCCAAGCTTTTTGTCAGTGTCTCTTCTTGCTTATATGTGCTGTATTTTATATTTACTGTCACCAGTTTCATTCTGGCTTTCATTAGGGATACATCTCTGCTTTTTCTGTCTGGAGTCTACTGTGAATGTCCCTTACAAGCTCTAGTCTCAGCCCCTTTCTTGAGATACGCTCTTTATTCCAGAGACTGTCTCAGTGGGTATTAGACATCCAATAATCCACCACCTGAATGGTATCCAACACCATCAGCCTTCCAAATATCCAATTTATCCATCCATTTCCTCTGTACTGGCGCTGCCGCTAGTGCATCCCCAGTTCTGTGGCGAATGGCCCTCCCAAACCTATCATTCTTACAACCTCGCCACTCTCCAGTAACTCCATTATTCCAGGATCCACTTCCAGGACTCTCCTCCCAGCAGCTGTCACTTGCACAAGTCCAAGCACTCATTCCAAACACAGAGCCTCTTGGTACAGTGTAATCCCCAAACTATCAGCCTTATCCAGAATATGCGCCAGATATCCATATCATGCTGGCCTCCCACCACTGAACTCTGTTGCGGTTTATTAAAAATCCCTTCTGCTCAAAAAGTTCTGTTATTAAACTGAATGTTGTCTAGCATTACCAGCCTGGTCTTGACAAAAAGCTGCTGCACTGGATTTCAATTAATGTCACCTCATGCCACACAGATTTCATTTAACAATGCCTTATTGTATTTTGCTTTCATCAATGTGTCTCGCAATCTCATACATTTCTCACATACATTTATATGTACAGGTTTTTTTTGTAAATGAATATATTGCTGGCTGAGTTGTCCACTTGATGTATTACATAAAAAGGGCCTGCCAAAGATTTATTCAGTCTCTACAGCAGTGGGTCTATCCTTTACATCCAAGGAGCTTGATTTCCAATTTCAAGTAATACCAAATGTGTCTTGCTAAACCCCAAGAGATACTGATTTGAAATGATAAACAAAAAACAGTTATTAATATTTTTTTCAGTGATGTGCATATAAAAAAAGTGGCATCTTGAATTTGAATAATTCCACACATAAGAGGCACGACATGACTCTAATCATGAGAAAACAGATGTGCAGTCATACAGTGAGAAGATATTTTTTTTCCTACTTGGAAGCCACTTTAGGGGAAATCTAAACCTAAATTCAAGGTAGTCTTTGTAAAATGTTTTCAAATGTGATAGACTGTTTCTGTATCAGAAAATCAGAAAGGATCAAAAAACGACTATTGGATGTCACTTCCAAGTCCTGATAGAGAACTTGAGAATAACCTGAAACTGGCTTACAGACGAGTAAGTGTACATCCCAGTTGAGGCTTCTCGAAGCTGCCCCTGAAAGCCACAATCACTGTAACAGAGGCTGTTCAATATGTAAGCTCATTAAGTTTATTAGAGTGATAAAGATGTGGACTATGAAACTATTAAGATGTGAGGACTGAACTCTGTGCTGCTGTGGAAATGTGTATCACATGCACATGTACAGCAGCTACAAGAAGCAGGAAGTGGGGATAAATCATAGCCAGATTGTATTAGTTCCTCTGTGGAAGTTAATGCCTCGAGTAGAGAACTTTTAATTTGATTCAGTGTTTTCCCCTCCCACTAAGATGGAAAAGTGTGAGACAGGAAATGAAGTGCAGAGATGGGAGAAGAGACATATATGAGAAATTACCCGTGTGCCAGGTAGAACTAGGGCAGAGGGGCTTTAAGCTAATATACTAATAGTTTGATATTGTTGACACATCTTGACGACATTAAGGAACGTAGAATTAAAGTCTTCCAGGCTTTGTTTGCAGGTTATTTTAAAATACTCAGTATGATGCAAAAGTCTTGAGTCACCACTCATTTCTTTATATTTTGCTTCCAAGGAGCCAGACTTTCTTATCATTTTTAAAGTAGTCTTGAGCAACACTTTTCAAGGCTTTCAGAGCAAGTTTTTGTCTTTAAATATTGGTTATGTTATTGATTTTCAGTCCAGTCCATCTACATGACCAGTTGAGGCTTAGCTTAATACCCTGTGTAAACTATCTACAGCAGAAGAACTGTATCACGACATAGGAAATAAGACACAGTCCAACAAAGACCTGACACAAGACCTAAGAGATGCATCTGCCCTTAAGTTCATTCATTTACTGTTCACTGAAACCTCATCAGAAATAGCCTCAGTGAAAGGGTGGGGTCAAGAAGCCACTGTGGAAGGGAAACAGGCAGAAAAGGCTGAGTTATGCTAACAGGTCTGGAGTAATTAATCCAAATGTGACATTTATGGTAAGTAATTGTAAGTATATATGGAAGAAGTCAGGAGAGAAGTAGAACAGTGTCTGTGGCCATCTGTAAAACAAGGTGGAAGCTTTCATGGTTTAGGGCTGCAGTGTCTGATTGCCAGTGGCTTTATTTTTGAGCATAACAATGCAATAAAAGCATGCCTGGATAGTAATAACACCATGGAAAACCATCAATCATGGATCGGTCTACCTAGAGTTCAAAACGCAAAAAAGCAAAGCAGTGTGGGGTCATCTTGACAACAAACAGAGCAAAAGTAAGCCTCCAGATTTATTTCTGAAGACTAGTTGAAGAAACCGTAAGAAAGTTTGGCTAAGAGAGTTTAGGCTGCGTTTTACCTTAGCTTAGCTTACCTTAAGCTTCTCAGATGAGAGGTGAAACATCTTCAAGAAACTTAAAGAAGTCCAGCCACTTTATATACTATGTTTACATGTTTGGAAGTTTCAATAAATTGTTACAAACATCTGTCATTTTCCAAAAAAGTTATGAAGAAATGAGGGATGTCCCAAGACTTTTTAGCCAGGTCCTAACATTCGCAAATCCCAACAAGGTATTGTGGAAAGTAACAACTGATATCTCCAGTGAGATAAGTTAGACCCTGATCAAATATGTGGGTTTCTCACACCCTTACCATTTGATTGAACAGAGCATTGTGGGCATCACAGTAAATCGAATACGTGGTCAGTATTGTTTACTTGAGATAGTTAAGTTAGGACAATTTGTTCTTTGTGAGTGGACAGTAATTAGCATATTTTTTTCCAAGTGAGCAATGGTTTATGATGGCATATATATCAGGTAAATTAATGCACTTATTTTAATTCATAGATTTTACAGTGATCCCTATTTTTCTTTGAGAAATTGTGACTTTATACTGTGAGCACATTATAACACTGGAAAAAATGTAGTGGAGAAACTGAATGAGAGCATCCAGGCTGATTCAAGGTCAGACGGAACAAATAATAATTAGTCAGCGGACACATGAGTCACTTTAATGAGCTCACTAATTGTTTCCTTTCTTTAGCTCATCACCAGTGTTTCTGTCTGTCCTCGCCGTTTTCATCTTTTCTGTGTCAGTCTGTGCTGGATATTATGTTTAATTTGCAATGTGAGCTCATGCACGGCGGACATCTTTCTGTTAAAATCACCCTCTCACAGAGAAAGTCATACTCGAGACTCCCTTTACACCACTGTACTGTAATACATGTATTCCAGTTGATGACTTCAGATGCTGAGAAAGAGGCACTGAGAGATTTCTCTCCAGATGTTTTGACACAGAGCGTGACTCTGGCAGAATTCCTCATCTCTTTTTGCAGGGGTGACTAAACTTCTCGATTAATCTCTCAAAGTGAGCTGTTGAACGTGAAGGACTCTGCATAGTCCTGTTCAGCATTTATCAGATCTGCCCTTTGGTGCTTAGCAGCTAATTAGTGTGCCATTATCTCTGCCTTTTGTTTTTCCTCACTTTCACAGAAGTGTCGGCCGTAAGTATGCCACAGCCCCACAGATGGAAGGAACATATGTAAACTCAGAGCAGCTGCCCTGATGGAGAAAAATAATCTGGTTTGACTTATGCAGAAAAAAATGCGTGTGGCACGGCCAACTGATCAGTTGGAGGTTCAAAAGCAGTGCACAGTATTGCTGTGCTAATGCAAGTTTAATAGGAACTTTCATTACAAGTTCTCAGACAGCATTTGAAGAATTTTGGACAAAATGTCAGAATAGACACTGAGATACTGTCAGCACTAAGAAAGGACTTTTTGTGTGATGAGTTCTTGTGCCCAGCAGCTTTGAAATAGAAATAATTAGAATATTCATAAAGTTTGTGAAAAAGTAGGTCTTTAGATGTCCCAGATATGTCTTAAAGGTAATTTTATCATGCAGGAAAATCTGCCATGTTCACAGTTAGAACTTTATGTTAGTTGTAATTTGTGTAATTTGTGTTTATTTTTTCTTTTTACTTTAGATTAGTAATGAACTTCTCTAAATCAGCTTCCCAGAACCAGAATGAAAGAACAATCCAGGAGGAAATCATAAGCAAATACAAACAATAAAATATAATGTGATTCCAACTGTAATTATTAACTTAAAATTAACCTAAGAATTTAGAAGTTAAGGCACAAAAAATATACACTGGTTTTTTGTTTTTGTTTTTTCAGCCTTTTACATCGCTTTGGAAGAATTTCGGTCTACTTGTTTTTGCAGAATAGTTTTACATTGGAGAATAACGGGCCTGCTAAAGCATCTCAATCTGAGACCTTGTGTAGGCCAGTCAAAAACCTTTGCTTAGCTTCGTGTTTTAAGTCATTCGGAGGTGGACTTGCTGGTCCATTTTGGATAATTGTCCTGCTACATAACCCAACTCTGCTTGACCTTCAGGAGGCGAATCCATGTCCAAACATTCTCCTTCAGGATTTTATGGTAGAGAGTAGAATTCATGCTTCCATCAACTATGGCTGCTCGTGCAATCGTCCTTCCACAGAATATTTTCCCAGTAGTCTCTGGGATCATCAGGATGTTTTTGTGTCAAATACGAGACAAGTCTTTGTGATCTCTCTTTCTTATTGCTGAATCATGAGCCCTGACCTTAAATGAGACAAGCGAGGCCTGCAGTCCTTTAGATGTTGTTCTAGTTTCTTTTTTCCCCTCCTGGATGAGTCATCAATGGGCTCTTGGAGTAGTAGTAGGAGTAATCAGCCTAGTCAAACTAAATTCAGCTTTCCAACACATTTGATTAATCACAGTTAATACATGATTGAATACTAATTACTTTATTTTGGCTAGATAGGTTTGGATAGCTTTTTTCCCCTTAATGAATTAAATCATCATTTAAAAACTGAATTTTTACTTTTTACTTCGATTATCTTTGTGTGATATTAAAATCTACTGAAGATCTGAAACATTTGATAGTAACATAAAAAAAACAAATAGCTCAATATATGCGGGCTTTACTGTGTTCAGTTAACTGTGTTTTTTAAAGGCATCGAATACAAAACTGTAAAAGAAAAAAAAGAAGAAGAAGCTAAAAGAATCAAATATAACACTGGTGCTGACAGTATATTAATGTGTTAGTGCCGACCATGTGAGTTGGCAAGTGTTTAAATGTGCATGTGATAAGGCGAACACCATAGGAGGTCCTCCCCTAACCTTGGTCTGTGCTTTTAACATCAGCATGACAAATGCATAACATCTGCACCGCTAACGAGGGGCAGGTTTTTTTCAAAGGCACATGTGTGCATGGCCGAGAGATTAAGTGAGAAGACCATTTCACGCACAGAAACACAGCACAGCGCTTGTCAGATACAGTCTGTGTAACAGAGACTCTGACTGGACGCTAAGTGGCCAGACTCAAGACACTTATCATAATATTTGGGAATAAAAGATAAAAACATTGGACCAAATTCATCTCTTTTACAATCACTTACTGTAAGACAAAGTCCTCTATAATCATATGTCATGTCAGACAGCACACCTGTCTGCCATTTGTCACCCTCACTTTGGCTCTCCACTCTCATCAAGTTAATTTACTGCTGCGGCTCTGTCACGGGGACCGTAAAAGATACGCCTCATCTCAATTTTGCTCTCACCCACCTCTTTCTATTCTTCTCCTTCTCCACCTATGAGGACCTTGCAATATAGTCTTCATGCACCAATGAAAAACCTGCACCCCTCTAGCGGGCCATCCTGACACTTTAATTGGAAAGGCGTAAATCTGGCTCCATTGTCAAGGAGAGGGGTAATTATTTCCTCCTGTCTGAGCCACCAGTGATCCTCTCTTTCCTCCCCCTGTTTTACTTTTTCTTACCATCAGATGTATTCATCAGAGAGCTGGCTCACACACCACCTTTTATTTTCTGTCTTTCCTGTGCTCTGATTTTTAGCAATCTGCTCAAATATTTCCATGAAACCCCTGCGTTAAAGTGGAAAATCCTTAACATCCTGCCTCATATACCTGCAATGAAGTGACATGTGACACCCAGCTAAGGGGGAAGGGAAAAAAACACCTTTTCACATGAATTTTACAAAAATCGAAACTGCATGGTATCTCTCTGCAGCTTAGTGTGGAAACAAGGTTAAATCAAAGGCTTGCTGTGAGTGGTACCTGATATTACATACTGTAGCACTCGGGTTTTGGGCCAAGTCTTCCTGACGCCTTGAGTTGAAGCTGCAAAATCTGTATTGGAATAAATAATTACGTTGAAGCAGGTTTGGCAGGGTTTACTTACACAATATAGCTTTATAAGCTTCCCATGCTGGCCAAGCTTTCCTCACTGAACTCATTTAAAGTAACTGTGTGTTAACAGTGATTTTTTTTCAATTTATCAGAATCGCTACACATTCAAGTTCAGGTTCAGGTTACTTTATTTGCACCCGCTGGTACATCTGGTCTGCAGTAAAATGAGTCATCCATCCCGACGTGCACTTTTTCAACACAAACACACACAACATAGTGAGAAATAAAAATTCATAAATAATAATGGAGAATCTGGAACAAAGCTGTTTTTAAACCTTGTTGTTCTGCACTTTGGGACTGAAAGGCTGGAAACTGGAGCTCAGTGTGAAAGTGCGAGTGATCAAATATAATAAAGCCAGCCTACTGCTGTGACTGTCTGGTGCTCGGGGACGCTGGGCTCAGCTGTGGCTTCTTTTAACCATTTAACAAGTTGATTGAATCTGTTTTTGTTCTTTACAAATATGTATCCAAACCATGGAACCAAGGAAGAGAATAAAACAGACTCAAAATAAAATTATCAATGTGGATTTTGGAAAGTTTCCTCAAACTCAACATACATTTTTTTTATGCTCAGCTGCACCGTTTGTTCAGTTCAGTTTGGAGTTAAGAGATTTATAAATGTGAGAACATTCCCCTAACATCTTTCCATTAATGATTTAATCTTGTGTATGAGTATATTTTCTAAGAATCAGTGATCATATCTCTTGTCATATATGTTTAACTGAAGATCGTGATATTTAACACAGTAATCAATGACAGGCCGTTGCTGGTCTCATTATCCTGGAGCTAGACTAACAATAACAAGAGTCGTCTGCACACTTTAGAGTGGTTCTGTTTTCCTGCCTGTTGTGAATCATATTTGTGTACTGGATAAATAACAAGGGTAAGAGAAAAATATCACTTTTATACTGCTCTTTGTCTTTTTAAAGACTTTGATGGAAAAAAACAAAGTAATATTCTTTCTTTTTCATCCAAGATAGTCAGTTTGCTCAGAGGGTGGCAATGCTCTTCTGAAGCATGGCACTTATATTGGCTTATAGGTGATCCCCTGATGTCCAGATTTTAGATGAAAACCCCTTAAATTTAGTAAAAACAAAGTAAAATCTTTATTGATGTTGAGATCTTTCTAAAAATCCCACAGTTTCTTTCGTTCATGATCATAATTTTGTTCATGATCTGCAAACTCAATATGTTCCCATCACTTTCAGGCAAGTGCTAAAAGAGATCATCAATACTATTGCTATACTTATTGGGCAATGTGGGTCATATTTAACATAACAGCTGACTACACAGACATCACCTGACTTTAGTGATGTCATGCATAGTGGTGAGCATGACTGTAGTTCATATTTGAACCATCTTCAGAGAGAAAATGCTCCTTATCTGACGATTATTTGATTTGCAAAGTTTCAAGTACCCAGTAATTAAAATAGTTTGTTTCCCAGTGGAAAACAAAAAAGGCCCATAAAAGTGGAAATGAGCAGAAAACATCTGATTTCGTTGGTATCACTGGAGGCAATCTAACTAGTGGATCACCCACAGATTAAAAGCAATGCGATCTGTTTGTGATGCGAGTGTGCCTGACCTTTTCAGGCTTCACCCTCTTACTGTGGTGAGGTAAACGTCCTCTGCCTCTCTGATGTTTTAAGCTGCGCATGTGATCTGTTTGCTGTCTAGTTAACGGAGAGAGGGAGGACGATTGTGGAAAGGAGGGGTGGGGAGGAGGAAGAGGAGGAGGAGGAGGAGGGGGGACTTCAGTGAAGAGTGTGTAATAGGACACCCGCTCTCTCTGTCTTTTCGTTCTCCTCCCTCTCTCCTCTCCTCTCCTCTCTCCTGTGCTCTCTCAGTCAAGTCTGCTCTCTGAGCACTTAGATGGAATAGCAGCATTTTTCTTCTTTGGTGTTATTACAGGATACTAGAAACAGGCGAGAAATACGATCCTGCCTTCCGAAACTTGGACCAGCATCGGAGGAAGCTCCTGAGAGGTGAGTCACTGGCAAAGGTCTGATGTGTTCCTTTTTCTAAAGGTAGAAGGTTTACCTGCCTGTACTGCCTGTACCACACTGTACTTTTTATGCAGTGGAGTGGATCTCGCAGTGGATGCAGAGAGGAGCTGGTAGGCAGCAGGCTAACAGGTGCAGAGTCCCACCAGTGAGAATTAGTTAAAAAACAAAGCTGCAAGTAAACTCAATCTGACTGTGGAAGAGTCTGCCAGATGACTTGGTGCTTCTCTGAGATCATGTGTGGTATTACATCAGACTTCTGTGTCATGCTTTATTTTCCACTCATGTGCTTGGTGAACAATTCCTTTTAAATACACTGTGACTGGTTATTACGCTGCAGCCAGTAAAATGGAAAACATGACTTTATGAACATTTTTTATTTCCTCGTTCATCTAAAAAGGCTTAAATCTTTGGTTTAAGTCTCCACCAGCATCTGTCTATAACTATATAGATTCTTTATTTAGAGCTTTAAAAAAAAGTTGTGGTTAGTCACAGGGTTCGAAATCAGAAGATTAATCTTAGTCAATGTGCTTGTGTGAAGTTTAAGAGTTGAAATATACACTTTTAGCTGTGCCTGCTGGTCATGTGTGCAGGGGAATGTGTGGCTGTAATAGAGCTGCTGACAACCGAATGACAGGGTGTGGTATGAACGCGCACCGTCCTGCTAGGACAAAACTTGTTTATCATTGTGATTTTAATTTTTCCTGTATTGATCAAAATGCCAAATTGATTCCAACCGGGAGGACTCGTCCCCACTCGTCTCATAGCTGATTTGGGTTCATGTGTTTAAAGCATTAATAGGGGCAGATGGGAGCGATAATCCATGCAGTTTTCCACTTTCATCAATATTAGTTTTTGAGCCTCCAAAATGGCAAGATGGAAAATTCATTAGGCTGCCAGCCAAGCAATGAGCACAATAAACACAATTATCGTTACACCTCACTGGAAATATAACTATTCGCTCACTTCACTGACCTGCTTTGTGACAGGACATTTAATTGGTGTTACAGAGATTTCCTGGCACACTGATGGCCTGGAATTTCTCGGCCGAAGAGCTCAGAGAAATTAATTGCAGAATTTATTATTTTTGTTCATGGCAACAAATAGGAAAACATCCTTTACTGTGACACCCTTTCATCGAGGGGAGCGTTACAGTGCTCCACGAGTGTGAGGGAGAGTGAGCTCATTCATGTATTTAGTGTGGCATAGCAAAGTGTCGGAACACAACCTCTTGGGGATATCACAGTATGCACATGAGACTCCCTTGAGGATGAGTTTAGCAGCTGTGAGACCAACATTTCCATACCAGAACCTCTCCGTGGGGAGATCACCAACTCTCTGAAGGGAGCAGGGAGTGGTAGGTGTGGAAGCTTGGCAGCTCAAAAGGTCAGTCCACCTAAAAATATGGGAAAATGTAGTACTGTAGTACTTAAAAAATTAGGGTTGTCTCTAAATTTTATTTTCAAGGATCTTGCTTTCTAAAATATCAACTGTAGTATGCTTTTTTTATGAAAGATGGCACATGGACAAGGTTTGGTACAAAATATTTTTGCACCATTTTTGCACCATCTGTATACTTACAAACATTCAAGTCATACCTAAAGGAAAACTTACCTAAAGCTGGAACGCTGTGAAAAATATTCAAGTTTGATATTTGACCTAATGAAGTCTAGAAGCTATAAATGAAAAAGACAGGGTGCTGCAAAATCTTGAGTCTTTAGACTTAAGTAATTTTACCAATGTTCTGCTTTTAGCACAAAGATGCATTAACTGTTTCATTTTATACTTGATATTCTAAGACTTGGAGGATTTTTGCAAATCCTCCAAGTCTTAGAGGTAATTGTATTATGACGAAGGTGGAAATCTCACTGTGCAATATTTCAGAATTGGAGCACATCAGGCTTTATGTACAAACTGACCAGTTTTTTCAGGGACCAGATCTTTTGGGGACAGAAGCCAGAGCAGGGCAAGTTGTGTGAATGCCTGAGCTTGAAGGGGAGGGTGTGCGTGCATGTGCGAGGCTGTGTGGATGATGCAGCAGGAGAAGGGCTGCAGTTACAGCAGCTGGGGCCGTCTGGTAATGCCCCGTGCTGGCTTATTTCTCTCAAGTGCAGCCAAAGACATCTCATCCCCCAGCAGTCCTCCATATGTTATCCTTATGCACCTGAACACCAGAATTCCACTTAAGCTGTATATCAGTCATGCTGCACTCCACCTCACACGCATATTTTAACCTATTTGTACACCACACCCCCAAACTGAAATTTTCATAGCGAACTTGCAGCTTTCTTATCTCTTGACCATCAATTTTTTATCGCACATCCATAAGGCATGACATCAGAGATTTAGTCTGTGAAATTTTTATTTTGTTTTTGCATGTGAAAGGGTCATTTTTGTTTTATGTCTAGTGCGATGTGGTTTTGCACAGCACAGGTGGTGGTGCGGCCAAATGAGTGGTTAAAAACAGCCCGGCCGTTCTCCAGCAGCGGAGTGTTTCATTGCAGGAGTTAGCGCCCCACAGGCAGTACAGTACCTGCCTCTATCAATTATTGAGCTGCTCTTGTCCCGTTATGGAAAAGGAATGAGAAGAGGCTGTGGCGAGAGTTTCTCCAGCAGCTCTTTTGTGCAGATTTCACTCATCCATATTTAAGAGCCGTACATTTGCGAGGATAAAGCAATGATGGGATTTAACTGACATGTTGTTGTTTTTTTATCTCTTTCTTTATTCAGTGTTGTTTGTTCAGTGCTTCTCTCTGTAACTCAGCATTTCTAGATCAGTGAAGCTGATGAATAAGCTGTTGAAACTAGCAGTGTGCTGTATTCTGTATGGTGTTGTCATCATTTAAAAAAAAAACACATTTCAAATCTTGATCCCATGACTGGGTGGTACCAATTAGCCAGTCTTCATATGTCATATATAGTCACTGTAATTGGACTGCATTAAGCTGAAAATTAAGAGCCATTAAATTGACTAAATTCAATTTAATGGCTTCACTGGTTGTCACAAAGTTCGATGCTGCACTGCTATGTAACCTATACGTCAAATCTGTTCCATTTTGAAATTTACTGCTTGAAATAAGCCATCAACTAACTCTCTGTTGTGCATAAACCCATAATGCATACCAAATCTCAGATAAAAGCTATAAATCATTTCAAGGCCTCAGCTACTTGTATGTTTGCTGTTTAATGAGCCAAATGTTTCTGTCAGGAATTAATGAATACCAAACCAGAGCTAAAACAAGACTATTAGGTTTGTAATCTCTTGTAAACCTCCAGCAACATTTTGGTAACATTGCTAAACTCCCATTCACCAAAATCATACAGATAATCATGCAACACATTCATAAGTGCTTTCTAACATTCACAAACACACTTGTACTCCAATTAATGCATCAGGGGCAACTTAAGGTTCAGTATCTTGTCCAAGGATTCTTCAGCACTGACCAACTAGCTTTACCACTGGAGCAACAGTCATCCACAGCTACTGTATTGATGAACATGTCCACCAGTGGTTTCAGTCAATTTCTTAAGTAGTACTAACTTTCTACTAACCTTCTAGCAACAATTTTTCCATGTGTTGCAAAAAAGCCAAATGATTTATATTTTCTGTGGATTTTTATGGATTTTTTTGATTATACTTCTTTTATTAATTCTTAAGAATTTTCCTGGTCCTTGCATGGTGGTTTCCACTTCCACAAAGTTAGCCGAAAGTGCACATAGTTTTGTAAATCTTTATTGCATATGACCTTGTGGATAACTTGCTAACCTTTAACTTGCTACATCAAAGGCTAATTGCAATGTTCTTCAGAAGCCTCCCCCCAGTTACCACAGTGAAAAGTGTTTTATTCCTAATGATTATATTTGAATATGCACTATGATTGCCCTGGTAAATCCTACTTAAAATAGCATGTAAAAAAATGCTAACTCTATATTGAACCAGGACATCATTTGAGACATATCTTAGGTATGTTTGTGGTACATAAGCCATTTTTGTTACAATACCTGTGGTGGCACATGAATGCCATTAACTTGAAGAAGTATGAGGAAACATGTTCTCAGAATTCACTATTTTCTCTCCAAAACCTCTCTCCAGCAGCAGTGGTGACTGGCTTTGGTTCCTGAGTGGTGCAGTTATGGGCAGGCCGGAGGGGTTGGCCAGGCCACCTCTGGTGTCAGCCATGGCGTTTTCCCTCCTGGCTCTCTCTTTCCTCTGCACCGGGGTCTCCAGCCTCCCGCAGCCTCTGCCAAGAGTCTTCCTTTCCTTTGAAGGTAAGAAAAAAAATACTCATCAACTTAATTGTAATGATTATCTTCTGGTGTAATGAAGTTAAACTGATGCTAAGTCTGTACATTATAACAGAGTGGAATAGGACTCACCTGGGATCTTTAGCAACTATGCTAGAAGATTTATTTAGTTGTTTAGTCTTGTTTGATGGATGAGAGTTTGAAACCTTTTCTTCTATATAATCCAATATGCCCCAGGCCTTAAATTTCCATCTGTGGACAGTCCTTGTCTATCCATTGTCTTCCTGTGTGTCTACCAAAGGGAGGAGGTGGCACCGCCGGTCAGAGCTACCCTGTATCTGTTCCTAGTTAAACTTTAATCATACCACTCTGTGCTGTGGGCATGTGGGCATTGTTGCTGCCTCTGGTTTTGATTCTCCTGTTTTATTCATTTATTTCTCTGGACATAGATTATTTTGGGGATTCTTGAATTCTCTTTTGGTTGGATGGGGAGGTTTGATTTTTGTGCGTGTGTCTGTCTGCATGTTTGCGTGTATCCATGGAAGGGATAGTGGATCACTCATACCCCTGAGCTATGAGTGGTGCCGTAACCTTTTTGCAATAGAGGGATAGTGTGCAGGAGCCGAAGGATACGTTTGATCACTTTTCAGTACCTCTTGATGTGGATTAGGCAGCACAGAGCAGCTGAGGCTGTCCATCAGCAAGGTTCCTGCACTCAGATAGTGACTGAAGCCTCGCAGTGTAAGTCTAAAGCAGGTGTAGTTTTATTTTGTTCCCTTTTTCTAGATTTTTCTTGTTTTGGCCCAGAAACACACTCTTCAAAGTTCAATTTCCTCCTCTTTCATTCTCATTTCTTCTTCTCTATTTCTTTCCCTTTTATGGTTTCATGTTTTTTCCTTTTGCTTATTGCTTCATTCCAAATAAATGAACCAGTCTGTGGTCCAGGTCCAGACTGTCTCTGCTCTGCAACCTCTGAGTTGTTAAATGTGACAGCCATCTTTAAGAAAAGCCAAACTAATGACAGCAAAAAAGCTGACATCGCTATCGTTCGTATCTTTGGTCACATTATTTATTCAACTCTTTTCTCGTTATTGTTTCCAAACAGCCACCTAAAAAGGTCTTAGGTGGCCATGCTGAAAATCAGTCTGCCTTGAATGACTGAGTCTCTTTCCACGTGTGGATTAGATTAGATTTGTTTTGCTTAGTGAAAGAGTTTTTCACTACAGGGAGGACCATAAATGGAGAGGTTCAAGCGCGCTATCTGAAGCACATTAATTCCTAAACCAGCTCAGGACTTGGTCTTTGATGAGTGCTTATCTGTATAATATTCACATGTGCTGCAATTGGACACCTATGTTCATGGCCTAATCGAGTCCCGAAGGGTCATTAAAGCTGGGCTCACATAGCATTTTTTTTTACCATTTTTCTGTGGGTACTCCTCTAATATGCTGCCATATTTTGTCTGTAACAACTTCCAAGCTATGTTTTCCTCTGCTATAACTGCCTTACATCCTTGTGTTACCTAGTTCCAAGCAAAAAAACTCTTTTTGCTTTTGCCATCCTTACTCTGTAGTATTTTCTATTTGCAAGCAACCATCTGTTTCCTGCTTACACTGGCACAAGTATGCCCTGTGTGTCATTTATGTTAGCGTATATGAACCAGAGTAGATCAGTCGCAGTCTCCCAACAATATGTGAAAAAGCTGTGCTAAAAAGTGTCCAGTGTCCTACTTTTACCTTTAGTCTCTGTGTATCGCTGCTCTTTACAAATATGCCTGGAAGTGGGGGACATTCTCTGCAGTACTCAAGTGCTTAAGCAGTTATGACACGGACTTTACAAAGAGCAGTCCTGTCTGAGACAATGCACTTAATATAGGTTCACTGGGAGTGCACAGGACCAAGGTGTTTGCCAGTAATACATTAAAAATAGGGTTTTGATCCAAAGAATAACAACATGGAAGGTTTTGGTCAAAAGCAGTCATGTAAGAGTGTCAGTAAGAGTAAGTCAAGTAACAGTAACACCAAGTCAAAAGTAAACAGCTTTGTTTTTGACTCAGAAAGCATTTTGAACTCTTGGTTACTGGAAGAAAGTTTGGCATGGCTGAACACCAGATGCAAGGAGGGTCTTACAGAGAAGCAAGGTGGAGGCTCATTTTTTACAAAAACACGGGGGAGGAACAAGTCAGGCAGTATGTGCTCAGTCCAAAGCAGCCAGAATCGATAAATGAAGAGTCATGGAAGATGTATAGGAGACTGGTGTCCCAGCGGGGAGGACAGCACAGGTGGTTTGGCACCTGCTGGGTGTTTAAAAGGTCAGTCATTCAGTCTGGGTTCTTCTGCTCCCAGATGTGAGGACCAGTTAATTACTGTGAGCTGGAGCAAACTAAACAAAAAAAATAAACCAGTGGCTAAACTGCACATAGATCATTTCACAACACTTGAATATCCCTTTTCCTCCTCGTGTCACTGCTGAAATCCAATCCGGGGGTAAGGCAGGTTCGTGGGACTCCCGGTGTAGCCTCACGTCCTGCAGAGAAGTTGCTGTCTCCAACATTCCTCTCTCCCGCTCTCCTTTTGCTCTTGCACTCTTCAAGCGAATGCAGCCAGACCGCAATTAAAAACGCATAATAAACAGTGAAAAATGCAGCTAACCCAAATAATAAACTCTCAAGTGGTGCTTTTCTATTCCGTGCCGCGGATAATAAACAGAGGCCTCCTTTGCTTATAGCAAAACTATTTAGGGATACCAAGTGTGATAAAAGATAATTGCTATACTCTCCTTCAATTGCTTTAAGTATCTATTGTTCTCTCAACATTTATTTTGGCCTGCTTTATGCTATGTTTGATGCATGTGCTGTTTCAGAATCAGGCTGAAATGCTGAGAGACTACAGATTTCGACGAGAAACTTAATTACTCTCAGACAAAGAAATCCTCCAACTTTCAGATCAATGTCTGCAGTGTTGTTACTATAGATTTGGTCTCATCGGAACAAAGTTAAAATTGATTTTCGTTTCCAATCCATGACATTAAGTTCTTAGACCTTTTCAAGAAGCCAAGCCTCAGTGCCTTGAGGCCGCAGCTGCAGTAATGCTTGATACTGAGAGGTAAAAGTGCCCTTTCAACAAGCCACAAAGTTAAATATGCACCTTCACCACATTAACCCTGGACAGTGAGAAGTGAAAACTGCCTAGTTTATATAAAGTGCTTTTCTACTCTACCAGAGCGCTCAAACAACCTATTCTCAACCTTTGTTCATTCAAGCACCTTTTTTATGCTTAATTGCTTTCTGTCTAACATTCAGATACATTCATTAGAGAGCAATTTGGAATTGGAGCTAGTACCTTGCCCAAGGATATTTGGCACGAAACCTGAGGTACTCCCACCCTATAATTAAAATCCATTCATTTACTAAAACTGAATGCTGAGCAAGATCAAACATTAGCCATATCTTTAAGCTTTAATACATTTTTAATGCCCCATACATTAAGTGAGCATCATGATCATTCAGCAGCACAGACACCAGACATGGTTTTATGGAGGAAATTGCCTATAAAGCTACAGAGATGTTCTGTAACAGCCTAAAAACATGTTAATTTCTGCTGTAAATCTGGGCTCGTTAGCATGGATGTCTACTGGGAATGATACACTTTTGGAGTCAGCCTCAAGTGGCCGCAAGAGCAACTGTTTTTGGCACATCAACGTCCGCTTAATTTTTCAACCCCTGAGGCTGCTGCGTGGTTGAGCCTACAAAATCAGCATAGGTTTGCTGTGGGTATCTCACAAAATACTACTACTACACTAAAATACTCCTGTGATTCAAAACGTGGTTTAAATATTGGGCAGGCACTGTAAATAGGTTCCTGCATACTTGTGGGAGACATTATTATGCTGTATAAACTTTGAAACTGTAAGGTGTGTTATTTAAAATAAGCTACTATTCAGTAATGTGCCGCTTACTTGTTCTGCTACTGTATCAGAGGTTGGCCTAACTGGTGCCAAATGTCATTCTGGCTCATTTATCTCCCTGGTAGGCAGATGGGGCAGCTGTCTGTGTTTACGATCGGGATCATTTACCCTCATCAACAGTCTCCCGCTGTTCTGGAAAACTTCCATATTAAATACAGTGTTAACTTACAAATCTATACGTTTGGAATGTCAAGCCATGAAGCAATGTTTATTTGAAAGTGAATGGGCCATATGCTTTTGTGTTAAATGTAGATTTTGGTGCACACATGTTTGAGAGCCTGGCTGAGACAAAGGGGAGATTGATTAAAATGATGTCTGCAGTTAAATCGCACTGGTATGAGCCACACGTGCCACGGCCTGAACCAGAACCAGGCACAGAGATCAGGAAGCAGGCGTCGACGAGCGGATACGCTCATTATTGCATCCCCTCACCCCCCATTTGTTCATACAGATATAGTGCTGTTCATGCTGTCTGTTGAGGATGTTTACATGGTGTGAGTGAGCGTGTGCATGTCAGTAAACCTAACAGAGTGAGTGTGTGCTAATGTTAAGTGCCTGATTGTGCATTCTTTGACTTGATTGCATTTAAGTAGCAAACTTTTCAATGAGTCATTGTTAAAGCTATGTGCTTTTCCAGCTTTCTGAACCGCATGCAGCTATGAGACACAGTCTCCAAGCTTTTTAGCTATACCTCAAAACCAAGGCTTTTTCTTGCTTGTCCCAGATGATATTACTGTACATTAACCTCTCATGTGATGTTTTAAATATGAACCTTTTTCGTCTGAGATTTAACCACTCTTGATAAACCTTTTATAAGATTTTTACCTGTTAAGTGAGCATCATGATCATTCAGCAGCACAGACACCAGACACGGACTGAATAACGGCATGCATTTTCTCTTGGGGTCAACAAAAGATCAAACGTTCAAAGGGCAACACTGACAAGTAGCCAGAAGCTGAACAGGATGTATTTGACTGCGACATCGCGCCAACATGCCTCAGCTTTCCTGCCTCTGCTTCACATTTCACCTGCACGTTAGCGTCTTCATTTTTTGAGGAGTAAACGTAATGAAGAAAAATCAGTGATGCTCTGTTGTTGCGAGGAATTCATGACAGGCCAAAGCATGAGCCTGTCAGCACACAGAGAGATACGGTACAAATAGCTATAGGTCAGTGGTGCATATATGAATAGCAGCATATGTGTGGCATATTTCTTAAGGGTGTATGTATGCATTCTCACACAAACCCACACGCGTGTCATTAGACCTCTATGAAATTGCCTGAGTGACATTTTCTTCAGGGCTATTCGGGAATGTGGTGAGCTCCAGCTTGAGGCTGACAGCCCGTGAGATGTTTGACAGCTCCTCTGTCAGCTGGCCTTTCTCTGCCTTCCTCCTCCTGTTTTTAGCCGTTTCCAAGTCTGACCTTGCACACCCTGTTGAATGTTTTATTATTGCCCCTCTGGAACATGTTGAAAGGTAATCAATGGCCATCAATACGAACAGAGACAGAGTCTCTTTAAGGAGAGCCAAGGTCTATGAACAATTCTTTAGTCAAAGATTGGCATTAACACAAAGAAGTAATCCAATTTTATGAAAGGATTATGCTTGTTTGCTTCCATCACTTGTTCTGGTTTATAGTATAGTGTAAGCTCGCCTTACTGAATTGGACAATGGCTACATTCATATGCAAGTTTTTCTGTGTATATGCACAGATTTACTGTCTCTGAAATAAGGTTTAAGATGCATTATTTTTACTTTACTGGAAATATTTTGTGACATGGATTTTCTTCAAGCACATGCAAAATAATGTTTGCGACAGAAATCCGCAACAAAATAAAAAGCAGTCACATGCCTTGTTTCCCCCCTAAACAAGTCGTTTTTTTAAGTCAGCACAACAGAACCACCCAGTTGCTTCATTCCCTCGATGATTTGTTCTGATAAGTGTTTATGCATCAAAACAAATCATTTAGTACTCATCCGGTTCTAAAATTATTTAAATACACACAAATTTAAATGAACAACAGTACAGGACATATTGCACCATGTCATTATTTATTTCACAAAAATTAAGCCAACATACAGAAGCAGGGTTTGCGAGCATTCGTTTATGCACATCTTTCTTAACATCCTGCCACAGCATTTCAATCAGACTGAGTTCTGGACTGACTGGTCCATTGCTACACGATTTTCTTTTTTGGCCATTCTGTTGTATATTGGAGATTATGTATCAGAATTTCAGGAGCAGGACCACGCCTCCAAACACGGTCCTTCCGGCTGGAGCCATCGCCAGTCCCCTTCGAGGCCTTCCCCAAACCGCACCTCAATTCATGTCACAGCATTCACTTTTACCTACTAAAACGCTGTCAAACCTAAAATGAGGACGTGGGCCCAGCTAGTGAATTGGGTGTTGTACTTAGGTTCATTGTCCTGTTGCATGACCTGGTTTTGACTCAGTTTTAGCTGTTGGACTTATCACCTCACATTTGGCTCTAGAATACTTTGGTATTCTAACAAGCCCAAATAATTACTCCTTCACCACCGTACTTGATGGCTGGTATGAGATGTTTGCGCTGATATCCTGTGTTTACTTTTTGCCTTATGTGATTCTGTCTATTCTTGCCAAATATCTCCTTTTTGGACTCATCTGTTAAAGTACGTTGTTCCAGAAATCTTGTGGTTTGTTCAGATACAGCTTTGCAACCTAAGATGTGCTGCTATGTTACTTTTAGACAGAAGATGCTTTATCTTGGCAACCATTCCAAAAAGATCATCATTGTTCAGTCATCTTCTAACTGTACTTTCATGAACGTTAACTTTTAACATACTAACTGTTGAGTCTGAGATGTAGCTCTTGGGTTTCTTGCAGTTTCTCTGAGCATTATACAAACTGAGGTTGGGATGACCTCAGTGGGACTTCCTCTTCTCGGAAGACTGTGAACCATTTTGAATGTTTTCTACTTGTGAAGAATGATGGGCTGCAAACTGCTTAGAGATGGACTAGTAAACTTTTCTACCTGGACAGGCAGCAGCAATTGCTTCTTTAAGATCACTACGGATCTTCTTCTTCCTTGGTTGTATTTAAATTATTTTAGAACTTGCTAAGGACCAGATGACTTTTTATGCCCTGGTGTATAATATAATTTCAATCTTGAAGATGTCTGAAGATGGTTTTCCTATATGCCTTGTAAAAACAACAGCTCTAAAAATCCTCTGACCCATATCTCCTGCAGGCCTCCCCTCCCTCTGAGACTCTCTACAAGATCCTTCCTGACAGTAAAAGCACAGAGATTTACTGTCCACTAGAAGTAACTAAGGACTCCTGATGTGGGCAGGTGAGAGGTCACAGGCTAAAAGTCATGACGACTGCATGAGTTGATTCTGTGTGAAGGATCGACTGTTGGTGACATCTGAGGACGCTGCATAAATACTAATTGAGGCACTGGGATTGCAAGCTAGCTGGCTTGCAGGGCGGATGATGGACAGTTTATCAGCTCAAGTTTCGTCTCTTCGAAATACTAGCTGTCACCTTAACAGGTCAACCACGCACCAGCAGTTGACATCACTCTACACAAACACACGCAGAAAGCCAAGGGAGAAAAATACACTGCGATCTCGTATGTCATGTTTAGATATGGTGTCTGCTTTTGGACGCCAGCGTGAGAGAAGGCATATATTTCAACTCACGCACTCTGTTCAGCCATGTGATTCACATTAAAAATGTCTGGATGTAGATAATTGATGACAGACAACAATCAGGAAATTAATGACACACAGCAGATATAATTCCAACAGGGCTTTTGTCCATGACCAGCAGTTGCATTACAGTAAGGCTGAGAGTGCTGTTCGCATGCTGAGTGCAGCTTTCCTGGGAATTTGGAGTATGTCAGTTACACAGACAACGGGACGACTCTGTCAGCCAGCACAAGATGTCCTGGGTGGTCTTCTTGTACTAGATCGACACTTTAACTTCCCTTCTGCCATATTTATATGCCACCAGCCATTACTGTATACCAGAGGGTAAATCCCCAAGGAAAATGGATGGCTGAATGTTCCAGCACCAGCCATTTTTTATTTCTAAAGAGGCTTGGCAGTTGCCGGGATAAAGTCTTTTGCAGACCCAGTATGTGTGAGTTGGTCAGCACAGTGTTAGGTGAGTGCAGCCATCCAGAAGTGAACCCAAGAGCTCTTTGCATTGTTCCGACAAAGAGCAATGGCATTTGGCACCAGGTTTGAAGTCAGGCCTCTGTGATGAAACCCACTCCTTCTTCTTGTGAGGAGAGATGAATGAAAAGTGGGCGGTATAAGCCCCTGCTTCAATATTTATCAAGATGAGTGATTGGGGTCCTCCCACCAGCTACCCCTGACAACCACAGAACGGGTTCTGCTTTAACTAAATGGAAAGCAAGCCTCATTAGCATGGAGTTAATATATTCATACTGGCCTTTCAGGTAAAAAGCCAATTGATGAGGGCTGATTTGCATAAGAGAAACTAAGGTTGGTTTGTAATTGGCCCACCGTTCAACCTCAAAGTGTGTTTAATTAGGTGCATGGATGTTTTGGCTCATGTTCAGACATTAGCATTAATCAAAAAATCCAACTCTCTAAACACCTAGTCAGTTTGATTAAAGCTGATCTACAAAGACTAAGCTAACATCCTGACAGAATAATCCGATATTGTTCTCCCATGCTGATTTTACCACCTTGTCGTGTGGACATAAAAGTACCTGCCGATGGATTTTTACGACGTAACTCCCTTATCTGATGACTCAAACAAGTTACAGCTGCCGCATTTCCTTTCAAAATGAATCGTGACACTACGCTGTTTCTATTTCCTATCAAACTGGATGAAGATCCCTAAGGCTGCATGAAGCAACACCAGCTGAGTGAGTTGGCACCAGCTCCTAAAATCTGAAACCAGGCGGTCCAACATTACAAATGCCTCTCTCATAAACATCTCACATATTTTCCAGCCACTGTGAAGTTCTAATTTTTATGATGCCACATTACAACAGACCACTTCTTGTATTATTATCCGCAACCAGAACCATGGAAGCATTGTTTTCTTCTGGAGTCACTGCTTTAAAACTCGCATATCTGATATCTCATGCTTGGGGGGCAATTGTATCGGAAAGTCTTGTGGATTTAAAACCTGAGAGAAGATTCATGGTGGCTGTTACATTTCCTCTCCTGGATATGTAATGACAACAGAAGGAAAAAAAATGAATTGTGCAGTACAACTTCCTCTTCTGGGTTTTGATTGCTGCCATACAACAAACAGGGACACAATGGCAGGTCACTTCATTTTACCCACACTTTCTTTCTATTTCTTCTACGTTTTTCACCAGTCACAGAAAAAGGGATGTTCATTTCGTTACCCTGTGGGATACCTATCTGGGTTATTGCACTGGACCCTGTGCCCATGAACAATCAATTCTCTCACAGCTTAGAAGAGGCTGAATTAACTGCCACACTGATCACAGCTTGTAGTTGTTTCAGATATCCTTCAAAGAAAAGGGGGGGGGGGGGGGGAGTCTTCTGGCAAGAAACAAAGTTCTCTATTTTATTTTGAACCTCCAAAAATATGAGCCATATTCTTTTTGGAGTTTCAAAATAAAATGGAGACCTTTGTTTTAGTCCACTAACTCCCTAAAGGTGATGCAAAATCAAATTCTCTTTTAAACAGATAAAGTTAAGCAGTAAAATTAAGTTAATGTAGGTTTTTTTTCTTTTAATTGTAATGCATTAAACCTCATCTATCAATACATGAAGAGTAGGACGTAATCTGTTGTTTAATATTGGAGGACTACTGGGGTTTCTCAACTGAACAAAAGCCTTTTGTTGGGTCTTCTTCTGCTAGGCCACTTCATGAAAAAAAGAGATGTCACAGAGATAGAGTCTCAGCTTTCCCAGTACTAGTTTTCCTTTTCTGCTAACCCCACTGTCCATCTGACCGATCAGGATGGAGTCTATGAAAATTGGTCTTCCATCTAGGCCATAGGGCACTATGGGTCAAAGCTCAAAGTCAAAGCCAGGACACAGGGGGCTGGTGTTACATCCATGGGGAAGTGCATAACCCACCTGCCTACATACATAATAGAAAACCCACCAGCTGTCAGTATTTCCAGACCCAGTTCCTCTGTCTTTGTTTGCTGGTGTCATCATTGCAGATTAAGAGGAAAAGAAAAAAAAATGAGAACAAAAAAAAAAAGATAAAGCCATTTCATCATCATCCCCATTAATTCAGCTTTTTTAAATTTCGTATCATTAAAAGCGTGGTTGACACCCTTAGCCCTTTTCAAGAAATATTTAAAAATGCAGCTCCCCAATCCTTCCAATGTATTCTGTCTCCGTGCATAAACCAGTTAGAAAATGTAAACCTTGAACCTCCAACAAGTGTCTCGGTCATGCTTCAGTAACTGTGTAAACAACCAGTCTTGACACTCTTGCCTCTCAGCATTTGTGTGATCTCAACAACTAAGAACGCCCATAAAACCACAACAGAAGAACCACATGTGATCCAGGGGATTTCGTCATCTTGGACATAGAAAACAATGCAGTTGTCCTCCAACTTCTGTTTTCTGTTTTGATTAAAACAAGAAGAGTCGTGTTGTCAAAAAAAAAAGAACTTGACATAATGCCTCAGTGGACTGAAGGGGTCCTTGGGAGGTCTATGAATGCCTCGTACACAGGTTATGAGCTGGTACTAATTCTGTAAACACTGGGTCCCAATGAATGTACTAAATGACTCTGGAAATCCTTGACTGTTCAGAGCAGCCCTCTCTCCCTGACAGAGCAGGTGCACCATCTGGCAATTTGAACTTTAAATGCTGGTCCACAACGCTGCAGCACTGCAGGCGTGACTCGTGTGTTTATATGAGATTGAAAGCAGAGCACAGAGAAGATACTGGATCCAAAGGTATGCAGGCTCCAGAGGGTTTCAGTTTGTCTCTAGCTGAATAGGCCGGATCCATGTGACACACCCCTGCTGCGTCCCGTCTCAGCACCAGGCTTAACTGGTCCACCACCTTCACGAGGGAACATGAAAGTCTCCCGTTTCCCCCCACTGACAAAACACTACAAAGTTCACCATAATATTAAACAGTTGTTTTACCGAGACCTCGCCCGTCCGAACAATTCGTTCTCTTTGTGGAATGTTCTGGAAAGGTTCTGTCAGAAAGAACAGGAGTTCTTTATCTTATTAGTGTCAATGAGACTTGAGAGTGAAGCAGTGTCAAAAACTGGTCAAACCTGGTTTTCACAGGAGACATTAATAAATAATTTTCGATTAGATGGGGAAGGCATTGTTAAGTTAAAGATATTCTCCAGATTTTATAAAAAAAAATACACTATCAAATAAATCTTTCAATGTAAACTTCGACTGTTCAGCAGTATTAGAATTTTTTAACTTCTGATTTTTTTTTAAAGAAAAAGTGTGGGATACAGTTAAATGTTCCCAAAAACCTAGTAAGCATAGACTAGTTTGTTATTGGTGGTTTTGTTAAATGAGACCATATTTGTTCATGTTGGCTAACATTAGTTTACTTAAGCAAAAATGTGAATGCTCATATAAATGGTGGCATGGTGGTGCAGTAGTTAGAATTCTTGTTTTTATACCATGGAGGTTGTGGGTTTGAACCTCCTGGTGGGTTGTGGATTCTGTGTGTGTGTTTGCTGCCATCTTCTCTCTGTGCTTCCATGTAGTCCGGCTAGCTCCCACGGTCCAAAGACATGGTTAGGTTTATTGGTGAGTCTAAATTGGTACATTGGTAGTCTAACACATTTGTTAGCATACCATATGTGCCACTCATAAGAAAATTACCTTTTGTCCTGAATAAATCAACTTCTATAGCAGTTAAATCTTGTCTTTGTTAGTTATGGCTAGTTTAAATATAATAACCCTGGATTGTCCAAACTTCATATACTTGTCTTTCTTCTTCTCCTCGCCACCTCTACTCTTTTTAAAGGCCACAACTAACATAACTGATCCTTTAGTTTCCACCCACTGAGGTTTAACTCAACCACTGAGATTATTCTTGCCTGGATAGGCTATAATGTATGACTGTAAAACCTAAACCCCTACTTAGTCCCTCCATTGTGAAGAGCTGCATGTTTTAAATACAGCTGCCACTTTTATGCTCCACAAAACTAAGATCTTGAAGAATATTTAGGTCTTTCTAGAATATCATCCAAGAAACTATTTCAGGAGATTAATATAATGTTGTTGTTTTGTTTCTTTTAAATAATCTGGAACCCTGCCTTTTTTTAATTAGCTGTTAATTAGTCTTTCACCCTTGGTGGCTTGCACTGTGCCAGAGCAGAGCGTGTAACATCATTAGCTTTTTCGGCATTAGAAGAATATTACCTCCGCACAGAGCTCACTCTGTGATGCTATCTACGATGCTATCCTTATGGTTGCTTTGAAGCGTGGTCCTAAAAGTTTTTCTTTCATTAAACACAAATCTTCTTGACAGGACACCTTCCCTCCTAATTTGGTTTCTCATAAGTCAGGTAAAAACACTGTCGTGGTCATGTGCCTGTTCTTTATTAGGCACCAGACGATGCTCTCACTCGGATGATACAATGTTTAAAAATACCCAGCTCTCTCACTTCAAGACATTAACCATGTAAGGCAATTTACCTAAACATAGTTGGAGTAGAGAGCGAAGAGTCGTGGGAAACTCGCCTGTGACTGAAGTGGTTAACTCGTCTTTATTTAAAGTTAAATACTCCAGGCTTTACGTGGCCAATGCACCAAACAACAGCCTGGGATGAGAGCGAGGGGTGCCACAGAACAGCCACTCTCCTTTGAGATGAAAGGCTCCAGCCTCAAAAGCATATGTCACACAATAATGAAAATGTGACTTTAGCCGAAGGCAATGGAGCAAAGTATAGACAACCTGTTTGTTGATTAGAGGAGGGAATGCAAAGAGAGCTCAGAAAGGGTCAATAGAAGGAAGGAAATGGAGGGTGTAGATCTACAGTGCCCCCCACCCCCACCCCCATACCCCCTGCTCTCAGTGAAGATTGAAAAAGTGATAAATATGCATGAGTTTGGCTTCGACAGTGAAGGCCTTTGATGGTATGGTTGAGAATTCTTTATCTCTGGAGCAAATAGGCTGAAAATAACTGTCTGAGAAGGTTTACTTTGTGCGCATCTGAACAATGTTCACTTTTAATGAGTAGAAAAGAGTCTGTAGGAAGACTTTTCCATACTCTATGCATTTAAATATACCCGCATGCGGCATCTGCCTTGAACATGTGCACTGTGCTCACAGCTTTCCTTTAACTGTGTTGATTAAAGTTAAGTGAAAAATCATAGATCTTTACTGATACATTATAGTGAGATTCATTTCAGTGGTCATTTGTTCTCCAGTCCTCGATGTTCAGACTAGGGGGGGAAAAGTGATTTCAATTTTGCACCATTTTATGAGCCATAAAATCTAAAACTGTTTTAGAGGAGTGAAAGTGCCAAGTTGTGACCACAGAGTGTACATAAAAGATAGACATAGAGCTACCCTGGTTCTCTGTAGTACTAATGGCCTTCTCCATTTTAAGTGACAGTTGATGATCCAGCAAACTGGGATTGAACTTGTATACAGCAGATTTACAGCGAAACCAACCAAAGACTGCATACAAAAAATAGGAGCCAATATGGAAATGTCCAACAGGAGGCAATTCATTTAATTGCAAAAAACATTCCTCTTGTACAATGATGATTCTACTCCTCATGGGATTTATGACCTCAATAAACACTTTCATGATGACTTCATTCATTCATTCTATTACTTGATTCAAGTTGTTTAATCCAGCCAATTAGAGAAAGCCTTATTGTGGCTATCTGGTGATTCACAAATCCCTAATATTTAAGCTTGCCATATCCTGGATTTGTCAATCAGATCCAGTGCTTGGTTATTGTGTGGATGCTTTAAGCATCCACACTATTGAGTTCCTCTTGGGACTTCCGTACACTTTTTGGCACTTAACTACTTCCACAATTTTCAGCCGATTTTCACCGTTCAAATTTTAAACTATTCTGCTATTTCTGCTAATGATGGCTATGTCTTTTGGTATTTTTCACTATTATACTTTTTAAAATATTAAGCTTAATTTGTCCCATTGAAATGAATGGGAAACTTCTGCAATTCTGCTAAAATTTGCTTTTTTTTGAAACTTAACTACTTCCTCATATTTTCACGTAGAACAACCATTCAAACTTTAAAATGTTCTCAAATTATTGGGCTATTCAGGTATAAATCAGCTTTTTCAAATCTTTTACCGTTTTACTTTTATGCCTCTTAAAGTTTTCAGTTGCAAAATTGTGATTTTTCACAAAATACATGCGTTGTTATGGTTGCTATGCACTTGGCTTCCAGTGTGCCACTGAAGGTTTTGCAGTCTTCTCTTCATGTCCGAACAACTTCTTGCTACTTGCTCAATTTTCACTCAACTTCCACAAATTATACATCAAAACGTAGGTATTTTTGCTGGCTTATCATTGTTGTGGGATTTATAGAATTTTGGCAAATCTCCTCAGACCAACACAAAGTCGCAAAACTCTCCATAGAAAGTCAATGGAGAGCTTGTTCAAAATCACCGCTTGATTTCTGTAATGAGAGGCATATTTGAATCGTCATATCTCCTTAACGAAGCAAAGTTAAGACATGAGGCTTGTCCCAGTATATCTTCAGACACTCCTGACGCTCACAATTCAAGAATTATTTTCTCACCTATTACCGTTCTGAAATGAGTTAGACTTGTTTGAGGGTAGGAAATTCGTCCTTCGCTCAGATTTCTTCAGATTTCAAACTCTGGAAATGAACCACTTTTTCCTCTCGTCATATCTTTTTAATGGATTTCCACAGAGACCTGAAAATTTCCATGATTGTTCACCAAAGCCTGCTGTCTCTTACAGTGAAAGAATGATATTGATACTAAACGGTGTAAGAATGACCGTTCTAGCCCCTACGGTTAGGAAATTATGGTCATTTGTTTGAGGGGAGTCGTCATTATGAGAAATAGACTGCAAAAATCCTGTGTCTCTCTGTGCTGCGTGCACCTGTTTTGGCGGGAAAAAGTGCACAGCCTCTCTGATTGGTGGATTCAAATTCAGCAGCTCCCAGGCTGCTTGACTGAGCTAGAAACTTACTTCTCTCTCCCTGTGTGTGTGTGTGTGTGTGTGTGTGTGTGTGTGTGTGTGTGTGTGTGTGAGACAGAGAGAGAGAGAGAAAGCCTTTTTATGGGATGATCTCATTGTAAGATTGAAATTCAATATATTTAGACTGGTTGACTGAATTGGATCTTGTGTGTTTGTGTGTGTTTGTGTGTGTGTGTGTGACAGAGAGAGAGAGAGAGAGAGAGAGAGAGAGAAAGCCTTTTTATGGGATGATCTCATTGTAAGGTTTAAATTCAATATATTTAGACTGGTTGACTGAATTGGATCTTGTGTGTGTCTCTCTGTGCATGTGTGTTTCCATATGTGTCCATATTTGTGATTGTGTGGCTGTTATATTTTTTTTTTGCCGATTTTTTTCATTTAACAAGTATGTTCAGCATGTTCAGCATTTTTTCAGCTGTCCATTTTGCTTTTCCAATTTTTCTGTTTAAGTTATTACTATTGTGCTAAATCATAGCATTTCTGTTGTTTTATAAGATTTGTGCTAAATATAGTATTTCTGATTAATTATAGTTTTTATACCAAATCATAGTACAGTATTTTTGCTTTTTATAGGATTTTTATAGGATATTTATATTGCTTAATATAGTATTTCTGCTTATTATAGGATTTGTGCTTAATATAGTATTTCTGCTTAATATAGTATTTCTGCTGAATGTAATATTTATGCTTAATCATAGTATTTCTATATATTTCTGCCAGGTCCCCAGGCAGCCAATCCTCTGTGAGGACTGAGGCATTCAAATTTACATATCAGGGCCTGCACGGCTTCCCAGCCAGCCAATCATATATGTGGGCTGAGGCATTCAAATTTGCATATTGGGGCCTTCATGGCTTCTAAGCCAACAAGTCATCGATGTCATATATCTCTAAAAATTCATATTTTAATGATAAATTGTCAACACTTGACGATTCCCCCATCTCTTCTGAACAAAACGGTGTAAGAATGACCGTTCTGGCCAATACAGTTAGGAAATTATGGTCATTTGTTTGAGGAGAATCCTCACTATGAGAAATAGACTACAAAAATCCTGTCTCTGTGCTGCGTGTGTGCACCTGTTTTGGCGGGAAAAAGTACACAGCCTCTGTGGATTCAAATTTAGCAGCTAACAGGCTGCTTGACTGAAAACATGCTTCTCTCTCCCTGTGTGTGTGTGTGTGTGTGTGTGCATGAGAGAGAGAGAGAGAGAGAGAGACCCTCTTTAGGGCAGCATCTCATTGTTGGAAAAAAATATAATATATTCAGACTGGTTGACTGGCATAGACCCTCCGTGTGTCTCTCTCTCTGTGCATTTGTGTATACATATTTGATTTTGTGTGTATCTGTTGGCTATTCCTTCTTGTTTTTTAAATTTATTTTTATTTCTTTATTTTTTTTTCACAGGTGAACAACAATTAGTTTTGAGGGAACTTAACCATGTTCCGTTTTTTTTTCAGCTTGTCATCTTACTTTTCCAGTATTTTCACTTAAGTTATTACTATTCTGCTCAATCATAGTATTTGTTCTAAATCATTGTTATTATGCTATATTGTAGTATTTCTGCCAAATCATACTATTTCTACTATATTATATTTTTCTTTCTAAATATAGCATTTCTGCTATATAATTGTATTTCTGCTATGTTATAATATTTGTGCTAAACCAGAGTATTTGTGCTGAAACATAGTATTTCTATCAAATTATAGTATTTGTGCTAAAACATAGTATTGATTTAAAATTACAATATTCACAGTGTCTCTGGTAAATCACAGTATTTCTGCTCTGTTGTACTATTTTTCTAAATCATAGTGTTTCTGTAATGCTTAAGTATTTTTGGCTAAATATATTCTTTCTGTTATCTTATACTATTTCTCCTAAATTCTTGTATTTTTGAGAAGTTATCATGTTTCTGGTAAGTTACAATATTTTTGCTAAGTTCTGCTATGCTATTATATTTCTGCCAAGTATTATGTTTCCTCTAAGATATTGCAGTTCTGCTAAGTTATTCCATTTTAGCAAAGTTCCTTTGCTTCTGCAAAGTTTTTACAATTTCTGCAACTTTTCAGCTTTTTCAGCTAGTTTTTGCAGACAGCTTCAGCTTTAAAGCATCCACACTGCATTTTCGCAGGAAATGCAAATTTTTCTAGTTGTTATTGGTTTTAAAACCCAATGTGCCAAATTGCTAAACTATGGTTTTCAGAATGGGTGTACATAAACCTCAGGGGTAGGTAACTCCAGGCCTCGAGTGCCGGTGTCCTGCAGGTTTTAGATCTCACCCTGGGTCAACACACCTGAATCAAATGATAAGTTCATTACCAGGCCTCTGGAGAACTTCAAGACATGTTGAGGAGGTAATTTAGCCATTTAAATCAGCTGTGTTGGATCAAGGACATCTAAAACCTGCAGGACACCGGCACTCGAAGCCTGCAGTTGCCTACCCCTGTCATAAACCAACAGGTGGCATTATGGTGGCCGTGTCCACTTTGTATATGTCGTCTGTGGTTGAGGAAGTTAAGGGTTTTTTTTTTTATTCTGATATTATGTAAAGTGAAATCAGTGTAGTGACCTTTAAAAGGAGCTGCTACTCCAGATGTCAAAGGCTGTCTGTGGGGAAGGCAGCGTGTGAAAGCAGGGCTCAGGGAAAAAGGAATAAACTCTGAAAACAGCTTTAATGCTGTTAACATCATAAAGGTTAACTTGCAAGAGTACAAAAAGTTCAAAGCATCTGCAGAGCAGGAAATCTGGATCTAGCAGGAAATAAGGATCTCAGGAACAGAAGCTAAGAACCAAGGACATGAAATAACAACACTAGAAGGAACTTGTATGAAGCATCAGGAAGAGATGTAAAAGAAATAACTGTGGATAGAAAGCTAAATTCCAACAATGCAGAATCCTAATCAAACCAAAAATACATAAAAAAGAACCCAAAAACTCAAAACCCAAAGCACGACAACTGTGGTTTCCCTGAGCTTAGCTTCAACCTCAGGCAGGACTGCTGAAGTAACGTCTTTATTTACACCCAACCACACGGACGTTTGACATTGCTCAACACTTTTAGAGCACATACAGTTCATAAAATTAACAAATGACTAATCCTCAGTAATGCACAGGCCTGGTGTTCCCTCAGCATGGTCGGTATGTGTGGCAGCCCAAGTCCTAGCAGCCCAGCATTTGACTGGATAGATTAGCACAGCATAACAACTCAGCTCATACTGGCCCTGCTCCTTAAACACTCCTTTCCCCAGCTCCCCGTTTGCAGCTGTACAAAACCGCACACTGCTCCCACATACCCTTTCAATGAATATGAACCTCTCCCCCTCTAAGTTAAATCAGTTGATATAGTCACAAAACAGCATCCGTCAGGTTTTGAGACTTTTAAATCCAAAGATCTGAGTGATTTCAGACATCGGGTGTTGCTTTTTCGGCCTCAAGTCTGTTTGGGTCTCCACTGTAAACTTCTGGCATGTGATCTTATCTAGGCGTTACCTTGCGTGGACTTTACTGCAGCCCTCTCTATATCAAGAATTGCCCCTCCTACACATGTTTCTAATACAAAGAAGAGAGATTATGAATGTTAATGTTAAGCAGTTTGATGCTTCTAGCAACTTTCTGTGCTACTTAGAAATGCATTTGAAGCAAATATTTTGCAGCAGCTGTGGTTATCTTTTATAAGGTGTGTTTACGAAACTGATTCCAAATGTTAAAAAGTTTTCTTTTTGGATCCTTGAGGCGCCAGTGTGGACACGAGATCAGTGTGGGCTTGTATGTATCTGTCTCTCTCTGTGTTTAATTTAGTAGAATTGGGAAAAGCTTCTCCTATGACAGTGTTTAAACAAGCTTATTTGTATGTTATACTTAGTCAGCTTTCTCTGTGTGCCTTTTAGACCTGCAGGCCTCTGAGTCATTTGAACATTATAGTATATCAGACAAAGCCATGGACTACAGGCTGCTGCAGATGGATGAGGACCAGGACAGGATGTATGTGGGCTGCAAGGACCATGTTCTCTCCATGGACATCAACAACATCACCCATGGCACACTTAAGGTCAGCAGATGCTTATTGTTACAGTTAAACAGAATTGCTTTATGCCATTGCAGCGTTGGTATCATGGTGCGCTATTTTTTTTTCTCACAGGCACAAAGAAGAAAACATGAATGTTATGTAAAAACACTGTGTAAGAGACAACACAACACCACTGCTGAGGATATTATTCTAATGTGTGTGCAAATTACCATGCATTTGCTATCCTCCGTACACTTTAAGGGTTTTTCAAAATAGCCATAAAAACGCTCATGCTCACTTATAACTAATTCTGCATGCAGCGAAGGAATCATCTTCTGTGTAATTGACAGGCATGAAGTGCATAAACAGATGGGAAAGCATTTAGGTTCCCCCAGAGAGTGCTGCACCGCATCCATTTTTGTCAAGTAAATTGCTTGATATATTCATTGAGAGCGACCTTTAAGCACCTCTCCCAGGTTTGAAAACACACATTTCCACTGATGATAGCTAGCTGTAATCACTGACACCGAGACTTGTGTGGAAACTAAAAATGTCCGAGCATTCATTGTACTCATTTTGCACAGTGTTTTTTTGCCCATGTACTCAGGATATAATGAAACCTCATGAGCATATTGATGTTACGCCTCTTTCAATCTGTTAGTCGCTAATTTAACTGATGTGCCTTTTTTTTTTTTAACCATCAGCTGTTTTGGCCTGCTTCAACAAGCAAAATAGAAGAATGCCAAATGGCAGGCAAGGACCCTACAGTAAGGAGAATAAACCTCTTTGATTTCTTGATTTATTTTAGAGTCCCACTACTGTAATAATACATTACAGCATAGATTGCATGTTGTTCATTTACATGTTTTTAGCATTCAGCTAAACACAAAGACTATATAAAAGATAGTTTTGGTCACCATAACATCACCCTGTGTTTTGAAGCTTTGAGTTTAGTGTTGTGCTTATCACCATGTTGGGTTTTTTGGCGCCAGCAGTGACTAAATTTTAACAACAATACGAAGCGTTAATTTAGCAGTTAGCAACATTAAGTTTGGTTAGCAAGATGTACCTATAGATCAAAGATGGGTCACACACGTCACTGATCTGTTAATCAGGCCTACAGTATGTAAATGAAATTAACGTTACAGCACACCATATTATTTGCCATATTAAGAACTAACACTACAAAAACATTTAAGAACTGGAATTAGTGACCTACAAGAAGCCTAACATTGCTAGCAGACAGCTAGTTAGTACAAGGTAGCCACACCGCTAATAATTCATAACTAAATCCCCAATAATAACTGAAAAAAGGTAGCTTATTTAGAAGTTATTTAGCTTCTTTAGCACCCTTTAGCTTCTTCTTTAGCTTCTTTAGCACCACGTGCTCAGTTTTGAGTAAATCAGAGCATTTTAACATAAGTGTACAGAATTTTTTGAGACAACCTCAAGTAGCCATTAGAGGTCCTGCAGTTCTTAACATTTCCATGTTTGCCATTTTTAACTCTGGACGTTGTTGCTCAAATTTAATTATATCACTATCTAGTTAAACAATAAATGTAATATTTAGTTTTGTTTATCATAATCCCATAACGGTCATTTTTAAACATTTTTGGATCATTCAGCATTAAATCTGTCAGTGTCCCACAATAAGAACAGTTAAAGTATGATTAGAAAAACATACTTTTGCTTATATTTTTCATTAAAAGCTTTATTTCTTTATTTGTCAAATTGAATGTAAATGCACAAATAAAGAAAGAAGAAAGTTGTTTCCCTTTCACAAGAATTAAGGCCAAAAAAAAGCTCCTTATTATTATATTTGGTGGACAAGAATCAATCTAGACCTCCCAAACCCCCTGTTGTCCTACTACCGCTTTGAAAAAAAAAAGGTTTTTTTTCTTGTTTTGTTTTTTCACTACCTGTTGTACAATTTCCTTGGTTTCCTTTGCAGCACTTTTACATATTTTCTTTGTCTGAGTTATGATAATTACAGGACAAAATACAGATAATGAGCTATCCTATTTTACAAAGTTGGGCCCAAAGAGTCAACATGACAGGGTTTCTTTGATTTACTACAGTGTCATTAAAACTGGGACAAATTACTCTTTCTTAAGACATGTGTGGTTAAACTCCTTCACACTAAAAGAATATGAAGAATTTTATAGGTTACTGAGCGATAGTTTTGCTGGCACAGGCTACTTAAGACCAGACTGAGCTGTATGCGGCCCACAACCTAAAATGAGTTTGACACCCCTGATCTTGACTAAAGGTTTAGTCAGCTGTTCCAAGATCCGCTCCTCCAAGTGGGTCTGCAGCGGAAGTTGCCTCCTGGGATTTCCCTCTCGCATCTGTGAGTTTGCGTCAGATCCAACTGTATTTCTATCAAGCAGCAGATGTCTGCAGGGTCACCGGCTGGCCTGGAGTCCTTCTGGCATTGTCACAGTGAGTCAGTGCAAGATCGAGGTGTGGAGGCGATTCAAATGCCACGGATCAGTGTAAAAAAAAAAAAAAAAAAAACAGACTCAAAGCTTACTGACGCAGATATTTCATAAGCCACCCTGGTTCTGAGAAGCACTTGTTAGCTACAACAAGGTTTAATGAAGACATACAGCGAGAGTCAATTTATTCCTCCTCCGCATCTGTTTTCCTCTAATTGGGTTGTTCTGAAACAAGTGCACGCACAGTTGTCTATATATACAGCAGGGCTGAGGACATGAGAATGGAAAGAGAAAAACTAACTTTTTACACAAAAGAAAGGCCTAATTTTTAATGTAACTAAAAAAAAGAGTCAATCTGCTGCCAGTCCTCCATGGTTTCACACATTCTCCACCATCTCTGCATCATCTGACAGGCCCTGGGCTAACAGAGCCAGGGTTTTATTCAACATGCTGTTGCAGATATAGAAAAAAAGCTGTTTCCAGTCATGGAGTGATTTGTGCTGCTCTGACTCATAGCAAGCCTGCTGCAGACAGGCTACCACAAATATTTGGGTGAGCCATCTCTGTGTGGAGCCACTTGATGGCCTCTTCTCCCTTCTGTCATGCCTTTTCTTATTGAATCCCTGCGAGTTTTCCTTTAAAGATTTTACTTTCTGTTTCCATCTTACCATTTTTCCTTGGTCACTTTTTCCAACTCCTTTAACATCTCTCCCTTTCTTTTCTTTTTACACCACACTGCAGTTTTTTTCTCTCTCGTACACAGTCTCCCCTCTCACAAGCTTGTTATTGTTATAAATATAAGGTTTCCCTTCTGCAATACAATCTGTGGTCACGCATGTAGCATCATGGGGGATATTAAGTCTGTTTGCTGCTTTGTCAAATGTATCAACTTTAAAAGAAGGCTGTATTTATATCAGGAAACATGAAATCAAACATGATAGCTCATATATATTTGAGTTTGAAAGGTCTCAGAAGGATTTGATGAGACAGACAGAGAGTTAGATTTAAAAAAAAAAAAAACAACAACAACAACAAAAAAAACAGTACGAAACATGATAGATGTGGGTGCGTGTCAGTAAAAAAGTTTTGTTACTTTGCATTGATCGCTCTCAGTGGAGCCTTGTGCAGTGACCATGCGCCGCAGCAGCTGTCATTCCAGCAGCCTTGGCCAAGTTCCTGACAGCTCCCTGGACATGTGTTCTTCTCCCCACTTCTTTCTCCTCACTTCTCCACTCATTTTCTGCGAACTCAGGCTTAATTAGCCACAAAGTCCAGCACACCTACAGCTGTGGGATTTGGAAAGTGGAAGCAGAGATGAAGAGATGAAGTGAGAGTAGTAGTCAGTCTTACCTAGATATGTCACATATACCGCTGACACGTTTTTTCCACTGCCCTTAATACCAGACCTGTGAGCTCTGGGATCCTTTTATTGTGCAGCATGTGATTTTATAACCGTCACAACAACAGTGAGATAAGTTTGAATTACTCCCGTATATGGGAATGAGATACTTCCAGAGCGATAAACAGGTTCTTTATTTGTGTGTCTCCTTGGCTATATAACACGAATTAGGTCTCTCCTCAGCAGCTGGTCCGGTGCAATCTGTGGGATTTAAAAAAAAAAAAAAGGCAGCAGTAATTATCTTTGTTATTGCTGTAATAACTGTAAAGATTAAATATAGCTTCAAATATGAATACCTGTGGGACTAAGTGCACCATGGCTATAAATGAAAATCAGTTAAAACATTCAACTTTTGTTATGGCACAACCAATCCTGGGCCAGTGCTGTAGGACCTAAAAACTGCAGTTCCTGTCACGGCCACTTGAGGCTGCCTTTGATTAAAGAAAGTACCGTATTAAAATCTCTTTAGTCTACATACCTTTCCTCTGTTTATTGATATAATTAATATAAAATTAAGTAAAGAAGTAAACAGTCTAAAGCATGAATGTCAAACTTATTTTACATCAGGGACCACATACAGCACACTTTGATCTTAAGTTTATCTCCACATTAAAATCACTGTGATTTCTTAATATAAGGAAAGGTGTGATTTCAACAGCACATCTTAGTTTTTGTACATGATAAAGAAACAATAATGCTCTATTTAATGAAATAAATTAGTCAGCATGGCTCTTCGGGCTTAAATTGGAAGAAATATGTTTTGAAATTACAGAAAAAGTTTTGATAGCTCATTTCCCAGACTGCCCTGTAATTATAAAACAAAGTTTTTGTTAAATATTTTTTTGTTTGTTCTTTATTTCACTGTGGACACATTATAAAGGCAGTAGGCAGAATTAAAGTCTTTGCCAGGCTATGTTTTGGCCCTCAGGCCACATGTTTGACACCACTGGTCTAAAGAGTCAGTTCAGTTGTTTCCTTTAGTTTAGTTTATTTGAGGTCTCTCTAAGTAGAGTCATAAAGTCAGTTAGTTCACATTAGCTTACATTTAATACCAGAAAGCCCCTTCTTACTGGATCAGCAAAGGATACAGATGCTAAATCCCTGATTTCATTAAATTAAGCAAGAGCTTATGAATTCAAAATTGAATTTTTTAGAGAAAAAGTGTCTCATTTGTTCTCTTAAATCTACATCACTTACATTAGCATGTGCCTCTCATTGTTAATCCTTATTTTCTAGCACGGCTGTGGGAACTTCATCCGGGTGGTGCAGCCTTATAACAGAACTCATCTGTTCATGTGTGGCAGTGGAGCGTATAGTCCCGTCTGTGTGTACGTCAACAGGGGCCGCAGACCAGAGGTGGGTATAAATGAAGGAAGCACTTCATTAGAAAAGCAAATTCATGAAGGAATAAATGTTTTGGGGGAGCACCGAGTAGGTGATCATTGCAACTGGCACTGTAACAGCTGTTACAGATTAAAATTTTCATTGTGCAGAGTGATTATACACAAACATGATCTCAAGAGTGGAAAAATAAAATATATTCTAGCACGCTTGTAAATCTGTAAATATATTGTAAATGACTGGGTTGTAATGGTGCACAAGTGAGGCTAAGGACACTTTGTAAAGTTTATGGAAGTTTTGGTTTCTCTGTTATTTCCAAAACAAGCTTGTGTCAACTATGTTGAGCAAATATAATTAAAATGATGTAATTTATTTAGCTCCTGAAAACGTTAGTCGACTGTTAATACAATGCGCGATGAGTGAAATTAGTGAGTACTACCACACAGAGAAAATAAGCAAATCTTATTCACTGTGTGACAGTAATCATAAAAAATGCCTCAAGGTCTGTTTACCCCTTTTTTGCAATAAATCAAATTATGTACAATTATTTAGAGGTTTGAACCCAACACGACATGTTTTTGACTGATTGCTATAATAACATGAAAATTGAATTTTCCTTGTATTACTGACTGTTGGAATGAGAACAGCAAAATTCAGAATCGCTAAGTGCGGAAAATACATTAAGCTGATGTCAATTGGTGCATGAGAAAAATGGCTATAATCATACCACAACATTGTTTTCGCAGATCTCCTAGGAGTTGGAAGTGTCAACATATGGTTAAAAAAAAACTTACACATCTCATAACTTTTTTTGAGCACAGTTTTCATGTAGTCAATTTGATGCCACATGAGAGCAGAGATGCTAAGGCTGAGAGAGAGAAAATTGAGGTCTAGTGTCAAGGATGGATGGCTGTTTTCTGAGTTCTAATCTCCAGCCACACAGCCCTGAAAGTAAGAGCGGGGAAGCCCTCCAGGAGAAAAGTGCTCACCGAGTGAGCAGCGTTCAGCCACAGACCGTCAGCTGCTGCCAAACACTAATAAGCAGAGCGAGAGAGCTGCAAACCAGGCTCCTTCCTCACCGCGGGGCCTTTTGTCATTTGGGGTTTTTGTTTGACAGGCAGACTGCTATGTTTGCAACTTCTGAACTCAAACATGTCAGTGTCTCAAAAAAAGTGATCTGTTAAGTGTAACAAGCTGTTGTAGTGGGAAGCTGACAGTGAGCTCTCATCGTGGACCTTTGCTCTAGGTTGTGAACGTGCAGCCTGTTGAATGGATGTAACGAGATTTTTTTGCACTTGTTAGTGTTTTTCGGCCTTAGTTTTTCAAGTACTCCTAAAACACATAGTGAACTACATACTGCGATAAATGTCAGTCTTAGTCGGGGAAATAATCTTTTATTTAATCTTTATATGGTGTCCTAAGTCTGCTTTTTTACGAGTGCACATAGCGTATTTTGAGGTATAAGCATTTTTTATTTGTTGAAAAAAAAATTACTTTATAGATCTCCTTCTAATAAAAGGAAAAAAACAATCTGAACTTAATATCAAATAATTTGTGGATGATGAACTGCACGTTTATCCTTTCATCCTTGTGCAAATTTTTGGAACAACGCTGCTTAACAAAGGTCAATGAGCCAAATGAATTACAAATAAATAAGACATTTTTTCAGATGAGAGGGGCTTTAAAATTAATAAGATGGCTATTTTTTGCAGTGTAGAGGTTAATGACAGGACCTGCCAGATGGAGTCTATCGACTTCCAGAACCTCTTGGCAAACAGGCATATTTTCCTAGAATAACAGTGCTTAGCTGACGTCATCCCCATTCAAGGAAGCTGCACCATCGCCATGGGCAAGATCTAAATAAGATGGGACAGGAAGTGCTATAATTTACCTAGGTTGCTGCGGTGCTTGGACTGTCCAGTCTGCCGCAAGGAGGCTATTGAAACTTGGCAGCATTTCCGCCTGAGAAGAGGAGTTGGCTGTCCAACAAATAAGCAGGGAAATTCCTCCTCTTCTCCTCCCAAACGGAATGTTCTTTTACTATCCCACATGGAGCAGTTAAGGTAGACCAGGGCAGGACAGCCTCTGTGTCTCCTTAAAGGAGGCTCTGAGCAGGGCTACTCTGTGGGACGCAAAATACACTGTTGCACTCAAATATTCAGTTTTATAGCAGTAGAGAGCACAAGACACAAGAACGTATCATATAAAACTGTCTCCAAAATGTCTGACTTCCTCTTTTCTCTGTGGCAGGAACAAGTATTTCACATTGACTCCAGGACAGAGTCAGGAAAAGGGAGGTGCTCCTTCAATCCACAAGTGAATACAGTCTCTGTCATGCTCAGTAGGTGCCTCAATCGCTATCTACAATTTTTTTTCTTGTTTTTTTTATAAAACCCCTGAAAACAACATTATTTTTCACTACAAAATTACATTTCTTTTGTTTTGGAGTGAACTTTTTGAAGCAAAAACAAGAGTATGCATAAGCCACTAGATTTAAAAGATGGCCACTCTGACCTTTTGCCTGGGAAATCTTTTTCTATACCTTTGTTGTGACGTGATGACCAAAGACAGGCTCATTTCGTATGCAGCCGTATGACTATGGTTTACACCCTAAGTTATAATCTGCATTGTTATTTATTTGGCTGTAAATGAAGTTTAAGAGTCCTTGATAAACTTTTCACTTAGGCAATAAATCAAATGAGCCTTGAACAAATAGAACAAATGAACAAATAGAAGTTATACAATGGAAGGTACTTTGAAACTGGTGTCACTTTTTCAAACTGGAGGCTAGCTCATAGAGGCTAGCAAGTATTGAACAAATAATATCAACAATAGATAATTAGTCTCCAAAAGCTAATCAAGATTAGCTAATTAGTCTCCAAAGGTTGATTCTGTTCATCTGGACGTAGCGTTTTAAGTGGGGGAAATATTTTGATCACTGGTTGTTGATCAATGGTCATGAGAATATGCATAATTATGATGAAGGAACTGACCTCCCAGCCCATTGTTCCTTTAGTGGTGCTAGTTTCAGTCATTATGCAAATGTACTGTTTCTAAGATTGGGGAAACCTGCAGTCAGCTGAGACTGAAGAAGTCACTTGGATGAGTGACAAAACATTTCTCCCACTGAAAACGCTATGTCCAGATGAACAGAATCAACTTTTGGAGATTTACGTACCTGGATGATTGAGCATGCATCAAGACATTAGCTAATTAGCTTCCAGTTTATCATTAGCTCTTATGTAGCCAAACTTTGTCATCAGACTGTGAATACCCAACCTTTCTTTAAAGTTTGTATATACATGGCTATGTGCCATGTCACTTACACACTGCTAAAGTTAGCAACGTGTCTTCTGACCTCAAACATCAGTTTGCCATGGGCAGTGTTGGGGACGTTACTCAAATAAAGTAATGTATTTCACATTACTCATCGTTTTTCTTTAAAGGTAATTTGGCTGGAGGAATTAATTGTTACACTACTTGTTACATTACTTTTTTGTTATTTCATAAAATGACCCAAAATGCATTATACATAATTACCAGTTAACCAATTGGGCTACACTCAAACACAGCAAAACAAATGACTGCCCTAAAGAGGACACGCAGTTTTTTTAGTTTTTTCCTATGAAACAAAGCGGACATCAAAAGCAGCCCAAAGAGACTTTAAAATGAACACCACAGTGATTCTACTTTAGAAACATGAACAGGCAAAAACAGATTGTTACCTGTTAAAGACACGATGTGCCTGTATGAGGATGCTCTCTTTGCAGGTGCTTGCAAAGAGCTGATATAATGTGCTTGTTTATATCCAGAATGCAGTTTGCACAATATGAAATGCAATAAAAATAAAATAACGTTTCTCCTTTTATGAAAAATGGGCCTACGAATTCAAATAAACATTGTAGCCTACACCTTCTCACTAGAAAAGTGAAGTGAATTAAAATTGTAGTTTAATTTTAATACACAAGAAATCCCCAGGTTAATACTTCAGTCAAGTCAGGCTAAACCCATCCCTTTCTCCAGTTCTCTTTCCTTTGATCTCTGATTGGCCGAGGGGTGTTTGGTTGCTGTTGACATGTCTAAAGGCGAAACACTCCACCCTCAGCTCTGCTTTCTGACACCTGAGTATTGCCATGTCAGCAGCAGCTTTGCCAGCCAGTGAGCGATGTCAGAGATCACCGGGAGGGAGCCAGAGGGAAGGGTGCAGAATAATCCAAAGCCAGGGTCAAAGGCAGTGCTGTGAAAGCAGTGATGCAGCACGCGGAGCCCCTAAAGATCTGAGGCAGTGTCTGGGCTCAATAAAAAGCTGTGCTTTATTTCCAAATCCTCGTGTTTTGGACCCTGTGTGGCTGTCTGAGTACTGTCAACACTCACCCCTTAGCTAGCTGGCTTGGATACGGGCCACATACCCTTAATCCTCCCCTAACTTGCCCCACATCCTCCAAAACATATGGTCCGAAACTGATAGACGATTAAGTGAGAGAAAAGGAATGATAAAAAGCATGAAGCAGCTGTGAGGAACATGCTTATTAACAGCAGGACACACGCAGAGTGTAAGTGCCGTTAGTGCTATAGGCGTTTGGGTTTGAGTTCATTCTCAAAAAATAATAATGGTATAAATATATTACTAAAGCATCTGAATGTACCAAAGTCATGCAAGGCTGTATGTGTATTGTGGTAATGTTTTCAGGATTGTTGTGTGGGAACGTTGTTGATTGGGCTTGTGTGCATTCTTCTAGATCAGGAGCTGTTCTCAGGCATGTACATTGACTTCATGGGGACAGATGCTGCCATCTTCAGGAGCCTAACCAAGAGAAATGCAGTGCGGACAGATCAGCACAACTCTAAGTGGCTTAGTGGTGAGCACATGTCAGAGCTTCTATGTACAGTATGAATTCACACAAATAAGATCTAGAAGGCCTCTTACCTTTTTTACTGTTTCACTCAGAGCCCATTTTCATCGACGCCCACCTCATACCAGATGGAACAGACCCCAATGACTCCAAATTGTATTTTTTCTTCCGCGAGAGGCTAACAGATAACAGTGGAAATACTAAGAATATCCACACCATGGTGGCCAGAGTGTGTCCGGTAAGTCCCTTTTGCTTTCGCCAAAATAAACCAGCACAGTTTCTTTTGTGTTTTTGCGTTGCTATGTGCGACTTTTGTCGGCAGAATGATATTGGCGGACAGCGCAGCCTGGTCAATAAATGGACCACCTTTCTTAAAGCCAGGATGGTTTGTTCAGTTGTGGAGGAGGATGGCACGGAAACCCATTTTGATGAACTTGGTGAGTTAAACAGAAGAACATACTTGCAGCAATGCACCCTGTTATTATCAATGCATTACTTTTGACACATCATTTCCATGCTCAGGGTCTTCATGGTCTGCGGACCAAGTTTAAACAAATTTTACTGTTTGAAAAATATAATGCCGAGAACCAAAGAGATTGCTAATTTCCAAAAGCTTGCTATTTATGTTCCAAGGTTTCAAACAGATTGCTTTCTCCATAAACAATCCCGGGAACGTCCCATGTTTGGTCTGGATAAGAATTTCAGCCGTTTGTCCAGTTTCAAAACAATTGTTCTGTTGCTTTTGGTTACCTGGTATTCAACTATAAGCACATCCAGGACTTTCTTAGCCTTAGCCTCAAATTTCAAACATCAGCACATAGCATTTGAGACCCAGACTCCATCTGTCAACATGTACATTTATCAGGCATTCATCTCTCTTTGGCCTTTTTATCTGTAGGATGATGTGAAATGAGATTTGGGGAATTTGCTGAAGGTATTAAACTGGAAGGTGTGTGCTTTTCTCTTTGTGTGTTTTCCCTTATAGAAAGTGTGTTTTTGCTGGAAACGGATCTGCCCAAGGGCCTGTTGGTGTTTGGCGTGTTCACTTCCACAAGGTAAGGCCGATGAAGCCAACTGTAACATTCCTGTAGGCCTCAGAGGTATGGTAATCATTCAGGGGATATCAGCAGATGGGGATGTGCTTGTCAAAGGGCCACTTACATATAAATATCATGTGTCATGTAGCAGAACAGCTTATTCAGATGATGAACTATCAATTACAGTGTCCTGGTGGTTTGGCCTTATGGTATTCCTTGATTTTCTTTCCTCAAGATCCTCTGCAGCATTGTGCCATGTTGCAGACCAAGTGCGAGGGATACATTTATAGCACGTGTTAATGTTAGAATTCATATGACATGATGTTGTTGGATGTCTTCCATAAGCATACTCTATAGGATTGTTGAGTGCACAAAGAATTTAGTTATTGCATTTTTTAAATAGCTGAAACCCAGCCATGTTTTTTAGCAACTAGATAAACACACATTATAAAAAAAAATCTGAGAAAAATATTGGAAGACAATAGCCTGATATCACAGAGTATTTTTATAATATCAGAAATTTAAGAAATAACAACATAAAAATCTTTAGATATTTATTTATTTTTTGAAATCCTGGAAATTATTTTTTTCATTTCATTTCATAGCCACAGTATGGTATATATGTCTAACATTTCAGCATTCAGGGTAGCACAGTGGTGCACTATTGCCTCACAGCAAGAAGATCTTGAGTTCATTTGTCCAATGTGGAGGTTATATGTATGTTTTACACTGTCAGCACCTCTGTGACCTTAAAATAGATGAGCAGAAGAGGATGGATGGATGGATGGATTAAAAAAGCATTAAAATTCATTTAAAGCTAATTATGTCATTTTTAATGAAATACAAAGTTAAAGACAGTTTCAAATATGTACAATGAGTTCAGGAGTGAAAGATCATTAGGTTTGTGTTTAAGTTGTTAAAATGGGCCCAAAAAGAACTAAAAAAAGAACAAAAAGAAATAAAATACACTGCAGGAAGGAAGGAAGTTGACCAACAAAAGTCAACGAAGGCAAAAACTGTGAAAATAAATTATAGAAACCAAAACAATGAACACGTACATGGCCCAGGGGACCTCAGTAACTGAAAGAGAGGAAAAGACATGGATGACATAATAGGAAAGAAAATACTAAAAAACACAAAGAAAGAGGATTAAGGAAAAAATCCATGAGCTTTTGTGGTAACTGAAAAAATGTTCTCAACAAACTGATTACTGAAACTGCTCTCCTCCAGCAGAAAGCACAGCCAGCAGGGCAACAAGGCAAATTTGGAAGTTTGAAAAAGTGATCACTCGATACTTCTGGTCAGATCTTTAATTGGGTCTGTTTGTTTAACCAAGTGTGACACTCCCACAACCCTCGATCCACTTGTTACCTCAGGATTGTAGAGCCTGCAGTAGTGTCTCCTGGCTCAAAAAAAACAGCCAAACTAAACACTGAGGTCCTCGAGGTCTCTGAGCTCTGTGTTATTCCTGCTTTCTTCCTCCCTCTCTCCACTTTGCACAATACGCTTCTGTTCGCCTTTTCAACAAAGCCTCTTTTATGTGTTAAGCAGTGTGGTTTTAAATGGCTGAGCCAAACCACATCAGACCATTGAGGAGGAAATAGGTGAGCTGTTGTCAGCGGAGCGTGACAGCAAGTTCACCCAGGCTCAACTCAGAAAAAGAGACCTTAATAAACAACCTCAGAATATTTCATCTGGGAGGGTCTTGAGATGGTGAATACTGGTTCCTGTTGCAGTGTCTCACTCAGGTTGTGCATGTCGTTTCAGCTCCGTGTTTAAAGGCTCAGCAGTGTGCGTGTACAACATGGCGGACATTCTCACAGTCTTCAACGGGCCTTTCGCTCATAGAGAAGGGCCCAACTTTCAGTGGATTGCATTCCAGGGGCGCATCCCCTACCCAAGGCCTGGAACTGTAAGTTACATTTAGGTCACACAGTCATTTTTTATTGCTTTTTCATGATATGATAACCGATAATTAATAACATATGAGCATATGATCTACATATTGAAAAAGTGAACTCATCTCTAAGATTTCTAGAGATCGCCTCTAGAGAAGTATGAAATCTTTTGATACATTCATATTGTTTTATATTCTAAATAACATTTCCAAACAATTTAAAGCCATTAAACAATAAGTAATGTATTTTCTCTGCAGCAGGACTTGCAATACTATTTTCTGTTTATTTAAATTTTCATTAATTGATAAAAAGAAAAAGAACTTGTGGAAATGAATGAATGATATTTTGTTTTTGCACTGTTCAAACCCGCCCTATGTTTCTGCAGTGTCCTGGTGGAGCCTTCACACCTGACATTCAGACAACAAAGGAGTTCCCAGATGATGTGGTGACCTTTGTCCGCAACCATCCTGTAATGTTTAACGCCATCTATCCGGTGGGGAGGAGACCCCTGGTGGTTCGTACGAATGCTGATTATAAATACACGGCAGTGGCTGTGGACCAGGTCATGGCCGCTGACGGCAACTACCAGGTGCTCTTCCTTGGCACAGGTACGCGTTCTGCATTTCAGATACAGAAACACTTTAAATATGGTTTTTGTACACATGTGACAAAAACAATATGACTGCATTCTACAGGCCTCAGCTTTCTGGTATTAGTTCTGGTATTTAAAAAATACCTTAGACAGGTGTCTCATGCAGAATATTTCCGATAGATGTAATTTTGTATTGAAATACGATAGAATAGTCCTTTATTGTCATTGTTCGTGCAACAAAAAACAAATATTTCGTAGCTCTTCAGCTGTTTTGACAGCAAAAGACAACAAGAGACTATACTATAAAGATAAAAGAGCTAAAGGTCAACAGAGCTTTAGGGAGGGAAGAGGGGCTTACTGGTTACTGCCAGTGGGGAGAAACTGTTTATTTTATTTTTTTATCTGTTAGTTTTGGACCTGATTGAGCTTAATCTTTTCCCCAGAGGCTGATGTCTGGGGTGGGTGTGGTCCATTATAATACAACTAGCTTTCTTTTACAGCTGTTGTAAACACAACCAAAGGAAGGTCTTATTTACATTAGACGATAATACACTCTGCTGCCCTCACCACTTGTTTCAGATCTTTCCTGTTTCCTGCTGTGCAACAGCAGGTCAGAAGGTTCTCTACTGCTGACCAGTAGAAGTTCAGGTCAGCAGGTGATGAGGGAGGTGAGTGTGCTTTAACTTCCTTAAGAAGTTAAGCCCCTCTCTGGCTTTTTCCACCTGATGAGAAGATGCATGAGGTCCAAGTGAGGTCAACAAAGCCCTGGTAGTACAGGCATAATAGTCCAGGTATTACAGGATGGGTGTTGGCCTCTTAAAGAGCAGTGGGATGCATTTTCCTTTGTTTCTTCACACAAAAAAATATAAAAACGAACCAGCCAGACTACCAGCATCTCAATATTTTAATTTTACTAGCTCATTTAAATATATTTAATAGAAGTGAGATCAATGTTTGCGGTGAAAAGACACTGTGTATAAAATAAATACAAACTGGATTCCATATAAGACCTACATCATGGCATCAGCACATTCAAATATAGCCATCGTCTTTTCCGAAGACTGTGGCACCACCATATTCCTGTTCTAGGAAGGTGAGCTTTAAGTGCTACTATAAATTCATTTACAATGACATGCAGTACACAGAGGCTGATAGTGACATTTTCTTTCTGAACAGGTTATTGCTTGGAAACTCAATGACACAGCTGGTTATCAGATACACAGATAAGCTGGAGTACTTGTGTTGTTGCCACTCAGCTCAAACAGGTCAACATGGCGCTGCATGCAGTATAAATCAGTGCACAGATAGATCAGAGCAAAAGATAAAGTCCATTAAGAGTAGATTTTTTTCCATTACATAAGGAAGAAGGACCTATGATGGATTGCCACTTTTTTAGAAAGTCGCTACCTCCTGAGTATAAGGTTAAATGAGGGACACCATTGTAAGACATCACTTAAATGTCAAGTCATTGAAAATACTAGAATGACTTGCACTTGGAGAAATAATTTTTATGAACAAATTGTGCTATTAAAAAAAAGGCCTGACAGAAAAAAATGTAATGCTAAAAGTTGCATGTGATCATTGAGATAAAGCAGAGTACATGTGATTATTTTCTAAACAGCCTAAATGTATGAACAACACTTTTCTCATTTTCAACCCATTCACCACCATGATAATACTGTTATCATGGTGGTGAATGGGTACCGTTTTATGGTGCTGCGTGAGTACAAAAGGCTGAGAAAGTGGTGGGCTGATATTTACAGACGACAACATGAATGCCATAAGCAGATATACCAAAATACTGGCTGACAAGATGACACCCAGTCTCCAGAAACCTGTCATGTATCAGAAATATTCCAATGATCCAAAGCTCACTGACAAAGTAAAAAAGTGAAAATGCCAGACCCATTAAATCATTACATCTATGCTGTCAGTGCATCATAAGTGCAAAACCTTCTGAAACGCTACACTGCAGCCTATACCATAATCTAACACCATGACCTGACGTGCACATCCCTAGATATTACACAATATGTGAAACATACATTTTGGTAACAATATCAGTCACTTACATTAGCTGCATGGTAGGCTCTACATAGTTTTGCTGCAGAAGTATAACTTAAGCATTCGAAGTGATGCAGTTCCAAAAAGGTTCTACAGTTCTGATTTAGTTGACAGGCAATATTGTGCAACAGCTTGCTGTGTAGTGAATATTTGTCAAATATATGCCAGTGTGTTTCTGTGCTTAAAAACACCAGATTTCGATAATAGAAAAATGTGTGTTTGTTAGCAGAAGTATGTGTGCATTCATGCTTGTAATTGTCCACGTGTGAACATTGGCATTCAGCAAACTGCTCTGGGAGTCTCTCGCCCAGCTGCCGGTGTTTATCGAGCAGCCTCTCCTTTCTGTTCCTCCTGCCTTGATTTTTGAAGAGTAGCCAGTGCCGCGTACCCATATCTGCTCCTGAAATGGCGCTTTGTCTCAAGGATGAGGGAGACGCTCTTATCAGGCATTTCCAGGAGCTGTTACTGTACCCCCCTCCTCCTTCTCCTCCTCCCTGCTCTGCTGCTCAAATTCCCAGGCCAAAAGAGCAATACTGATGAGGGTAGAGCTGCGTTTTGCCCTTTTTGTGGTCCTTGACCTGCCTTAAGAGCTTCCATTCCCACTCCTGTCACAGCTGATTTTGTTTCTGGAAACTGGTCGTGGCTATCATGCCTAATTCAAAAGCAAACATGGGCAAAGAAAAACAGACTGCTGGTGGAGCTGGTGGTTTTTTTTCCACCAGCAGTCGTGTTCTGCTTTTACTGATGCCTCACAACTCTAGATGTTCATTGCTGCGTAGCCGTATCTGTTTCACACGGTAATTAAATGCATGTGTGTGGTTGGAACTCATGAGACGTGTGCTTTTTTGCCCTTCAGACAAAGGTACAATACAGAAGGTGATTGTGCTACCCAGCAACCATTCCCTGCATGACGATCTGATCCTGGAGGAGCTGGAAGTGTTTAAGGTCTGCTCTCTGTATTTCTCCCTTCTCTCTTTTTTTTCCTCTTTCACTTTAATCCCCTTTCTCCCCTTAAATCAAAGGCTGGGACTGGGAGGAGGGTGTGTTTGGCCACTACACAAAGACCAAGGGCAGACAGACAAAAGGCAGGGTGGCATTTGGGAGATGGATGTTCTGTAGTGCAGAGCAGTGTAGAGTGATGAGAAACATGCTAGCATACTCCAAGTCTGGAAGTCGCCCTCAAGTGAACCTTTGCATATGTTGTTTTATCTTAGGTGATAGACCTGTGATCAGAAGAAAAAGTCTCCTTTGATCTTTCTACCACAAATGGTGCCACACATAGACTTCAATCTAAAGAGAATTTTCTCTTTAGAAGACATAATTTATTTCTCAGGCTACTAAAGACATCTGTCCAGAGTTATTCTAGAATCTAGACTGATTTGTGCTTTTTTGCACCAGCATTGCAGTCCTTGTGATTATGTTTGCTTTGCAAGCTCTTTTTCAAGATCAAGAGGTGTCTTGAAGTCTATAAAGTTAATATCATAAATATCAACATCTATAAAGTAAAGTAAATATCAGGTTATCAGGTCTTATGAAGGGATGAATCCCAATTTTAGTTTTTTTGGTTCACCCCATCATAAATATGTAGGGAAGAGGTCAGGCAAGAGGTACAACAGTTAGTCTACTGCCATTGGCAAATGAGGGTGGAGGCTCTTTCATGACCGATTGTTGGCTTCTTATCTTATCATAATTGATGGAAATATAAATGCAGAAAGTATGCATTAATAATACCATCTGGGAAACATATGACTGGCAACAGCTTCATCTTCCAGCATGACAACAATCACAAACATACTGCCAGTACAGCAAAAGGATACCTGGATAGAAAAACATACAATAGAAAGCTATCAGCCATGGACTGGCCTCCCCAAAGCCCTGACTTCAGCATTATTGAAGCAGTGTGGGATCATCATAACACAGAATAGAAACAAAAGCAGCCAACATCCAACGAAGAGCTTTGAGGTTCCTTCAAGAAGCCTGGAGAACTATTCCTGTAGAACACGCTATAGGCAATAGCTTCATAGGGCCTGATTTATTTTGGACTGTATTTCATGAAACAAGAACTCTGAGAGCGCCCATTCTTTGCTATATAATTACCATAAAGTCTGGTATTTGTATTCTCATCTAAGTGTTATGAATTAAAATGTATATTTTCCAGAAAGTTCTACGTTTATTTCATCAACATACAAGATACAAGCTCTGAACTTTGTTTTTGTCTTTGCTGTTTTTCAGAATAAGGCTCCTGTTACAAACTTAAGAATATCCTCTAAAAAAGTAAGTATTCTGAATATGTTATGTATGCATCTGCTTATCTTAAGTGCACTTATATTGTTTAAAAACATTCACTGTCCAAGGCCACTACGTAATGCATTCAACAGTAATCTCCTGTGCGTGATAAGCCTCCCAAAGGCACGGAAATAATAAGCCGTTGTTTTTTTTTTTCTTGCGCCCTGCCTCATTTTCCTGTCAGCCGGCCACTTATTAAGACAAACAGGGCTGCTGACATTTGAACTGTTTACTTTGCAGCAACAGCTGTACGCCAGCTCGGAGTTCGGGGTCTCGCAGGTCTCCCTGCACCGTTGTCAGGCTTACGGCTCGGCTTGCGCTGACTGCTGCCTCGCCAGAGACCCCTACTGTGCCTGGGATGGACTGAGCTGCTCCCGCTTCTATCCCACTGGCAAAAGGTAGACAAACGTTTCCAGTTTGAGGGTTTATAGCTACAGTTTTCTACTAGTATTAAATTTAATTGTACCCAGTGAGGATTGCTTTCTTGCATTGCATGAAAAAAAATTCTGCAAGCCCCCAAACAAATTATTCAGTGGTAATAAGCACTGATAGGTGTTGACAGGAAACCCATTCATGGAGGCAAAACTTTTACAAGTCTTAAATAAACATTAGCGACTTTTACATTTTTCAATATTAAACACTATTTTTGTTCACTTTGATTATACTTAACATTTTGCAATTTGCAGGATTATTACAGTGAGGTTTACAGTAGCCAATGAAGTTACAGCAAATATCAAACCAATCGACTTTCCAAAGCATGGGAAGCAACTGATGTGCCACACGTTAAACTGGAATAGAAAGTTTTGCTCAAAATTTGTGAAGGCCAAAAGATCACGTGACTGCAATCCATCAGTGCACACTTCTGTGTAAACCAGATTCCACTTTTGTAGTTTCCCTTCCGGCGCCTAGACATAACACAGACGAGGAGGTATGAGCGACACCTCGCCTCTGCTCCGGTGTCTCTCTGGTTCCTTTAAGGACCAGCTGCCTGTCTCCTGACAGTTCAGTCAGACGCAGGCCAAATTTAGTTTGGTCGTAGAACAAAAGGCGCGTCTCTGTTTTTCTGCAGAGAATGTCTCTGAAATGTGTCAGCTGTTTACTTGCTTTTTTCCTCAAGCTGTTATATATGAGTGTTCTCCACCGAGTGGAAGAACATGGTCAGATTTTCCTCATATTGTTTTGGCAGCGACTGCTTCTTCCACCATTTCAATATGACAGACGGACGGTTGTTATGATTGTGTATTTTATTTTGTAAGCCATCGACCGAGTTTTTTTTCCCTCCTTCTTTCAGGAGAAGCAGAAGGCAGGATATTATGCATGGAAATCCACTCACTCAGTGTAGAGGATTCAATTTAAAAGGTAATTAAAGCTCCGGAAATATCCTTTTAAAGGTAACAATGGCTCAAGGCATCATGATTAATGTGAAAGATTCAAAACAGAGCTAAAAGAGGTTTAGTTATTAGACTAATATTTGTATAGGTGGCCAGAAACATGACTCTTCATGAATGCTAATGCTGTTTTGATAAACTAGATTTGTAAGTTTTCTTCCCTAATGTAAGTTCATTTGAGGTTTACACACAGCCTGTGCCTGCAGATATTTCTGTGTGTGTTCTGCTAGCATTTAGGCCTATTTTTGAGTCCGTACTCCAGACTTCATTCTTCATGAATATATATCCAGTCCACTAGCAGGTGCGGTTTAATGAGAGGAGAGAATCGGCTCCCCAGAGTGTTCAATTTCCATGAACACTTTACTTTACTAAATTAACACGAGCGTGGGGAACCAGCCATATGGCCATTACCGCTAATTAGTCGCAAACCTGTCATACACCCGACTGAGTGATGAACCATTTAGATAGAAGAAAAATGACACAGTTAATAAGTGAATTGGTTTGATACATCAAAGTGTATATTGTTAGTGGAAAATGAAGTCTGGGGTGGGGTTCGGTTGTGCCGCAGGTGTCAGACTAAGCTTTGAGTCAACATCTCGCTCTCACTGTCGAGGCTTGAGACAGATTTGAGTCCATCTGTGCTCTTTGTGTCTGTCAGCAAATGACGTACGAATTGCCTTTCTTGACCCTGTGCATGTGTCTGCCTGTGTCTGCGTGTGTGTCTTTGTGTCTGTTAGCCTACAGGAACGCAGTGGAGATGACACAGTACGGCGTAAAAAACAACACCACTTTTCTGGAGTGTCTTCCCAAGTCTCCTCAGGCGTCTATTCGCTGGCTGATTCAGCGAGACAATGACAGAAGGAAAGAGGTCTGTTTGACATTTAAAGCACTTTAATGCATTCATAATTCCATTAACATTGACCTCCAAGAGGTCAATGTTACGGCCCACTTTAGCTGCAGAATTTAACAAGATAAACCCTTCACGATGCAAGCGATTTGATTAGATGTCCTGTTGTCAGCCCGTAGGGGGTTGCTCCAGTGTTTGGTTAAATATTACAGCAAAGATTAAACATGTCGTAACAATCCAGTGAGCTCATATGAGTTATCAGGATGTGCACTGCCTGAGGAATGACACTCTTAATGCTTATTGGCAGGGGAGCATCGTAATAAGTGTTGATACAGATCAAACATGATATGGGCCTTTACTAATGGCTAGACACACTCAATGCTCAGTGGGGAAACATTTTGCAAATGTTTGACGGCACTTAAATAGAGGGAGCATTTTAAAAGGCAGCGAAAGTTTAAACAAAGCTGGCCATGATGAAAACACATCTTTTATGCATTTAGCTCTCACCTCTGTCGAGCAGGGTTGCATGGGGGGGGGGGGTTCTTAAAATAAATCACTTCAGTTTTATGATGTGTAATCACTGGAGCCTTTTCCAAACTGAGGCCAGACTGATTTGGAAGTAGTATGCTGTATGCAGTAGTAGACTGTCCTAAGCTGTAGGACGAGTCTCATGAAGCTTCAAGCGCTTCAAGCACATACACCTAAAATACCTGTCATTGCAGTGACTCCCTGGCAACCTCTAGTCCCTAGGGAAAAATGTGTGTTCCCTAATTGGTTGGCAAGTGGTTGGTGTAGGTTGCTGCCTGTCACTTGGTGAAATCGATTGCAAGGAGAGCACTGCCCCAAAAACTCCCTTATTAGTGCATTGATCGCACAGATTGCCACAGTGGCTTGTAGTTTGCATGGAAGGCCTTGTCTGCAAACACTTGCTAACTAACCTCTGAGTTATAGTGAAACTTCTAACAGTGCGAACCACATCTGAATCAGAGAATGTCTGCCTTCAAATTAAAGGTTGTTCCTTACTGCTGTAACAACACCTTTTTAAATGGAGCAGCTTTTGCTATGAAGACAAATAGTCTCTGTTTCCACTTTAAGTCACACTCTTCACAGTTTTGTTACTGCTTAAGCAAGTAGTTGACAGGGGTTTACAGACAAGTAAGAAGCATTCTATATAAAGTACAGGCAATGACATCAATATCCTGGTGACCAAAGCATTTGCAATGAAGTTTAAGTCTTTAACTTTCAGGTGGCCAAACCAACACTTAAACTTCCCACAGCTCTTAGGGTTAAATTAACATTTCAGGCATACTTTTAGTCATTATTGACTATAATTTTGAGCAGTAAAATATAAAATTTGGGGTACTTCAATTTTTTTCAGAAAAAATTATGCATTCACAGTTTGCCGTCTTCCGATCTTCTAATCAGTAATCATGAATAACTGAGACTTGAATGTCCTAGTCAAGTCTCGCCACTCGCCATCCCTCTTGATAGCACCAAGATATTTATTACAGGCATTTATTTAGCCAGTGGATAAAAGCACATGCATAAATGAATAAACATGTTTCCTAATTTGACTTTTGAGGGTGTGACAAGTCATACAACGATCATCCTTGCCATTGCACAATTTTCTGACAGGCTTCTTATCAGGATTTCTTAAGAGTCTCTCTCCTATAATGTCTCCAATCATGCAATAAATCTGTGCCCTATGTTATTGAGTGACAAATTAAAGTAAAAAATAACCATACTAGAGGAATAAACAACGGTCTTACAAGCTATAGTCCCTTTATTAATGTTAAAAATGTTAGTCTTCTCATAGGTGTTCATTAGCTGATTGCAAAGAGTCCTTATCCTGGCGGTGCACCATAATTTTGCGAAACATTCTTGAATAACGACAATAAAGAATCTTATCTTATTAATCATTAAGTGATCCCTTAAATCTGCATTTTTAGCCAGGATTTTTGTTGTATATTTTTGCAGGTTAAGCTGAGTGACCGCGTCTTCTCCACCGAGCACGGCCTCCTCATCCGCTCTGTGCAGCTGTCCGACCAGGGTCTTTACTACTGCCTGACCTCCGAGAATGGCTTTAAACGCACCGTCGCCAAAATCCGTTTGCATGTGCTGAGTGAAGCCATGGTGAGCATGCTGATAGACAAGCAGCAGTCGCCTTGGGCATGGGCCAGCTCTTTGCACCCCAAGGTCCTTTTGGCAGCCTTCAGTCCCGCAGAGAACCTGGCAGTGCAACAATACTGCAAAGAGAGAAAGGAGCTCAAGAACCTCCAACAGAGGCAGCAGCAGCAGCCATCGGAGCCGCCCGGACCTCTCAGAGGGGATTTGGCCAAACTGAAACCATTGCTGGACCGGAGGAAGAGCCGCAATAGACGCAATCACCCAGAGGACTGACAGAAGGAGCTTGCAGCTGCAAAAACGGACATGCACAACTTCCTATAGTCCCCACAAAACAGTTACAGATCCCCATATTCCAACTTTCATCTCAACCTCAGAGCTCCGTAGTTGATAGACATTAGAGGGAGAAGCATGGGGAAATGTTATATAGCAATAGTCCTTTTTTTTTTGCATGAGGTACTGTGACCAGAAGGCTGTGACATGAGCCATTCTTTTTTTTTCACAGTCACAACACAAATCAAAGCAGCCCTATTATGACTGCCACTAAGAATCTGTTGTCTCTGCTGACATTGCTAACCATAATACATGTCAGGTCGCCGCTATATTTTAAAGCGGGAGTAGAATTTGAACTAGTTGGACAAAAGCTCACAGTCAATTTGTGCTTCTTGAAAGAAGAGGGAAGTCATTTAAAAAGCTCGTGTTAAATGGAGCTGTTTGAAAAGGGACAAGCAATAGGCAGATGCATGTTTATTAGATGCTACTCCTTTTTGAATATTTTATTTTTTAACTAACCAAACGATTAAATTATGGGACACTCTACAGGACTTTGAGAATATATGTAGTTAGCATACTGTTTACAAAAACAATGGTCATGCTAAGAGCCCACGGCAATAAAAAGTGTGGTGTTGGAGGGACGAAAGTTAAAACTCTATTAGTTCAAAGGCCAAGCTTTACGTCCAGTGCTGATGCTACCCAAATGGCAATTCTTGTTGCATACATGTCGTCTATATTTATTCCTACTATTCAGATGTACATGTACTGTATGAATATGTGCCTCATGTGTAATCTGCATATTGTATCACAATTCTCTCATTTCCAACACAGACGCATGTTCATAGAAGATGTCTTAAATCCTCGCCTCGGTTAGATTTTAGCAACCAAGCTAGCAGATACGCACATTTTAATTAGTGTAAAACTACGCAGCTGCTGAAACACGACAGTATCCGTTATTGGATCCACATTTTCTGAGCTATCTCCAGCAACTTGGACATACTTTTAATTCAGAAGTAGTAATTGTCAGTGAGGTAGTCTGTGATTTAGAGCCTTCAACATATGTGAAAAGCCCATTTTTTTCCCCCTAAGCATAGTTAATGTAGATAGCGATTATTTGTTGCTTGTGTACAGAGCTTTTTGTTGTTGTTTCTCTGTTTGTTTGGATGTTTCATTCTTTTAATTTAATGTCGTGCCAGGTATTGTGTTTTAAATGTGTATATAATTTCAACATATTTCGCCAACTAACTGCGACTGTGTCTGCAAATTGTAGAGGCATACAGTATTATTTTGATTTTGAGAAAAAGACTTTCTAGCGTTCTCTCGTACAGATCTCTCCAGCATCATGTCAACAGTGTAATTTTAGTCTTATGAAAAATATGTATTTCTATTTATTAATGTCATGGTAGCCTGAATAAATTTGTTCAGATCACTCCCAGTTTTACCAACAAATCTTAGTGTTTACTGTACAACCACAGCACAAGCCAAACTTCTAATGGTCCTGTACATTTTTAATACTACAGTACTGTACAAAAGTTGGCAACGGGTCTGAATTTTACATTTTTGGTTCAAAGTGTATCAGTATGTACAGAAAAAGGTACAACAATGAGTGTGAGCAGCCATCCATTAAACATGGTGGAGGCTCTGTCTGTCACGGTTTGCCAGGGCAAGCCGTGTGGAATATTTAGGACCAGGACGCGGCAGCTCTGGTGCAGGTGAGTATTTATTAACAAAGGAAAAAACAAACAACAAAGGCACTGGGAACATGAAACTGGAACCTAAACTGGATAAAACTAACAAAACAAACCAGAAACGAAGATGCAGGGAGGTCCGGGGAAATACACATGGAGAGATGCAGGGAGACCGAGGGGAAACAACACAGACGAACCAGCAACTACTATGACAGAAGACACAACTTAAATACACTCAGAGAACACAGGGAGATTACACACAGGTGGGGAACACAGCTGGGAGTGATTAACGTGACGAGACTAGGGAGGCAAACTGAAAACACTCACATAAGACGCAGACCTTCACAATAAAACAGGAACTACGCATGAAAGGACACAAACTCAGAAATGCGGACTAAATACAAGAACACACGGCAGAACAGAGTAAACACTAAACAGAGGAAGAACAGAAAACACCAAACGCTGGGTCAAAAGGACCCAGGATCATGACACTGTCATTGTTTGGGGGTCTGGATTTCAGCTGGTGGTACTGGAGGTCTTGTGAAAGTTAATGGAATTATGAATGCATTAAAGTGCCATCACATTTTGATTCACTATGCAATAGTATACCTGGATAGAAAAACACAATAAAATGCCAACAGTCATGGATTAGCAAGAAAACTTTCAAATAGGACTCCATGCTTTCTTTTTCAAAAGTTTCCACTCCTGTACCAGTACCAGTTTGGAGGCTTTGTCTGAGTGGACAAAATTGCTCGCCTGAGGATTTAGTAGGGAGATTGAGCTTAAATTTTTGTTGAGCCTCTGGTGTGTAACCCTGTGGACTCCACTGAAAACTGCAATTTAGTCTCTGGGTAGTAGCTGGATACCAAATATCATCACCAGTATTCACTGGTGCTTATTTCAAAGATTTGGACAGCCTGACACAGACGTTAAGTTTCACTTTCAATTTAAAGTTCACGGTGAAATCACATGAAACACTCATGCAAGTGGATATAAGAGTAGATCCAAGAGTGATGTAAGCGTAGTAAAAGCACTAACAGCACTGTACTTCACAAACAGACAACATTAAGAGTTGCCAAATATTTAGATCATACCTGGACATGGAAACTTAAAAGGATTCAGACTTTCAAACAGGCCTTGTACACCAAATCTCAAGTATAGGTGCAAAGAGACTTGCCTTTTTTTAATCTCAATAAAACGCTTTACAGTATAAGTGACAAGCAAGATTCTTGTGGAACAGCAGACTCAAAGACACCCATAGGACCTTGCAGAGGGTCATTTAAAACTACTAAAGAGTGGCAGAAATACGGTTTTTCTACCAAGCAATCACAAGTTCCATTCACAACCAGAGTATAGTGATCCCACCAGCTTTATTTTATCACTCTGTCTGATTTATAGGCCACTCAAGGTAAAGCAAGAGATGCAGAGATTTGTTTTAGCCATGGGGGCCATGCAAGCTGTATCCTGACCAAAGGGGATATACAGCAGATCTGCTTTCACATCCTGGTAATTATAAAGAACAATGCAGGAATAGGGTGTCGGATAACAGTCTGTCTTTTCCAGTATTTATTTATTTTAAATACACTAGTTCAGCAAAGCATACATTCACAATAATATTTAAATTCATGTACATTTCTTTCATAGGATGGCAAACTATTCCACATCTCTCTTCTCAGAGGTCTGATGCATTACCTGACAGTTAAGAGTAGTTTCCATGTGCTCTCCCTCTAGAAATCCCTGATACAGTTAATATTACAGTGTTTGCAATTAAAATGATACTTGGCAAATGAGTTCTTTACAGCTTTACAAAATCACAGTATCCCTCCCAGTTATCACAGGAGGTATAATAATTCAAAATAACGCAAAAACTTCCAAAAAAGTGCGAGTCTATATCAAAACGTTTGATGTAGCAGCTTCAATGCACTGTGCTCATACAACAAACAGTAAAATGAATGATTCATTCATCCAAGGTTTGCTTTGCTTTTCCTCCTCACACAGAAGAAGGCAATTAAACACACAAAAAAGATGATCACACCTGCAATCAGCAGGACTTGCTGTACTATCTCCAACATATCAATGCGGGAGAGAAGTTCCCTCTTAAACATGTCAGCAGTTTTATCATCCAGCGTTGCCGTCTGGTTACACAAAGGACACAGAATATGAAAAAAACGACTTATTAAAAAAAAAAGTGAGCAAACAGGCTTTGCACATATTTTTTTACTTTTACGTACCTCATTCATCCAAGCAAGAGGTAATAACGTGTGATCTTTCACTTTGTTTAGCACCCTGCAGGACAAAGAGTTAATTAATTCATATTCACTGCTCTTAAAATGTCTTTCTTCGGCTAGTTTTAAAGATTAGGAAATTTGCTTAGTCACATTCTTATATAAATATAAGAATATAAATAGCTCTTTCATGTAATTTCTCTAAAGCTACAGCTAGCCATAGTTAGCTTATGGCAAGAGATGCATTGAGACAGATAAAAAGCACCTAAATAACTATATTCAATTATTGCTTGGTTGAAACAGTAGTAAAATGCCTCTAACTGTCTAAAAACATTTAATTTTGCTATTTTCGTAATGCCATAAGTCAAATTAACTCCAAGATGGTTAATGCTATGTATTAGCAAACTGATGTTGTTAGCTAAGGCACGTGTAAAGAAAATAGCCGATAGTTTTCTAAATTATTCGCATTCCAGTGCAAGACAAGCTATCCAAATTCTTGAGCTTAACTTAAATAATTGCCTAACACTTGCCAGGATCCCACAGTTATCCCATTTTTCCTTAGCCCAAGTCATTTTCTCCTGATTCAGTAGCTCTATTTTTTTTTGTTTAGTTAGACTGCTTAGTCCTGGGTTCTTTACACTGTTGGTAACTCAAGCCACCACACTGTAGCCTTTTGGACATTTTTCATAATTCTTCAACTGGCATACAAGATTGCAAAAAGGCACCTTCATACTGAAAAAAGTCATGTAAGAGTTACAAATTGCTTTGGAAGGGCATAATTGTGTTCTGTCTGTCTGCATCCTTCCACAGAATTTTTGTTGAATCTACACAAACAGCAAATTTTCACCTCTTAATTCCTTTAAAAAGGTGAACGATAACTTACGTAATGTCTTTTGCTGGTCCATACATCATATTGATTTGAATTCTCTTGGCAAAATTCAGGGTAAAACCAGTAATCTAGTGGAAATATACAATAAATAAAAGTTAGCATCAACAAACTCCTGTTGTTCCTAAAATGTAAAAAAAAATAAAATAAAATAACATTGGTTCATACAGGTTCCACATCCAGGAAAGTTTTATGGTGCTCTTCATCTGGGTGTAGGCCCAACACAACCTCCCGTAGATATTCACTGCCTTGAAGGAAGTGGGGCAAAGAGATGAAGATTGGTCTACCTGTTAAGATGACAAACACAGAATTAAAAGCTGCTGGGCGGACTGATAAATCCTTATAACTTTAGGATGCATGAATTTCCAATTGAGTCATGATATGCTGTATGCTGACTGACCGTCTGAACAGGAACTGATGTCCAGCGCTCCAGCCAAGGTGCAGTTTTTGGTTTTTTCATAATTTCTGCAGAAACATTTATTGTCTGGGTTGTCCACAGGAGAGGCTAGAGTGGATGGTAGGAGGCTGTAGCGGTAGACCTCAATACCTTTAAGATTCATAGTTGCCTCATAGCTAGCTGACACAGACCTGAAGACAAACAGATAAGAAGTCAATTCAGGTTCATCTTTGGCTGCACAGGGCAACTTTATTCACACAGGAGTATATAAGAAAGCTCTGACCCCTAGTGGTTACTGATAGGATGAAGTCCAAAGGTTACAGTAAAGCTCCAACACTTGCCTTTCCAGGAAATATCAAGAGATCTTGATATCAGGCACGATCAAATTAAATTTTACTTACAAATGAAATTCTTTATCACCTGCAGATGTCTGATGAGAAGAAATAGACGGGTACATCCTTATCCATAAACGGAGCAAAGGAAGAACCATCTAAGGAAAAAAATCAGGGAAAAATCTGTTCATAAGGGTAATTCATCTGCATCAGGAGCTGTAGAAATATGTTACATGTACATGAACACATGTTACTTTATCCTACGTACCTGTCCCGTTGATCATGTCACAATATGTATCATTCCAAAAGCTTAATTTCCTGTGGGACAAGATTGAATTTGTCAGAAACATTGACAATTGACAATTGGATTTAACAACAAAAATAAATAAATGATTGTAGTTAAAATACATGTAACATCTAATTATCCATTAAACTAATTTTGATCAAAGATACGGACTTCAAATGCAGTATTTTTAGTCATAATTGTACTCACGTCTCTCCTCTCCATCTGTCAATTACAGACACTTTTGAAATGTCATCCTTTCCAGTGAAGACATTGTAGGGGCCATCAGTGGTACCATTATACTGTGGAAAACATATTTCATTCAAATTTGTTAAATAATTGATTTTTATGCTGCATTTGCCATTTGGTACAAGTGTTTACTTACAGGTAAAAATAGGCCGATGGTGTCTTTCAATATTGGGTCATGGTAACCCCACAACAGCTCCTTAACTGTACGGTGTTGGAATAGGGAAGAATTTGTGCTATTTATGACCATGTCTAGCAAGATATGTGATGCTGGAGGAAGCAATGAATAGGCCCCCTGAAAGAAAATCCAAAACACAAACCCTTACATTTGGAAAATGCTATCATCAATGAAGGTATCACAAAAAAAAGCAATATGCTTCCATATGTACATATATTAAATGTGCAAACAAGAGCAGCCGTTGTGTCAACACTCATAAACTGCTCATAAAGAAAAATTGCCATTGACTTGCCACTTGTCTGTATGTTCCACCCTCAAACACAGTAAGAGATTTGTGTGTGTGTGTGTGTGTGTGTGTAAGTATAAAGGTGAATATCAAACTGAGTTTAGACAATAAATTAAGATGAGCTTAAGCAGCATTATAAAGAAAAGTGGATCAAAAATCTCCCAACACAGCGTGACAGACTGATAAAGTCATACAGAAAACAATTAGTTAAAGGTAGTGATGATAAAGGTGATACTAGATAACACTGAGGTGTCTATAATTTTTCACAAAAGAGAATTCTTGAGAACTTTTTTTTTACGCCTGTATAAAAGGAAGTACCACTAATCTCCTAAAGCTATTCTAAGCATTTCAAAACCTTTTCTCAGAGTGTGAGTGAATATGCAAACATGTTGTATTTTTTGCAAACTTCCAGATCAACTTGGCAGTTAAGCCGCCTATTCATTAAAAGCGTTAAAGTTGTCAGAGTAAGTTGTTGGAGCTGTCAGAGAGATTAGCTTCCCATATTAGCATTTTTGGCTATACCATATACTATCTGCTGGTAAACATCATACTAACCAACCAAGTATATTGGGTAATATATGTATAATGTTAAAATTAAGATTAGTGTAGATTTGCTATTTTAGTGTAGCTAAATGCATTTCAAATTCAGGTCAACTTCTTTGCTAATCAAAGCCCCATTCGTCTAGCAAGTAATATTCTATTTTTCATCCATTCTCTTCCATTTATCCAATAGTCAAGAGGCAAGGAACACCTTAGAGAGGTTGCTAACAGAGAGACAACAACCACCATGCTAACCACTGCACCACCATGCTGCCCTCAATATTCAGTTACCAATTTGTGCACTTGTTCCAGACCTGGAGGTCAGCACCCTGTTCCAGCAGGTGTGTTTAACAAACTCTCAGTCTAACCCTTAGCTCTGAGTTGATTAACTCTGATTTAGGAAACTCAGCTTTTTGGGTTCCAGAATAGCTAGTTTGTTAATTTCAGCACAGTCTGAACAGTCTCTATTTTTGTCCCGTGGACTGAAGAATGTAAATGTGGATCTGTACAGCAGGGGGAAAAGAGGAATTGTAACTTTCAGCATCATCAACTCAGTCATTTTTAACCCAACTTAAATTTCCCCTAAGAGATTAAAGGCTTAAATCCTGTCAAATTTTACCTTCCAGTTTTAAATGTAATGAATAGGCTGTAAAAGGAAAGAGCATAAAGACCTGTTGGTGACCATATGAAACCACCCATTGTGAGGGAAAAATGTGTATTCCCTGACTGGTTGGCAGATGGTTGCTAGCGGTTGCTGGCATTTTCTGTGAAACTAAAGATCTCGTCAAACAGGCCTACAGATCGATCAGTGATCCCATAGTAACAGCTGTTCTCTAGAGCCCCTTTTCCATTAGTACCTACTCGGATCACTCGCCATGGTTTTCAGAGTTTTCAATTTGATCATAGTACCTGGGATAAGGTACTAAAATGAGTACAGGTGATTTCTAGAGGTTGGTGAGAGTCGTACGCATGAAATTGATCCCAAATATGTATACGGTACTGGACCAAAAATCACCCAGAAACTGGTTTGGTCCTAGCAAAAGTGAAGGTGAATGGGTGCAGTGGTCACTTGTAATTTTCATGGAAGACACTGACTTGGCTGCAAACATTCCCAAACTACTCAGAATGACACAAAGAACATTTGCTTTTGAGGTTAAAGTTGTGCCGACACATTTAAAAAGGTGCAACTTTGACTTTGAAGGTCATGGTCACCGTTTTTGGCTTGTATCTACCATCTCAAGGAGGTTTTTGATGCAGCACTGCTTTACTGCTGATTTACTGCATCACCCAGAAACCACTAACCAGCCACCAGTCAGGAAATATACATTTTTCCCCAGCGATTCGAGGTTTCCAGATGTGGTCGCTGACAATCTATGTAACCGAGGCCTTTCTTAACTACTAATTTCATTTTTCATACATCTGTCATACATTTTTAAATGTTGCTCAGCATTACTTATTGACTATATGTGTGAACATTTTCAACATAAAATGCTAACAGACCATCTGCAGCATAGATTCAAGAACTTAGAAGTTATTAGTTATTAGTATATTGCAGGGATTGTTAGAGTAATGTACAGTGAATGTTTCAGTCTAGTGTATAGCTGATGTGCTGTCCATAAAGTCACTGTGCTAACAAAAAGTTGTGGGCTATAGATTTAGTAGTGAATCTCCATGTGGAACCCTGTCTAAATATAACAAGTAACCACCTAACATCTAACTGGTTAGGTTTATAGCAGCTGAACCAGAGTTTAAGATCTCTTTCTGGAATAGAAAGCTCAGGATTTCCATTATGTCAAAGTTAACAAGCTCAGAGTTTGCAATAAATCCGCTTCCTTGAACAGGCCCCGGGTTCTTCAGTGGTATCACAAAAAAAATATAAAATTAATTAATTAATTAGTTCATGAAATAGTAACAAAAAATACACAATTTCTGCAATACATTGATGAGCCCTTTCTTTTATCCTTGCTTTCATTCGTGATTTAAATGAACCATCCTGGAAGATAGAGTGTAACCCTTCTTTCGTTATAAACAAAATGATACGGAGGGTCATAAGACAAAAAAGGTTTGGAATCTAAAATTAATGTTTGAAAAGCAAGCCAGCACAGCTTGCCTTGGCAAGTGCTCGTACTGGCATTAGAAAAGAAAAAAAAAAGGTACGGAAACTGTTAAAAGCAGAGCTGACACAAGTTGGGAATCACTATGCACAGCCCCTGACACTTACGGCCACTGCCAGGTTGAGTGAGGTGACTGTGTCTTCCTCTGGTCCCACTGACATGGATGGTTCGAAGATGGCACCCATGGGCAGCACGAAGGAGGCAGTATTATTGGGGTTGAATGTGACGTTCGCTTTGGGAAGATATCTTGTCCTTAATGAGGAGAGGGTCATGAATGCATGTGGTGTGCCATGAGATAAATGTGATAAAGGACTAAAACAATATTACTATACCAAATGACTTTGAAATTAAAATGATATGCAGGAGGAAAACAAATCCAACTTACTTATATGTGTACGGTCCTTTTTCCTGTACCTCTGGAAATGCACCTTCCTGCACGACCTGCTGTGGGTTTTTCACGTTAAAGAACCAGAACTGCCTGTAAATTGCGATCTCTGAAGATGCCCAGTTGTCATAAGCTGTCGTTCCAGGCTCAATGACAGCTTCCTAAAACCCCACAGACACACACACACACACAATCTATTTTTAACATGCCTCAAGACTGCCAGCAGGCCAGCAGCTCCCCTGATACATGAAAAAGGAGGATGCTCTGTTATTTTAAAAGATCGTTCAGATTTAGACCGTCTCTACAATGTCTAAAAAGAAATCACACATGCTTTTGACAGACGAAAACAAGACGGCACGCCTGGCTTTCTGCACGGCTTCTTGTTTAGTGCTTGGAGCAGCTTTCCACAACATACGCCTCTTCCCTCTCATTTCACCTGATTCACCTTGATCTCCACATACACACACACATACATACACACACTCACACTCTCTATCACTCCCTATCCTAATTCCAAGGGTGAAACATGAGCACCATACCTTCTTGACTGTCCTCTCAATGATCATGTCCCCCACTGGGATAAGGATGCCTCCCAGGATGGCTATCACCGCCCCAAACACAGATCCGGCTAAAAGCCCGCACTTAATGCTAAAGCAGCCCATGGTGGTGTGTGTTGCCTTCCTTCCAACCGTACGTCCGTCTGGCTGCCTGGCTGCTTGTTCTCCTTCTGTCTCTGTGTTTGTGGTGTGTGCTAGTATGTGCAGCTTGCCTGTGTATCAGGAACAGCAGCAGCAGCACAGGCAGGCGGTACTATCAGAGGAGTTGACAGAACAGCAAAGGCCAGGTAAAGGCACACACATATCTTGCAGGTGCCAGATAAATTAAGTTATATAATGACAAGACAGGATTATGGTTCAGCTGATAGGAGTTTTAACCTGGTATGAGTAAGCACTTTCTGGCAAGGTGATAACAGTTTGGCTGAGGAGAAAGGTTGAAACAGGACATGGGGTGCGAGTATAACGTGAGCAGGTTGTTATTGTAAATGATTTTGATTAGAGTTTATTCTTATTGCAAATTTTATAATAAAACCACTGACAAAGATGTATAAGAGTATATAATAGCAGTCCTTTCTTATTCTGATCCTTATTTTATCCATATGTATATCTAGTCATCTCTAGCCTGTTTTACTACTTCTACTCATTTACAGTCCTGGTGAAGACCACACAAGCTCAAAAAGAAGAAATACATAAATCATTAAGAATATTCCCATTATCGCAGTGCATATATAATGCCTTATCTGTATTTGTGTCTGTGTGGCTGAAAATGAATTGCACGTTATCTCGCAAAGATATTTCCCCCCATGCTTATCATGAGTCTATGTTGAAATTATTTTTTATTGTCATTATTTGTTTTGAGCTTGCTCAGCAGCAATATAATATTGATTACAATCATGCAAGGATGGAAAAATCATTTAAAGGTTGTTGTCATCTTTTGTGTTTCTTTAATTACATAGTCTGGCATGGTGAACAGCACTAAAATCGTTCACATTTGTTTTAGTTAATAGATTAATAGATGGGTCTTTCTGGCTATACAGGACTACGTGCTAAAAAAGACTGCATGCCTATTGTGCCATTTCAATATTATAAGCGGTGAGAAAGAAAATTAGCGTGGATTTGTTTTGACATTCATTCTTTATGGGCCTTATTCAAAATCACTGAATACTACACTTCCCATAATGCAACTGCCTTTAGACCCTCCCTGGGAAGCACACAGATTCTAAACATGCTTTCTGCTATGAAGGTCACGCTTCAAGCCGAAACCATAACAGCCCCTATGACATCACCCTGACATGATGAGGTGTAATTTTGTCCGATTACAGAAAGCTCTTCCAGTGTAACAATAGTCATTATAGTACTGCTTTCTACAGGGTGTATTTTACGCAATGTGACAAGCAAATTACTCCTTAGGTGTAAATCTATTGGAGTGCCTCTTTTAAACGTTCTGAATTCGTGCAGCTTGGTGCTGTGCAGAAAAATATCCACTCAGGATTTCCACCACATGCACTCTGAAGTTACGTGTTATTGCCACTAGAGGGCAGCACCACCTTTGCCTCGTTACTCGCTGCACCTTCAGCACAGTGGGCCTGCTTACACAATAATTCCATTACATATCTTTGCCAAAGGCCTGTCTCTGTCTGCTTAAACAAATACAGTTGTCAAACAGTATGAATCTCACCTGACTGACTTCATTGTTTATTGCAAGTGTGACTCCAGGATTTCACTTTGCATGGGCACACACTACACCTACAGGCTTTTTCTTTTCTTTACTTTAATGTCTTTAGTTATTTCTAATTTGAAACATGTAATTTTAATCATAAAATGTCTAAAACTAAGGGAAGAAAAAACTTACTAGCAAACTGTTTGGATGCACACAAAATTGGTCTGTATTTGCTAAAAATGTACACCTTTATAAGGGCTTTATTGATTTAAAAGCCATGTAGTGCTCCCACAGGGTTTTGAGTCTTGTGAGGAGCAGCACAACAAAACAGTAAGCAATGTTTAAAAAGAAGGGCATTAAATATATTCCGTAAGAGTGGCTTACTTCATCTCTCTCAAGAGTCTAGTATGTTTTTCTGTCACCTTCTTCAATTAAACAGAAGCGACTTTCAAAACAGAATGTAACTTTTCTAGCTCTATGGTACTGCTGTTAAATATTTTATTGTTAATTCTGTTCTAGCTCCTTGACTTATGTTTGGTCACCTTACACCTACAAGCAAATTTGTTTGTTTTGGGGGTTTTTTTTAATCTGGAACAGTCAAACATTTTAAAAGTCCATCCATTTATCCATCATCTTCTTCAGGGCAGTTCAGGACTGGGTGTGTCTGTTGGGACGGGTTCCCTAGTCTCATAAGGTGACATGAGGTGGGGTACACCGGTGTTAATTAACAATGCTTTTTTTTCCATTTGGCTGGTTAGAGACACATTACATTGACTTGTTGCACCATCCCGTGGTACAAACTGGTAATGCTTTACAGTAAATGTGTTCAAAGTTGTAGTTTCTTCATATTTTGATGATAATTTCAAGTAGTTTTGGAACATTTTCAGATATTTTAAGCACAGAAAGTTACAGGATTTGTTAAACGAAGAAAAAAAATAGATACAGTGCTTATGGCTGCAAGTAAAACCTGGGAAAGTATTTTATAGCTTCTTCTTTAAAAAAAAAAAAACTGAGGTATATATCTTCACTATGTCTAGTCATCATGTTTTTGAAGAATATGAATGCACCACAGCCATACAGTATTTTATAGGTTACATTTTTTTTAAGTCTTTTTCTTTCAAATTCTCCCTTTAGGGGTCACAAAAGTGGATCATCTGCCTCCATCTCACCCTATCCCCAGCACCCCCTCTGTCACACCAGTCTTCTGTCCTCTTTCATTACATCCATATAACTTTGTTTTCTTGTATAAAATTATATCAGCTTTTAGTAGTACTAGTGGTAGTACTGCTTAGGGTGTACAACCTAAAGTCTACTAGCAAACTGTATGCAGGAGATGAGCTGCATAGCCAATCTCCACATTAAACAGGACTAAAATAGAAAGGTCAATGTTGTATATTTGCATGTACTAGTAAAAAGTCACATTTGTAAATAAAAGTTGTACAGAAAGGCAACGAAATGACGTTTGCTCCGCAGGAATGTGTGCACAAAAGTGCAGTGCTTACTTTGAATGCTCAGACTTTGTCTGACAGGCTAAATTATTTAAGCCACAAACAATGGTTGTGACCGGCTGTGAATGGGTGGGGGATGGGACTGCTATGGTAAGAGGTGTAGTTCCCATGGGAGCAATACATGCTTGTTATGTAGCCTAACCAGTTGCAATAAGTCTAAGCAGATGTGGTGAAATATTGAACTAAAGTGAAACACTGCATAGTACTGTAAACATGTCACGGGTATTTAAAAAATTATATTTATCACATATGGTGAAATAAAAATGTTGTATACTGTTAATCATAACAGTAATAATAATAGTTTTAAGTTAGAAAAAAAAATAATTATTTAGGCAAGCAGTTGTAAGCTATGGGTGTGCTATGGGAATGCTTTTCAATTGATCACGTTTCCAGTTGACGGTGATTGCCTTCAAAATAAAAGTATCATTCAATCGCTTGACATTTATTCTTGCTAAAAGAAAATAATAATGAAATGATTAAAAGAAAGAAACTCTTGTAAAAAATATATAATGATTGATTTTCGATGCACGGAATATGTAAAAGTATAGCATAAAGCTTATTTTAAGGGATTTTGTATGCAGTTTAAAGGTGTTTCTTTTATTGTGGAAAATTAAGCCGGAAGTGTTGATTCCGTTGCTGCTTTCGGAACACAGTACAGCGCTCACCACCCGCAACTGCACACACAGTACTAAGCGCTGCAACGAATGGAGGCGAACGGGTGGGAGAGACATCAGCAAGGAATTGTTTCGCTGTCGAAATAGCTTTCCCTCGGATTTCAACCTGAGGACATTTCAGTCGGGTGAAGAAAAACTGAGTTGTTGTTTTTTTTTTTTAAGAAAAGTCGAATCGCTTTCCCTTTCCCCCTGAAGAGCTCGATTGCCAGTCATTTAAAAAAAGGGCGTGTGTACGGGGTGAAGGCAGCATTAACCAATTAATGTGGGTATATATGATATTTTAGACATTCTTTTACACCAGCTGGGTCTAAAGGACACAGTCGAGGATGGGATGCACACTGAGTACCGAGGACAAGGCTGCGGTGGAGCGCAGTAAAATGATCGACAGAAATCTGCGGGACGACGGGGAGAAGGCAGCCAGGGAGGTCAAGCTTCTGCTGCTCGGTAAGGAAGATTGGGGTGGAGGGGGGCGGTGAACGAAGTTCGCTGTGTGTTCGCCCGCAGAACTGCTAGTTCAAAGGATACGGTTGGGAACACACCCTGCTGTGAAACCCACGTTAACCACGCTGGTTAATGGTCAGTGTTGGGGTTGTGTTAGATTACATTAGTTGTGAAGTGTTGCTGAGTTTCCGCATCGCTAGCTTACACCCCTCCTTGCTAGCTACAGTTAACCGTCCACTCTTCTCACTTTTAACACAACCTGTCCTTTTAAAAGGAAAAACGACACTAGTGTGGCCGAAATACCAGTGATATAATGTCATTTTGCGTTTATTTGGCTTTTTAAGGGGGTTTGTTTTGTAGTTTGGTTACACGTGCCTGGCAGATTTTTCTTTCTTTATTTTGCCAGCTGTTGGCGTTACATCCTTTCAGCCCGTCTCCGTGGAGAATTTATTGACTAAATCCTTTCAACAATGGCACATTTCCTCTCGTCTGGTCCGGTTCAGTGCAGTGAAAATAGGCCTTTGGCTCATTAGGGGCCCAGGCCTGAGTCAGAGTGACTGAAAACTGTTTTTTACTTAATTAGTTTCAGGACGTTTATAGGTTAAATTCCTATTGTTTCCTATTTTATAACAGTGTTTCCTTGTTCTCATCTGAAGACGTAAGCAGGCGTGTTGCATGCAATAGGCACACAGCTTGTGCAACAAATGCAGAAAATTACAGTAATCAAGAGGCCAGAATAAAGGCTGATTCAGTTAGGAGAAGCCACATAAACATTAGCAGAACTCATTTAAACAAAGCTGTAACCGATCAACTTACAACCGAAGTTGTATGAAGTTAGATGCTGATGTAGATATAGTGGCCTCATGCCACTTCTTTGCAGTGATCATTTTTGATTGATCTTCATTTGTGTACCCGAATCCACCTAGTATATGCTGTTGCTGTGTTAAATTGCCACTGACCTCAGATGTAATTTAAATGGCACAGCACACCCACTGATAACTATTACACTTCATAATTATAATTTGTTGCGTTTATTTTATGTGTTTTGTCATTTCCTAGCTCCATCTGACAACCCTGCGTGTACCATTATGTGAACGGTTTCCATTTAGTAGCTAGACGTGTGTGTAGATTAAAAGTGTTGCTGAGATGTGGGGAAGCACTGTTTTGCTTGTAAACAAAGACCACAGGTGAAAAACTTTTCCATCAACCCTTTTTAGGTGGCTCACTTTGGGAAGTGTTGACATGCACACACGTGGTATGTGGGTTAGCAGGACACAAAGTCTGAGGGAAATGCCAGTAGCAGGCAAATACCTAACAGAAGGCACATAATAGGAGCTGTTGGAAGCTTTTGCACAATTCAGAAGAATTACTTCAGAATTACATCTAATTTTCGAATGAAAGTAACTTTTTTTTTTTTTGTCTAACTTGATGGGACACAGTTGGCTTTTACTAGGGTATGGTTTTGTTTGTACAAGCCGGTGCATATTTTCCCATTACAGATCGGTTGCATTCCTTTGGTGTTTGGAGGCCAGATGGGGCTTGCTGAGTAAAAGCAAGCAAGTTAGGTCAAGTTTCTGCTATGTCGCTGTAGGGAAGAATATTAGTTTTAGTTTGATTTTTTAAATATGTATCATACACAAAAACATGTGGCACTGCTTTTGCACTTCTCAGTTTCTGATAGAATAGGTCGGGTGGCGCCACTCGTGGCTGCTTTGGCTCCATCGCCTGTCATCTGTGTTTGATCCATTCAGTGTGGTAGCCAGGTAACCCGCTCGGCCTCTTCAGGTTCCTGCCTGAAGTCACACACACACACACACACTCACACACACACACAGAGTTTGAGATGCCAGGAGAAAAGAAAAAGAGGACCTGTAAGACGAGAACAGTGCTAATGACGAGAGCATTAAAAATGAAAAAAGCTGCGGTGCGGTGAAGCACGAGGACCCGAGTTGGGCTTTTGAATTGTTTACCCTGCAGAAAAACAGTCACTGAGTAGAATTGAGGCTGGTGATTTGCAAGCCACTCATGAGTATACTTTTCTCTAAACACACCCTGTCAACAGTGTATTCAGGGATGCTGTTGTATACCTCTGGATGCACTCGAAGAACATTAAATCTTTTGTGCAGCTTGTGGTGGTGACCTCAACCTGGTGTCGAGATATTTGTATACAACAGGTGGCCACAGTTTGGCCACAATTTGGTGTGATGACCACCTGGTTTTCAAGCGCTGTCCTAAATGTTAATTACAGGCTCATGGTCTCTCCCTGTCAGCAGCAAAGAATAATTGCTTTGACGTAAAAAAACAAAACTCAATTTGCATGAAAAAAAATGATTTGAATCTTTGTAGGGCTTCGCACACACCGTCAAGTCCAAACCAGCTGGCAGGCTCAGGTGTCTCTCGCAGAGTGAGGAAATGTGATCTTTTCTGCGAAACATATTTTTCATTTAGCTCTAGTCTTAATATGGCTCTCATTTTATTTCCATCATCTCCAGGACCCAATTATCCTACTATTCATATCTACATGCTAAAATAGATTACAATCTCCTCAGCCTAATTACTCGTTCTATAGCTGTCGCGCAACTGTGGGAAGATTTTATTAATAAACCTCGGGCTTTTTCTGACTCATGTCATCTGTCTCTCTTTCATTTTTTCCCCCCCATATTTTTGTTCTTTTACTAATTATAAAACCAGGTTTGCAGGATGGCTTGAAGATGGCCCCCATCTCACAATAAACAGAGATGACAAAGTAGTTAAATAACTCTTTTATTGCTGTAAGCACATTAGACATCGAATGGGTCAGTCTGTGCCAGCATGCGTGTGGTAAGCAATCTTTTAGTTGTCGATTTTTCTTTTTTGGCAGATCGATCTCTGTGATTTAGCGTGGTCATTTCCCGCGGCGGGTAGCACCTCTCCGAGGCTCCTGGAATCCTTCACGAGTGACTCATACTTAAATCCCCGAAAGGGGGAGAAGGGGGGGGGAAGAGGAATTGGATAGTGAGTGAGAGGAACATTAAATCATAAAGAGAAAATGACTATAGGAGACTGGGAGAATGTAAAAGAGGAAGAAGCATGCGTGCAGCTGAATAAGAGTGGAAAACTAAAAGAGGGAAGGGTTCCGTGGTGTTGGGCTCATGCTGCTAATGTGGCATCACTAATGTGTTTAGCACATTGTGCCAAACTTCATAAGCTCTCCTTGAGCCCCTGAACTGCTTAAACCCCCTGACCCACACAAATTTATCTTTATGCCATCGATCCAAGCCCAAAGCCAGCACGAATGAAGATAATTTTTACTTCACTTTTAACTGCAATTTTGGTTTGCATGTATCGCATTACTCATTCTCCACAACATTTATCAGCAACATATGGTTAATCTATAAATGAGACAGCCCAGGCACGGCAGCCGTTTTAATCACATTCTTCTAAAATATCCCTCCCTGTCTTCCTACTTGAGGAAAGGACCAACTAGGGTCCAGGAGGGAAGATGTGTTTGCGGTCAGTAGATAGAAACGGCTCTGTTCTCAGTGGAAGAAGTAGAGGGGAGGAAGAAAACCACAATTTTCACTGCAAGGGTTTGCTCGAATTTTCCTAAAATAGTTTGAACCACTAGAAACAGAAACCAGCTGCTCCAGTGGTTCTGACTCTAGCTGTTTTAGGGTGGGTGTATCAAAGCTGTGGGCGTGTAACATGACTCTGCATGAAGAGCGATAGGTCAGGCCCGTGGTTCTAAAGTAACCCTTAAAGGTCTGTGTGTGTGTGTGTGTGTGTGTGAGTGAAGGAGAGAGTGAGTCGGTTCGACTTTCTCTCTATGTTCCTCAAATATTGAGACTTTGACGAAAGCCACACCCTGTTGAGACACCAGGGTCAATTCACTTGTATAAACACGTGGCTTATGTTTCATAGATGTCTTTTTTAACTTTCTTTTGTTTAATAATAAAGAAAGTTCTTCTCGTGATTTGCACTGAATTTAAGCAACAGTTCGCTCAAGAGTCACTGATAATTTGTTGTCTTGAATATGAAGGAATCCCTCTAAAAGGGTACTGAAATATGTTCATTATTAATCCAGAACGATCAGTAATTGCTGATTTAATTAACTGATTCTTCTCAGCTCTGAACTATTTCATGCTTAGTGCAACCTTTCTGTAGGAAAGTACTCCCAGCGACATGTCTGCGGCATTGTCAAAATGGGTCTTGGGCAGGCCGAGGGGTGCAACTGTGCCAGCTCACCAGCAAGCCGTGCCCAGTCAACAGCGGTTGCACCGTCTGTGCGCAAGTCCTGCAGGGCTTCACACAGCCGAGTGGTTTGGCCTTGGAGCACGGGGAGCTGCCACTGCACCGTCAACCCCCTCAGGGGCGCTCCAGCACCCGAGTGGTGACACGTAATTAAAATAATGTGTCCTCAGGTGAATTTCGTCCAATTATACTGAAGGTGAAGTGCCAGTGCTCTGCCAGCATGCAGCTGTTACTGAAGGAAAGTTCACAGGAATGCAGTCACAAGCTGTGTATACTGCAGTAAGTGTATATATATATATATATATATATATATATATATATATATATATATATATATATATATATATATATATATATATAGTATTTATTTTGTTTTCAAGTTTTTATAAATAATGCTGTCTTACTGCATAAGGCAGGCTCGACAAGAAGTGGCACTAAAAATGCAATATGTCCCTTTTTTCTTCTTCTTCTTCTTCTTCTGCTTCTTCTTCTTCGTCGTTTTGTTTTTGCAATCACAAGGAAAGTGGAACTAGATTAGGTGGGTGATTTATTATGCAAGAGCACACCATGTTGTCCCTGCTGACTCCATCACGAGGTAAAAGATTTCATGATATGATTCCACTTCCTCTTATTCTGTTTCTAGGGCTGAGAGAGAGGAGCTGTGGGTGTTTACTTGGGGGAATGGCCACGCTTTAGTGGTTAGGAACGCCTTCCCTACTGGCAGCGGAGTGTTACGTCAACAAGAAGTGGCCAATTGCTTCACTATATATATGTAATATGAGGACACTGATTGTGCATTAGTAGTTCTGATGTAGTTTATGGTAATACCCATTAGAGCACGCAAGTCTAATGAATGTGGTTTGTGAAGATATCGCATATGGGCTTTTATCGGTGAAAGAGAAATATCAGTAAAAGGGCGCACCCACTGGACTGGTGTGGTAGAGGAAAGGGAGCAGAAGGATGTGTTATAAGTGGTGGACTTGCAGTCAAAACCCACATGTGACACACACAGAGCCACATGGTCTCTTCAGGTGACTGTGGCCCAGAAATAACGAGAGGAGTCATCATGACACTGTGAGGTTTTCGAGATCCACAAAAGCCATGCCGACGGTTGCATTCTCTTCATGAGCACCCCCTACTCCACCACTAGTATTGTCTCATCAATCAAGGAAACTGACGTCAATCTGATTAGTGGTCAGCGCCTAGTGTCTTGCCATCCTGAAAAGGCACCTCGCTGCTGCTGTCAATAATTCCTTATCATTAGTTGTGCGCCCACGGCCTTCATACCAAGTGAACAAAATGCTGATAGAAATCCCAGGCGAGCATTCAGCTTACAGAGCAACAGATTCAGTCCCATTTTTGGGGATTTAAGAATCAGGGTATTAGAGGCTGTAACTGCCCGGAGCTGAGAGAGAATCAGAAGTTAAAAGCGTCTTTAACCTAAACGCTAAAGTCATGCACAGACCTCAAAGCGCACTCATACAATCACAGTGTTGTTTAGGAGTTGTCCTTTGGTTGACGTGATCGTGTTCAGATTGCGTTTTCATGGTTTCCCGTCATGCTGTTTGGTCACATTGAATCCTCGTGTAAAGGCATAGAATTCCGTGGGCTGGTTAATATGAGGGTTGGTTTCAGATTTATCTGTCAAAAAAATTCAAGTAAAGTCCAATTTTGTATTTATTTATTTATGTTTGTCTTTTCCAGGTGCTGGCGAATCAGGGAAAAGCACAATTGTCAAGCAGATGAAGTGAGTACATTTCTCTCCTGTACTGAATGAGCAAAATGAACTCCATTCTCTCTTCTATTTTTTTTCTTCTTCCATTGGCTTCTCTGATGAGATGCACAACTGACACCACACTAGATTACACACTGGAAGAGTATTCATTTTCCTCAGCTAAACAGTGTCAAACACCCATCATAGTCTCTATGGGTGGTAATACGCCCTGCGAGTTGCAGTACAAACAGGTGTCATGCATAATGGTCATGAAAACAACCCAGCAGCATACATCAGTGCGTGCGTGCGAGCGAATGTCCTGCATATGAAATACATTTTTGATAAATGTTTTTATGGCTGCATCATCAATCACCAGCCATCCACATCTCAGAAGCACAATATATTTGTACATCCTTTTTTGTTTGTTTTTTACAGCACCTGTCCTACTGTAATATTGCTTTATTTGTTATTGACAAGCAAGAGATCATCATTCACAGTCCCCAGACAGATTTAAACAGTGATTTAAGGAAAGTGTTTACATTGTGTTTAGTGTAGTGTTAATAGAGCTGAATTGTGTGTTTGTAGCTGGTCTAAAGAAATTCAGTTAAAAGACAAAATGAATAATTACATCATCTAATAAGTAAAGCTGGAACAGTTCAAATAACTGGCTGAAGGCTCTTTAGTCATTTGATTAGTTAAATTAAAGCCTTCTAGGAGCAAGTCTTGCCACTGAAGCATTCTTTGTAATGCAACCAGGCAGTTATTTTGAAGCCAGCGTCAGTTTCAGTCAGTCCCAATGTGATCGGCGTCTCTGTCTCCCCCGACCTGCACTCTTTAACAAAGATCATGCTAACGATACAGTCAGAATATAATATCTACACTATAATGAGTAGATGTGACCACCATCACGCGGTTAAGGATGTTATGAACCTTTTCTGTGCTTAGACGTCAGTGCTGTAATACCATTGGTTTGTATTTTTCATGGTTCAGCAACCACCATTCTTCTCTGGGTTTTGTTCGAGGTTCAGCTCCAATTTGTGAAGGTTTGGTGGGTTAATCTGCAAAGCAAAACCAAAAAAATGCTTTAGGAAATGACGATTATCATTTTTAACGATTTTCTATTATTTTATAGACAAAATGATGATGATGATGATGATAATAATAAAATGATATTTAAGAAAATAAAAGGCAGATTAATCTTTCTGCTTGTGGCTTACATCTGCACTACCATGTTTTTAAGCACTTCAAAAACAGACCAAAACACTGGAGCCACATGATTCCAGTGGGTGACATGTTTCAGTGAAAATGGGCACTTTAAGTTAACCGACATTAAAAGAGCTCCCATCTTCAGGAGCAAAAGATGGACTCAGGGCTGAAAGCCAGCGATGGTGTAAGGAAGATGGAATTTGCCGAAAGACTGACTGACTGACACATTGTTGGTTTGGGGCTTTTAGGTGGCTTTGTAGACTGCCAGAAGTATGGCATAAAGCCTTTCCTTCTGAGCAGCAAAACCAAAGCTCTATTCAGCATTTTTGTGCGAAATAAACTGAAAGAACTTCAAGATATTATTTTTACGTAGCATGAATTCAGCTGATGCTTTTGTCTAGTAACCAACACTGAGTGCAACTATAAGAGGGTGAATAAAAGCTTCTTTTCCCTGGATAATCATAATTCCTGCAGCCAGAAATGAGGAGCAAAGAGTTCAGGGCCACTGTGGCCAGGCAGTATTTGTGCAGATGGGGATTTTTTTTTAAGTGGTACTAAATTTGAACTAAAGAGGAAGAATGATTTCTAAAAATGATTAAAAAAAAAATGGTACATCATTCAGCAGGAAGAATTGGTTAGGCCCACTGCTAACCAGTAACCCCCCCCCCCCCACCTCTTCTCTACAGGATCATCCATGAGGCAGGCTACTCAGAAGAGGAATGCAAGCAGTACAAGGCTGTGGTCTACAGCAACACTATCCAGTCCATAATCGCCATCATCAGAGCCATGGGGCGCCTCAAGATCGACTTCGGTGACCCAGCAAGAGCTGTGAGTAGAGAGAAGATTGTAATTTGGTCTGTTTAGAGTAGAAACCCAAAGTAAATTTGTGGCGTTGGGGAAACAAGCAGGTAGTTACATTAAGTGATCACTGTCAATAGGAACAATAGTCTCTGCTTACACACCCTTCAACATAACATTATAAAAATAGTAGGGTCATTTATTTGGGTCTTTTAATTTGTAGCTTTCCCTGCGATGTATTTAAAATGTGACTGGTGTTTTAGCTTGATAGCTCATGTGAATCATAATGGTGGTGTAATGACTTAGATGGCTGATTTCTGATATTGACACCACCCCGACTCCTCTCTCAGGATGATGCACGGCAACTGTTTGTGCTGGCGGGCTCAGCAGAGGAAGGCTTCATGACAGCTGAGCTGGCCGGTGTCATCAAGCGACTCTGGAAGGACGGAGGTGTTCAAGCCTGCTTCAGCCGCTCCCGCGAATATCAGCTCAACGACTCGGCAGCATAGTGAGTCACGCAGTCCAACACATAAGCAACCACGTTAATAATCGCCGGGTTCACCACAGCCGTGAGTCATCCGCAGGAAAGACTGGCGATGACAAAGTCTTTCACGTCAGATGACCAGGAGCCCAAAATGAGCGCGTTTCCACTGTAAACACAGAAGCCAGACACACGCTGCCCCAACCTTCAACCATGCTCAGAGAGCTACTTGTATGGCTGATGTGTCTGGACTTTTAATCTGTCAATATTTACTTTCCTCTACCGTGCCTGAAGAGCGATGGCTGCAAAGACTGTTTAATCTTTGACCTTCTCCTTCAGCGCAGGAACATTTAGCACATGCTTAAAGATTTTAAAAACTCAATAAAAAAAACACAAAAATACATTTCTGTAGCTGAACATGTCTTTACTAGTTGGAACCTAGCATATATTGCCCCTGGCACTTCAACAAATTCTATCACAAGGCAGCTTTTTTTTTCCTTTTATTATTTTTGGGGGTTGGAAAGCCATCTACCTTGTTTTGCTTCTATAGAGCAAACATCAGCAGTTATATTGCAGCAGTTGTCTATTTTCTAATTAGTTCCACTTATCCTGCTGTCCAGGGGCTTTTCTGAATTTTTTTTTTTTTTCACTCCACATAATATCCTGCAGGACAAACAGCAGGCTTGTCTGCATGAAATTGAGATTACTTTGCTTCTGCTAACAACTACAGGTTACTAATCCCCCCTCCTTCCTTTTAAATTATTACCAGTAACCTTGAGGTATCAACTTAAAACGTAATGCATCCGAAGTGTTTTTAGTTTGTCTAATATACTTAACGGTATTGCATATTTTAAAAGATTAAAAATATTTCTACTCTGTTTGCAAAATGTTCTATCTTCATACATGTGTTGCAGCACTACAGTCGGCAGAGAATGTTGTTTTGGTTTGCACTGATGTGCAAGAATTTTGTCGAGAAAGCAAAAACCTACTCGAAGTGATATAGAATAAATTGAATTCCACCCTTCTATTTTCAGTACACAGCTATTCCCATACAAGGTAATGAGAGTCTATCCCAGCAGGTACTTTATTTGACAAAATGTGGGACAGCACCCTGGACAGATGGCTGGTTTATTACAGGGCTAAGGCACAGAGACAATCGCACTCACACGTAGGGAGTTTCCAATTCAGCTGCAAGTTGTTAGGACTGTAGGAGGGATCAAAGCACATAGAAGGGAACCCCGCAACCAGCGAAAACAATGTACACTCCCCACTGAAAAAGAGCAGGGCTTAGATTAAAACCAAGGTCCTGTTTGCTGTGAGGCAACAGCTCTAACCACAAAACCACTGTTAAATTTAGACACAATGGCACGAAGGCAAATGCTCTATACTGTCACTAGCTTCCTCTTTTTTGTTGTTGTTGTTTTGTCTCTACTGAAAAACTGAATTCAAATGTGTAAAACAGGACTGTATTGAAATGTGTACATAAAATGAATAGTTTTAAGACCAGAATATAGAATCTAACCTGGTTTTCACCTCCCTGCACTGGGAGCAGAGACAGGTGACCTTGATCCATTTTCTCCAACCCTCCCCTCCTCATGTCCTTTTCTTTATGTCCTTCTCTCAGCTACTTGAACGATTTGGACAGGATATCCCAGGCCACCTACATCCCAACTCAGCAGGATGTCCTGAGGACCCGAGTGAAAACCACAGGCATTGTTGAGACGCACTTCACATTTAAGGACCTGCACTTCAAGTGAGAATTTTGTTGTAACAACTGGCTCAGAGTGTTTTACAAGATGTCTTAATTAGTTTTCCTTCCTGTTACTGACTCATTCACTCCAAAAGAAATTCCCTTTATGCATTCACAGCTGTAAGTTGTGACAGTCTGCGAAGGTGTTGCGCACATCAGCGATGACTCAGTTGTCACCCTCTTTTAATGTACACAGACAGGAAGTGAGCACAGGAGGTTTGGTGATGTCATGATACCAGGAATGTTTTTAGCCAATTCAGCGTCACATCGTTGTAATTAGCTCCATAAAAGCACACTTCACTTACAAAAGCCAAAGTAGACATTGCTTTATGTAATGTGGGAGTTTACAGGTTTTCTCAAGAACTAAGTATTTATTTAGTTTAGGTACTCATCTGGTTGAATTTGCTTCCAATTTAATCTGAACACCAAGTATGGTTTAATTTCCTTTCAAAAGCCCGCCTCCTGTTCCATCTTTAAAACTAAAGTATTTCCAGATGGGACTTGTGCAGTTTTATACACTAGTAGGAGCTATTACAGAAGCTAAATGAGGCCTTGAATGGTTCCCTTGATATTTCTTATTGCACTACAGCTGTGTGTTTTTGTACATCGGTACACAAAGGTGTCTCACGTAATGTATGCTCAGATTGATTTTCATAAAAATGTGAAAAAAAACTGTAGATATAAAGTGATATCTGTGATGAGCCTTAATTCAAAATCATAGTCCTGTTCATGAATTGAAGTAAGCCCAATTCAGAACCTACATTGCCCTCTCAAGTAAAACCAGTAAAGTGCTTTCCTGATAGCCTGTATATGAAAGATGGAAGTAGCCACCATCATATCTGGCTCAAGCTTGGCATTTTGGCTTTAGCTGTCTTTTTGTTTTTTATTTGTTTTGTTTTGTCAGCCAGATGTTACTATAAGGGTATGTCTGTGGAGTTAAATAACACTAGTCTCATGAAGCTAGCTTAGTTAGCAAGTTGAATGTGTAATTCACTGTAATATTGAATGAAAAGGAAACTTTGAAAAATAGGCTTTAAAAACTTTTAGTACAGCCAAAAGCTAGAAAAAGAAGACTCGCATGTCACTCAGAGCGGCCATGAACCAAATGATGCACACCTTCAAGATCTATAAACATTTAAATAGGTTGAGTTTCTAACCTTTAAGCCTTGTACAGGGTTTGAAAGGTGCAGGCACAATAACAGTATATTGGACCGGAATGTAAACATGTTTATTTATGCTTTAAATTTGGGCTGACGGGCAAAAATCAAGTCTATAGGGACAGAAAAGATTTTTGCAGCCAGCTTCATGTGGCCTTTCAGGAAACTGGTATGAGTTGCCTGGCTTGGTTATTCTCAAGCCCTCTTTGTGTTTATATTTGTTGTATGCCTCAGTGTTTTCTGTAGTAATGGTTTTTAAAGTTCATCTTTCATTTATAACCACAAAGTCATTTGTTTTCTGTACTTTAATCACTACTCGCCATAGTAGTAATTTTTTTTGTAAACCTCTGGATTTCACAAGCACTATCTCTAATGTAAGCTGTCATGTTGAGGAACATGCTCACGTGATCCCACTCCTGTCTTCCACCCAGAATGTTTGATGTAGGAGGTCAGCGGTCTGAGAGGAAGAAGTGGATCCACTGCTTTGAGGGTGTGACGGCCATCATCTTCTGCGTGGCTCTCAGTGATTATGACTTGGTGCTGGCTGAGGATGAAGAGATGGTGAGTGGTTCAGCTGTGTGACTCATGGAACATGACATAATAGCAGGCACTCTATGTTCACACACAGCAGGAACTTTGTCTTTGCGTATTATAATCACGATGGTCATAGAAGTAGAAGCGAAGGATCGGTTCCGCTCGTGACGTTTTCGTGGATCACTGAGCGAAGCACAAAGACCCAGCGTCACTTTCCTTTTTCTCCCCAGAACCGAATGCACGAGAGCATGAAGCTGTTTGACAGCATCTGCAACAACAAGTGGTTCACAGACACCTCCATTATCCTCTTCCTCAATAAGAAGGACCTGTTTGAAGAGAAAATCAAGAAGAGTCCTCTTACCATCTGCTACCCAGAATACGCTGGTGAGTCTGGCAGTAAAAAGCCTTTTTCATCGATTCACATTGTGCTCAGCATACCCTCAGTTGGTGTTTGGTAAAAAACAAAGTCTTACGGCAGATTTTAAAACTATTTACTTTCCTGCTAAATACAAAGTTATAGCTAAGAGATAATCTGCCCACCACTCGATCTTTGAAGCTCAGTAATTAGTCTTAACCCAAATGTTGTTTTTGTGTAGCATCTATGTGTCAGACTACTTGTTGGCCACCACCAGTAACCTTCTCAAATTATTGCTTCAACCCAGCATGTTCGTCTACATAAACCTGCAGAATTTTCTTTTCAATCTCTGCTTTTCATACACAATAATTCAAATGCATCCTAATTAGTGGATTATCAAAGCATTATAGCCATTAGGGATGTCCTGATCATGATATAGGGCCATGCCAGCATTTAGCATAACAATTTAGCCATTTCTTTCTTTTCCTTTTTTTTTTTTCGTACAAAGGAAGCACACTTAGCAGGATAAAGCTCAGCCATGCTATTCATTTCCTAGCGCCGTACAAAAATGACGCTTTCCCTGTCCCTTCCTTACATGGTAACTTCCCGGGCTACTTCACTTCCACCTCCTCGTCTTTCTCAGGCTCCAACACGTACGAGGAAGCAGCTGCCTACATCCAGTGTCAGTTTGAGGACCTGAACAAGAGGAAGGACACCAAGGAGATTTACACCCACTTCACCTGCGCCACAGATACCAAGAACGTGCAGTTTGTCTTTGACGCTGTTACTGACGTCATTATCAAGAACAACCTGAAAGACTGTGGACTCTTCTGAAGATGACAACCTTTTTTTTTTTTATTATTGGTAAGTAAGCCCTCACATGTGGCGCACATGTGTGTCATGGATGAGGGCACATATAAGGAATACAACTGCTTATGTGCTCACCAGGATGGAGTGGGAGTTGAGTAAACCACTGGAGCCTTATTTGAATATTTACATCTTTCCATGATGATTAAAAACTTACTTTTATATAAATATATATGTGTGTGTATTTTTGTTTCCAGAATATAAGTATTCAGAGCATAAAGGAGGAAAATAATCTATCATTTAATCAATGATGTGTGCAAATTTGTGCCTTCTTATTTTCAAAGGCTTGAATTCATTTTCTGCTTAATTTAGATGCATGTGAAACGATAGCGGCAAGGTCGAGGTCTGCAAAGCCTCTCCTTAAACCACCACCCCTCCTCCATCTACTCGTCTTTCATGTTTCTTTATTTCTCCCCTTGTGTCCTCAGGCAGTGGAGCCAGCTTATTGTGCATCTTTAGTGGGGAAGATGAGAAGAATCGGGAAAATCAGTCACGGACCAGTGCTGTACTATATGCCACTTTTAACAGCTTTATTTATGTTTTTTGTCTTGGAACCTTTGGAACTAGCGTTACATTTGTGTAGGATGTTTGTATCATTGTAAAGGCGTCACTGCAAAATTCTTTTTATCTTTTCATCTTTTTTGTTTTTCCGTTTTTGAGAAAGAGATCTTTTTTTTCTTTTTTTTGCTGTTCCTTCTGCCGCTGTCTCTGGAAAATGAAACTTCACTGTTGATGGAAATGCTTCTTTTCTCCCTTCCCCGCAACCAAAAGGGAAGAAAAGGGGTGCAACCTTTGAGTCCAGTTTGTTGGTACTTGTGCCTTCGCATGCCTTTTACTGCGGTCGTAGTACAAATGCTTGTTCATTTGCCTGCTGAATTGTTCTAGTCATTAAGAGGTAAACTGTTTTCATATGTTAGTGTCTCTGCTATCTTCTGTGTGCACACCACTGAGCTTTCAGGAGGATTTACCTCTAGTTTATAAGGTACATGGGTCTCCATTGTGACCAACATGTAGCCTCCACGGTCCCCTAATTCCCACCCACCCTGACAATGGAAGGCCTCGTCAGCCAATCACACAGTACAATACTGCGATCTATATTGTTACATTTACCCCACAAATATGGGGTCCTGGTTTTTAAACGATCTGTAAAATATCCATTCTTCCCAACCATTCAGAAAATGGTTAGCTGAGGCACTGAGCTTATAATATGCTTAAGTGTTTTAAGTACTAAGACCAGAGTAGGCACATTTTACTGTATATTTTAATGTATTTTTTGGGGGGGGGGGGGGGCTATGGAGAATTTGGTGTTGAGAAGAGAAACTAAATCTCAGAATAGATTATGAAGGTGAGGATGAGGTCTGAAATGTTTTAAAATTCAGGCGCTGTTCTTGGATCCTGCCTAATGATGATTTTTGAGAGTAGAGACACTGCTTGAGGATCCTGGAAACTGTGATGGTCAAGGAAGCCTGGTCTGTTATCATAGATCAGCAATACTTTGGCAAGAGAGTGATGTAAAATGTGATCCTGGATCTGTTCATATAAAGAAACTGCCACAACTGTCAGTGTATGTGTATGTTCTCTGTGGAAGGAGAATCTTTGTAGACTCATCTCCCTTATTTTGCTAATAAAAACCATTTACAAACCATGTGGCTGCTGTATCGTGTATATAATGACTTTCTTTGACATCTGTGGGCATTTCTTTTCCTAATGAGTAAAGTTTACAGAGTTACTAAAATGATAAAAACATAAAATCTTTTTTTTTTTTCCAGTCTACCAAAGGTTACACACACTCATGGGCATGAACGTCATGGTAAATTGGGGCTTTTAACATGATCAAACAGCATACATCTTTAATTACTGTAAAAAAAAAAAAACACAGAGTCAAAAATGTATACATACAGGCTCAAATTTAGTTAATGTCCCTTAGCAATTTGCACGTCAACCACATGTTTGGCGGGATGTTGACCACTCTTGGCAGAATTGGTGGAGTTGATTTAAATTGATTTGTTTCTTGCCACAGACCTTTCTTTCAGTAGGGTTGTTGGGTCTTCAGGAAGGTCATTTCAGATGCTTCCCATTCCAAAGAGTTAGGATGTGTGTTTGGGATGATACCACCACCACCATGCTTGACAGCTGGTACTTGGGTTTGAAAGCCTCAGCTTTACTCCTCCTGAAGGCATTTGGCTTGACCCATATGTGCAGCGGCAAATTTCATTGAATCTTGAGGGTGTCGGTTTTGGAACAGGGACTTTTTCCTTAGTCAGCAAATAATCAGTCCATAAAGATCGAAAACTTTATTGTGGACAGTGATGTATTCCTGGTGTTCCAGGAATGTATTGCAGGTTTGAACCTTGGTGGTTCCTGGGTTACTCCTGAACATCCTAACTAATTTCTTTTAATCTTAGGGGAACTATTTGGGTTTTATTTCAGACCTTGGCAAAGTAGTCTGGAATAAAAGTGGTCTGTAGCCAAATAACTCGTATTATTGTGCAGTTGTTGGAACTGATCATCTTGGAACCTGCTGTTTAGAAATGGCTTTAAGAGACCTTCCACCATGTGGGAAGAACCTGACGTTTCTTGAACTTTCTTGATTGTATTGATCAGTTGTCATACAAACCCTGTTTATACTGAAAAAGAGAATCCACCAGTTGTAGTCAATCATGATCATTTATGAGAAAATTATAGGCCTTTGTCTTGTGAAGTTGTATAACACTGTAGAACCACCAGCACCACTTATTAAAAGATAAAGAGTTCAAAGAAATTGTTTCAAAAAATAAATACCATAACAGTCATGCCCACGATCACTGTATGCAATCTTCTGACCCCAACCTTAGACATCACACTCAAGGACAAAAACCTAAAATGATTTTTTTGTGTTTTCTGACCAGATAAACCTTATATGTATGATCAAAAGTGCTTTTATTCATAATGTATCTAAATTGCAGCAAATCTTTGCTTAGATGATTTTCTCAGTATTTGCTCAGGCATTCATTCTTGATATGTCACTATTTCTGTAGTCTGACTGGCAGTTGGAATTTGTATGAATGGTAAGCTTGGGACACAAACTATGTGCACATATATATTCTGTATATATGCCTGATACAAACAGCCTCCGTCTAGCACATTTGTTTTGCTCTGTGGCATTGAATGCTGCGCTACTGCAGTAGAATCTAAAGGTAAGGCTTTGAATAAAAATTGATCATGTTACTATGTGAAACAGGTTGGCGTGTATTTGCTATTATATACACGCTCACTTTGATCTCATTTGCCTATTTGCCTTTGGTGTTGACAGGAATGTAAAGCAGCTGTAGGACTGTCTCGACACATTCGTGGCTGTATGCAATTTTCTCTTGCCTAATGTGTATCTAATTTACATTATGGCTTTTTTTAGCCACCATGGCAGGCTGTGAAGCATAGACTGTGTATTAAACATGAAGGTAGCTTCTAGGTCTAAAATGTGAGGCCTTAAACCTACAAATTTCTTTGGAATGACTCTTCTGAATACAAACATAAGTATGACTACTTATGTGTTTATGATCTGAATGGCTGAATTACATGACGGATAAGTCTCTACTGTGTTAGCAGGAAGTGATCTTGGTTTCCCAGTCAGATCCAGCTCTTTGTCAAGACATCTAAATTTAAAAGACGAAGATGGCACTGACCAAAACTTGAGGCTTTAAATTTATAGTCAGCAAACCAAAGGGTTACATCACAGTGGCTACGGTAGATTTGACTGAAACTGTTCACTAGCTAAGGACTTCAGTAGTTAGTCAATGACCATACCCTGGATAATGCTTGTTTCTAAGTATAATTTAAGATGACTATAATTTACAAAATTGCCTTAATGTTCTGTTAAATGTGACCCCTTGGCTTTCAGGTTAGGAAGGTTTGCTGATATAGAAGGAGGTAGTAACCAGGCACCCTGATCTCCTAATCCCATAATATACACAACTCATCTCCTTTTGAAGAATTATCAACTAAAGAAGAAGCCAGAGGGCCTCTAAGCAGAAAACTTAATGGCAGCAGACTTAACATAACTTGAGTTATGTCCAATAGCTACTGTGTTTTTTTGTTTGTTTGTTGTCCAGTCGCCTTGACTTGTACATGCTGCCTCTGTCTCTATCGCTAGCAATGGGTTTTCATGAATTGCTGCTGTCAATTGCACTCTTTTGGAGTGGCATGAGGCAGATGGGGCCACAGCCTGCCACAGCCTGGTGACTCAGGCAGGAGGAAATAGGCCACATGGAAGTCCAAAGTTGCCAGCATTTATGGAACGTCCATCTTTGTCTTTTCCGATGTTGCTGCAGGGCTCAGATCATATTCACCGATCCTCAGCATGGCCAAGGGCAAAGGGAGGTGAACCGTGTGTGCTGGGGTTTTATAAGGGACCACAGTGGTCTTTCTTAATCTCTCCATGAGAGAAAATATCTAAGGGCAGGGCACTTATGCAACAGAACTGACTCATCAGCTGCTAAAAGATTAAAGCTAAATGGTTCTAGGCTGGTAGGCCATGTTTAAAAACTTCCTACAGGTTATATGCTTTTAGTTAGCCCCAAGTGTTTCTAAATAGTACTGAAAATAGGTATTGGTATTAGCATTAAGTTTATTGTAGTTTTGATTATGTCATAGTTTTATGTCCGTCACATGAATGTGTCTTAAGCTAGCTTAGCTTACTGGATAGAGCAAGTGACCCACATGTTTAATGCAAAGGACCAGGTTCAAATCCTGCCCCACTCTGTCATCCCATAATCTTTTGTCCTGTTTTCACTCTATTGTCATTTTGCAATGAAGGCAAAAAAAAAAATGCATCTTTAATAAAACAAAATAAAATGAACTAAGAGCCTATCACTGTTACAAACAACATGCTAATGGCCATAAGGCTGTAGCAGCAGACCTAAAACCTAATGAACTGAGCAATGAGGTGTGTCAGTGCTACAGTAATGAATCCAGTATGTGTAAGATGTGCAAGTTGAACAGTCTGGCTTCGCAAGAGTTTTTGAAAAACAGTGCAGTGCTTCAAACATCCCTTTGCTTCTCTTGAAGTTAGGGATTCCCTTTTCAAATATGCATTTTAAGAGATCTGGGCGCCCCAAATATTTTGCATGTGTGGTTTGTTTGCACACTGATAAACACTGCTGACTTGCGTGTGTGCTGTCTCGCTCTTTAGCTGCAGTTTGGCATCCCGATGTTTAAACTTCTATTGCAAGTTGGCAGAAAGGTGGAACAAGTCTGAGAGAGATAAATGAGACAAAACAGTGTGAGGCTAGGCTTTGTGTTTGTGGTAGGGTGGCTCCCATGGGTGCTGCCAGTTGGAGGAGTTAGAGTGTGTTTACGTGGGTGCGGGTGCATATGCTGTATTTATAGCACCTTTCAAAGATGAGACGGTGAAGAAGCCAGAGTGAACAAGGGGGCAGCCATGATGAAGCAAAAAGAAAGCAACACTGTTGAGTTTTTTTTTTTCGCAGCAATAAACAGAGGGTGGGGAATGTTTGAAGTGTGTGTGAGGGAGAGGAGGGGGGTGTAAATAGACTGAACAATAGAGGCATTATTTCAGAGTTGTTCCACTGCTGTCTGCTCTCCTCCCGGTCACTTTGTCTGGGGGTAGGAGTTGGCAACAAAGATAAGACAAGCTTATCTGCTCTGCAGCCAAGTCATGGACAGTGTGTAACGTCAAACTGGACACACACTCAGTCTCAGTCTGCACACATTCTTTTACCCACTGGAGTTTCCACAATACAGCAGATGTCTCGCTTGTTTGTGGTCGAGTCTTTTATCGCATAACTCTTTTATCTTTCAAGCGATTTCTATTTTCTGCTGCTTTAGCCTTGCACTCTTAAGTGACCTCTCAGTAGCAGAGAATAGGCCCACCTGTTTACAGTGGGCTGGTTGGGGATTTATAAGGTGAGTTCACTAAAATTAACATATTTTCCTACGCACACTTGGATAGTTGAAAAAACAAAAACAAGATACATTACAACTGGGACCAGTGTTGCCTTCACCTTCCACATCCTCTGGAGTTCTTCTCGATACAGTGGGTAAAATAAACATTGAACATGTCACCAATTTTCAAAGTAAATACAGTGGCTTGCAAAAGTATTCGGCCCCCTTGAACTTTTCCACATTTTGTCACATTACAGCCACAAACATGAACCAATTTTATTGGAATTCCACGTGAAAGACCAATACAAAGTGGTGTACACGTGAAAAGTGGAACGAAAATCATACATGATTCCAAACATTTTTTACAAATAAATAACTGAAAAGTGGAATGTGCGTAATTATTCAGCCCCCTGAGTCAATACTTTGTAGAACCACCTATTGCTGCAATTACAGCTGCCAGTCTTTTAGGGTATGTCTCTACCAACTTTGCACATCTGGCGACTGAAATTCTTGCCCATTCTTCTTTGCAAAACAGCTCCAGCTCAGTCAGATTAGATGGACAGCGTTTGTGAACAGCACTTTTCAGATCTTGCCACAGATTCTCGATTGGATTTAGATCTGGACTTTGACTGGGCCATTCTAACACATGGATATGTTTTGTTTTAAACCATTCCATTGTTGCCCTGGCTTTATGTTTAGGGTCGTCGTCCTGCTGGAAGGTGAACCTCCGCCCCAGTCTCAAGTCTTTTGCAGACTCCAAGAGGTTTTCTTCCAAGATTGCCCTGTATTTGGCTCCATCCATCTTCCCATCAACTCTGACCAGCTTCCCTGTCCCTGCTGAAGAGAAGCACCCCCAGAGCATGATGCTGCCACCACCATATTTGACAGAGGGGATGGTGTGTTCAGAGTGATGTGCAGTGTTAGTTTTCCGCCACACATAGCGTTTTGCATTTTGGCCAAAAAGTTCCATTTTGGTCTCATCTGACCAGAGCACCTTCTTCCACATGTTCGCTGTGTCCCCCACATGGCTTGTGGCAAACTGCAAACGGGACTTCTTATGATTTTCTTTTAACAATGGCTTTCTTCTTGACACTCTTCGATAAAGGCCAAGCTCGTCCAGAGTCACCATGGGCCTCTTGGCTGCATTTCTGATCAGCGCTCTCCTTGTTCGGCCTGTGATTTTAGGTGGACGGCCTTGTCTTGGTAGGTTTACAGTTGTGCCATACTCCTTCCATTTCTGAATGATCGCTTGAACAGTGCTCCGTGTGATGTTCAAGGCTTGGGAAATCTTTTTGTAGCCTAAGCCTGCTTTAAATTTCTCAATAACTTTATCCCTGACCTGTCTGGTGTCTAAATCCAATCACGAATCTGTGGCAAGATCTGACAACTGCTGTTCACAAACGCTGTCCATCTAATCTGACTGAGCTGGAGCTGTTTTGCAAAGAAGAATGGGCAAGAATTTCAGTCTCTAGATGTGCAAATGTGTGCACTTCTCACGTGTACACCACTTTGTATTGGTCTTTCACGTGGAATTCCAATAAAATTGATTCATGTTTGTGGCTGTAATGTGACAAAATGTGGAAAAGTTCAAGGGGGGCGAATACTTTTGCAAGCCACTGTATATTTCTAAAGGCAATGGCATGAAATTCTCACCAGACGTTAGTAGCAACCCATCCAATCCTCACATGCAAAGAAATCAAACCATAGATGTCTGTTAATAAAGTTATGTGTGGTAAAGAGAAATGACACGGGGAAAAAGTATTGAACACTTGAAGAAAGAAAGTCAGCACACCGGCTGAAACCTGGTTCAGTCCCAACTGATAGCCTATAAAAAGGTGTCTCATTACCAAGGTGTCACATGTGAAATATCTCATGATAGGTAAATCCAGTGCTCACTCTCAAGACCATCACAGCTTTATTGTTGCAAAAAATACTGATGGCATTTTTTACAGAAGAATTTCTAAACTACTAAAGAGTCTAGTTAGCAGTGTTGGGGCACTAATCTGGAAGTCGAAAGAAAATAATTTTCCCGTTAACCAGCCACAAGCAAGGGCTCCCTGCAAGATCTGTTCATCTAAATTAAAGAACGTTTAAGGCCATCCATGCCTTAACATCCTCCAAACAATCTAGTAAAACCTTCAGAGAACTCAGATTAACATTTCAGTGGCAGGTAAATCTGTGAGTTGTCTGCATAACAATGAGATGAGATGCCATTTTAAAAAAAAACAGTAAGTAGTGCACTCAACCAGGCAATGCTTGACTCCATTGCTAAAGAAAAACCACGTTCAAGCATGTTTAAAGTTTGCTGAACAACATTTAGACAAGCCCGTGAAATAGGGAGGATATAGTTTGGTCAAATTAGATCAAAACTAAACTCTTCCAAACATACACACTATGTTTGGAGGTCAAAAGGCACTGCATATCACACCATACCAAAAGTTAAGTTTGGAGGTGTGAACATCATGGTGTTGGGCTGTTTTTCAGCATAATTCACATAATTGAAGGAAGTACGAATGGAAAAATGTACCAATACATTCTTGATAAAAATCGTCTGACGTCTACCAGGATCGTGAAGATGAAGTGAGGGCGGATGTTTAAGCAAGGCAATTATTTCAAACAAACAGTCAAGAAAACTCTCAGTTGGTTTCTGAGAAAGAAAAGAAATCTGCTAGAATGGCCCAGGCAATCACCTGATCTGAATCCAACAAAAATGTATGAAAAGATCTAAAACTCAGAGTTCAGACCCACTGAACCTTTAAGACTTGAAGAATGGGCCAAAATCACACCAGAGCAAGTTTCTCCATACACGAGGCACCTTAAAGCTTTCATCACCAACAAAGGCTTTTGTATTGTGTTAGATGTATTAGGTACATCAGTAACCGTATTCAATATTTTTTTTCCTATGTCATTTCTCTTTATTATACAAACCATCATTTATGGACATCTATGGCCTTTGCATATGTGGTTTGGGTGGATCGTTACCTACATCTAGTGAGAATTTAATTAAACTGCCCCTTTAGAAATATACTTACATGTTCAATACTTATTTTACCCACTGTATTATCACATCCCAGACATGAGAGTATTTCAAATACAATAACACATATACTAACTGGACACTTTACTGGGTGCACCTTGTACTCAGTTAACCGCCCCCACCCCCACCCTATCACATTTAAACCGGCCTTAAATCTTCATTCAACAAGGTGCTGTAAACATCATCATAATGATCCTACAGATTCATCACCTGCATATCTATGATACAAATCTGCTGTTCCACCACATCCCAAAGGTGCTCTACTGTGTTGAGATCTGGTAACTGTGGAGGGCATTTCAGCACAGTGAACTCACTGTCATTTTCAAGAAACCAGGTAGAAAGCACTTGAGCTGTGTGACATAGAGAGTTAACCTGCTACAAGCAGGGCAAACTACGGTAATGCCAAAAGTGTGCCAAGAAATCAACCCCCCCAACATTATACTACCACCACCAGTCAGATCAGGCAACATTAAGTCACCTTCCTTCCTGATGCTCAGTTTAATCTCAGGCATGTCTACACGCCTAAAAGCAAATGTTTTTGTTTGTTTGTTTGTTTGTTTGTGCTGATTTTACCTGATTAGATATTTGACTTAACAAGCAATTGAGTAGTCGTCCCTAATAAAATGATCATGATTATATGCTATGCACTATTTAAAAACATGCATAAGCATACATAAATCCAAAAAACAATTACAATGGAATAATTTAAACAGGTAATCACATAAACTGGAATTTGGGATCAGCAGAGACTGGCTTCGAAGTAATTAAGTTAACAACATAGTAAAATGGCCAACTTTACAGCTAAATGCATATCCTGTTACAAGCTGGTAAAACTTTATTAAGAAAGCAGACTAATACAGTTAACACAGTAACGGTGCCACATTCTGTTTGCAGCAATGATTTTTGCCCTTCCCAAACATCCAAATTCACGCACAAGCTTAGATGTAAAATGTAAGTAAATCCAAAATTCATTTTTTTATGTTTTGCCTTTTCCTGTAAGTTCAATAAAACAATGAGTGAATGATTATATTAGATGTCATTAATCTGAGATAGTCGAAATTCAGGTCTTTGATATAAATGTGCAGCCCAGTCTGACTTCTATTTGAAGTTGCATACAGCTAACATAACAGTGCAGGCATTTTGAAAAGCATGAGCAGTTATCATCATTAACCCAATTAGTTTTTCTTGTCCATTTGTTTGGCTGTGTGTCACAGGGTGCGTGACAGATTGGTTGGTTGTGCGTGTGTGGGTTGGCGAGTGGGTGGGTGAAGGGCCGTATGAGCTTGGTGTGTGTGTGTTTGTGTGCACGCTCCAGCTGGATGCCTGCTGTCTGTGCTTCTGCTCGTCACCTGATATTCGCTAGCTGTGTTCATTCAGTCTGCAGATTCCAGCTTTCAGAGCATGCACACACTTGTGATGTCATTGATTCACAGCGCCATGGCAACAGTGAGCGAGGAAGCGAGAGAGGAGAGAGGAGAAAAACAGAGAGATATTCCTTCATATGAGGGGGTGAAGATGTTATAAATAGCTCCTGATGTTTCTACGTGGCCGGCGACGGGGGTGGGAGGGTCTCGGGCGACGAGGGGGACCGGGGGAAGGGGGGTTTTCAACTGGAACATTGTGTCACTGTCAAGTGGCAATTTCAGAGCCCTCAGAGTGACGACAGTCATACGTGGCCTTTAAGAGAAACTTTTTGTCAGAAATGGGTCTGTTATCTCAGGGCTTTATCGGTGTGGTAGGTAGACCAGAAAGCACTGTGAGCTTTATGGGCTAAAACTAGCTTACAGGTCTTATGGATACCATTGTTCACTCATTTAATGTAATAACCTCTTTATTGTTGTTCTCATATATTCCCTTTTCTGCAGCCATGTGGTTACTTTTAATTCCCTCCAACTCTCTCATCCCTGGTTTCTGTATGCACCCATCATTAATTTCAATAATGGATCACTCAGTCTTGAACAAGAATTTGATTGGTGCATCCAGCTCAACTTCAGAGCAGACTTGTAAACCATATAAAACCATCAGATTTGACTGATAAAACTACTTCAGATATGAAGTAGTTTTACATATAAAACTACTTCAGAGTTTTATATGTTTATAAAACATATAAACATATAAAACTTGTTGACCTCGTTGAGTTTCATATAAAAAAGTAGAAAAGAAGCGGCCATGTAAACGTGATGAAACCTTTGCAGCTCAGACAGTGATGTCCTAGCCTAAGTAAGCAAATCCTCTTCATCTAACATTTGTTTTCTATCAACATAACTAAATATCACCATGCAAATCTGCTGTATAGAGGTGGCTGTAGTGCCAAGCAAAAATAGCTTTGCTTTGTATTTACCTAAAGGGCTTTTTATAACAGTACTAAAGGAGGAGATCCACCATAAAGTTAGTAAACTGGTCCAGTAAATGCCCCATGTTCCGCAAAGTCTCTAAAGCCCGCATACGAACGTGAGCCAGCTGGTACCAAACCAAGAAAGCTACACGTGAAACTAGTCTTTAGAAGTGCCTTCTCATTTACCTGTGCTTGGCGTGTCCTGTAAGAGTGACTCCATAATGCAGTGGTTTACATATTTGCCCAACAAGCCAAAGGTCTACAGTTCAACCCTGGGAGGAGACACAGAAAGAGCGTCGAGAGATATCTGCTGTGGCGCCACCTTGTGAATAAGTGAAAAGCTGAAAAGCTTCCAAAATGATGCACCAGAGTACTAACAGAGAGTAGAAATAGATCATGTTTCTCCCATACTCCTTGGTGTCATTTACTGACTTCCTGTAAGATCAAGAGCTGAATTTAAAATGCTTCTCCAAACACATAAAATCGTGAATGATCAGACGCCACCAAACCTTAAAGATCTGATAGTACCCTGTTGATGCTTAGAGTGCAGGGTTACTTTTCGTTCCCAGAGTTTTCAAAAGTTGAATGTTTCTTTTATATGAAACCAGCTCTCTGTTTTTTTCTTGGTAGGCAGAAACCTTCACAGCTTTTAAGATTATGCTTTACACTTTCTTTGATATCTCTTAGTTATGCTGCTGTAGAGTGTCTGTCATTAACTTTGTATTTTCTCTATCCAGTAGTTTGTGCTATGTCATGTTTGTTGGCTTTGTCTTCTTCTTCTTTTCCTCTCTTCTCTTTCCCCTCACCACAAATTACTGTGGCAGATGGCCACTCTCTCTTAGCATATTTATCCTAGAGGTTTCTTTCAGTTAAAAGGGGACTTCCCCGCCCCTCTGTCACTACATGCTCGCCTTTATGGGATTCAAGATGTTACATTTACAAAATTAGCTTCATGACTTTAATCATCCAAGGTCAAGAGTATCATTTCTTGCCTAATTTTGATTTTACCTTTATATTTCACAAAATCACACAAAAACTGTCGATCCTGGCTTTGACCCAGCGTTTTGAGTTTTAATATATCTTTGATCAGTGCTGTCAGCGTTAATCTCGTTAAAATGACGTTAACGGTGGATGGCGTTAACGCATTAACGAGCTAAACGAGCTAACCACGCTGTGCAGCCCCAGCACAGGGTGATCCGTGTTAACACGCTAACGGAGATTTGCTGCGTCATTTTAACAAGATTAATGCTGCCAGCACTAATTTTGATGTTTATGGTTTATGTTGAAGTTCATTAGCTTATCTGAGTTCATTTCTATTTTGCCTATGTTGCTCTGTTATAGTTCGTTGTTTATTAGATTCCTCTTGCGTCTTCACCCCTGTGTTTAAGTCTCCCTTGACCTTCATGTGTTTCACGTCTGCGTGTCTTATGTTGTCAAGCTCGTGTTGTCATGTCTGCGTCTCATGATGTTTCCTGTTTTATTTTGAAGAGGCCTGGTGTCCCATGTTCATTGTGTTTAGTTTCACTTCCCCTGTGGCATCATTATGTTCATTCTAATCAGCTGTTTCCCCACGTGTTTCCACTTCCCCTGATCACCTCCTGTGATTACAGTTAAAACCTCATTCCTTTGTGAGGTTCTCTGGTGAGTTCTCGTCATGTTTCCAGGTTTTTCCATGTTCAGGGTTTATCATGTTTGAGGTTTTGTTCGTTGTCTATTGTGTTTAGCATTTATTTTTTTTCTTAGTTTAGTTCTAGTTAGTTTCACCTCGGTGTGCATCTTCCTTTTGTTTTGTACCTTTTCCCAGCCACAAATAAACAGTTCGCCTTTTGTTAAGTTATAGTTTCGTTCCAAGTGTCTGCATTTTGGGTCCTCTTCCTCCCTCCACACAGTCTGCCAGTGCAAATCATGACAAAAACCATCCAATAGGAAAGTTTGTATTAGTTTTGTTTTTTAATGTGAAACCTCAAACATGTTTTAAAAAATAATTTCCATAGGCTGAAACAGAGATGGGCAGTAACGCGTTACTTGTAACGCGTTACTGCCCATCATCTTACTTTTTTCAAGTAACGAGTAAAGTAAGGGATTACTATTGCAAAAACGGTAATTAGATTACCGTTACTTTCCCGTAGGAACGCTGCGTTACTGCGTTACTAAAACCGTGATTTTTTTGCGAGAATGTCTCATGACAGTGACATAAGCGAGTGCGACGTTCGTGACAACAGCTGTGTGCAGATCAACAATGGATCATATATCGCGTGCGGGAGAGAGTACAAGCGTGCAGCGTTTAAAGCGTGGAAGTACTGACCTTACTTTGAGTTTGATTCCATAAAAAGTGACAAAAACATTAGTGTCCGTTGTGCGTGGGAAGAAAACTTCTTTTTACGCCGAAAACAACCCTAAACAAGCTCCGAGTGCGCAACGACGTACTGGGAAATTCACAGAGAAACTCACGGATTCTTCCACTGACCGCTGCGGCACACCTGCACCAGGGTAAACCTCCGCCTACCCCACTCCTGCTTTACAGGTGAAAATAGAGCAACAGGACCGCTAGTCTTTGATTTTATTTATTTTCTGCTGTGTTTTACTTGCATCTATTTGAAAGACTGAGTGTAAACACAAAAAATATTTTATTTTATGTGCTGGAATGTGCAGAAAATAGGTTTAAATGTTAAACTAATTTCTTCAAGTCAGAGAATGGTGCATATAATTGAATTTATGCTTGATGCATAAAGTTAAAAGATTAAAACGGATAAAACAAGTTTAAAAAAAAGAGACTTTTCCATTTGATTACATTTTGTATGATGGATTATGCAGAAAAAGTAGAATTGGGCTGAAAGATCTATCGCTTTATCACCTATTCAGGTTGTAAATCATGTTTTTAAAAAGTAACTAGGTAATTAATTACTTTTGAAAATAAGTAATCAGTAAAGTAACGGGATTACTTTTTTGGGGAAGTAATCAGTAATTAGTTACTGATTACTTTTTTCAAGTAACTTGACCAACACTGGGCTGAAATGCAAATATAAACTGTAAAATCCAAAAAGGTACGTTGAAACTTTGCAAAACAACAATAGTTATATACAACTATTTACATTAACGTAGAGGAAATGTCTCAGGTGTTTTTGTACTCTATTCAGGATGTATCACAACTGCTGTTGTCGAACTGGAGAAATACGGCACTGAACATGACAGCAATATTGAAGAAAAAGCATTGAAGCAGTATTAATTTACTTGGTCTTTCAACACAATTTGAAATCTACACTTTCGGCACAAGTTGAAACAGAGACTTCGCGATGCTGCAGCCTGCTGCTACGTCGTCTTAAATTGGTCACGGTGCGTTTCCTGACAGCGGGTGGGAGCGATTGGGCTCATAAACTCACCAGGAGAGTATTTAGCATAAGAAGGTCCAGGGGGCTGTTTTCCTGGTGGCCATTAGAAAGGATGCAGTTTTAACACATTTAAACCTGAAGCTGTGTATATCTTTTATATGCAGTCATGGGTCAAAAAGATTGAGGACTGCTTAGAAAATGGCTGTGATTATTCTTTTCTGAAAGCTTGTTGAGTTTCAGAGCAGTGCTACTTTGTTTTCAGTCTCAGTGGCCTGAACAATAGTCCAGTAAGCAGCCCTGCATCCATGGATGAGGATGTTTGGGATTAAACAGTGCGTTTCCTCCCTCTTAACATTCCTGCATGCCCACTGCTGAGGAACATTACAGCCCCAGTGCCAATCACATGAGCTTTTCAGCCAAAACTGTGGACGACGTCTTCCAACAAAATTAATAAATAAATAAGAAATTACAATAGCATTACACAGAACGTTTCCAGACTCAAATTCCAGTATCACATTGCCAGTCCTAAAATAACTTGTTACAGCTTTAATGCTGAGGACTTATCAGACTCAGTGATAATGTGTGATAATGTTTCAAGCAGTGTAAATACAAACACTGGCACGGTGATGTTCTTGCACTTACTTTACTGCAAGCTGCAGTAGCATGACTGGGAATGTTTTCACCTTTTGAGTTTGCCTGTCAGTGTTTTCGAGTGTGTTTGTCATGGGAAAATGTAACTTGAAGGCAGCTACACCTTTGGTGGTTGAAGCATCACAAGCCTGTCGGCCACGACTCAGTCAGCTTTCTCATTGTAACATTAAGCTTCTAAATCTGTTGAAATGTAGGCTGATTCTCAAAAGGCACCAGGCCAGAACTGACTCTACACAGGCACCGTGTTAGTAGAAACCATGTAGTCATGTGGCAGGAAATATAGCAAGTGCAGTCTGGTGAAGTTTTCCTCCAGCCCGTCTTCCTCTTCATAGACTTTTTAATGAACTCGCATGAGTTACTTTTAGCTAGCATCTACTTTCCATGACTGAGAACTCACTGGTGTTGCAGCTGCCGTGATCCTGTCACGTGATTGTCTAGTTAATTATTTTTGTCAAATAGATGATGACAAGGACGAGGGGTAGCAATATTCAGATTTCCTAGATTTATGATTCATTTCTAGGTAATAAAAAAATTCATGTACTCTTGTCATACTGCCGGGCCAATCTGGTTTCTGCTAATTGGACCTCCTCCCCCGCTAACTTAGACTGCATGTGGGAAGGAGCTCCTCCTGTGAGTAAATCACACCTTATTGGTAAGATCATGCCATGCACTTATTATTTTTGGCTGCTTTTGTCAAATAAAACAAAGTTGCATTCATTAGTATGGCCTTCTATAGTGGAACAAAAGAGGTTTTTTTCAGTTTCATCCTCTCAAAAGCACAAATGCCTCTACATATGGTTAATATGCTAATGGGCTGCTTTCGGCCAAATGTATGTTTTCATCTGTATTCATCAGCTGATGTAAAGACAGGTAGTTGTTAATGGAGCAGGGAGTGGGGTTTACTAGGTTTGAAGCATAACTCATCTATATTTAATCCTGTAAATGATCATTTAGAGGCACTTTCAGAGGAATCCGATGCCTAATTACAAAGAGAAACTTTCACAGAGACAAAGCACATAATCAATCGGAGACGTAATTATCAGCCACTCTCCATCTGTGTTCTTTTTAAGCCATGTCTCCTTCCGCATGTTCCATGCTATAAAGCTGGCTTTAATTATTTATCATTTTCTGTTTGTACACCCGCACGTCCACACACCCAACACCCCACCCTCGTGTTTGTATCCGGAAATTGCGGTCAGGGTGGTTAAGGTGAAGCAGGCTGTGATCTAATGGGGAGAAAGGGAGGAGAAGGAGCCGACTGTCAGCAGTAAAGAGTCAGAGTGGATGCATCTACTTAATGGCTTTTTGTGGTCCTGCTGTAATATTATCCAATTTAACCAGTCATCCAATCAGATCCTGGAATTTTTTTTCTTAGCTTTTCCAATGCAGTTTTTCTCCTTTATACAATACTTTCATTCTACAACTTGGAAACACATAAAATGTCTTTCTGTTCATACAAATAATCTTTTTCTACATTGTTCTGACGTAGATCATGCCCTTTTTCATTAAATTCAACTGAAACGTGATTGATTCAAAGACATTTTATTAAAAATCTGCGTTACATTTTTTTTAATGACAAACCTTTCCTACACTGAGCACCATCCTCCTGAGCATCTTTACTCATAGCACCCTCTAGAGATTTTTCAACACCACTGCAACTGTGTGTAAACTAATAGGTCACAGCGTGGTTTAGAGTTAAAGCGAATTTCCTGAGCTGTAATATCATGACTGCGGTCATATTACAGAGGCGTTTGGCTCCTATTGGATTAGACCGTTGTCACTTCCTACATTTCCACTTGCTTGAAGGCTGATGTTGCCACATCTCTGTGCTGACACTGCTCTGACTGAAGTTTCCCACATGAATCAGTCTCCACCTACAACTCACTGATAATTACGTCTGTGACTAAGCAGTGCGTGTTGCCACATCTGTCTGATGCAGAAAATAATATGTACATGACAGTATTTTAATACAGGCTAATGTCTGTACTGTTCTAAAAATGTAATGTTCTGGACAACAACATTTTATTAGACATTTCTATAACAAATTCAAAGACAGTCCAAACTGAAAATTTAGTCGATTTAGTTACATTTCATTGTATATGCTTAAAAAGGAGTTGTTCTTTATTTTGTTATCACTTTTCCGTGTCATATGGCAAGCTTACCTTCATCATGGCAATATTTGTTTTTCCCTAACAAAAGGCATGTAGTGTTGAGACCCTCGCAGTTTTCCCCAAAACAGAGCTACCTCAGTTTGTATCCATTTGAGATCAGATTTCAAATTTGTACAATGAGTGTTTATTCAGTAATTCAAAACTATTCCTGGGGCAATAATCCATTATTAAATTGCCAATTATGGCCACATAAATACCAAAAAAAATGAAGTTAATGGTGTGCAACTTTATATTTTCACTGAATAGACACTAGCTACGTAGTGTCTATTTGATTGTTTGACTAATTTAGGATTCAAAGTAAGACATGTCAGCAAAAACCATCGAAACACATTTTTACAGTAAATCACCAAAACTAAAAGGTAAAAATTCTGGGATAATAAAGAGAGACAAAGGCTGCTACATGGATCACATTTGCATCTTGTACGAGACACAAACCTTTTAAAGATAAAAGGCTTGAGGACATCAACAAGCTCTTTAAGAGCAAGGGACTACTCACTAGGAGACAATCTTTTAATAAACCCCTCCCGCTTTCAGCGGCTTTGAAACGGGCACCAGCTGTGTTTACTCCACTTTTACACAACTAGCAGCTAGATTGGTCAGGTTTAGGGCAAAAGAAAAACTTTCTCCACCTTATTACAAAGAGACATCAGCACACAGTTACATAACCTTTATTTATATTAGCAACCCTCTTGGGAGAAGTATGTTGAGGAAAGAGAGTGCTTCTTTGTGTGAAAATGAAAGGAATCTGCCAGAATACCCAGCAAACATTTGGAAATTGAGTAACAGCTGGCTGAGCGTTCATTCAGTGCTGGTTGAAAACTGTGAAATTTCTGTGATGTCATCCCGTCATCACTTAAATGTTGTCTGGATGTTTTAAGTTGTTTGGGAATTTATAGCAAGAGGTTGCATTACTCTGTTCCTCTGATTTAAAATGTTCTGGTATAATTTACAAATCCCTTTGCCCTATCATTGATGGGCAAGTCATGTTGTCCCAGATGCTGTAAAACAGACCCAATCCATGATACTACCACCACCATGTTTCACACCTGAAATAAGAATCTGATGCTAAAATAAAGCATTTTTCCAAATCTCTCATTCTACCTGAAGAAAAAGTTCTATTTTGGTCTCATCTGTCCACAAACTATTGTTCCAACAGCTTCTGGCTTCTCCAAATGATCTTTACCAAATTGCTGACAGACAGGGGAGTTCTCCTTTGAAAAAGAAGTGAATTTCGCCTTGCAATTGTGCCAAGTATACCATTGTTTAGTGTTTACCCGATCAATGGCTCATGAACATAAATGTGAAAGAGGCTCTTACACATCTCATTCCTCAAGAGATTTTCATTGGTTGACTGTTCTTGAATTTCCTTGATTTGTAAACAGTCTGACTAACTGTTCATAAGATGATTGCAAACTCATTTTCCTGAGGTCATCCAGAAATTCCATTGTGTAAAATGTGAATAACAGAATGCAACAATTGGCATAAACCTATGCTTGAGCAGAGATCCATCAATCTGCAAAAAAAAAAAACTGCATCTACAAACTGTAGGAAAAAAATCCAAATAGAGTTCCTCAACTTTAAATTGGGAAGACTTTCAACAGTATAATCTGAAGAAATCTCTATGAGCAAGAGACAAGGCTGACAATCAATATTAGGTGCATGTAGTGTTCAGGCCCTCAGGCTGCACTGCACTAAAAAAAAAAAAGCATGATTGCATCATAGAAATCACTGCAAGCGGTCATGAACACAGTAAACCATGCCATCCACAAATACAGGTTAAAGCTCTACGATGCAAAAAAAGAAGCCACGTGTGAACATGAGACACTGTTGTCTTGTATGAATTGTATGAACTATTTTCATCTAGTTCTACTTTTAAAACCAGATCATGGCTTAGGTCGTACTTATGTAGAAATACAGAAAATCTCAAAGTGAATGCAAACATTTTCACATGGCAATAACTATTCTTACTATACTGCTTTTTAAATCCATATATCTCCTGGATGCATAAGCTCCACGCGTGCAGTAGATCAACAGGAGATGTATTATTCTTTTCCCAGAGTCTGACTGCCTTCATGATCTGTAGCACATGTGTTTAAAATGAATTAGGACAACAGTGTGCCGCTTCACACAGCATCTCTTCTGTTGTTCTTTTTTTTTTACCTTTTTCACCTTCATTTCACATTTTTTTTAACCATTTACCTTGCTGTTTCTCTTCTTCTGGTATTTTTGAAAATTGTTCTATAAATAAGCGCTATTGTTATCGTAGAGGTGAAAACACTGGCGGTTTGAGAGTTTTCAGACGTTGGCCTAATCATGTGTTGTTGTGAACTGCTGATGGCTATTTAAAGAACTCCTGCTCTGGCGTAACCCGGCTCTCTGTGTGATGACGATAAAGGCTCCATGTTGCTGTGGAAACAGCTCATCAACCAAGGCCACGTGTGGTTGGCATCCATCAGACGATGCATCTTTGTGTCGAGCCCACCCCACCTGCTTCACAAACATAATTTAATCATTGCAACAAAGAAAAAAAAACATGCCCGAGCCAGTCAGGCTTCTCAGTGTTTTTCAGCAGAGAGAGGCAGAGAAAATGAACAGATGTCTCCTGCAACCACTACATTGTTTGTGATGTTCCACCATTCGGCTCCTGTTTGTTAGGCGACCCCCATTGAGCTGACTGTTTGGATAAAGTTTAATGGAGGATTCCCTGTGTCTAAAACAAGCAGTTTCACTCCTGCCCTACAGTGAGATGCAATGAAAAGCAGTGTTATCCGATTATGGCAGATCAGTAAGTCGGCGTTCAGAAATCAATATGTCATCTGTGCCTCTCATCTCAGTATGCAGCAGGGTGTCCCCTAGTGTGTCTTACTCCTCTGAGAAGGGAAATGGATTTGTGTGAGAGACAGTGAAGCGACTGATTGAATAAGTGAAAGTGTAAAATAGGGTTTGTCCCCAACTTCCTGCAGTCCGTCTCCCTTCCCTTCCATCAGTGTGTGGCATGGGGTGTGTTTGCTCCATTCCACCCTAAACTCCCCACTGATGTGATCGTGCCTCAAAACAATACCCTGTTGTTTGCCCACACAGGGGGTCGTGCCTGCCGTTGCACATCATTCCAAACTGATAGGCCAGAAACTCACTGGAAGTCTCATCACGAGAATGCCCACAGGCAGCTGCTGGGAAAGGGAGTGGTGTTGGCGATGGTAGGTGTGTGTGTGTGTGTGGGGGGGTTATTACTCATTTTAATGTGCTAGCCACATCTGAGAGAACATGAATTAAATTATCCTGTGTTATTTTCTGACACACTCCAGTAATTAGAGGAGTAAAAGTGGATTCAGCTGTAGACTGCTCAGGGAGATATGGCTGTGAAATTTATCTTCAATACATTGCCTGTTAGGTCGATCATTGCCGCCGCTTCTGTGCGAGGACAGGGCTCAATAGCAGAAACTAAGGCACAGATGACTGGCAGAGGTGAATCGATAGGACAGTCACTCAGCTTCAAACCATCGCTGCTGTGTGACTGACAAATTCAGTGTACACTGTAGTGTGTGTACTTGCACTTCTGTTGATACAGCAAAAGTTGACTCACAACAATGAGTCTTTTTCCACTGAGAGGCTCAAAGGCATCTCAAAGGGAGTTATCGCAGAGTTACTCAGATGTGGTCCACCTACCCATATTTTCTGACATTGGATTAGTGGATTCACTCCTGCAGTCATCACATCGCTGAGGGTAAAACCACATGTCTTTAACTTGAGTTCATGTACGTGTATCCTGTATTTTTATTCCTCTTCAGCAGATCAGAATACATGTCAAGTTTTTAACTGGCCTTTTCCACCAGCAGATGGCAGCATGACCACTTCACTGCACCCAACACCCAGAGGTATTTTTCTGCTGTGCTCACAGTCACCTTAAATGTCCTCTTATTGAGGCGTTGGAGTTTTTTGTAAACTTATTTATTTATTTATCTGGTTTAAAAAAAAAAAAAAAGGTGTTGCTTCTAATATATTAGACATTAGTGTTGCTGCTGCCCATGCCCAAACTTTCACACACAGCAAATGTGACTTTATCTTTATCACACCTTTCAAAACACGAGTCGCAAACTGCTTTACAAGCAGAGAAAACGACACATTTATAAGGCTTTATCACAATCGAAAGCAAAGAAGAACTCAAGTAGTCCTGCAAGTAGACATTTTTATGTTAGTGACATAATTTTATTCTCATGTGGGAAGTGCTCTGATTCTTTGTGTTATCATGAATTCTTTGTCATACCATTGCGTATCTGCAGTGTTTTAAAATAGTTTCCTATTTATCTCTGACTTTCTTGTCACTACAAGCCTGTCAGCATCCAGCGTGTAGTCACCCTGGGTAGTTTAAATGAACCGGCCCTTTAAATAGCCCAGAAAAGGAGATAGTAGTGTTTATTTCAGAGGAAATGACTCTCCTCTTGTAATATTTAGTGAGGGCACAGTAATGAGACCATAATCACTCCTGCAAATACTGACTTTGAATTTAAAGGGGTGGGAACCTAAAAACGACTATTGCTGGCAAGTAATATAGTTTTGACCTGATCACATCACACCTGTGATGTAACTTCAGTAACGAACAATCAAGAGAACCATCGTGTAACAAATGATTTCACTGCAAAACCTGACTGTCTGATGTGGCCTTGACAGATCCTGTTTGTGTCACAACTAATTGGTAGCTTTGAATAAGTTACAGCTGTTGTGCCAAATACGAACACCATAAGCAACTTGTTACCTGTATTTTTTTTAAAGTACTGAAGATATTAAATGTGTTATGAGTCATTCTCAGTGGCAGGTAGCTTGCACTGTATAATAAGCTACCCCATGGCTTTACTGGAGATTTTTTTAATTTGTACAATACAATGCAAGAGATTTGAAGACTGATTGGAACACTGCACTGCCAATATTGTTTGCAGCTTGAAGAATAATAAGTAGGGATGCATTTCCTTGAAGCACAATTTTATATGTCCTGGCCAGTAACAGCAAATTGCACTAAACTGACTGTCAGCCAGGCACCTCCTTACTGAAAAGAAGAGGATTTAAATTATCTATCTATCCATCCATCCATCCATGCATCCATGCATCGTTGACCCGGAGTTTTGATTTTGCCATTATTTGTTTCTAGTCTTTTGGTTTCTTTGTTAATGTTCTGCTCTCTGGTTTCTGTCTGTGTTCTTTAGTCTGCTCTGTTTTACTTTGAAGTCCATGTCTCAGGTTATTGTATCAGGTTTTGCTTCCTTTGTCTCGTCAGCCCTGATTTGCCCCAGCTGTGTTTCCCTCCTGTTTCCCATTCCCTGATTGCTGCTGACGGCTCTGGTGAGTCCGGTCATCCACCACCTGTGGCTTCCACGCCCTCAACTGGTCCTGCCCCGCGGCCGGCCTCCGGACCTCCTTCGCCTGCAGCGCCGCCGTTGCTTTTCACACTGTCGGCCTCCTGAACTGAAATGTTTTGGACTGTTGTGCTGTCGTCCTCCGGGCCGGCCCCCTGAATTTTTTATTTTTTTTGGAACTGTTTTCCTGGCCGCCTGCACCTTTTGTTTCCTGTTTTACTTTGAAGTCCATGTCCTGGTGACCAGTGATGGACATTAGACCAACTGTAAAAATTGGTCTTTGTCCCTCCTTCAAGGCCACCTGGGTCCACTGGAGACTGTTGACTGACGCTTAACCGGGCGTGGTGACACTTTCTCTCAGCTGAACACAGGATACACACACACACACACATGCACACGCACAAAGCACGTACACTGATACGCCCTCACTATCACCCTCCCTACCCCGGATCCAACCCCTCCTCCCATGCTTACCTCCCATCCGATGTGGACACCGGATCAGCTGGAGGCGCAATTGAAGATTGCAGCGGTCCCAGATCAGCTGTACACACTGGAATACTCTCCCATGTTGCTTGTCTGTGTTTTATTGTGCTATGGTGTGTTGATATCTGTGCATTCCTGTATTATCCTTTGTGTTACACATTTCGATGGGTTTTTTTCCCCTTGCTACCTAGCCTGACCTGTCTCCCCAATGTGATGTTTGTGTATTGTATGTACGGTCGGCAAGGTCTGTCATCTCGGTTGTGGGCAACTGCAACTGACAAATAAAGGCTATCTCATCATCTCTCGTCATCATCATGTCTCAGGTTACTGTATCAGGTTTTGCTTCCTTTGTCTCGTCAGCCCTGATTTGCCCCAGCTGTTTCCCTCCTGTTTCCCATTCCCTGATTGCTCCCTCTGTGTATTTAAGCCCTGTGTTTCTGTTTGTCTGTGTTGCGATCTCCATCATGCTGTGTAGCTCTTCCTACGTGTGTGTGTGTGTGTGTGTGTGTGTGTGTGTGTGTGCGTGTGCGTGCGCGCGCGTGCGTGTGTGTGTGCGTGCGTGCGTGTGCGTGTGTGTGTTGTTAGATTTTGCCCAGTATAGGTTTTGTATGGTTTTTCTGTTCAGTAATAAACCTGTTTTGGAGTTTTGTCTCCGGAGTCTGCACTGTGGGTCTTCCATACCTGCACACAGCCTACACATGACAAATACTGCAGTACGCGTGCAAAGTATAGTGTTCGTTTATGTGACCACTTATGAAGGGTCGTTCCTTTTCTCAAAAATAAAATGAGTTGGAAATTGTGTTGATGATGGCTCTTTGACCAAAACATTATCTTATACAGCGGTTTTTCATAGTGCTGTTAAAAAGTATTTACTGTTCCTGATTTTTTTTTTAAATTAATTCATTAATTAATTTATTTATTTACATATTTTTCACTCTTCTGTGCAGAATAGTTTTAATTCAGCAACAATGGAGGGTTTTTCGAGCATTGAACGCTTCTTTAAGGTCTTGTCAAAGCATCTCAAAAAATCCAGACTTCATTTTTCTTGCTTTATCATTTTTCAGGTGGAGAGCAGAATTCATGGCTCCATCAATTACAGCAAGTTGTGCTGAAGCACCAAAGCAGCTCCAGACCATCACAGACCAGGTCCTCTTGGAGTAATTTAGGTACTCTGGCCACTCCTGGGAAGGTTCACCACTGTCCCAAGCTTTCTCCATTTGTGGATAATGGCTCTCACTTCGCTGGAGTCCTAAAGCCTCAGAAACGGCTTTATAATGCTTTCCATGACTCTGTTAACATCTGCTGTTGAGTTTCTTTAGATTGCAGCATGATGTGTTGCTTCTTTTAGCCTACTTCACTTTGTCAGACAGGTTCTATTTTGTGATTTCATTATTCAACAGGTCTGGCAGTAGTCAAACCTGGATGTGTCTATTGAAACAGAAATCAGCTTTCCAATAAATTACTTTTTCACACAGGGTCAGGTAGGTTTGGAAAGCTGTTTTCCCTTAAGAAATGGAATAGTCGTTTAAAATCTGGGGTTACTACTACAAGGGTTATCTTTGTTAATATTAGAATTTAAGCAACAACCTAATAAATTAGGAAGGTAGTAATTGCTTTTCCACAGCACTGTATATTTGAGCTTTGGAAATAACTTGTGTATCATGGTTTATGCCATCTACAATCACGGTAAAGCAGTCTGTCGATTAAAGTGTTGATGTCATCATCAGGATGAAACATCAGACATGTAACATATTGCTTTGGCAGGATCCCAACACGAGCATGGCATTGCGTGAGTATCATCATATTTTCGTTGGTAATGTCACAACCAAAGACAAAAAGCTGATGAATTAATTTTTTTCTCCATCCCTCTGAGGTCACATCTCAAGGGAAAAAAGGGAGTTTAAAGTCTTCGTCTGGCCAACAGCATGTGTTGATTTGGCTGCCAGCCTGCTTGTCGACTATGTTTTTCATGCTTCAGCGGAGCGTGAGAGGAACACGCATTCTCCTCATTGGAGGAGCTCACTCACAAACTCGCCCTCTATCTCCCGCACAGACTTCTAGACACACACACAGAAGTCGGCGCTGCCCTGTCAAATTCACACCGCTGCGCAGTGAGACCACTGATTCTTATACTCCACACACACTTTGTTGCTTGGGCAGTGCTTGATTTTTATAATCCACCCCAGGCTGTAATGACTTCGTGATAAGCAGGACTAACTTGTATAAACAGTATGGATTGCCCTGTGGAAGCAATTTAGACACCGCAGCGCCTCAATGCCCCATCCCTGCCAACTAATGTGGTGGATGCCAGTTTGAGTGCCAAGACTGAATGATTGGCAATGAATAATCACCCTTGCCTGCAGGTAGTGTTATCTAAAATTATCTCAATAAGTGTCCCACTGAAGACTGCTGAGGTCTTTTTAAACTCTGAGAAATGGTATCCCGGGCAGGAGCACGGGAAAGTTAAAGAAGCAGGTGACAGGTGATGTTCTATAACAGTTCAAAGTTACTTATCACTATTTAATATCCAATCCAGGCTGCAAAACCACTTCTTGTGGCTATTTTTGGTACTCGGTGGCAACAGTTTATTAAAACAATTGTTAACTTGGTGAGAAGTTGTGTGTTTGTAGATAGTCGGGCTGCTTGATAACCCTTAAATGTTGAGCTGCTTCAATTTGCATCAGAATTTGTCGTGTTCAAATCTGATCACACAGACATGATGCATGATTTTTTTTTTCATTCAGTTATGCTTAAATTTCATCATGTTCATCTCCAATATCAATTGCAAGCCCTGCTTATAAGTAATTCACAATGCACTCTTTAAGCCATGAACAAAAAAGGGATAATTCCATGTTATTTTAATCTTTTGCTTTTTGCAAACATGCAACGGGTAAAAGATTTGGTGAGTTCACTGATAAACAGCAAAAACATAAAGGATGGCAGATGGATCCTCTACGGCCTTCCCGCTGTGGGATTCTGAAACACTTCCAGTGTTCCTGCTGTTTTGATTGCTCGCTGGAAATCCTGCTGGGACTGACCACTGGGACTAGTGCACCTGCACTGCTCTCTGGGTCAAATACAATTTGATATTGGAAATGAGGACAAAATATCAGGGAGCCAAATCTGGCGAGCAGGGCAGGCGGTGAGTGATGAATGTACTGGTGTGGATGAAGAAAACTGAGTTTACCATGAGCTGTGTACCTCTTCACAGTGGGATCCACCACAAGGCAGTTTGTTTCCAGTGAGAATTGAGGCCCTGGTGCTGGTGGACAAATTCATGTTTATTTGGTTAGTGGCCAGAGACACAACTCTTATCACAAGTTATGATCCTCAGAATATTGATTTGATATGTTTTATACAGCAGCCGATGTTTGGTGTTTGCACAAAACTGAATAGGTAAAATTGCAGGTTACAGTGGAACCACATGCTGGTGGTTCCTTATCTGACTGAATGTAAATCAGATAAGGTTTTTACTCTTCAGTGTCACAAATCTATTTCATCACACCTCATCCAACCAATCTAAAGCAATTCCAAAACTGAGAGTATTTTTATTAGATAAGTAAAAAGAAAGAGACAACACGTTGTCTAGGAATAATCCTTAGCTTGCACTAAACCTGAAGCGTATTTCTTTACCTTCTGCACCCTGCACCAGCACCAGCCTGTCACAGAAGCGTTTAGAAGAACAGCTTCTGTGATTTTCCAGAGGAAGAATGAGTTCACTGTGAACTATGGTCACCATCAGCAAGACTGATGAGTAATCAGCAATCGCTTCCATGCCAGGACAAAGATTCTTCTTTTCTTTTCTTTTTTAAGTGAACAATATAGAAGAAGGAATTAATAAGTTAGTCGTGCTTGTCATCAAAGTTAGTAACAAAATGAGGAAGAAAGGTGATTTAAGGGAGTTTGGATGTGATATGGTTGCTGGTGCCAGACGGGCTGGTCTGAGTATTTCATTTCACCTGCTGATCTACTGGAATCTTGCCACACAACCATCTGTGGGGTTTTAGTACCAACAAACTACCGGAGTATTACTGACCATATCCATCTATTTATGACCAACGGTCCACGTTTCTTGAACCTGATAATGATTTCACCATACATAAATGGCCTCCACAGTCACCACATCTCAATCCAACACTGCACCTTTGGGATGTGGTGGATTTGCATCACAGATGTGCAGCTGACAAATAAGCAGCAACTGTGTGATGATTTCATGTCAACATGGACTAAAAGCTCTAAGGAATGTTTCAACACCTTCTTCAATACCATGAAGAAGTAAGGTAGTTCTGAAGGCAAAAGAGGGACCCAATCAACTAGTATCACGGTATATCTGATAGGATGGATGGATTTTTTATTTAATACTGTCAATGCACATTAAGCGACACACTGTTCTATAAGCTTGATCCCAGATAGTTAGTCTGCTCTTTGCTTTGTATGATGTCAGAAAGAGTGGATTTTCAGAATATGACTCTCTGAGACTCTGACTGCGTGCCTCTCGCTCCAAAACTTGTGTTTGTGAGAGGCACGCAGTCAGAAGAAACCCGGCCTGTGATAAGCCGAGGCCCATTATAACATAAATAAGTATTATTTTGAACTGTGAATCATACAGTTCCTCTAGAAGAGTCCAAGAATAAATAAAAATGGAACAGGGAAGTGGTTTTAATAGTTCCACATGTAAAACTATGTCTGCAAAACAAACACAAAATGACTACTGCTCTGATGTCGACCCAGCTGCGTTGCATGTCAGTGTATAACCTGATCATTATGACCTCACCTGAGTTTTCCATCTTCCAGAGTGAGTCACACTTTTAATGTCCTCTCTTCTGCGAACTAAATCCCAAATCAGTCTGAAAACAGATTTCCCAATACACGACAAAGTGAGCTTTTATTTAAATTTGACTTCATTGGCACCAATATTTATTCAAGTTAATGAAAGAAGAAAATTGTGCCTGGAGCGTCTGGCAGGAATACAAGGACTTATGTCAACTCAGTCATCGCTATGTGTAAAATGACTCCGATTTAACAAAGAGATGAGCAGTAGGTGGGAAGTGAAAGGTGTGGGGGTGCAATCCCAATCACCATGGAACATCAAACAGTGTCACAAGACCGGGGAAAACAAGACTAGCCCGGAGCAATAATTCTCCCATTACAGCCTTTTATGACAAACTCTATGATGATGACAAAAATTTAATTTGAAGTGATCTTCAGGTCTGTCCTTCAACTTACAGCCAGAGGCCCGAAACTTACAGAGAGAACTTAGATCCTGAAGTGACTTTAGTAGATGGAGGGAATCTTCCACTTTGCCCTTTGAGAATCATTTTAAACTTCAAAACATTATCTCATGCATATTTAAAGAAGCCCATTCATGCTTAATCTCACCGCTAAACTGCTTTCTAAGATGTTCTCATATCTCCAGTTAATTAAGAATTCCAGTTCTCTAACTTCAATTTCTTGCCAGGTTTATTAATTTGGCACTTCCAACAAGGTGACGATTATTTAAAATATAGTGAAGATTTTGAGTTTTACATGATCGCAAGCCTGTAGTAGAACCTCTGTGACTGTGGTTTAGGTTTTTCCCAGTTAAATTCTCATATTCCCAAATTGTTTTGCTTTTTTTTTTGCTTTTTTTTTTGTGGACAGACAATGAAGCAGAAACTGTGTAGTTAAAGAAATCACATTTCCCATGAAAGCCAGCACAGTGGTATGAAAGCTGAAATGTAGTGTAGCAGCCCACAGAGGCTGCCAGTCCTCTCCCTAATGGTCTAGTTTTGTATTATAATGTGGAGGCAGAAGTGCTGTTAAGATGGAAGCTCACGTGGAGACACCAGACGCTACCAAACAACTTTTATCAAACAACTTTCTCCCAAATACTCGGCTTTTAGCTTTGATCTTTATCTCCAAGACCATTAGTGTCTAAAATTCAAAAGTTTTTCTTAGTGCATTTATCATATTTGTCTTAATTAAAGCTTTCCCTGTTAGGCACAGATTTAGGGTTTTTTTTGTTGTTTTTTTATATTCTCAGAATATTCAACTTCCGTTGTAGCATCCAAGTGAACAGTAATGGACCTTTTTCAAAGCATCTTAGCTTGCCAGGGCTGGTAAATCAAAGGCACAATCAATCAGAGTAATGATGGCACAGTTCCATTATGTGTCCCAATAAGCAATGCCACAGAGCCAACTGGAACGACGCCATTGTTAACACGTGCTTTTCCTGCTTTGACAAATGTCTACTGTGGCAACAGCTTATTATAAGGTTTGTACACGGTCATTCTTCCTCTTAAAGAAATTGAATTATTTTGGTGTTTGGTATTATATGTTCTCCATATTCTCCTCCAAAATGATCATAACCTGCATAATCCTGTATTCTGAAGCTTGGATGAAAACATTCAGAAAATGGTCTTACTCATTTATTTGATATGGACCTAAGTCTGAGGGTCATAGTCCCATAGACTTCAATAGGACCAGAAGTCTGGTGGCTTTTTACTTTCTTGTTAAATTTAGCATTCTTCAGCCTTTTTTCTTTGTTTCCTTTCCTTAAGAATGGCTTTTTGACAGCCACCCTTCCACTGAGACCAGTTCTGATAAAGCTTCAGTGAACAGTAGATGGATCAACTTAAGGGGCAGATGTATCTCTCTGGTCATGTCTCAGGTCTTTGATGGATTTTTGTTTTGTTTTGTTTTTAAGGACCTACCTTTCAGATACTGTTCACCTGCTTCAGAATTTTTTTTAGGCTTGACACTTATTCTTTATTCTTTCCACTTGTCCAGTTTCCTAAAAAAAAAAAAAAAATAGGCACAAAGCACACTAAGCCAAGATATGCCAAGTCTTTGGCAAATAGCTCTTTGAGATTTGCTTTGCTGGAGCAAAAATACCTTTATATTTTTCATTGAGTTAACTCATGAAATGGGAAATGTGTTTTTAAGATAGGCTGCTAGTATCAAAGTGCTTAAACATATAGTTTGGTTCTTTGTTATGTGTACAAGAGAACACTGGTCCATACCTTGAGTTTGGTGGTTGGGGGGGGGGGGGTTATGCATGAATGTTAAAGAGACTAAAAAGACCAAAAAGTGGTCTGAAAATGGTCAGATACAAGGACTGGTCTGCAAATGACTAAAATAACAGCCAGTGTCCAAATGAAAAGTTTGAAAGGCCTTTAGAAAGAACTGATGTTCAAGACTACTTGAATCTGGCTCCTTGTATAAAGAAGTGAAGGGTAGCTCAAGACTTATTTGGAGTTGTGTTTCTAGCTGAGTCACTTCGTCCATGTTTCACTTGTACTAGTGTGTAGTCGTCTCCTTGGTTTAGTCATTGAAACCAAGGTTGACAAAAGTGAGAGTTAACCAAAACAGTTTTCATACTTTAAAATTAAAACAGTGAGCTGAGAGATGATTCAGTGTTAAATAAAACTGACAGCAACTCTAGCACTGATTGATGATTTTCTGTTAGTTGAGCAGCTCTCTTAACGTTCAACATCAGTCATCCAGGCTGCTCATATAAAATTATTGAGCTTCAAATACCAGTGAGATGCTGATGTAAAGCCACTTCTTAACATGTCTGTGAAGGTTCTCAATCATCCAGGTCATCGTAGTCAAAGGAGCTTGCAAAGAAAAGCGTCTGGACTTCTTTAAGTTACTTGAAGACGTTTCACCTCTCATCCGAGAAGCTTCTTCAGTTCTAAGGTCAAATGGTGGAGAGTCCCAGATATAAACCTAGTGGGAGTATCCCCCTACAGAGGGACAAAAGGACCCCCTGATGATCCTCTAATCGCCTGAGCCAAGGTGTGAAACTGGGTGTGGGTCCCAATCAGCCAGAGTTTCGGGTGTGTTCATTGTGAAACCTGGCCCCACCTTATCATGCGAATTCCTGAGGTCAGATGGCCCAGGATGTGAGTGGGCGTTAAGGCGTCTGGGAAGGGATCTCAAAACTGGATTATAGATGGCAGAGAGTTGGTGTCGTAAACCCCCGCCTCTGTTCAAAGATGGTCGCTCACAGTGGACATAGATGGCTTCTTTCACTCCTCTTTCAAACCATCTGTCCTCTCTGTCCAAAATGTGAACATTGGCATCCTCGAAAGAGTGTCCTTTATCCTTAAGATGTTTTTGTCTGAGCGTGTTGCTGGGTCTGAAATGCACCGGGATGTCATGCTTGGAGAAAACTCTCCTAAGTTTTTCTGATACACCGGCTACATAGGGGATGACAATGTTGTTGCGTCTGTCCTTCTTATCCTCCCTCGCTGGTGTCTGGTCTTCTTTTCTGTGCCTCTTTGCTGACTTTAAGAACGCCCATTTAGGATAGCCGCACGTTTTGAGTGCTTCCTTTACATGTGTGTTCCTTCACACACATGTAAAGGAAGCACTCAAAAAGCAGACAAAAACTGGTTCACCCGAAAGACAAAACGCCAAAACACAGACTTAACAATGTGGTGTATGCTGTACAGTGCAGCGAGGAATGCCCAGACCTCTACATTGGAGAGACCAAACAGCCACTTCACAAGCGCATGGCACAACACAGAAGAGCCACCTCCACAGGACAAGACTCAGCAGTCCATCTGCATCTTAAGGATAAAGGACACTCTTTCGAGGATGCCAATGTTCACATTTTGGACAGAGAGGACAGATGGTTTGAAAGAGGAGTGAAAGAAGCCATCTATGTCCACTGTGAGCGACCATCTTTGAACAGAGGCGGGGGTTTACGACACCAACTCTCTGCCATCTATAATCCAGTTTTGAGATCCCTTCCCAGACGCCTTAACGCCCACTCACATCCTGGGCCATCTGACCTCAGGAATTCGCATGATAAGGTGGGGCCAGGTTTCACAATGAACACACCCGAAACTCTGGCTGATTGGGACCCACACCCAGTTTCACACCTTGGCTCAGGCGATTAGAGGATCATCAGGGGGTCCTTTTGTCCCTCTGTAGGGGGATACTCCCACTAGGTTTATATCTGGGACTCTCCACCATTTGACCTTAGAACTGAAGAAGCTTCTCGGATGAGAGGTGAAACGTCTTCAAGTAACTTAAAGAAGTCCAGACGCTTTTCTTTGCAAGCTCCTTTGACTTCTTAACATCCACACACGTACTTGTATAGTGTAAAGCTTCCTTTCTTTCCGTAGTTTCTTCAAAAACTATGAATCATGTGCTATTTTTTGCTTTTTTATTCTGAGCTATTTCTATTTTATTGCAGGTTTGTGTTTTCGGGAAGAAGCTGACTTCATGGTTTCTACATTGTAACCTAACCGAGTATCTGCAGGGCATCAGAACGCCACATCCTAAAGGCCACAGCTGTTTGACTGTTATGAACACTTGAGGTAGACGATAAATGCATCAATAGGTAATTAATTAGCAAGCTCCTGCGTTATCGGCCCACACAGAGACCGGAAACACTGACAGTCAAGGGGAAAGAAATCTGTCATCGTCTCCTCTCCTTATGCTTCAGGGAGAATCATAATCCTCTGCATGCACACAGACAGAGGACAGTCGCGTGGATGTTTGTGCGTGTGTGTACACAAACCCAGTCATTCTGCTGTTCCTTTGTGATAGCCATATTGCATCTCCACTTCACCCTTGTCTGTACTTTCACTTAGAGTTCCCTCTGAAGATCAAACTTCATCAGAAACGCTGAACCAAGGTTTTGCCCCTTCTCTCTGTGCATATTACAAACAAAACCTTGATCTTTTGTGAACCCCCTGATCAACCTATTCAATTGTGAAGTGTTGGGAAGATGCAACCTTCTTTTTTTTGTTATTTTATCTCCTCAGTGTTGAGGGAAAGGAGCAGAAAAACGGGAGCAATCATTCATATGCAGTTTCACATTATTTCACGAGTCATCTTTTATGCACGCTCATGTAGCTGCATCACTCTCTATATTTTCGAAAAGACCGAGATGGCACTCAAAAAATATTGGAAAGTTGGTGCTCATTTTTTTTGGCATTCTACAGAAGACTGAAGTGGAAACTAGCGGTGGCACCCGGGCTGTGAGCCTGGCGTCTCCTGACATGTCCATGTAGAATCAGCAGTGTGGTTGACCTCTTGCAGGCCGGTGATGGGGTTTGCAGAATCCTTATGATTTCCAAATGCAGTGCTGGATTTCTTGCCAAGCCTTTTACAGCAGTGGATTAACTGAAGCTACAGACATGAGGAGCTACCAGAAATTCCACAGGAAAAAATGGATGGATGCATGCATGCAATATACTGTATATTCATTCACACTGTTCCAAGTTAATGCCGATCAAATATATGATCAAAAATATGTCATGTCTTAAACACAAGTGGTACGAGTGTTCCCATACGTACACAGCGGGCAAGTACTAAGCTATTCTAAATGTAGGTATGTCTAAATATATTAACACCAAATAAAATAGAATACAAGGAATACTCACATTTACAAATTCCTATAAATAATTTAGTGATACTCTATGTAAGTGCATATATCAGTAGCACTTTTTTTCTGTGGTCCCCGAGCCCACTGCAAGAGACGTTAGTCAGCTGATTGGGCTTTCCTCAATTTTTTGCCACCACAACCAGGCAACCTGCTAATGTCATGTATTAGAAAAAGAACAAAATGAATCACAACAACAGTTGCTTTAACCTCCTTGAACCTGGCGTCCACATATGTGGACATCACATTTTGGGTTATTTAGACCAAAATACTCAATTTTGCTCTACAAGGGCCTGATATCCACTTACGAGGACATTATACTGCTACTATTCTATCAATTTTTTAAACGAATATCCTCATATGTGCCTCTTATTTTTCTTTAAAAAAATATAAGGTAAAAAAAAAAGATCTTCATCGGGCCCCAATATGTCCAAATATCAAAGAGAAATTAAAAATGCATGCCGTGGAAGAGTTCGGGTCTTAGGAGGTTAAGGTGGGTCATATTCTAAGGTGAAGACCCTACAAAAATGCAAATAGAACAGAGAAAACCTCAACAATTAAATGACCCCCCATGAGCAAGCACTTTGGTGACGGTGGGAAGGAAAATCTCAAGAATGGGGCGCAGGGGGGCTGCTGTCTGCCGCCATCAGTCGGGGGTGATTGCAGGAAAGCAGGGCAAAGACATGCAGAGCGGTGTATATACAATACACATACAATAGTGAGTGAAAAAAGTGACTGAAGACGAAGCACTAAGTGCATCATGGGAATTCCCCAACAGCCTAGAAGTATTGCAGTATTACTAAGGGAGGATTCAGGGTCACCTGATCTAACCCTAACTATATGCTTTAACAAAACAGAAAGTTTTAAGCCTAACCTTAAAAGTAAACAGGGTGTCTGTCTCCCGAATTCACCTCATGTTCTACTATTTTTAAGTACTCTAGGAACCACAAGTAAGCCCACAGTCTGAGAGCAAAGTGCTCTAATAGGGTGATACAGTGTTATGCGGATAAAATGGACACTGATTGTTCAAGATATTGTATGTGAGGAGCAGGATTTTCAAATTTGATTCTGGATTTAACAGGGAGCCAATGAGGAGAAGTCAGTATAGGAGAAATATGCTCTCTCTTTCTAGTACCTGTCAGTACTCTACAGCACTTTGGATCAACTGAAGGCTTTTCGGGGAGTTTTTAGGATATCTTGATCATAACTAATTGCCTTCGTCCACCCTAGAAGTAATAAGTGCATAAAATAGTTTTTTAGGGTAATGCCATCCAGAGTAAGCATCTGGCTAGAAACCCCGTTTCTGCGATTTTCAGGGCCGAGTACAATAACCTCAGTTTTATCTGAATTTAGAAGCAGAAAGGCCATCCAGGTCTTTATGTCTTTAAGACATTCCTGCAGTGTAACTAATTGGTGTGTGTTATCTGGCTTCATGAATACCGTAAATGAAGTTGGGTGTCATCTGCATAGCAGTGAAAATGTATGCTATGCCTTCTAATGATACTGCCTAAGGCAAGCATGTATATATATGTAAACACAATTGAGTCCTAGCACTGAACCCTGAGGAACGCGCATGCTCTAATCGCTGTAATAAAATGTTATGATCAGCAGTAACAAACGTTGGACTGAGGTCTAGCAGGACAAGTACAGAGATGTTTCCACTGTCAGAGGCCATAAGATGATCATTTTTAACCTTCACAAAAGCCGTTTCTAGGCTGTGATGAGCTCTAAAACATGAATGAAATTCTTCAAATAAACTATTCCCATCTTGGTGTTTTGAAATCAGATATGATGAATGAAGGGAAGAACTGTAGTCAAACTGTCTGTGAAGGTTGTCAGTCATCCAGATCATTGTAGTCTAAGGAACTTGGGAAAAAAAGCGTCTGGACTTCTTACTATCTGAGTCGCCTGTTCCAGCCTACCTGTGCCACCAACCTCACACCTCACCATGGAAGAACCGCCCAAGAAAACAGGGAAGGCGAGCTGGTACACCCGTCAGAGACAGGGCTTATCTTCTTGCTTCTCGTGGAACTACAGGACCAGCGGAGTACACCCCTAGATGGATCCTGCCTGTTGTCCCTAGAGCTCCTACGACATTTGATCCGCTGCTCCCAAAACTCTACTTCCCTAAGTGGCCTCAGACCCGTGGATGTGGCGTGGATTATAGTAACCTTTGCACGTTTACCCAAGCTGGTACTTCAGACATTAAGATCTGCGCCCATCAAATGGCTTTATTGAATAAAATATCAGTAGCAAACAAGACGCTTCTATTAAACGACTTCTTTAAGCTGGATTTTTTGTTTCTAAGAGAAACATGGCTTCAATGAGTCTGTACCTTTTTTCGAGCTAGTTCTTCCGGATTTTCTGTGTATGCGAGACGTGGCTGAGCGCAGGTGAGTGCAGCATCTTCTAAGAACTTCTACCTGACAATTGCTGCTATTTTAATTGCCTGCCGATGTTGGGCCGAGGAGTAGTAATAGCTATGATTTTTAAAAGTCATTTTAAATGTGAACAGCTATCAACCCCGTCATTCACCAACCTTATTGATTCTTTTAATCTGGTGCAATGTGTGACCGGTCCCACACATGAACGTGGACACACACTTGATCGTGTTTTATCTCATGGTTTTTCTATTTTTAACATAGAGTTTTGTGATGCTGTGTTTTCTGACCACAGTCCTGTGATGTTTGAAGTTCCTCTTACTTGTACCTCAGTTAAACCTCGCGCTGCTGCTCGGCGCTGTCTCCACTGCTGAGCAGTTTTCAGCAGTTTTTAACCAGAACTGTAAAATCCCTGAGTTTTTATGCAGCCAGACCGACACAACCCGAGCTGGCAGATGTGAGTGCCGTCGAGCTCAGCGGAAAAGTGGAAAAAGTTAAAACTACAAGTGTCACTCCATATGCTAAAGGACTGTTGGCATCAATATCAAAAAAATGTAAAAGTTGCCAAAAGAAAAAACTTATTTGACATTATTCTGTCAAACTGTCACAACCCGCATGTTTGGAAATGTGCTATATAAATAAACTTGACCTTGACCTTTTATTTAGAGCACAGAAATGTTCCTTTGTGGTTTTTCCTGGCAGTCAGCTTTGCAGCGTACTCCACACTCATCCCAGGTCCCCAGCGTCACTAAAAGGAAGGAGACCTCATTAACACAATCATCTCCACCTGCCCCATTAGCCTTCCTGGCATAGCCCCTTGAACCCAGTGCAACACCCTTCCACACATTTCCACGGCCTGACTGAGGCTGCCGTCACATCCGGACAAACCAACCTCCCTGTGGTCTGAGCAGAGGGTGAATGAGCAACCCATGATGTAATAGCGTAGTGAATCAACCGCCTGTGGGATCGCCAGACACTCCTTCTCCATTGTACTGTACCGCGTTTCTCGGTCGGTCAGCTTGTGGCTGATCTCAGGCGCTCGACCGCTCTTTCCTGCTAGGACAAAACAGCAGCCCTCTCTTTGAGTCATCCTTCTGCAGAATCAAAGGGAGGGAAAAGTTAGGTCTGTGTAATAGCGACTCCCTATAGAGACCTTTTTTACCTGCACAAACATCACCTGGCACCGCTCCATCCACTGGATCAGATCTGAGGCACCCTTTCGAGCTTTTAATAAATAATTATCCGAATCTTACACCCAAAATTTTAATCTGATGTAAAATGTATAGAAGTCCATTAATGTATATAGTAACTATTAAGTCTAATATACCCTAGTAAGCTATAGTACTTTTTCCTTTGGGAAGGTACCATCTGTGCAGTCTGCAATTCTGTTGAAGAAAGATGTTGAATCTATTTAATTATTCTTGGAAAATAATTTATTTCTGTGCATTTTGTTTCAAACTGCATCAAATTAAAGTTGATTACGTCAATTAAGCATCATGAGGTGGAGGGTGGTTCCCTTTTTTTTTCTTTTTTTTTTGCTGGGAGTTTTAGAGCCCTATTAGTTGTTTACTCTTTAAAATACCAGAATAGGGAGAATGGAGCAGGTTTAAGTTTATTAGATTGATCAGTGTTGCTGAACTATGAAATATTTTGGGTGCAGTGTATTTTTTGCATACAGGTATAACAGAATAGCTTTAGTGTTTTGTTTTGTTTTTAACTTGAGTTTGAACTTATACAAAATGCAGCAAGATATTAAAAAAACTGTTTTATTGATTAAAAAACACACTATATCGGATTCATATCGGTATCGGCAGATATCCAAATTTATGATATCGGTATCGGACATAAAAAAAGTGGTATCGTGCCATCTCTAGTATTTATGCTCTTTTCAATCAAACACAGGACTGAAATGCTCTACAAAATAATTCACACAGTGTCAACATTTTTAGAATTGGATAGTTTGATGCAAGCAGAATTGTGAGGAAAATTTATAATCCACTAACTTCCATTTTTTTTTTCTGTCAAACAGAAAGAAAGTTGGTTACTGTATCACATTTGTATGGTAAAATGTGAATTATGTGTGTGTGTGTGTCAGAGAGGAGTTTATCTGAGCCAGGGGTAAAGCAGGAGGTCCTCCAGCATTGGGCACTTCTCCAGGACTTTGTTAAAACTTGTTTTCAAGACGTCTGGAACAAAAGAAGGACAAGAGAGATCAAGAGGATAATTCCAGTGATCCATGAGATCACCATGATTTACTGCAAAATTTCTTTTTTCCCATAGCCCACACTTTTCCTGATAATTTAGTTGAAACATTCCACCTTTGCCACGATATGGCAGGTTTTCAGCTAATAGCTCTTTGGGAATCACCTTGCTGGTGTAAAAATGTTATTTTTCCTCTTGAACTTTTTAATTTTTAACATTTTTCATAAATTCAAGAAAAGAAATGACTGTTTTGTGACAAGCTCCCAGTAAAGTTTTCTGTTATGTATAGAAAACAGTTGTTCATCTCTTGTGTTAGGTGCCGTTTTTATGTTTGAATGTTTGAATCTCCATTAGCCTTCCTGGCACAGCCCCTTGAGCCCAGTGCACCACCCCTGCCACACATCCCCACTGCCCGACTGAGGCTGGGGTCGCATCCTGCCGAACCTACCCCCCTGTGGTCTGAGCAGGTGAATGAGCATCCCATGAGATAATAGCGTAGTGACACTCCTTCTCCATGGTGCTGTACCACGTTTCTCGTGCGGTCAGCTTCTGGCTGAGGTACACTCTCGGGCGGTCGACCCTCCCTTACCTGCTGGGACAAAACGACAGCCCTCTCTTTGAGGTGTCGGGTCTGCAGAATGAAAGGGAGTGAAAAGTTAGGTGTGTGTAACACCGGCTCCCTATAGAGAGCTTTTTTTACCTGTACAAATGCCACCTGGCCACCGTTCCATCCACTGGACCAGATCTGGGGCACGATTTTCAGGTGAGATCAGTCGACGGGCTCGTCATGGCGGGATCCAATGGCTGCCATCTTCTCCGCCTGTGAACGCACCTGACTGCCCCCCAAGTGGTACTCAAAATACTGTATCTCCCTCCGTCCAACTGCACACTTCTTCAGGTTGGCCGTGAGCCCCGCCTGCCTCAGGGTCTCAAGGACCGCAGCCTCCCACTTGACAGATGTGATCACTGTGGATGATCACATCAAGGTAGTCTGCAGATTATGCAGCATGATGAGGACGCAGCACCTAATGTATGAGGCGATCTGTTAGCTGTTTGACAAGTACTCTTTCAAGCATTTTTGATAGGAAAGGAAAGAGATATATAATTAACTAAGGCAGCTGGCTCTAGAGATGGCTATTTAAGTAAAGGTTTAACTACTGCCAGCTTGAAGGCTTGCAATAAATAACCAATCTCTAATAATTGGCTATTTATTGCAAGCCTTCAAGCTGGCTCTAGAGATGGCTATTTAAGTAAAGGTTTAACTACTGCCAGCTTGAAGGCTTGCAATAAATAGCCAATTATTAGAGATTGGTTGATTACATTTAAGATTAAAGCATTAATTAATGGCAGGACCTCTTTATAGAAAGTTTTGTAGGAATGGGATCTAAAAGACACGTTGATCGTTGGAGAAAAAGAGTCCATATAATTATCAGTGGTGTTAAGAGTACTCATATATATTGTTGCATTTGTGAGATGGTCTGAAGAGAAACCTTTGGTGGTTCTTATTTCCTTCAATCAGTAAATAGGAGGGGTTTTTTTATAGAGTAGCAAACTGGCTTTCCAGGCTATACAATGATCTTCTAAATTAGTGAGATGCAAGTTCCTCACCAGCATAAGAGTTATCTGCTTTAAAGTGAAAATTTTAGAATTATACTAGGGAGTCAAGTACTTCTGATTTAAGGCTTTCTTTTTCAGAGGCGCTACAGTATCCAGAGTTGTAAGCAGTGAAGAAGTAAAAATATTTACAAGATAGTCACCATCAGGTAGCTGCTCTGCACTGTGCTGGCACAAGGCATTGAGGACGATATCAGTGGATGAATTATATTCTTAAACTTAGTTACAGCACTTTCAGAAACACATCTTCTGTGATCGAATCTATTTCCCACTTCTATGAAATCAATTATTGTAAATTTAAATGTTATTACAAAAAATCAGACAAGCGAGGTCCAAGTGGACAATAGATAACAAATAAAACAGTTTTTTGAGTTTTCCAGCTAGGCTAAGGTGGACAAGTGTCAGGCTTTCAAATGTCTTTGATTGATTAACAAGCTGGAGTGGAAGATTGCTGATACACCCTCGCTTCTGACAATAACTCAGGAGTGTTCATCCATTTAAACTAACATAATCATCCTGCCCCCATCCAAATGGATGGGCTTTTGAGAGAATAACAGGAGGAGAGAAGCTGAAGGCTACAATTCTGCTTCCTGGTCCCGACTCTGGATAGTCACATTTTGGGGGGTCTAATAAATTTGGCCAGATTTCTAGAAATGAGAGCTGCTTCATCCAAACTTGGATGGATGTCGTCTCTCCTAACAAGACCAGGTTCCCCCCTGAAAGTTACCCAATTATCTATAAAGCCCACGTCATTTTTTTGGACACCACTCAGACAGCCAGCAATTTAAGGAAAACATGCGGCTAAACATGTCACACCTGGTTCAGTTTTGGCAAAGTTACACACCGATTCAATATTGATTTTGGTGACCGACTCACGTAACCTGGTGTCATTACTGCCGACATGACTTATAATTTTACTGAATTTACGTTTAACCTTAGCCAGCAGTTTTAAATTTCCCTCAGTGTCACCTGCTCCGGCTCCTGGAAGATAATTGGTTATGGTTGCTGGTGTCTCTTGCTTCAAATGTCTCAGAACAGAATCGCCAATTAATAGAGTTTGATTCCCGGTGGGTGTGTCCCCGAAAAGGGAAAAATGGGTTGACACATGAACAGGCTAGTGATGTACAGGAGCTTCTGTTTAAGACTATGCTTTCTCCTCACCGTACCCGGCCATCCTGTTTCCCTGGCTTTTTGGAACAATCTGCCTAGCTATTGGTTTTTCAAGGGTGTGAAGCCAGGTCTCCAATTCAGCGATCCTGGATCATTTAGCTTGAAATAAACATACAGTATGTTTCAATGGAACCAGTGATCACTGTTATATATACCTTAAAGGTCAGCACTTTATCTCATTTTTTTAAACTTTGCATAACATTCAGCCGTTTACAGATTATCTTTACACCTCATCTTTAAGGTGTAATATATATATATATATATATATATATATATATATATATAATAAATACAGTATTTATCAAGGCTGGGAAATTAATGCATTACAGCCAACAAGGAATTAAATATTTTAAAAAGTGATACGCTCAATAAATTACAATCTACATATGATACATTAAGTAGCTCAAATGTAAAATTAATGCAGGTTTTAAATATGAGGTGTAAAGATCTGTATCTGTATTTGTCCTTGAGGCAAACAGAGCTGAAACACAGAGAAATAGAGTTTCTGCAAGTGCTCTGAAACTGGAGTCAGTTTAATTTTTTAATCTATTTTGGATTCTTGTTTTTTTGTATTTTGAGTTTTGCATTCTTTTACCTTCAACAGATATTTCCTATGTGGTTTCTTTATGTTTATATTCTCAGGCGGTTTTCATTTTAGTTCAGCTATCTGATTTTTGCTCATGTTTGCAATTTTAATTTTTGCATTTTTTGTTTCAGTTTTTCTTGCCTTCCCTGTGTTCTTTCATGGTAAATTTTTAGATGTGTATATTTCTCCAGATGTGACTCATTGCCCCTTACCCCTCAATGTGTGTATATTTTATATTAACTCATCTTGCATTTGGCTCCATGTTCCTCACACCATGACATACAGAGGACAGTCTGGATGCATAAATTATCCACATCCATTAACCAGTCATTTGGATCACCTCTGCGTCAGCTGATGGAGGAATCCAAACAGTGTGTTAATTCAGACTGATTTCCACCAGCAATGATGAATTTCCTTGATGAGTAAAATGAAAGCATGAAAACCGCTAGCATTTCAATATCCATGCCACAGAAATGTTCCTTCACAATCAGTGCAATCCCTCCACATTTCTTCTTATTGCTCAGATTAACATCAGTGTCCAACCAAAAAGTCCTTAAATCACAGTTATCAACACATGAACTCTTTAAAAATTAAATAATGTGAGCTGCTGTAATAGGCTGTCCCATACACAGCGCCAGGAAATAATAGATGGGATGCTTCTTCTTCCAGGAGTAAACAGAAATAATGTATTTCCAAAGAAAATGACCATCTGACTCCTTTTGATACAACCAACAGCTAAACAAGACCAAACAGCACCCAGTCACTCAGAGTCGGCACACATCAAACACTGTCTACACATCTTAATACAAAACAAAGGGTGACTTGTGCAGAAATTCACTTCTGATTGAACAAAGGATTTTGCTGGACAGTTTAACATGGTGGTCTATGGTGTTGACTCACTTTTAGAGCCAGCCTAAAGTGGTCAGTTTTTGCCACACATTAGCTTCTCCCAGTTGCACCTCTAAAAAGTACTGTTACTGTTTACAGCACTTAAGTTCTAAAATATTCCATTCATGTCCTATCTTATATTTTATCACACTGATAAGCACATTGCCGGGAGAAGAAAAGAGCATGAAAGAAGAATATGAAGAAGCGAGAGAAAACAAGCACTGTAGGAGAGAGACAGAGAGCGTGCAAAGGGGTCAAGCAAGGAATAAAAGGAAGTTCGAGCAGCACACATTCTGGACAAAGCAATATGGCTCCATTCAAGTGAGAAGCAGGTGAAAGGACAAAGCCCTTCAACATTTCCTTGATAATGAATTGATGCTCGCACACTCTCAAAGCTTTTATTTCTCTTGCTCTTTGCGGCCAGAGTGGCACACACACGCACTGGCCTGGAAAACACCTAGTTCCTGATGCTTGACTAGAGAAAGCAGCAAAGTGCATTTCACTGCTTCCAAAAAGGTATTAGCGACAGGCGAGTCAAATAATGTGCATGAGGAAATGGGGAAACAGTAGGGTACGCAATCAGGAACAAGTGCACTGAAGCACGTTCGACCTCATTGGGTCTTTGTACTGTCAAGACCCTGTCCTATACGGGGAAATAGGATGCAGTACCTTTGCAACTCTGAATCTGAATTGAAATGTTTTACACTGGTTCTTTAACCTCCTAGGACCTGGCATCCACATGGACATCACATTTTGGGTTATTTAGACCAAAATACTCAATTTTGCTCTACAAGGGCCTGATATCCACTTACGAGGACATTATACTGCTACTGTTCTATCGAAATTTTAAATGAATATCCTCATATGTGGCTCTCATTTTTACTAGAAACAAAAATCAGGTAAAAAAAAAAATCTGGTAATTCTTTGTTTTTACATTCATCGGGTCCCAATATGCCCAAATATCAAAGAGAAATTAAAAATGCATGCCGTGGAAGAGTTCAGGTCTTAGGAGGTTAAATACCATAGAGTATATAACAGGTTATGGGAAATGTCACCAACATCTATCAAGTAAACTCAAAAACTGGCTCATGATGACAAAGATACATGTAGTCAAGTATTTATTGAATTGCTTAATGATTATAACATTTAAAAAAATAGGACAGGACATTCAGTATGTCACATTTAAAACTCTTTGTACTAGTTGATCCAGAGATTTGTTACAGCCGCATTTAGTTTATTGTTTGAAGATGCAAGGTTGGCATTTTGGCATCAGCAACTTGTTTTTTTGTTTTGTTTTGTTTTCAGTATGGGACAGCGAGTTATCTACTAATGCTAGGACTGACTAGCTAGCTTTGTTACTAAGGTGCATTCTAATTAAGGTACCTCTTTATTAGGTACACCTATTCGATTGCTTATTAATGCAAATATCTGACCAACCGTGGCAGCAGTTTCGTGCATTTAGGTATGACACATTTCAACGTAGCATGTTATTTTGTGCCAGGCAGGCTGATGTGAGTAGTTGAGAAATTGCTGATCTACTGAAGAAGAGCATCTCTGGATGTACAATAAATTGAACCCAAAGCAGATGGGCTTCAGACCACACTGGGTGGCACTCCAGTCACCCAAGAACAGGAAACTGAGTCAAAATGACACTGGCATTAGCTCACCGAGATTAGAAAAAAAAAATACAAGACTGGAAAACTTTGCCTGGTCTGATGAGCTGATTTCTGTGTGATAACTGGACATCGAGTATCATGCCTCGTATTAATGATTCAGACTGCTGCTGGTGGTGTAATGGTGTGGAGGATATTTTCTTGGCACAGTTGAACCCTTTTGCAGCAACTGAGCATCATTTAAACACCACAGCCTACTTGAGCATTGTTATGCCTGAGTATTCACTTACCATGTCCATCCCATTATGATCAAGGTGTACCCATTTTCTGATTGCTGCACCAGCAGGATAACACGCTATGTCACTGTACCCAAACAGACTCCATAGTCACCAGATCTCAATCCAATAGAGCACCTTTGGGATGTAGTTTGTATCATAAATCTTCAGCAACAGTGTGAAACTGTCATATCAATAAGGAGGAATGTTTCCAGCAGCTTATTAAATTTATGCCATGAAAAATTAAGGCAGTTCTGAATACAAAACAGGGGTCCAATCCACTGCTGTTAAGGTGTGTCCACTGAATGTATATTTGTGGACAGGCAAACCTTTTTCATCAGATCAATTCAAAATTTTGATTAAGATATGTAAACAATACAGAAAGGTGTGAAATAGCTTAAATGGAGTCACTTTTGCATCACCTTCACAAATGCAGAAAAAAAGAAAGTGAGGCACTGATGTGATTTAGCTGTCAATTATTGGAGCCTTGAAAGATCCTGATCAAACTTCAATCCATACTCAGCAGTAATGCCTGTTTACAATAATGACACATTGCCAAGAAGCGCTTTTAGTCTCAAGTGCAACTTCACAGTACATCATAATCATCTCTTTGATCTTTGCCTACAGTAATATACCCACTTAACCCCCATCTACAGTCAGAGTGAGAAATGCAAAGAGGCAGTCCTCCGCTGCAGACTCTCTCTCTCAGCCCCAATACTTAATTTCAACTTCTTATTACTGCACTAAGCAGGGACATCAGAGCCCATCTAGAAAAAAGGCTTTGAGAGCTTGTTTTGGCGGCGGTCCTAGTTATGAATGTCTCATTGGTATTCCTGCTTTGCAGTTTGAAGTAAAAGTAAAAGCCATTCCCACAGAGAGCCAGACTCTGTTCCTTAGCACTGCCGACAAACGGCGAGGGAGCTCACCTCTATTAGCTACAACCACAATTCCTTCATTGAAATTTTATTCTATTTTAAATCATCACCAGGTCAGGCAGGAAACTTGTCCCCTAGGGTGAGATTGTCGGACTCCACGGTTTCCTCCCCATGCATTTTCTGCTGATTTGTGTTTGTAAAGCTCTTAAAGTTGTCACAGTGTGTTTTTAATCATGAGTCGTGTTTGTCCAGACCCAGTTCAATTATTCATGTTTGCTCAAGGAGCTCCTCTGCTGCAGTGACGCAGTGGATGTGAATTACACTCCAACAAACTAAGAAATAAAAACTAGTTGTTGTCATCAATCTCAGTTAGATAGTCTGTAGAGAGATGTGTATTGTGTGTTGTAATATTTTATATCACTCAGAGTTCCATCTGTCAATGACAGGACCAGCACTCAAATTAATTAGATCAATAAAAAAGATTTTAGAAGCTAGGGTTCATCCTCAGGGAGAAATCAGAGGGGAAAGCAGACCAACAGAAAGAATACATGCATGAATGTGATGGTAATTTGGGGGTTTTAACAATTTCTTTGAACTTTACTTTTTCCGGGGTGGAATGATTGTACAGTATGCATCTTTAAATACGTTCTAAATGAATGACTGGGTGCACAAGTTTGAATTTATTTTGGATTTTCTCAGTTCCAGACAGGTTCTGTCAGGATCCGGGTGAGGAGCTGGAAATTTCAACCAGGTCCCCCAAGTTTCTCTGGTCTCGGCCCCTGGGCAGGATTGCAACCTCTCCAGCAGCTCTGTGCACCTGGAGCAATCAGGCTGAGAGATTTAAACTCCACGTTTGCTGTCCAATTCAGGAGCTGCATTATTCAGTGAACCCAACCTTCATGGTCTATGTGGGCCGGTGCCTCCGAAGGATGCAGCCCCTGATTGGGACACAGCTGTTGACTCTCCTTTACCGCCAGTTCGTCAGCTACTTCAAGTTGGGAATCGGCTCCTATGCTCCATGTTCTTGTTACTAAGTGCGTTACTTATCTTGTTTTCCTGTGCCTTAGCTCTCCTGGACTCTCTACGACAAAGCTTTGGCTTCAGCTTCTTGTCTTGAATAATAATCTCATTCTGGAAATCTCTCTGAGCCTCACCTGCCTGCCCTCCAGCCATCACACACTGTCGGATCCTGCGGAACTCAGGTTAGCCATGTCGCACCATTTAACTCACCCAGACACTAACTGCCTCTCCATCAAAGCCTGTTTCACTCCAGCTACAAGAAAGCTAAACATCCAGATATACTCACCTCCTTCAAGTGCTCCTCTCTACTCCACCGTTCTAACACTGTTCTCCTCTCTCCTCAGTACAACCTTTAGACGTACCTGTCACGCTCCAGTCACTCCTCCAAGTCCCATTACCCTCTCTCGGCCCACAACCACGGCGCCACACCATAGTTACGTTCCATGTTGCTCTGTGCCCAGTACGGTTAAGTCCAACCTGTGCTAGTTTAATAAACATTGTTAAACGTTTTTCCGTCTCTGCCTTGGGTTTCTGCATTGGAGTCCAGTTCTGGTACTGGCCTTCGGCTATTGTGACCATTCACAAGAATTCAAAAAGGCCTAAACGTACATACGCTCATTTAAATCTCTTAATGATTGTTGCTGACAGTTCGGCAGTGTCTTGTTACTTGTAAAAGCCAAGAATATTAAATTCTCATTAAACAGAAGAATTTAATTTTGACTTCAACTGGTAGTTTCTCTTTCGTAGCATAAAAAGGGTTTTAGTTTGACAGCAATCAATGGATTTACAAATATACAGAACAATGGGAAAGTCCAAGAATCTCAGTGAAGATCAAAGAGCTGCAGGTTTAAAGAAGTTGGAAAAGTTTCTTGTACTATTTCTAAAGAATTCTGGATTCCAAGATCATCTGTTAAACAATTGTCTAAAAGTTATTCAGATACGTCACCACTTTGCAAGGTCTGGAAGAAGACCCAAACTGTCGTCCTTTTATAAGAGTTGGGATGTTCATAAACAATCTAGGAACCACCAAGGTTTAAGCAAGCAAAGAACTGGAAACTGCTAGAACATCAGTGTCACTGTTCACAGTTTAACAAGTGTAGCATCATAGACTGAGAGGATACAGACCAAGAAAGAAGCCCCTGGTCCAAAAATCATCATCCTCGTGTTATTTATGCATTTTTCCATGTCTTGACGGCTTTTTCTCTTCACTGAGAGAAGTGCAGTTTTACCCAACCCAATATCACACTAAAACATACAGGTAAGAAGTCAGTAGTGAATAAAAATGTATGAAGTACATTCATTGTCAGAAACGATTAAGCTAAGCGGTTAATATGTATATACATGTAAATGTGTTAATAATGTCTGTTTAAACATTTTACCGTGATTATTTTCAAGTTGGCTTGAAATTAAAATTAAAAATCTCCCTGTTATTGTAGCTTAAAGCAGCTTTTGCATGCATGTCTATTTCACGCTTTGGAGAGTCAAAGCGTGAAATAGACACAGTGGATGTGTGTTTCCATTATTATTGAAAAGATCATAAAAGGACATAATCGTGTACATATTTAAATATACATGTTCTTCTTTACTTGTATATTTTCAGTTTGATGTATTGCAACTTGTGGTTTTTAGCATCAGCCTTTCTTATTCTCTGTAAGTCAAAAATGAAGTAATTCTGACTGCTTTTGATAGAAGGGTTTTGCACAGCAGATATTCAGACAAAGACATTTTCGTAATAATATATTCAGCCAACTAATAACGCCCACCAGGGCAGGAGGTAGTGGGGTGCTAATGCTCATAATCCCTTCAAAAATCCCTCTCATCTGCCTCCTGCATTGAGTGCCATGGGGGAGAACTTGGCACTAAATTACTTTCTGTACTTATTTGTAGCTACACAATTATTTTGAGGGCCCAGTTAGGTGTAATTATACATTTGTAAAATGAATTCTTCTTCAGTGGACATTTTAGCTTTCTCTACGGCGGTAATGTAGCGTAATGTATGTGTGTATGTTCAGAAGAATAAATTGTCTTAATAATTTTTACTTTAGATATCACCCACTCCACTAGACATCTTTCTTGGAAATAACTGTTCAGCCATTATGATGTTCTGATGGTATCATGTTTAAAAGAGGCCTAAAATACTTTCCTGATTTTTTTTTTTTGTCTTATATTTAAACTGCCAGAGTTTAAAAATAAGGAGCTGGCCTTAAAGCTCAGGCTCCAGACTGTTCCAAATAATGATTTTCCAACTTTTTTCTACTATTGTGTTAGCTGACATCAGCTAGACACTGATTTCCTTATACAGCATGTGGTGTAGCTTGCACTTACAAGCACTGATTTCTGTTTACAGAAGCCAAGCAAGTAGCAACCAAACAAAAAAAGGTGAGATTTTAAAGTGAGAGGAGCTAAAATAGGTAGCTTTACTGTTTATCGTGCAAAGCTAGTCTAGTAGTATCAGAGAAAATCCATAAACATGATAGGTATTAATGCTACAGTCACATTACAGAAAAGAGTGGCTGCACAGCCAAAGTTTTTAACTTGCAAACTTGTTTTTTTTGTTTTTGTTGCTTCAAAGATTAGAACCAGGTTTGTGTCCACTTGCAGTCGGTCACCATCCTCAAAGTGACTGTGGTGCATCAAGGCCACTATAAAACAGTAAAAAGATGGAATCAGCCTGTGATTGAATGGGTTAAAGCTGGCAATTTCATGATGTCTGTTTATTATACTGCAATTAACTTTGGTAAATGAGCAAAAACCTCAGTTTTTTTGCCAACATACAGAGAAGTTCTCATTAAACTCATATTCACTATTTACATCCGGACTCCATCCAGAAGTTCACAGACTTGAAACAGAATTTCAGATATTCATCCACAAATAATAATAGCATTCCTACAGGATGATGATTTAACTGCCATTGGTACTCAGTAAGCTTATATAGTCAAAGGAGCTTGCAAAGAAAAGCGTCTGGACTTCTTTAAGTTTACTTGAAGACGTTTCACCTCTCATCCGAGAAGCTTCTTCAGTTCTAAGCTTATATAGGTTTATATGGAAATATAAGCAGAATACAACCAGTTGCCTCGAGTCTCCTATTGCAAAGAGACATGTTGCCATCCACCAGATTACCTGTGCATTCAACTACTGATCAAAAGTGGTTGTCCAAAGGTTAAGGGTTTTGCATGATCAACCTCTGAGCAGTTGGTTGCTGGTTGGTTGAAACCACCAGTTATTCCTTGTCAGAAGGAGGTTACCATCCTATTTTTACTCTGTTGTGGCTGAGCTAATAAGGGTTATGCTTAAGGTTATCTTTAAACTAAATACTATGAAATACTCTGCATGACATTTTCCTTCATGTGTTTTCAGTCTGTTTGTTTTCTTGTTTGTTTTTTGCCATCTGTCTGTGTGGGTGCTGTCACCTCATGTTGCACACCTGCCTCTAGGGATGGGTATTGATAAGATTTTCACGATTCCGATTCCATTTTCGATTCTGTTTAACGATTCGATTCTTTATCGATTCTCTTATCAATTCTTTTTTAAAAAAGGAGAACACTAAGGTCGAATAGCTTAGAACTTTGTTTTATATCTTCTCTTTGAACAAGATAGAAATTTAGGAGTAACATGGCCTTACAAACCCAGCAGTGAGATCTTAAGAGATCCACAGCCTACGGCTCTTCAATGGGGTGTCACAGGGTCCCCAGGAAAAAAAAATTGTAAACGTAAAATAATAAAATAAACATTCTTCTGTAGCAATAACAAAGTATAACATAAATTATTCTGTAGCAATTACACAAGACTATCCAGTAATGTCCCTGCCTACAATTAAACACATTCACTTACTGAAAATCGGGGCATCTGCTGTGGCAGCCTTTGACCACAAACTTAGTCACTGCTCGGTGACATTCGTCTATCCTGGCCCGAAAGGAGACGCTAACGGTAGACTGCAGCGAGAACTGCCAGCATCTGAGCCAGACTCTGTCTGTCTCTCTCATCATGGTCACCTAAATGCACAGTAATGGCAGGTTTTGTAATAAGGCAGATCGCGCTAACATAATATGCACTGTTAGTTGATTATTCACCTGCCGCATTAACGGGAGAGGACGTGCAAACGTTACCGCTGCTGCTGCGTTGAGATTCACGAGTCCGGAGCGGAATTAAAAACACGACATTCATTTAAGGTTATCGCGTGTTTTGTGAGCAAATGCTTTTGCATATTCGTAGTGTTTCCTCCCTTAAATGAAATATCTACTTTGCAAGTATTGCAAGTTGCCCTGTTGTCATCCGTTCTCGTAAAGTATAATCAAACTTTTGAGCGTTTGAGCTGCTTAGGCGCCGTGTTTCCTGCCAGGTAAATGACGCTCCGCAATGTGGTGACGTCATTTGGGGCGACTGGAATCGATAAGGGAATCGTTTGCAAAAATGGCAAACAATTCCAAGGAATTGAAACAGTGGGAACCGGTTCTCAACAAGAACCGGTTTTCGATACCCAACCCTACCTGCCTCCCATCTAAAGCAGCTCTTCATCCATTTTTCATCAGATTGTTGTTTCAACTGCAGTGGTCCCAACACTTCAAGGCCAACTAAAGATTTGTTTCTAAGGATTCTGCTCCAGTGTATCTTGTTACTAACCTAACAAGAGAAGCCTCCTGTGTCTCACACTCATTAGCCGCCTGTCCCTCTCATTGCCAGCAAGCAAACAACCTCCCAATCAGCAGCCTACCTCAGACTGACACGCTTTTCCTTCACTCCCTACTACGGAAGCTTTATCCTCCATTACCCCCCTCTTGTCCACTGTCACTGGAATTCCCATTCCGTGTGTACAACCTCTCTCCAGTCTTTTAATGGCAAAATCACTCTGTTTGTAGCCTGCATTTTAGTTATACCTGTGAGGGTTTTTGCCACAATCCTACATCATGTCTTCTAATTTTTTCTCAGGTTTTTAATATCCACCTTTAAAAAAAAAATAAAAAAAAAAAACTATAAGAAAAAACAGATTATCAGAATCATCAGGTTTTCAGATGATAAAATACAGGCCACAACAGCTACGTTTACTCTGCTTGGTATCAATATAAACATGATATATTGATTTGCTTAAAGATGCTATTTATTGTAAACAAAAGAAAATGTAACATCAAATATCTTAGATATTTAATCATCCAGGTAAGGAAATCCCAGAAAGTTTATTCTGTTTATCGAGAAGCTAGTTTTTGAAAAAATAGTCGGATGAGGAAAATTGACTTTCTGTCAACCTTCAGGGTGGCTGTAGCTCGGGAGATAGCACAGGCCACCTCCTAATGGGAAGGTTGGTGGTTTAATTCCAGTCTGCATGCCAAATAACCTTTAGCATGATACTAACCCCAAGTTGCTGAATCCTACCCTAGTTATGCTCCAATAGGCCTAGGCTGCTGGGAGCTTTCCATGACGCGCTGAGTGGTTATCACTTTGCATTTAATCATTAGTCATTATTAATCTTTTGCCCCATGTTCCTCCCTTCACTCACATACTGTTGTGGTAGATGACTGCCCCTCCCTGAGCTGGGTGTTTTTCCTTCCCACGGTTGCCAAGTGTTTGCTCATTAGGGTTTCATCTAAATGTTGGAGTTTTCTCTGTACTATTGTAGGATCTTTACCTTTCAATATAAAGCATCTTATCTGTGTTTGGTTCCTGCCAGACCTGCAAAGAGCCTGCTCTAAGACACTCATCTAGGTCTTACTGAGTTAACTTGTTTTCTTATTTTGAGATTTTTGCTCATTAAACCTTTCAAACATTTTCACTGCCACTGCACTTGACTGCTCAGTGTAAACTATGACAACAGAATATGTTGATCACTTCAACTTCAAGTGTTTACATTGTGCTCTTTGTTCCATTTATCTTCCCAAGTCTTACTTGGTTATGCTTAGCTATCTAACTTCTGTAGGAACTATGCTGTGAGATGCATGACTCTGACATCCAAACAGACGCTCACCTTTCATGGTGTGATGAGGAGCGCGTTCATCACATTGGATACACTGCTGCGGCTGTCATGCGTGATGCTCAGTGGGCACTGACATCACTGCTTGTTTCTGTGCATTTCCCCGCTTCGCTTTGACTGCCCATCACACTGACAGGCATCAGTTGCAGTTCAGCTGTCAGACTATGAGGCTTTTCATGTCTTTTCGGAGGCGGTTTTAGCAGGGGGGGGGGGTGTTAGTGCCTGCAAAAGTGTGTGACGTCTGATAGAATTTGTGATGGAGCAATGAGAGACCATCACTGCTGGTGAGGAAAGCAAATCTGTCAGCATGGCATTAGGAGAGAATATTTCCCTCATAACTGAGACTGCAATACAATCTGTTTTCTTTTATGGAGACTGACTCACTGCAAATAGGAGGGAGGAAAGAGAGAGAGACGCAGAGGGAGTGAGATTGTTTGTTGTATCTCCGTATAAAACAAAGCTTTATGCAAATTTCAACAAAGCAATGTCTGGATCAATATAAAGAAATTCTACATGTGTTTGCAAAGAATTAATATAAGCAGAAAACACAACATCTGTTTTTGTTCCCAGTGCCCTGCCTCCCTCTGATAACAACCACCGTTGTTCTCTGGATGCTCACCATTTAGCCTGCATTCTTCTTTTCCTTATTTTCCAGAACAATTCTGTTTTGTGTCACTAAATGGTTGGACCTCATTTTGAGATAAAACACAAAGACCCCCTAAGGTGTCGTATCTGTGCTCCTGGAATTAGACTGGGTGGTTATGAGCTGGATCAGAGCTTAATCAGTGCTGTGGCACCCAGTGGAGTCGAGGATATTAGCTGCTGGCTGTCAGGCCAGCTCAGGTGTTTTGAACATGAATATGAAATTACGCTAGTCTTCTGTTTCAACGTTCTCGCTGATATTCAATTAACAATATAAATATTTGCTTTTTAGGTGCTAGGAAAGGACTTCAAATCGATTCCTAATCTATATTTTCGGTATTATCCCTACATCCAAAGACTCTAGTTTTAGAGGGATGGGACAAAGACTGCAGGTTTGCCAAGTAAACACAGTATAATTTGTATGTCCAAATCCCTTAAACATGAATTAATTTGCCATTCTGAGTCATTAGAAACAAGTTGCAAACGCCACACTGACACATAATTGGATCTCAATGTGACATGGCAAACAAGTACGCAGCTGCCTCCGCTCATCCAGCAGAACAGCATTCCCATTAATTACAAGCCACAACAATACGATTCATCAAGACCTCCAATTCCCAGAGCTGTGCCTCATCTCCCACATTCATAGTTGTTAATGTATCTGTATTTCCCCATATGAGGTAGCTTTATCCTATGTACAAACAATTGCCCCAACAATCAAATTGCTGCTGCAGGTGATATGATCCATTTAACAAAGTGTTCTCTTGAGTTTCTGGCCATCTGATGCATGTAATTGCAATATTCACCCTTTGTTTTGTTTAGTTTTGCTCCGTGGAAACATCTGAGAAGCATGCCTGACCTTTAAGTTGCTCTCTGCTCCTCTTTGCCACCTATTCACTAAATCTGCGAGCTGCCTGCTGTGGCTAAAAATGACACTGATGAATGGCGTGCCAGTCCATTAAACCAGTAATGTAGCAGGCCAGAAACCAAAACAATGAGCTTAAAGGTGCCAAAAACATTGAGGAGGAACCTTAACAATTTCTCAGTCCTCACTTATCAGATGCCGACACTTGATCACCAATCCTTGTCATTACCTTTTCCATCATTTTTTTTTAGTATGAGGGGCAATACTTCAAAAAGCCATTTTCCCAACTGAGGAAGTGTAACAGCTGACAAAAAAGTATATGAGGTGTTTCCATCTCTTCTGGTACCCCACCTTTATCTTTGGTGGAGATAAAAATCAAAAATCCTCCCTCTCTCTGATTTATAATGCTGCAAAATAGTCCACAGCATAAACAAAAGTCCAGTCAGACACTAAAACTACCTGAGGGAGTGAGGATCTGTGTCTTTCCAGTTGCCATTAAGCCATTATGCATCACATAAGTAAAAGAGACATGAATCGGATTCAGAGCGTCATATTTTACAAACTCACAACAAAAATCCCCGAAATGTTCCCACTGAGTGTCAAACACTGACATCTGAATTCCCCACAGACTGTAGCTTCATACTTGTTGAACTGCAGCTATGCACCAAGGCTACCGTCTGTGAAATCTCACAGTTAGAAAGCTTTTCTATGAAAGTGATGGGGCATTAGAGGAGAGCAGCCCCGCTCCTGTGTAAAAAGATTAATTCTGACCTGACCGTCATTCGCTGCATCATTCACAAGTTACAACCTGTGGTACATTACAAAGCTGAGTAATTTTCCCCTATTTATTGACTCTTAAACTCTGAAAGATCTCGATAAATGGAACAGGGAGTGCCTCAGATCCTCTACAGAGATTTGCAGATGTGGGTTAAAAGAGGCGGTCCACAGGAAAGCAGAAAAGGTCCACTATCAAAGCAAACTGTTTTCTAAGCCTGATACGTAGGAATCCATTTCTGCTGAATATACTGAGAGCTGTTTTCACTGTTGGAAATTTGAGATAATTTCATATTAAATATTGAGGTTAAAGTGGCACAGCTGGCCAAATGGTGCTACATGAAAGGGGAATTTCATTCTCCACGTTAAACTGTTTCTATTGTTAAGTTTGACTGGATCTCCTGCAGAGGAAGCCTGAGCACTTATTTTGCACATGTTAATTTAATTAAAAAGAATACATTAAAATATTCTTGTAAAGCCAGTGCTTAAATGTTTAAGTTCTGAACTTGTTTGGTCATAATTACTGTGCAAGTGTTACATTCAGGATTCTCTTGTAGAGAGCAGAATTCATAGTTCCATCAATTATTTTAAGTCTTCCAGGTCCTGATGCAGCAAAGCAGTCCCAGACCATCATACTACCACCACCATGCTTAGCGACTGGTATGATGTTCTTTCTATAAGAAGCTGTGACTCAAACTTCCAAAAAGTTCACCTTTTGTCTCATCAGTCCACAGAATATTTTACCACAGGTCTTGGAACTCGTCAAAATGCCTCTTTCAGCCCATTCAAGAGCTTTCTATCTAACATTTACACACTTTCATTTCTGATGAATGCATCAAAGAGCAACTTGGGGTTCAGTATCTTACACAAAGATACTAAGCCATGCAGACTGGAGACTAGAGTAGCCAAAGACTAAACCACCAGCCTTTCAATGACCTCCACTAAAGCCACCTCAAACATAAGAGTAGCCTGTGGGTTCTTTTTGGTCAGCAGTGGTTTTCTTCTTGCAACTCTCTCGAGTACGTGATGTACTCTTGGAGTAATTTTTGTAGGCTGACTCCTCGGATGGTTCACTAATGTTCCAAAATTTTCTCTATTCGTGGATAACGGCTCTCACCACGGTCCTCTGGAGTCTCAAACCCTTAGAAATGGTCGTGCAACCCTGTCCAGACTGATAGCTGTCAATGACTTTGTTTTTCAGCTTTTCTTGAGTTCCTTTGGATTGTGACATGATGCACCACTTTCTTTTAGTTAATGAGATTTCATTATTTACTCAGATTATATTTTCTAATGTGTTTGACAATCTGAAACACGTAAGTACGACAAATGTACAAAAAAATGAGAAATCAGAAACTGGGAATAATAGTCTTTCTTGGCATTGAACATGTTCTCATACTTGCAAAATATTTCTCACTATTTTCCTGACAAAAATGAGACACATTACAGGCTAGCCTGTACAATCAAATGTGATGCCTGAAAAAGAGAAGAAGTTGGGTGAGAATTGAGCTGCGGACTGGATTGATCATTCTTGCTGGGTTCTTTGCTACAAGGGCCCTTAAAAGCTCTTCCAGTCAGTTTGAAAAGGAAAATAACTATTGCTGGTAGTCTAGCTTTACCAGAGATAGTAAAATAGATAGTATTGCTACATCTACTGCTATCTTCAAGGTAAAGTACTTAGAGATACAAAGTGTGTCCTCGATAGTGTTTTCTTTCCTTGTTTTCCTGCGCCTGTGATTGCCTGCTCTGGCCTAACTGTTTCCGCCTGCATCCTGTCACCCAATCAAGCTGTTTGTGTGAGAGTTTGTGACCATGTCCTTTCATTTGTTCACCATCCTGTGCTCCTGCCTAACTCTCTATTTGTCCCCTGGTGTTCCTGTGTTTTACCCTCAATTGTTTTCCTGTTTTCCACTCATCTGTTTGTTTTTTCCTCTGGCAGATTATCTCTTGTTTGAACTGATGTTGGCTCGCTCTACAGAAACCTGCCTGCTTCCCTTAAAGGCATTTCATTTTATCTTAGGTAAGTTTTATTAACATTCTCCTTTATTTGCCTTACAAGCGCACCCCTGTGTTCTCCACTGGGGGACTTTTTTATATATATATATCTGAACTAAAGTTGCCAAGTTTCACCCTTCTTTGATTGAGATATGGGAACATTAGGTCTACACTGGATAGCATAAAAATGTAGAAGTTGTGCCAAGGCCACTCTTGAAGTCAAGTCACATTAAAAAGCTGGTCAGGTACAAATAGTGCAGTCAGTGGCTGTAACACCGCCCCAATTTTCCTCCACAATTCATGGAGGTGAAACTGGAGAAGAGAGACACAAACTGACAGGCTTGCACTGCACATCACCCGTCTGTCGACCTGGATGGCGCCATCTCCTCAACAAGCTCATTGGTAAACATAAAGTGTAAGACGATAGCCAGATGGAAAGCACAGGAGGCTATCTGCTCTTCCCCTCACTCACATATCAGCTTGACTAGATAACAGTCGGCACAGGAGCACATTTTAGGAGGGTGATAGCACTGGAGTAATGAGGATCTTTGTAGGAACCTTTCCTGCCATGTCCTCACTTCAACTAACTTTCTGCTACCTTCCTCACTCAAAGTATCACTTCCACAGCTTCACCTCTGATCTTTGAGGCTGTTTCCCTACTGGTTACACAGAAAAATCATCTAAAACCTGCTGGAAAGTCTTGCATTGTTTGCTGCTAACAGTTCCCCAGTGCCCACATTTTGTTTTTCTTCCTTGCTACCTTACAGGAAAAGGTTCTCTAGTCCTATGTCCTCTGCTCCAAACTGAATCTTAATTCAGTTAACACTCAAGGCTCAGGTGAGACAAGGCTATAACTCATCCTGTCTGAATGCTGATGGTAGAGTTTAGCCTCGAATGGAAACAGTATAGTTCAACTCTATCAAATGTTCAAATTATCTGCTAACCTTCAGTCCTGGGTCATATGCAAATTTAATGATACTTTTAATGGACTTTGTAAAAGTCTGACATCTGTCTCACACCATTTCATGTCTGTGCAAGATCCTAAACTAATTTAATGCGGTGTCATTGTTTCACATGCGGACAGTGACGTATTGCGCAATGGTCGCTGAACTTTCGAAAAAGCAATTGTCATGGCAATTTATGAAACTCCATTCAACTGTTTTTGAGAGAGTTCAATTACATCCAGACCAAAATATTCTCATTCTCGGGCATCAAATAATCCTTGTTGGATCCCAGTGATGTCGGAGAGAGATGCACCAAGTAGTGGCGTCCTGAATTCTAGATTTTCAGAGAACATGTCCACATTCATGAGTGTTTCTCTTACACGATTGCAGGAAGTAGCAATGCTTAAAGTTTCAGTTTCATTTTATTGTGTCTTTGTATTTCTAAAGGCAAAATATTTAAACTGAAAAAAAGATTTCTTTGAATATTTGCTTTTTAGGTTCTTTGGTCCTTTTGTGCACTTTAAATTGTTCTTATACGGAGTTCTGGGACTAAGTACTTTGAACTCTGTCTTATCTGTCTGACATAGCCTTTAGAAAATCTTCTTTGGCTTCAGTGCCTTATTCCTAAATATATCGGCGCCTGCAGAAATGAGTCAAATCGTCCTGCTTCTTCAGCTGCTCCTCCACCTGCAGCCACGTCTACCCACAAGTCCCCGGTGTCTGTTTAAACCAACATCCTTATCATTTAACAAATTCATCTGTGAGCAAACACCATGGTGCATCTTTTTGCTTTTTCCTCAGCTCTTTGAGAGGTCTGCATGTGCTTTAGCAGTAGAAACCCCTTTGATCTTGCCATTTCTTTTGATAAATATTCATCAAGATGGTAATCTTGTCAGCTCCTGTGTTTTTTGGTTGATGGATCTCTTAGTTATTTTAATTGCCTTTCATGAATATTTCCCTTTGACACGCTGATTCATAAAGCGTAATAGCAGTTAGCAGCAGGATGAGGATATGATAGGTGGATGATGTATGCTTTCCGTGGCAGCCTCCAGGCAGATGCTCTATCCTGAGTGAGTGACAGTTCAGGCTGAAGGTAAGCAGACAGCTAAATCTCCACCGCTCCTGCAGAAAGTGATTACTCTTCCCTGCAACTGGGGAGCATAAAGCATGCTGCCTGCACTGACAAGGCTGCAGCTGTGGGGACTGCTGTGACTTGGTCAGACATGGTCCCCCTGGCATGGTTTGTATGCCCTCAAATACCCCACGCTCAATCTTCCAAACTCAAGTCTTCCAGTCTTGTAAAGAAAGATTACACCTGTCGCTCAGAGGAGCGGTCAAGGTGAGGATTAGGGCAGGATTAGATGTCCCGTATGAGTGAGTTTTGGGGGAAACTGCATTCCTGACATCTAAAAATAATCATACTGACAGCATTCAAAAAAATAAGGTATTAAAAAAATGAATATTTAAAATTCACAAAATAGTTGTAAAAATGTTGATTAAATCTGTGAGAAATTGTGTTGTAAGTTAGAGGAAATCTAAATTTTTCTTCTGATTCTCCAGTTCAGGGTCAGATCGGAGCTGGAGCCCATGCCAGCTGTCATAAGGTGAGAGGGAGGGCACGCCCTGGACAAATCACCAGGGCTAATGCAGAGAAACTGCCACTCACTGTTGTATTCACACCTACAGCCAAGTTAGAATCACCAGTTAATCTAACCCATGCATGTTTTAGGACTGTGGGAGAAAGACAAAGCGCCCGGAGAGAACATGTGCAAACTCCACAGAGAGAGGATTTGAACCTTGTTGCTGCAGTGCTAACCACCACCCCACCACACTTTCCTAAATATAAATATAACGAATAAAAATCCTTGTGCGCTAGGGACTCACTTCTCTTTCTATGTTACAGTATATGCACTTTACTGTGAATGGAGCTCATACTGATGTATGAACTCAGAGCAAACCCACAAAAGCTGATCATCCAGAATTTTTTTAGCTTGATTTATTGCTTCTTTAAACCAGCAAAGCAACAGTCTGCAGGTCTTGTGTATATATAAGTGGTTAAGTTGACGATTAGTGCAGGATTAGATGTCATGGATACGTGTGTTTTGGGGCAAACTCATTCCAGACATACTCTGAGGATGATCTGTGTGTGTGTGTGTGTGTGTGTGTGTGTGTGTGTGTGTGTGTGTGTGTGTGTGTGTGTGTGTGTGTGTGTGTGTGTGTGTGTGTGTGTGTGTGTGTGTCTGTCTGCAGTGTTATTCCAAGGTTATTCAAGACCTAACAAAGAAAGGAGACCGACACAGCAGGCATTTAATCTAAGTTCAAATTTAAGTAATTGTAACCCAAGAAAGATAAGCCAAGCAGAACAGGTGACCAAAAATACATGTAACTTAAAAGAGGGAAGAAATTGAAATCTAAGCTGGGTGCCTGACAAACCCCATCCATCCAGTGGGAAAGAGAGCCATCTTTGGTGGAAAGCAGCTTATATATGGTCCTGAGCAGGAGAAGTGATTTGTCCAGAGGTAGGAGGCCAAGGATTACCTGAAAGGAGAAAGCATTGAAATAATCAGTCCTGAAAAGGCACAAGGTTGTCACAGATCAGTTAAGGTATGTTTTTAAAATATGTAGAAATTACATAATATTCATCGCTTAAATGCATTCAATCATTTAAAAAACAAATGTTATTAAATTGGTCGTTTTTAAAGAGCCTGTTTGAAAAGCGGTGATTAAAGGTTTCTTTATAGTCGTCAGAAAAGCAACGCTGTTTGCACAGTGATTCATCAAACTCATGAAAAGGCACCCTGGGAGAAAGGTGTAAATGCATCAGTTTGTGCAGCACTCAATGAGGGTTTAGAAGTATAAAAAGATCACGTCATCCCATTTAATCCTGCAGTATTGTTTTGCTTTATAACTTTTGAGTCTGTACAATTACGTTTGAATAGTTGGATAAGGAAGGTCGCACACAGGATGACATGCTTAAAAATGTGCGGGGTTTTTGGCATGGAGGAGATGCCGAACTAAAGGCTGGCCCCCTGAACTGAAGTGTCCTCAAAGCAGTTTGGCCTGAAGGGAGGAAAAGGCAGTCTGCACCCTACAGCAGGGGTCACTGTTGAACTGAAGCATTCATTTAAAATGGCATCCATCTGCCTCACACCCGCTCTACCTTTCTCTCTCTCTCTCTCTCCTTTCCCTTAACTGTCAGAGGAAAATGTAGCATGACAGAGCTGGAACAATAACTTGATTTAATATCTAGGTCATGCAAAAATCTTCTAATCTTAGCAAAGAGAATATTTATTGACTGAGGGTGAGTGACTTGTAGTGTAGGCTCCTGTTAAAGGATAGATTGGGGATGAATAATTAAGCCGTGGGCTGCATCTGCATGACAGAGGATGTGCGCACACACAGTGGAATGCAGTGATGGAGGTGCTACCTTGTCAAAAGGGCTTCGGGGAGAAAATCGGAGAAGAGTGATGAATAAAAATAAGGCATTTGATTAATGTGGAAGGTTTGGAGAAGACGTGGTTGGGAGTTTTGTAGGTCATGGTAGTTAGTCAAAAGGGGATGAGAGGGCCTTTGATGATATCAGAGGTGGAAAGGCTCATTTATGAAGGGAACGTAACCTTCAGGTGAGTTCATGAAGTGACAGGGATTGTTATATTTCATAACGATGCCTCATTCGACTGAAAATCACTCATTTATATACATGAAATACTGCTGCATAATCTGAATAATGTGTAAAAGTGGTAGATTTTTCACTTCCTTTTCTTTCAGAATTTTTCCCTCCGTGTTCAACCGTATAATCAATAGCCAGATTCAAACATCAACAGAGGAGCAAATTTCTTCCCTGGTAAATCATTCAGCATCTTAGTAGATCTACGAAGCCTTAAGCAAACCAGTCCAGTCCCACTGCTTGTATGCAATCCACTGATGGAAGGTATGTAAAGTGGCTGAGAACTATCTGTTAGGACAGTTAACCACACAGCAATCCCTTTATTATTGATCAGATAAGTACATTAAAATTTCCTCAAAAAGCACCAACACCACAAACACAGTCCAGTTACTCCATTTACCTGAAATGATGCTTAGCAGACAAAGCTGCGCCCGCCTGTCAGTGGACGTGCCAAAGCCCTAAAAATGCATGTTTTTAATGCTGATCTTGTCATAAACAAGAATGTTACCTATTACTATGATAACTAATTTTATATGATCAAAAGTTTTTAATGCTTTGGTTTTAAACTGTGGGAAATGCACAAACACCAGAAACTTTTAGCCCATCCCAATTTATGTAAATTCAAAATAAAGAAGTTACATGAATTTATATCCAAACAAATCATCCCCTGTACTGATTTTTTTAATACTATTATTCTAGATTTCAAACGCAACAAATAAGAACATTCACATTTGTAAGATGAGAAACCGCGATCCAGACGTTTCCTCATAAATCACATGATCATTTATTCATTTTCTGTGACAGTGATGTAACAGTTACTCCTCACTAAACGAGAAAAAAGGATCTTAAGGAGCAGCTGATCAATGAGGGTCTTTGAAAAAAGGCTGTGTGAACAGAATACCGAAAAGGCCTTTGGGAAAAGCTCGCTGGGGTCGCGCAATCATTCAGCGGCAGAGACAGCCTCAGTGAGTCCGTTAGCTGGAAGCTAAGATATCTGTCTTGCAACACAAACTCCTTCATGCTGGACAAACAAGGGACTGGGGAAGGCTAAGGGGCACTAGCTTGTATAGCTGCAAGCTCTGAATTTTAATTACACTGATAGTGAAAGCCCCAGCTAACCTCTTTAACACTGCTCTGTTGAATTTTCAAAACATTAGGATAAACTTTGTTCTGGCATTTGGTGGTGTTGGTGTCACTGGTTGCAGGCAATGTGTAACCTTTCAGCCTGCTGCTCAAACTCTGAATGTTCCCTTTGACAGAGCGACTGTAAGGGCATCTTAACTTTAATTTGGGATTATGCACTATGCAAGTGGGTCTGTTGTAGAAAACATGGTATTTAGAGAAGTAAAAAAAAGGCTCAAAAACAGGCCTGACTTTGTTTTACTTAACAATATTTCTGTAATTTGTCGAGATCGTTTCTGTCACGATGAGATTATTATTCCACCCATCCACCTTCTTGTCCAAATACCAGTCGTGGGAGGTGGGAATATGTTGTCAGTCCATTATAGAGCTCACACAGAGAGGCACTTATCTGCACTCACGTTGACACCTACATTTGGGACAAAGTCTGATTAGTGTTTGCATTGACAAACAGGTGTACCTAACAATATTTCCGGTGAGCATATATCATTTGTCAGTTTGGGCAGTTTTTCACAATTTAACATTTTTCAATGCAAGTATACTTTCACACTGACACAATTGGGCCTCATTGCAAAGTTGTCTTTAGTTTTTTCTCATGTGTTCAACTTTTGTAAAAGTCTGGCTGATCAAGGCTTCCTTTTTGCAGCATCATGTCACAGACAAAGTACAATATTCAGTCACTTACCCTACTGCCATAACGGTGGCATTGTGTGCCAGGTTTTATAATGCTAGTCATATGTCTAACAGCATGAATGTGCCTACATGTTAGACTGTGATAAGGAACCTTATGTATAAATGTATGTGGAGACTGGACAAGGTGGAGACGAGGAAACTAAGTAAATCCAACCAGAAGCTGCATGTGATATACTTCAAAGATATGATGATTCTGCTTCAGGAAATCTTTTTAGATGGTGTTGTGTTTTTAACCAGAATGATTCTATGTTGTAGGTGATAGGAAAGTATGGGATTATTTTAAAAAATTCCCTGGGTCTATATTAAAGCACTATTTGATCAGCCCAACTTGTAAAATAAAGTGGGTTCCCAATTTGAACCCTCTGGTTGCCTTTCTTCTACATATGGGTGTATATCTTTAAAGCTTTAAAAATTCTTAAAATTAAATGTAGCAGTCCTTTAGGAATGACAGCCATGCTATTAAAATAGCACACCCATAGCTATTAGCTATAGCTAACAAAATGTTCACTCTCCCACTCATTCACCAATCCTAGACATGATATGCAGACAAATAAATCTTTCATTACTTAACAAATCCGCAATTTCGTGGGAATACAAAGGTGCATTAGTACAAATGTGGATAAAGAGCTGACCAGTTCTATTTGAGAAAGTATTACACCTCATCCCTAATAGGCTGCTGTCGTCTAGTTTGATGACCTGTCTCTGCTGGTTTGTCAGATATGCTTTGTGATGGGATATGAGAGGAGGCTTGTGAAAGTCTATAAAGCTGTCACGCTGTTGATTGCATGCCAACAGTGACACGGCTTCCCTCTCTGATGAACGATGCACCTTGTGAAGGCAGATGACTGACTGTGATAGTGTAAATGCAACTTTTCCCCTGTGAGAGGGTAGGAGAGTCTAGTGTCTACGGGGCTGAGCAATGGGACTCTTTGCAGCCCTAGAGGCAGTTTAAAGCCCTCAGTGAGGTACTTATCTGTCTGAGCTGATAGGGGAGGAGGAATGAGGGAGGAAAAGCAGAGGTGGAGATGCTGGATGTTGTTGCAGAGAGCTGGATTTGTGAAGTAGCGGTCTCGTGAGAACTCAACTGTGCCAGAATGCCGCCTAAATCGCCCTGTGTGAAAGCCAAGAGAGGCCATAAATTAACAGTCAGACAGCAGGGCAGAGAACAGACCATCAAAACACCGGTCACTAGTGAAGGTAAAATACCATAAAAATTATGCAAAGGACAATCAAATCAAATGCGGTGATGGTAGAAGCCCTGAATGCCACCCTGAGGTCTTTTGATTTACCTCTAGTGCTATTATGCATGTACTGACTAATTCATCAGCAACAGAAAGCAGCTGGGGGCCCTGCAATGGAGCTGCACGGGAGAGGCCATTGCCCTGTATCGTGATTTAACAGTGGCTTTTTCACTTTGTACTGAGACGGGGCTCAGCATGCTGCAAAAATCCACAAAAAAGTCACTGTGCATCTATCGTTCATGTTAAAATCCTTTGTTCCTAATCAAAGAATGTGGCTGGGGTGTGCAGGTTTTCTTCAGTTTGTGACCACAACCAATTTCTAGAACACCTGTGATTTAATTCCAGTGAAGAAGTGAGAGTGCAATTGTTGCTTTAATTTAGAGGAACCAGTTTCTGAGCGTCAAATATATTTCTCTAAAATCACAATGGTGCAAACGTTCTCAATTACCGGTAAAAGTTCAACATTACTTACTTACAGTACGTAACATTATGGAGAAAGAATGACGTCTGCCAATTTTATTATTATTATTTTATTTTGTGCTATTATCATAATTTATTATGAAGCATTAGAATGTAAAATATAAAAGAATGAAGTTGAATGAGAACAAGCTAGCTTTAACAACTTGTATTATACTCACTTGCAGTTTTTCAGTACTTTTGTTTGAAACAAACTATCTTTTTAAGCCCCCTCCCTCCTAAAAGCCCAATTCTTTTCTGACTGGCTGCCCCTCACCCGGCTTCCGCAGATAACTCATTGCTTGCTGATATCCTCTTGAGGAGAAAAAAAACCCATCGGGAACCAAGCGTCAAAAATGATCGGAAGCTGCAGCTTTTAGCACACAGGAGTTACTTTTAAATACGTTGACTTCAATACATTAATTTAGCAGGTTTTTTTGTTTTGTTTTTAAACAATATATCATAACATACCTGATTTGGGAAATTTGCAGATGTTCTGTATAGCGGCAACCTTTGGTCCTTCTTTGCCGCTTCTGCAGGACGTAAAGTTTCTGACTCGTGCTCTTGTTAAGTCGCTTGGATGCCTTCCGGTAGCAAAAAACGAGGCGAAGGAAAAAAGGGGCAAAACATTTATTTTCCATACAAATCGAAAGGTACAAAACAAATGCCTCTGGTGGGAGCTCCGTTTACATTCCCTTTATGTTACAACAAAAAATAACATTAAAACGGCGACGGTCAGAAAACTGTTGCTCCACGTCCTGCTTGCTTACCTAACCTTTTACCCACACCCCTCCGCATGCGGGCCAAATACACACCCCCTTTACGACATCTATCAACACTTTACAACAACAACAACAGACTAACAAAGCAGGATTAATTTATGGAGCACAGCATATTACAATATAACATAAAATGATCAAGATTATAATAGAAACTTAAAGATCATGACAAATACTTAAATATGGCATGATGTAACTGAGTAAAATATTGGCCTGGACTTGGCTCCAACATCCTGGCCCCTAATTGTTCTTGTGAGCCACAAAACAATTACTCTTATACATACATTTATATATTGTTCAGAACAACAAATCAAACCTTCCAGATAATGAACAGGCAAATATACAAAGTACTTGAACTGCTCATATGGCACATTAATGTCCTTATTCCAACAGAAACTTCGTTTTGTCTTGTTACAGCAGGAACTCTTCTTAAGCTGGAACATGTCTTCGCGGATGCGTGTATGTGTGTATGTTGGGGAGATTAGGGAATGGAGTCAGAGGTTCAAGCACATGACTCACTGTAGGAGAGCAGCCTTTACCGCTGTCTCTTGAGTAATATGTAGAAGGGGCGCTACATATCACACTCTAGCAGCACACAAAGCTTCGTCACAGGTCGTAGGAGAATGTTTTTGCTGGTTTTCACCTTGGCTTGACGAACCCGACCCTTGGGATCCTCAAACGTCTGAATCACTCGACCCATTAGCCATGAATTTCTTGGAGCGGAATCATCCACGATGAGGACAATATTACCTTGACTGATATTTCTTTGTGGAAGGGCCCACTTTTGTCTCTTTTGCAAGTCCAGCAGATACTCCTTAATCCACCGTCTCCAAAACAAATCCGCCAAGTACTGGACTTGACGCCATCTACGCCTCGAGTACAAGTCGCTCCTGCTGAATACTCCAGGAGGTAGCGAAGTTTTGGCTTTCATCAAAAGCAAATGGTTTGGCGTCAAGGCCTCCAGGTCATTCGGATCGGTAGAGACTCTTGAGATAGGGCGGCATATTGATAATCTCCTCTACCTCACACAGCAGTGTGTGCAGACCCTCCTCATCAAGGATCTACTGCTCCACAACGGAGCTGAGCACTTTGCGTATGGACCGTATCTGCCGCTCCCAAACTCCTCCAAAATGCGAGACAGCTGGGGGGTTGAATATCCATGTGATGCCTTTAACCAACAAGGCTTCTTGAATCTTTGCATTATCCAAAGCACACACTGCTTCCCACAGCTCCCTCTCTGCACTTACAAAGTTTGTTCCATTTTCAGAACGCATCAACTGAACTTGTCCCCTCCTAGCAATGAACCTCCGCAAGGCATGAATACAAGAGTCCGTGTCCAACGAATTTGCCAGCTCAATATGCACAGCCCTCACCGTCAAGCAGGTAAAAACTACGCCATACCTTTTGATCATGGACCAACCCCTTTTGATTTCGAAGGGACCAAAGTAGTCCACACCAACACTTGTGAACGGTGGCTCATCAGGCGTGACCCTTTCAGTAGGAAGATCTGCCATGATCTGACTTGCCGCTTTCCCATGATGCCGTCTGCAGGTGACGCACCGGGACAAAATCTTCCGGACAGCAGCATGAGATCTTAGTATCCAGTACTTCTGCCGTACCTTTGATAGGACATGATTCCTGCCACAATGTCCAAGATCCTCGTGAGTAGATCTGAGAATGAGAGTGGCTATATGCTGATCCTTAGCCAAGATTGCAGGGTGTTTTAACTCCTCTTGCATGCTAGATCTGCTCAATCTGCCACCCACTCTCAGAATGCCATCCTGTACAACTGGCGACAACTGACAAAGAGGGCTATCCTTTGACACTGTCTTTCCTTGTTGCAGCTTGGCAATCTCTTCGCCAAACCGCTGCCCTTGACTGAAGCGCACGATCTCCACTTCCGCCTCAGCCATGTCACTCACAGAAAGTGGCAAGATGGGAAGGTTAGCCTTGAAGTGTGTCATTTGCTTCTCCTGCTCCAACCTTCCATCATAGAGATTCGCTTTTAAATCCTTCCTCTTTTGAGCAAGAAGCTTCAGCACACCTTTTAATCTCAGGACCCATGCAACGGCTCTTTTAACCCGACGCCAGCTTGAGTAATGATGAATGAGCTGAGAGGTGGCGTCTTCTTCAACCACAAGAGCATATACTGATGCTTCTTTGACTTCTGGGTCATTACAGATTGGCTGGCATACACTGTCTGGCATTTCTGGCCACTCCATTTCTGGTTTCAAAATGAAATCTGGACCCGTGATCCATGTCTTTGCCTTGAGAAAGGCACCAACACTGAGCCCTCTCGAAAAGAAAAGTCTGCAGGATTGGCCAAGGTGTTCACATATCTCCACTGAGAGACAGCTGATCTATCCTTAATGGCAGCAACTCGATTGGCAACAAACGTACGAAACCTCGCTGTTTCATTCTTGAGGTACTTAATCACCGACGTGCTGTCCGTCCAAAAGACAGACTCCTCCAACTCCAACTCCAGTTCGGCTCTTACCATCCTGTCCATCTTTGCTGCCACCACTGCAGCAGTAAGCTCGAGTCGTGGTATGGTAACTGGCTTCAATGGTGTAACCCTGGCTTTACCAATAATGAAAGCACTGTGTGGCTGGTTCAGATTGTTTTTTGAAACCAGATATGTGGCTATGCCATACCCCCTTTCACTTGCGTCGGCAAAGTGATGAAGTCGAGCTGAAGAGATCTTGCCAAGGTTGACTGGTCTCACACATCTGTCTACCTCAAACCTAGCTAAGTGGTGCAAACTGCCGACCCATTGTTGCCACTGCAGAGACAGAGCTTCTGGCATGCAATCATCCCATGCATGCTTTGTTCTGCTTAGCTCTTGCAGGATGTGCTTCACTGGCAAGATCAGAGGGGATAAAATCCCAAGTGGGTCATATATAGTGCTTACCATCGAAAGCAGTCCTCTCCTTGTGAGTGGTTTGCTCTCAACCAGAACTCTGAATTTCAGCGTGTCAGACTCCACGCACCACTGAACCCCTAAAGCTCTTTCAATAGGGAGGCAGTCCCTTTCAAGATCGAGCTCCTTGACTTCTTTGGCCCTGTCATCCTCAGGTATAGACGCAAGCACCGCTCTGTTGTTGGAAATCCACTTAGTGAGCTTGAAACCTCCTGCAGCGCACAAAGCCCTGAGGTCCCGAATCAGTGAGATTGCCTGCTCTTCAGCGCCGACAGATTTCAGGCAATCATCCACATAAAAGTTCCTTAGAACAGTGTTCGTTGCAATATGGTTGAACCTCGCCTGATTGTCCTCAGCACACCTTTGCAGCGCGTAGCATGCACAGCTTGGTGAAGAAGTTGCACCGAACAAGTGAACTACCATTCTGTATTCCTTGAGGCCTTTACCAAGATCTCCCTGTGGCCACCACAAGAATCTCAACAGATCAGCATCTTCAGCGGGAACCCTGACTTGATGAAACATGCCTTCAATATCAGACATGAAGGCAACTGGTTCCTGCCTGAACCTCATCAAAACACCTATGAGGGAATTGGTTAAGTCTGGCCCCTGCAACAGCTGTGAGTTCAGTAACATGCCTTGATACGTGGATGCACAGTCAAATACCACTCTCAACTTGTGCTTGGTTGGGTGGTAGACCCCATGATGTGTGAGATACCATATCCTGCTACCACTTTTATAAGTTTCTGCCACGGGAACTTCTTCGGCATAGCCCCTTTCCAGTGTCTCTGACATAAACTTTGTATACTCCTGATGAAACTCACTGTCTCTTAACAGCCTCCGTTTCAGGCCTTCTGCTCTTTGTACCGCCACAACACGGTTGTTTGGAAATGCAGCCCCCTTGTTCTTTAAAGGAAGGCCAATGGTGTAGTGACCGTGAACCTGCTTCACTGACAGTGTCACAGACTCCATAAATTGTCTGTCTCTGGCTGACATTTCCATTTTCTCAGATAACTCATGCTCAGGGAAGTCATACTTCATTTGCTGCTGCGAGAGCTCCTCTAGCTTTGTCACCGATATCCTGTTCACCATCACCAGTGGCCACTCAACAGCTCCTTGAGCAATACCCTCTTCTCTTAGCAGAGGTCCATTAATCGTCCAGCCCAGCGCAGTTTTTACAGCATATGGGCCGTTGCCCTCACTGTTGATAACCTTCCAGGGCTCAAGCACCTTTGGTACATTCGTCCCTATTAACATACCAATTTTTCCATCAATCTGCTTGAGCTGAACCTCCTTCAAATAAGGCCATCTGTCCACATCGCTTTGTTGTGGAATGTTCTCCTTTGTTACTGGAATCTCTGCCTGTGTGAAAACCTGGGGAATCTTCAAAAAGTTGTCCTCATCCAAACCACTGACCTCGAGACCCTTAACGACATGAGTACTGATTGTCGCTTCCTTTCCCAAGGTGCGGAGCAGAATGTTGGACTTTTTTCCTGTGACCTGTAAATCCCTCATCAGCTCATCTGTACAAAAGGTTCCAGTGCTTCCTGGGTCTAAGAACGCGTATGATTCAACTGTTGTGTTGCTCCTTGAACATCTGACCTTCACAGGCACAATTGAAAGCGCACAGACTGCTTCGCCAGCCCCGGTACAACCGCATGTTTCACTGCCTGCTGCCTGAGAAAAACTTGCTGCTGGTTCTCTGATACTTTTACTGTCACTATCAGGAGAAGAGTACTGCTCCTTATGCAGAATGGTGGGATGTTTCTGAGAACAAGTCTCACACGTGTGTCTTTGCTGGCAGCCTTTGCTCAGATGCCCCTGTGACAGGCAACCAAAACACAAACTCTTTGATTTGAGGAAATCAAGCCTTTCTCTGTGAGGCTTTTGCTTGAGGAGTCTGCAGGTACTGAGGTTATGTCCTCCCTTATGACAGAAAAGACACTGTCTTCCACCTGTAGAGCCTACATTTTCCCTTTCCCTCTTTGTCTGCTCTGCACTGTTTGACACAGGTGCCGTATTAGTAACAAAGATGCTTTCCCTCTCCTTGAATTTCAGAGCATTCTCTTTGCATACCTTTGCTTTGCCCTTGTCTCTAGACAAAGTGGTGTCCTGAATGTTACCAAACAATGGGTGAGAAGCGATCTTTGCCTGCTTCTCTACAAAACTGACCAGATCAGCGAATCTAGCTCTCATTGCTGTACGTTCTTGAATGTCACAGGCGAAACCCCTCCACCTTTCCCTTAATTTAAAAGGAAGCTTGGAGATGACTGTTCTCATATTAGTAGGGCTATCCATCTCCTCAATGTACTCCATGCTGTCTACTGTGTTACAGCAACTAGTGAGGAACATAGCAAACTCTGTCAGTGCATCACCATCCTCTGGCTTGATTACAGGCCATTTTAGAGCTCTTTCAATGTAGGCTGAGGCAATAGTATATTCATCCCTAAAATGCTTGCGCAGAAGCCTCTTGGCTTCAGCGTAGCCCCTGTCAGGATACATGTGCGAACAGCTACGAACAAAAACCTTGGGTCTCCCTTGGGTGAACTGCTCCAGGAAGCGCAGCCTATCTCTATTGCTGTCTGTCCTTTCCTCAATCCCATGCTCGAACGCTTTCATAAAAAACCCAAACTCCAGTGGATCCCCACTGAATACTGGAACATCCAAAGGAGGGAGAGTGGATGCTTTCTGTTGTTTTACTAGGAGCTCTGTAATCTCGTTTTGTCGCTTCATGACATCCAATAAGTCTTTAACATCAGCCATCCTGCCTTGACTAGTAATAGACTGGCTATTATCCTTCTTATTCAATGGATGAAGAAGCCTGCTACTCCTTTCTGAGCCCTTCATTGCCTCTGACTCACATTCTCGACCGACATCTCCATGTTCTGGCTGAACCAAACCAAAACTGGCCCCAATACTTTGGCCCGGAGCTCTTTGGCAGGTAGCCATTTTGTTGACCAAGTCAGCAGAAGTGTTATGGGCTGGCTCCTTCACAGTCAGCACCTCAAGCTTTGCGTTAGCTGCAGCAATAGCTGTTTGCAACTCTCATTCCTCCCTTTTTGCCTTAAGAACAGCTTCTTGTCTGTCAATCTCCATCTTTTTCTTTAATGCCTCAGCACGCGCTACCAGAGCAGCCCTTTCTGCCTCAATCTTTAGCCTGGCAGAATATGTGGTCGAAGACACAACAGAAGAGGTTCGACTTCTTCGATGTGCTTTACTGCGTCTGGACGATATCGCTGAAGCACTGTCTGCAGGCTCAACTTCAGCATCAACCATTCTTGCTTCATCTTCTTGCATTTCCACTCTTTTTAACCATCTCTCGACTTTCTCCACAAAACTTCTCAAATAGCTAGCCTTTGGCTCATACCACTGTGTCTGATCATGAAGAAGTTCTGACTCAGTCAAGTGATTTTTAACTGCATCGTTGTTTTCACAAAACTCAATATACATTTTTGAGAAGTCAGTGGCTAATTTAACAGACACTTCCTCAAAATTGCCGTCATCTTCCATAAGCTCCTCAATCTCTTTTATCTTTCTAGTAAGATAACCCAACTTGGTTTTCCTTGTCACTTTAAGATGCTGAAGATGACTTTCACGTCCCGTTTTCCAGTTTTCCCTTGCCGCCCCGCGGGCCGATTAACTCTGTGCGCCGGTGACGTGTGCGTAATCCTCTCACTTTCGGAGCAGTTTTCTGACTATTATAGCGGCAACCTTCGGTCCTTCTTTGCCGCTTCTGCAGGACGTAAAGTTTCTGACTCGTGCTCTTGTTAAGTCGCTTGGATGCCTTCCGGTAGCAAAAAACGAGGCGAAGGAAAAAAGGGGCAAAACATTTATTTTCCATACAAATCGAAAGGTACAAAACAAATGCCTCTGGTGGGAGCTCCGTTTACATTCCCTTTATGTTACAACAAAAAATAACATTAAAACGGCGACGGTCAGAAAACTGTTGCTCCCCGTCCTGCTTGCTTACCTAACCTTTTACCCACACCCCTCCGCATGCGGGCCAAGTACACACCCCCTTTACGACATCTATCAACACTTTACAACAACAACAACAGACTAACAAAGCAGGATTGATTTATGGAGCACAGCATATTACATTATAACATAAAATGATCAAGATTATAATAGAAACTTAAAGATCATGACAAATACTTAAATATGGCATGATGTAACTGAGTAAAATATTGGCCTGGACTTGGCTCCAACAGTTCTGTTTCCCCATGACATCGGCAGTGTATGAGATTCAGCTGAACATCTCTTGGCACTTCTTTTTCAGTTGAGGTCAAGCAACAGGAGACAGAGAGTGACAGACTGAATCTTTTCTGTGCTGCGAGGTAGAACAGATGGCAGCAAAGTAAACAGGTCAGATGCCTGAGATTGACCGGGCTTGAATAAGACAAAGTGGCCACACACACTCATTCCTGTATGGAGTGTGACATTGTAAAACAACCTGCCAAATCACCAAAAATGACTCAGCTGGAGCCGGAACGGCAGCGTTCGCTCGCACAGAGTGGATATTAACTTCCTCTTTCATTGGCAGTGGACGCCATCGTCAGGCAGTTTCACTTTATTCCTGACCAGCTTTAATTATCTTGCAATAAGGCCTGTCATAACCATTACATCATGTAGCAGAGCAGTGTAGCAATCCCAGGGGCAGCATCACTGGCTGAGCCAATGAACTCCCATCTGGTCGTGTAGATGTGACTGATGGCTGAACAGAATGATTTCCTGCAATCTGAATCTGTAGAAAAGACAGGAAGTGTCTGTTTGTGTACTGTGCGTTGTGCTTCCAGGAAAACGATCACATAAACAGGAATTTTGAAAATGCTCTTTTCCAAACATATACATTATTTGTTGTAAAAACCCATTTTCCTCAATCCACTTTTAAAGGCTCAGTGTGGCAGGCGGGAGCCCACCTAGCACATCTTACACATTTTAATCCCACACTGTTTTTCCAGTCCTTTCATTTCCTGGGCTGTTGTTCTCTTCACCTCCCTGGCACTTATTCTGCCACGCGCAGAGCATTCCTCTCCTTGTTCAAACACTGCCTCCAGAATTCCTACCCTTGCTAAAATACTCCCTTTCTCTTTTGCTTGGATTCTTTCTTCTTCTTTTTTTAATTTTCACTCAGCAGTGCTCCCACCTCTGGAATGCAGAGCCACTTCTCCAAATCCCGCTGAGGAGACAACAGAGCATTGTCTGCTGCTTTACTGTCATCATGACTCAAGGACAGCAAAGATTGTTTTGAGCAGAAATTAATTGCAAAACAATGTTGATTTGATGTCCATTGTGCAACTATATCTTCAGATGTGAATTTCCTTATTTTGCTCAACAATTTTGCTCAGCGTGTTTTTGTTCTTGGACTTTGAACCTGGGAAAGTTTAAATGTACATATTTTTATATATTTAGACGATAAAGTATGTGTTTCTGCATCCTTGCTGAAGGTAAGTTGAGTTTGCAGAATAACACATGCTTCAAGGTCTTGTGCTTGCTGCATGTGCCTTCTTGTGTATGGAGATACAGCTATGATGAGTGTCCATGGGTAACATAATCCATGCTAACAACCCTAGCTCAGAAATTATAATGTTATCTGTAGTTCGTTTACACCAAACAGAAAACTGTTCTTTACAGGGAATTACTACATTTGTCTCCGACTGCTTCCAGGATAGTGATTCCAAAGTTGGCTTAGCTTTGACATAAAGATAAGAGTAGTATTAATCTTCTTAGTTACACAGGACTTATGCATCTCATATTTTACATAAAAGCAACTTCTGGACAGCCACTATGCAAGTGTCTTGCACCATCGCTCACAAAAAAGAAAATAGGTGCTGAGATTTATTGGAGGATGTGCAAACAAACATGGAAATAAAAGAACAGAGTCTGTATGATTGTAATGAGCTTGAAAGTGAATATTTAGTATGCCCAGCTTTAATCTTCAACACAGCCTGAACTCTCTTAGGAAAGCTTTCTTTAATTTATTTAAGTAGTCTTCAGGAATAGCTCTCTGGACTTCTTGAAGGACATTCAAAGGTCTTCTTTCTTTGGAGGTCGGATGCCTTGTTTTTCTTCCGTTCTCTGTCAAGATGATCCCACACTGCTTCAGTAACGATTAGGTCCAGGCACTAGAGAGTCCAATCCATGACTGATAGCGGTCCATTATGTGTTTTTCAATCCAGGTATGCTTTTACTACGCTGGCCATGTTTTTGAGGGCATGCTGAAAAAAAGGTTGTTGCCAAACATGTGCTTTCTAGAAAGACTTTGATCCACCAGTACTAAGTGAGAAGATCACAAAGACTGGACTATAAATGAGTGAAAAATCAGACAATGTCCAAAGGAAAACTTTAAAAGATCTTCAGAAAGCCCAGAGAACTCAAGTATGGCTCATTGCAAGCAAATTGTAAAGAAATGAGAGAAATCTAAAAAACTCAGTTTGACTCCTATGACCTTCATGAATTGCTCTTTGTGCAGCTTTGCACTACTTTGAGTGCTCCATCTATTTTTGTTTGTTCCATGAAAGTCCCATTCTTGCACAGGACACGAGTTAATCTGCCTGCTCACGGTGCAATGAAACCCCCTCCAAAAACCCCTGTTTTTGTTTTTATCACTCCCATACAGTTATTGTAGTTATTGCCAGATTTGGCTCATCTTCTTTCCCCAGACTACCAGATTGATGCAGCGGACACCATGCACTGTAACGCTGCCCTGACTCAGTATCCACCTCCAGCTACCAGGGTATTCTTTTTTTAATTAATTTTTTTAATAACAATTAAAATTTCTTACACAACATTTTAATGATCGAGTCCTTTGCTGTCAGTATCAATATCTCCACCAGCTTTTACTGGTATTTTACATGTAGTGGCAATATGGAGAAAACATTATTGAACAGTTAATTGAATGAATGAATTAAAAAAAAGTCTTAAAAACAACCTTTCCTTGAACTGGGTGGAATAAATGACATCATGACACAAGAGGAAGCCGTTTTGTGTTTAAAACAGGGCACTTATCTCACGTCATTACTGGAATGCTTCCTTATGGGGAAAAAATGCTATTTTTAAGGCTTTGAAAAGGATTAAGAATGACTGATAACTCTGCATTGTAGAATAGCAATTATCTTTGCATATCTATACAGTTGTGGCAGCAAAACGGCAAACTATCATTACTGAGAATGGGATCAGTAACTACGTGAGAAAAGGCTTCATCACCAAGCAGACTGGAGGATGTCAGTGCTGTGACGGAGAGACCCACAACACACACTTGTTTGAAGACGGATTATAGTCAGCCAATTCTCCATTTGCTTTATGTCCCTTTCCTCTAGTCGGAGATAAACACAAGGGGATTTTCACTTAAGAGCCATTTTTTTTCTGGTGCATGACAGCACTATTAGGCCTACAACAAACCAACTAAGCGAGCGGATCATAAATGCCGTTAGAGGGAACAAATGATTCTGAAATCTGAGTATCAATATAGAGGAGGAATTCTCAGCTGATAAATACTTGCAGCCTTTGAAAATGCTCCGTAATATAAACGTCACACAAGACCTCGAGGCTGTTCAAGTAAATACAATCTTGCCTTCAACTTCCCCTGGAAATAATGTTAAAAAAAATGTGGTTGGGGCTTCAATTCAAGTAACACACTGAAGTGACCCTCAAAGCTTCTTGTCAAACCAGAAGGAGACTTTAATTGAAGCAGAGTCATGTTTAAGGAGAAAGGAATCGCAATGATGCTGGGGGAGGCAAAAAGAAATTTGAGTAGACTCAGCTGATCACATCTTTAAAGTTATAGTTATGGTCTCACCGGCTACACTGTGGCAGATACTTCGCATTTATTTTAAAACTGTAGTATTAGAAGTGTCTGTAAACAAGTGTCAAACAGAAGAGACATATTTGTGGTTTGAAACCCCCTGTTATTATAGCTCCTTTGCTGCCATGCCAGTGGAAATACCGCTGCTCTGCCTCCCCCTCTTTCCTTTTTCTTTTTTCTTTTTTTTTTCGTGGAAAGCTGGATTTTGGGAAAACCCTTGTCTCTCTCCTCCTCCTTCTTCAGCTTTCACTTCCGGGTCAGTTGGGTTGGTCAAAGCTGGATGTCGCTTTCAAATGACACTGGTAATGTTGTGCATTTCGAAGTTGAGAAGTTTTAAGCGCTTTCTTCTTGGCGCTCAAGATGAACTTCCTTTTTGGAATGTGCGGAATGCAAGGTTTTACAGGTTTTACAACGATCAAATAATGTTTTTAAAAACTGATTTGCCTCATTGATTTATTTAATAAGATGACGTGTTTCTATTGCACATGTCAGCAACGTTTTTAAAGTGAAATAATAACAAAGTATAATCTAGTTTTATCATTAAGAACAAGTACGATATCTCACTGCATATTATTGCATTTCTGCTGGTAGATGCAGTCAGATTGCAATTGGTTTGAGTCTTGTTTTCTACATTTTACTGGTTAATGTCCTACAATAGAAAACAAGAATGCCAAACTTTTTAATTAATAATATAACTTCTTACATCACCACACAAAACCACCTATATTTCTCCAGGAGCAGGTCCTAATCATTATCTACACAGATGTTTTGTTTTTTTAAATCAAATTTTAAGTGTATGTAGTGTTTCTTACAATCATTTACTCTCATAGTGTAAATTCTCCTAAACTGCGTTTTTCTTGTTCGCGATGGTGTTTGCATAAACTGCGATCATGTGAGTTCCGATTTTTAAAATATCCCCTGAAGGCGGCACAAGTTCGGCAGCTCTCAGTTATTGCAAAGGCAGGCTGATGATCCAGCTGCTGTGCGCGTGAGTGTGTGCGAGGACATGGATACAGCTGGCGTTTACCACTGAAACCGATCACTTTACAGTGCTGCTGTGACACTGAGGCACTTCTGAGAGCGACAAAACTTCTTCCACAGCCGCACTCATGTGATTTTCCCTTTCTTCGAGCCATGTCCAAGACCCTGAAGAAGAAGAAGAACCACTGGACAAACAAAGTCCACGAGAGTGTCCTTTGCAGGAATGAGGAGGGGGAACTGGGGCTGGAGTTGAAGGGCGGCGCAGAGAATGGACAGTTCCCGGTTATCGGCGAGCTTCTCCCGGGCGGAGCGGTCTGCCATAGCGGCAAACTCTTCCAGGATGAACTCCTGCTGGAAGTCAATGATACCCCTGTGGCTGGACTCACCACCAGAGACGTCCATGCTGTGGTCAAGCACAGCAAAGACCCCCTCCGACTCAAGTGTGTCAAACAAGGTGAGGTTTGTAAGCTTTCGGCGCAACTTTCTCGCATGTCGCAGTTTTTCTTTCGGTTCTTTTTTGAAAACCGTTAGCTTCCCCCCCCCCTGAACGCGCTTTTCTCTTTTGACAGCACCTATTGTTTCCCAAAACTGATGCGCTTACCCCTAAGGCTCCATACTTACAGCAAACCATGCAAATAAGTCACATACTTGCCACATATATATTATAATTATGCCGTTATTTTGTTGCTACACTTATTAGGCGTATAGAAGCGATTCTCTAAGAGGTGTTTGTGGCGTGTTTTTGTGTTGGTCGTGGTGTGCTCCTGATGTGTTTGGCACTCGTCCGAGTTAGGGGGTGTGTTACAGTTGTGGCAGTCAGAAAACACATTCCAGTGTTATTCATAATTCATAAGAAGTCATTTACAAGTATTGCGCCAACTCCTTCAGCCTTGAACCCAGCTACTAGCTACAGATATGGATTACTTTAGGCATGCTGTACTTGCAGTAGTGTAACAAAGTATTAATCCAATATATTCGGCATGATACCACAGATATAAACAGTGGATTATGTGAGATGCTGGATCAGATTAAATTGGATTGAGCCTTGCACACATATTTATTTCAGCAGAATATTACAGTCATACATGATCTTTCTTATAATTAGAAATCTAAATTACTGAGACATTTTATGTCCTGATTTAAAAACAAAAAAGAGGAAGAAAAATAAGCAATTATTTAATTGACAGAAAATTAATCAGGACTGACTTTGATAAGTTTTAGTCAGTTTTTCTGTAATAGCAAGCTGTTAGGATTGTGTCACTTTTGGGGTAATTTTGCTGGCCATTTATGGACGCCTACATGGAGTTGCGGAGATGATCATAAATGAAGAGAACTGGTCATTTTTGCGTTTAATGCATTCTTGCCAGATTCTTAAATAAAAGAAAATTGCACTATATTTTCAGTTGAACCTTTGAATTACATATAATTTTTCTCTTGTTTTTTTTCTTCAGAGCACACATTTAACTGTGCAATATTTATTATCCAATTTGTGCTTCACTGAGTGGACTAAATTGGATTTGGAAGGGATATTTTATAAATATTAGAGCAAATCCCAGAGTCCCTATTTCAACATTATAGTTGTGTCACAGAAAATGAAAAATATCATAAAGTATGATAAGGTCACCGTTAGCTTGGTATTCGGTGCAATGAAACAGCAAAAGCCCCCCTGCACAGGATTACTACGGGCTTCTTTTTTTTTCTTTTTTTTTACGTGGGAAGTGCTGTGGATTGCTTAAGTGAGTGTAGTAGCTGTGCTGGATACACACGAGGCTGTGATTATGTGGTCCAGAGGCTATATAGTTTGTTGAAGAAATGTTTGGTTTTGCAGTATATGGAGTAGCCAGAACACACATTTTAAAAAGAGCACAAGTCAAAAAGAATTTCCTAACTTGTCCCTGGTTCAGACTCATCTCATTCTTGTCAGCTTTGTCCTCCGGATGTGCAGCTCTTATGTCACGGACACACTCCTCTGGCTGTCTGTGGTTTTGATCTCGACAGCTAATGACTCTCCGTGTCTTGTGTTGTGCGCCGGGACCGGGATCTGTGGGATCTCATTTTGGGGTGAAAAATCAGCGAAACCCTGTAAGAAGCTTTGGATCAAAGTCTTAGCTTGTGTGCTTGCATAAGTGTATCAGTGTGTGTGTGTTCATCGTCACCCCAGGGATTTATTCAAAATGCAGCCAAGCCTATACCAAATTAAAATGTTAACTTTTTTTTCATGAAATATTTATATCCTCCAGCAATTTCCAAGTGATTGATATTTTCCCATAGCTGTGCTCGTGTTTGCGCGATCGGTTGTTTACAGTGTTGAGCTCTTTTTCATTATGATTGATATGTACATTAAGTAAATATTTTGGAGGGAAAAACAGGCTTTTGCAGTGCCCTTGCAGCTGTGTGCTCAATAATAAATATTTTCACTTTCAAGCAGACGCACATAAACTCCTATAATCTGTCTCAGTAGATTCTTTATTGAGCAGAGCGAGTCAGAGAGCACAGTTCAGTCCACTTGTTCTGATGTTATATGGTAATATGACTGCGTAATGAAAGTTTTTTTTATCTTTATGGTTAGTTGTTTGTTTATCACGTGCTGCTTGAAAGTTGGTGAACTCTAGAAATGTCTGTATTTGTGCATAGATATTAATTAAAGTAGTATTAAACAGATGAGAGACAGAAAAGAGGTCAGCTGGTCGTTTAGTCATTGAGGAAATGATTCAGTATTACAAACGTATCTGTACATCAAGATCTAACTGTAAATTTTAGAATGAGCTTGGAGTGAGGTGTGTTCAGTCAGAATCTAGACACTGGTGGTGATGGAGATGAAGCGGGTGGAGACTTGGATGAAGATCTCTCCTTGGCCAGGATGAGATGGAGAGGGAGAGGTTCTGGCTTGCATGAATGAAAGTCTGAAAGGCTGAATGGTAGAAGAGCACTGAGATTTAAGGCGCACTGAGGAGGTTCTGATTGGCTCTCAGAGTGATGAGGACAGAATTGTGTTGGACGGCCTGAAAAAGTGGCAAGGAATGAGCGAATACAGAACTTCTTTATTGAACTTGTGCATAAGTTTGACATTATGTCCAAACTAAGAAAATACAAGAATAATAATGTCCTCTCCAGGAATGTCTAACCAATAAAGAAAAGTCCAAAAGGGAGGTGAGGAGTACTCTAGAAGGTCATGAAGGAGTCCTGGCTGCAGTTTAAGAAAAGGTCACATGGACAACCCATAAGGCTGTTCAAACAATGTTTTTCAGGCTAAAATAGAACTTTTGCAGAAAGGAACTGAAAGCATGGGACAAGAACCTCAGGGTTTCAACCAGGCCTGACATCCCCACTGGCTCTAAGCGCTGGGATTTATTCTTCGTCTTTCTTCTTCTTTTTTTGTTGTTGTAAAACTTTAGCATTTTGGTCTGTTGGCCAACTTCCAGCATTTTTTTTCACACTTTGAAATCTGAGGTCATGTTTGAACATTAAAGATAAAAGCTATTAAGGATAAAAGCTTCACTGAGCTTCTTTCATTTTGAACTGATTTGTCAAAAAATGTCTAAAATACAGAAAATAAGTTAAAGCAGTGATATGTATATATTTTATATTTCACAATAATGCAAAAAAAAAATGTGTAATACTTTTTACCAGGTCACAAAAATGAAGAAAATACTGTTTACATTCAACTTTCATGCTGGATTGAGCAAATATGACAAGTGGTATCGCATAAACAAAAACAAAAATGTCAGTACATAGTTTCCAGATGGTACTCTAATTATAACCGAGAAAATAACTTAGTTAAATTTATGCACTCTTGTCATTTTCAAAACCTACTTTGTAGGCATGCACATCAGAGGAGGTCGAGCAGCTTGAAAAAAAACTTAAGAAGTTTAGAAATGGAATAAAGGACAAGGTAAATATTGTGAGCTTATATCTGCGCACTTACTACTTTAGAAGTGTGAACACTTCCAAAGTGCCCTGCTTCACACTACTTTCAATCAACTAACTAATCCGCCAGGCTGGAAGCATCATTGGTCAAATTTGGAGGCGTTTGAGTCAGTTAGGGACACCAGGTCACTGAACAAACTGCTCTCCATCATGAACAACCCATGACACCCACTCCACACTTGTGAGGCAACGGGAGCTCCTTCTCCCTCAGACTGATTCAACCTCGCTGCCATAAAGAATGCTTAAGGAAATCATTCCTACTGTTCTCTGTAAAGCTGTACAATAACTCTTCATTCTGTGACAGGTGAAGACATCTGAACTGCATCCCGCGTTGGTGGTAATGTCATGGTTTAAGACCTGTTTTGAACCCCCCTGCCATTGATGGAACCATCAATTTGGAAGACACCACTAAATACCATACTAAGATGAAATGTCAGGACACCAATCCATGAAATGAATCTTAAGACAAAGTGGGTCATGCAGGAAGACAGCTACCCTCAGTACACAGGTTGTGCTGCAAAAGAATAGTAAAAAAGAATGTTTTGGAACGACCTAATTCGGACTTTAATCGAATAGAAATGTTTTGGAACTGAAGCAAGCAGTTCATGTAAGGAAAACCAGCAATGTCCCAAAATGGAATAGATTGTGTAAGGAGCGCAGGAAAATTCTCAAAAGGTGACAGGCAAGAGTGACCAAAATCTTCTTGACCCTCACATGTGTCATTTCCATTCATTACAGCTGATAATGTTTTATGCAGAAATATAAAAAAAAATCTAAAGGCATTATGAACATTCAAGCTCCACTGTAGCGTACGTTTATTAATCTCAGAGCCAGCTTTCCTCTAGGGTCTAGAGTTTATTATATAAGACTTGTAATCATAAACGCAACCTTCTTTTTATTTAGATAAATGTGGCAAATCAGGACTAGCTTTTGTGTGTGTGTGATCTGAGATTGTGGCCTTTATATTAAGTATTACAGAAACATTTCTTCTCTGCCTCTTTCTCTCTCCCTCTTTTTAAGCTGCTAAACACATTTAACTTTGAGAAGATTTGTCTTAGTCTGTGGCGCCTCATGGTAACAATGTTTCTATGACAACAGTACATGAAAAGGGACTACTTACCAATTTAGTGTTTTGAGATTTTCACCTGAACTTGCAGGCTTTAGTGCTTCAGTGTGTAGATCTTATCCTCAGATAAAAGTGTTAAAGACGTGTAAATGTGTCTGTTTACAAATTCTTTATTCCATCCATTCCTGGATAGGTTGCCAGTCTATCGCAGAGCCAACAGAGAGACAACTAATTTAGACGCGCTGCAGAGCGTCCCAAATGCCTCTGGATTTTCACTGACTCGGGCAAATTTTAAAGCTGGACTCTGGGAAATTTGAAGGGGTTTCCATTAGACTAAATAATGTATCAGTTGATCAAAAAGTTAACACAAGATCCATCCCGGTTATGAGTAGAATAAGTGTGAGACATTGCCTAAAGTGTTCCTTTCTTACATATAGCATAGAGCAGGAGATGATCTGCTTCTAGGCACACCTGCCAGGTTTACACTGTAAACAGAGCTTTTTCTCTGATGTCCTTGTTCTTAATGTAGTGTGCACCTCACATTCAGAAATGCTTGACAGATTACTTATTGGGTTCTCATTCATTATAGTGTGTTTTTATTTATTTATTAGTTGTTTTTTTACAAAGAAATTTGCATTTATAAACCCAAATATGATTCAAGGATGAGCAACATCCCATAATAATGGGCGGGTAGAATAAGCTTTGAAATTCTGAGCGTTGTTTGTTTTTGCAGTGTACTTGAGGGTAGCTGAAGGTTTTGCTCAAACCCAGCTGTAAACAAAACCTTTGCTCACAGAGAGAAACTCTTGGTATTTGAGGTTTTGAACAAGGGGCAATCTCAGAAGCTGAAAAGTGAAGCCAGAGCGGAAGTGCTAAAAAATTGCAGTCCCTCTAGGTGCCGCATAAAGCTAGCTCCAAAAGTGGATCAGACTCATGTTAGACCCATGAGTGGGGCTTGTATTATAGCTCTTCCACTTAGATACTGTAGTTAAATGACAGGTGTTAAGTTGGACCTCTTTACTGTGTGCCGTTGGTGCATTTTGGAGCATTATGTCTAAAATGTTATGGACCATCCAGGTTTTTGGACGTTGCGTCAAAGTTGTGGTTTGGTTTTGGCAAGGGAAAATCCAATGTGTTATTAGTCTGTTAGTTACACTCCTGTGGAAAAGTGTTAAACTAAGATGTCAGAAAGAAACTGTTGCGGGAACAGTCCCCAGATTTCATTGATGATCTTTCAAGATATCTCTTTGGACATCAGCTGGTCTTTCACTGAATTTTTTAGTCCAGTGTTTGTATATTACAATTTTCAGAGGACTCTTTTTTTTTTTTGTTTAAGCCATTAAAACCTGCATACATCTCACCTTTTATTTGATCCATCTGTGGTTTGCTGAAGCCTCATCAGATACGGTCTCAATAGAAGAGTGACTGTCAAGAAACCATTATTAGGGGAGAGGAAACTGGGGAAAAAGGGCTGAGATATGCCAAATTATTCAAGATCTGCACTGAAAATCAGTGGCAACAGGTATTATGGAGTGATGAATCCAAATTATGAAATTTGTGGTTCAAATCATCTTCAGCATCTACAGAGGAGATCAGGAGAGAGGTACAACAGTGTGTGCTTACAGGCATCTGTAAAGCTCTGTTACGCTTTGGGGCTGCATTTCGGTCAGTGTTGTTGGTGATCTTGTCAAAATTTAAGGAATTATAAATGCAGAAAAATACCGTCAGATTTTGATCCGCCATGCAATAACATCTAGAAGGCATCTGACTGGCAACAGCTTCATTTTTCAGCATGACAATAATTCCAAACACTAGAGAAACATACAATGAACCCCTATCAATCATGGACTGGCCTCCCGAGCTCTGACCTCAACATTACTTTAGCAGTATGGGATCATCTAAAGGCAGCCACCATCCAAAGATGAGCTTTGAATGTCTTTCAAGGGGCCTGGCGAACTATTACTGAAGACTACTTGAAGAAATTAAAAGAAAGCCTGACCTCTTAGACAAGCTATGTTGCCTTATATACTGCATTTACTGTATGTTTGCACATGTTGCACAATTTTCCTAGCTAAATATAAAAAAATGAGAGGTGGCTCAATAATTTTGCACAATCCTGTAGCTAATTAGATGAACTCTGTCAGTATGATGAATCAGTACAGTTTATGGATGCAACTCAAAAACCAAGCAATCTAGCGTTAGCGAATAACCTAGCACTACCTATTTTTTTTTTATCAAAACAGCTCCAAACATTGACAGCACAGTGGCATCTGTTACACTGAATATTTTGAACTGATAACACTACTGTGACTAGTCAAGACTCTGTGGTCTTGAAAAACAATTTTGAAATTGTGTACCTGTCCTTAAGCTCAACTAAAAACAAGCCTCTTTGGCTGACACTGATACTGATAATGAATTTTTTTGTTTTCGTGTTGAATTCTCTTTTGTTATGTAATTATTTCCCATTTGGTGCCAGAGAAACAAAAAACCTTTGTAATGATTTTTAATTTTTTTTTTTTAAAGAACAGTTGTTAAAATCGTTCCACACCTTCTCACACTATCTTTGAATTATTGGAAATAAGTAACACAGTATTACAACTAAGGCATTACAGCAGGTAAACACTATGCACTGCCATTAATTGATTGGCTTTTACACCCTTAAATGTAACTTTTATTGTATGCTTTAAAACGAAGAGCAAGTTGAAGTAGACATACTGCCAGTAATTAAAGTACTTTAATGCAATGTAGCCACCTCATTGTTTTACAATGAGGCCGCTACATTCCAATAAAACAGTAATAAGCTGTGCTTTGTTTAGCTTCTTTCTGCCTCCAGTCACGGAACAGGGTCAATGACTGGCTTACATGCATGGTTGATCTCCAAAAGATGTCCATGGCCTTTCTGAATAATACATCAAGTTCTCTTTTGCAGTGTTCCGCTGCTTCACTAATGCCACAACTCTAAAGGTGTTCTCTCTTTCTCTTGGGATGTCTTGTCTGGATTGTTAGCTTTTACTGTGTTCTTCTCTGTAATTAAAAATGTGGATCTTGATTCTTTTGGCGAACATGAGTACTGTTTATGAGTTTAAGTACTTAATTTCCTACATAATGTAATGCGTCTTTAATTTTTCATGTCAACTGAAATCCTTGGGTATTATCCTTTTTTTTCTCTCTCTCTCTCTCTCACTCACACACACACACACACACACACACACACACACACACACACACACACACACACACACACTATAGCAGGGCTTTTATTAGTCTCTGAGGTGAGGATTAGATTAGTTTGCCATCAGCAATTAGGTGTGCCCTGTAGGACATAATTAGGATGTCTGCAAAACACAAAGAAGAATATTAGAGAAAAGTTACATTCCCAGAGAAATGATGAATTGTGCTTAGAGCAGAACATTATGGATAATGTAAGAGTGGCATTAAGACTACATCATGTGGCTGTTGTGGACCCTGTGGATTAGATGCTAGTAAAGAATAATGATGCACATTTTCAGAGTCTCTCCTGGGTTCAGACATTCATTATGTTGCATTCAATTGTTCACCATGAAGTTTACAGAAGAAAAGGAACGAGTATGCTGGCTGTTTACAGTACAGCTAAGTCACTGAATGAACACCCATGTCTGTCCCCGGAAGATGCACCTTGATATTAGGAAGACTAATGAGTTAATAACTGTCAGGAGTTAATAACAGGGTTGGGAGACTTGCGATGCCTTGAGCAACTGGAATTTGATTTTTGAAATGTGCAATACATGTTGGAATTTTTGCTTGCAGCTTATCAGCTTGTTGTTTCTCTTTTAACACTTCTCCTGATCCCTATTAAGATTGGTGATTTGTGTACACATTAAGTAAGAGGAAAACATAGCAGTGATGCATGCTGAAACAGCTAGCTGTGGTGATGAGGGATTCGCCTATGCAAAGCTCTGTGTGAGAACAAGGGGCAGGATGTTAATACTTTAAATTCGCAGAATTAACACAAAGTGGCAGATGCTGTTGATGCAACTCTAGGCAAGTGTTCTGATAAGCAGAAATTAACACATTGTCGGGCTTCTCATCCCCCACGCTGTAGTTTCTGTCACAATTATGTTAACCTATTTCAGTACGTCTTTTGCTATTTGCTTCTTAGCGAGGAGTCAGGTATATGCTAAGCATGCAGAATGGTTTCTAAGCAGTCACATCCATGGGCAAAAAGAGCTGTCATGAGTGGGAAATCTGCATGAAAATAAAATCATAAATGCTCCTCCTGAAGCATCAAGGTAAATTAGCTTTATATCACATCTACTGCTGCTTTTACTCTATCCTTCCTGCACACTCAAATGTCCCAGTTCAGTTTCCTATTTCAGCTTCCACCAAGGATTAATGCAGCCAGCTATGGAGCCTGTCACTGTATCTTTCACTGCCTCTACAGTGAGAACACACTTACTGTGGCTGTACTCCAGCGTGACTGAGAACCGTATGCTGATTGAGCTTCGCTTAGTGGTGTTGGGGGTGCAGGTAGGAGCGTTTTTAGGTAAGCTGAAGCCAATCAAGTCTGCTAGCTGGGTGTCCACTTTGTGTTAGCTGGTGGCAGTGAAAGTCATTACAGCAACCTGAGCTTGGGGAGCTTTAGCAAGTCAGAAATGGCAGCAGCCATGGTTCTATAGAGACAGCAGTGCTGGTCAGTCTGTCAGCCCAGCACTTTTAATACATGTCACTTTCAATATGCTTTTGCCAAAGTTGTAGCAGACCTGAGTTCCCACAGGATTGGGCACAACTGGCTTTGACGAGTCTCTGATTTTAAATGTGAACTTCTATAATTCAAAGTTCATTTTAGACATTAGAAAAACAACAAGCAGTCTCATCTTCTTGCTCAAGTTGAGCCTCAAACTTTGTCTCATTACTGCCGCCACTGATTAACTTTTTGGGAATTATGTATGAATGTTACAGATCAAATAAAAAACAAAAACTGCAACACCAAGTATTTATTGTAGTATAAGAGTAGTGTTGGGCCTGTATGTGCCCTAAAAGCCACCCTTTAACCTATTGCTAGGGCAATTTGGGAGTTAAAGAAAGCTAGCAGCTTGGGAAATACTGGGGCAAAGAGGGTAGAGAGAGTAGAAAGGGTTATGCTAATGTGACAAATTTCTTTAAATGACAAACCCTTCATGCTTCAAGCGCTTGCAAGGAAAAAACATATTTTTCTCAGATTTGGCTTGGAGGGGGGGGGTAGAGTTTTCCTAACGCTGGAACCTCCCTGGGATTACCCTAAAATTTTTCATGGCTTTAGTGTTGACATTTTAACCAAACCAAAACTGGCTTCCGAGGTTGTCTGCCTGAGGATTTTTTTGAATCTTTGGTAGTAAAGTCTGGGATTTTTATCTACACAGGAGGGGTGGCATTATGCTAGCAGAGCAGCAGCAGCAGCAGCTTAACTGCTCACTCTGTGACTGCATATTTTTCAGGCACTGTAGTTTTGAATAAATAGACTTTATTTGTACAAAAATAAAGTGCATTATTTGTTAGCTTTTGAGTTCTTTTTTTACCAGGATATTTTTTCAACTGCGTTTACAAGGCTACTATGTTTGGGTCACATGTTAACACCACAGCTGCGTATGGCTAATTAGCATAACGAACATGATTGCTTTGCTATTTAGCATATCATGCCCTTTATTAAAACTATTTTAACTTACGTTGAAAAAATATGTCTACAGAAACACTAAAAGTGTAATAAGTCACACTTTCCTCGAGCATCAACATTTGTCTGACTGAGGTCTTTAGCTATAGAGATGAAGCAATCCCTCCATTTCTTGGACATTACTGTCACATAATCCTCCTAATGTGTCTGTGTTTCTGTTCATGCACTGAGGTCCTGCGCTTTCACAGTGTCTCTTCTGCTCAACACCCAGTCTTGCCTCTATTTGCAGTGTAATAATGGTTGAAATTGGGTAACAGCTGTGGCGGCAGTTTGGTTCGTGTCTAGCAGGACACGAAACGTGGATTCAGCCTCAGTTTCTGAATTGTTGCAATCTGCTTTTTACTCTGCATCAGCAAAGATGATTTGTTTCTGACTGACAGCGTGAAGCCAGAGAGGCTAATTTAATAGAGATTCATAAATTAAAAGATACGCTCGTTCATTAAAATCTTGGCATGTCATTTTTTTTCTGAACCTTCCAATTTTATTTACAAGTCTTTGGTTGCATATTGACTTCCATTATTAGGACTGCTCCTGCAATAGTTGAGTCACTGTCTTCAACTATACATATAGCTGTGCATGCTGCATAGCTGACAGCTAAGCAGATTCATACAAAAAGAGCAGGTCTCAGCAGAAACTGTAGGTTAAGATAAAAATGTTTTGCAGACTTGTATCTCAAGCATGGAAATCCATACCAAAGAACAGTCTATAACATGGCACCATGCAGGCTATTCAATAGCTCAAGGGAAAAGTGGTATGTTATGACACTATCAAGTCAATGGTGCATACCCAGCCAATGGAATGAGTGATGTGAGTGATGATGACTTTGGACTGGTGGCAGGTCTGTTGGGCTTTTGAAAGATGGGGCTGGGCAATCCCTGAGAAGTTGTGTTGAGTCAGAGACACACACTGTTGTTGGAAGGTGGTAATGATTGTCAGTGCAGTCAGACTCATCTGTCTTGTTGTCAGAGACCCCACTGAGAGTGTAAAGTAGCACCAGCAAGTTCAACACAGACAGTGTGATACACAAACAGACACATCACATGCACACATAAAGACCTGCTATCCTCCACTGTGTGTGTTTATGTGTTTGTGTCTATGTGTGTGTCTATATATGTGTGTCTCCCTGGAGCCTTAGCACCACTTACCACATCCTGTCCAATCATGCTTGACAGAAGCTTGGTGGAGAGATGCTGTTGTTGTTGTTGCCTCTGTTACACTGTCTGACTGCCAGGCTCACCTCTAGAGACAGGTAATGATAAGGATAACATACTCACAAACTCTCACAAACACGCACGCACGTGCGCACACATGACTGTCTTTCCCTCCTTCTCAACATCAACCATCTGTTGTGGCGAGCTGAAGAATTCCAAGGACTGAGCAATGAGTAGGCTGTAAACACTTGTGTGTGTATAGTGTTCATATGTGGTGCTGTGCATTATTTAAATTTGGATACCAGAGTACACTGGTGTTTTTGTGTGCATTTGTGTCTTTGTGTTATTGAATTACAGTTAACTTGATTTATAGAAGAATGCGTGAAGCTGTCTCTGTGAAAGTAAAATTCTTATTTTCCCTTTAACTCGTGTGAGAGTGCAGGAAACTATTTAAGAGGTCACAGTGACAGTGCAGTTTAACACACTGAATAATATGATTTTGTCAATGGACAGTGCAGGTGAGGATGATGGGAATGTAATTGGTTTTGCAGGTATTTGGTAAAAAGCCAAAGTATTGGACTCTGTAAAAACTAATGGCTTTAGATGAATCCTCAAAGTATCACAAAAATGCAATGTTAATATCTGATATTCAGTCTGATATTTGAAGTGATGCTGACCTTAAAGACAAATAAGCAAACTGAGCAGCCATCATTTACCATGATCAGAGAAATGCCAGTGGCATGTCAAAATTATTTGCAGCTCTTGATTTATCCTGTTTTACTAAAAATTACAATAATGGGAGAGGTGACATTTCATGTTCCATGTTGCCCGTCTTGGGAACCAGGGATCAGACTGTTAGGGTCTCTGCTCTGGCTGCCAAATCCACAAGGCACCAAACCCCCTATGGTGCCTCCTGCAGGTGGTGGGCCCACTGGTGGTTGGGCCCATGTGGCTTCTTTTGGCTTTGCCCAGGCCTGGAGCCTGGTCTGTTTTTCCTCAAGCCACATCCCAAGTCTAACTCCCGAATGGGGCCCTGATAACTGTATCCTGAACACTCCTGTGCCTACAAGGAACAAACTGCTCTTGGGATCACTAGTGCACAAACCCTCAACCATGGTAATGTGGTGATTTATGGAGGGAGCCGGTTTAAGTGGTTCTGGCATCTGATCAGGATGCCTTCTGGGTGTCTCCTAAGTGAGGTATTTTGGCATGTCCTACTGAGAGGAGGCCCCAGGGCAGACCCAGGACATACTGGAGAGATTATATCTCTCAGCTGACTTGGGACCTGGATAAGCAGCAGAAGATGGATGGATGGATGGATGTACAATTAGTCCTAATAAAAGCAAATTATTGTAGCTTACAAGTTAATTGACTAACTTGCAAATCTGCACTTTTGTCCCTCTAAGGAGTAAAGTGGGCCCATAGCTGCAGAATAAAAGAGCACCCAGATTCCCTTTAGGGGTGACTGGTTCAGGATGGTCTCTGACTTACTGTGTTTATGGCTCCGTTACCATTGGCTGTTTCCTCATACATTTATTTAGTGGCTTCATAATAACAGTCCAAATAACTGCCTGGAGGCATTACTGATATGGATACCAAGTGACAAGACTTAGTTCAAGAATGACTTTAGAACTGGTGAGTTTATTAGTCCTGGTTTTCTAAATAAAGATGGGCTAAAAGTCTTGCATGTTAACACACCTACATGCTGTCTAAGTAGGATTTTTATTTATGTGGCAGACACAGGTGAAGTCTGAGCAGGAGGATATCGGTTTACCTGTGCTCATCTGGTGGGAGAGGGAGCTTATGCAGCTTAATAATTGATGAATGATTTTGGTAATCCAGCAATTAGCAAGACTGTTTTTGCAGCAAGTCTGTGAATTTTAATGAACTGTAGACAGAGGAACTGCAACTCTCATCTGTTTCCTAGAGAGCCTGTATTGTGTAGTTGATGTTTTTTCCGGGGGGTTTTTGACAGTAAGTGTAAAAGTACAGTATTTTCAGCTCCAGCCAGTGAATGATTTATTTATTTCACACTGTATATGTACACAGATTTGCTTTGAGAGACACTAGACGTGTTGTTTGTTTGGCAGGAATGCTCACTGATCATAAAATATCTACCTGTCTTATTGTCAAATCTCAGTGACACTTCTTTTGTCCAAAAGATGTGGCGATTCTCCTCATCTTTGCAACAAATCACAGCTATCATATTTACACTTTTTTTCTGCATAGAGCTTATTTTCAGCCTCCTTTGGCCACTTTCTTTATCAAAAGCCACTTAAATTCTGAAAGTGGAATAGTGCAGACCCAGCAGCCCTCTAGGCAGATGATGAACCAAAAGAAAACATCAGATTTTGGTTGTGAAGCCGTGATGAATCACAAAGTTGCTGTTGTGCAACCTGCAAAATTTGATAGATGCCCCCCTGGATACCATAAGATTTTGCAGAGGGAGATATTGTAAGTTTTCATATTTCATGTAGGGAAAAGCTCACATTCGACATCCTCAAACAGCCAGTGGTATGAATATAAATGAGATCTAAATAGGATATTTTGAAGCGTAGACACTGGGGAGGGTGAAATTGGCTGACCTGCTCTCTGAGAGAAGGGAATATTAAGCAAACTCCTCAGCCCTTACCAGTTGTTGCTGATTCACCAAAAAAAGGAACAATCGATATGCAGCGATTAAAGCCTTTCTGAGTGCCTCGGTGGTCATTCTGTCCTTCACTGCCAATCTCTTGGCGAGGATCAAATGCTCTTTTTATTTACCACAAGTGTGTGTGTGTGAGAGAGGATGGTTGCATTTGTATCCATCTGGGGTCGTTCCTTTCCCTTTTGGTTTGGGCACAATAGATTTTTTTCTTTTTTTGAGGATAAGTAGCAGAACTACTTCCTTTTTCTCAGAAAAACATTTTGTCAGGTTCTGTCACCCTGACTTACTACCAAACAGATGTTCATGATACATATACATATACAATATCTCCAAGAATACTTTGGCATGCAATCAGGAATTGAAAACCACCAGCGTTCTGATTAGTAGACACGCTGCTCTACCTCCTGAGCCACAGTCTCCCCGATGTCTGTCTGTCTGTGTGTTCTTCTGCAAAAGATGACTATGCAGTCCTGTGAAAAGTATACACTATGATTCTTTAGCTTGCAGAATCATTTTTATCTGATTTTTTTCTCTTGTGGCTTTTCTCAGTCTTCCAAATCATTATGGAAGAATTTTAGTCTGTTCTTGCTTCAGTTTATTGAGGCATTAATTTAATTTTCCTGCCACAGTATTTCAGTCAGGTTCACTTCTAGACTTGACTGGCTCATTGCAACACCTTGATTCTTTTCTTTTCAGCCATTCTGTTGTAGATTTGCTTTTGTGTGCTTTTGGCCAAGCTGTAGCTGTCGGATAGAGCCTCACATTTGACTCTAGAATACTTTGGTTTGCAGAGGAGTTCATGGTTGACTCAATGACTCCAAAGTGTCCAGGTTAGTGGCTGCAAAATAAGCTATCCAAAGCTATCCAAAAGTGGCCCTGTGCATTATGGCCAGACATTGCAACTTTAGTCTTATCTGTCCAAAGGACATTTATCTGTAAGTCTTGTGTTTTGTTCGTATGCTTTTTCAAACCTAAGCTGTGCTGCCATGTCCGTTGTCCTGGCAACCCTTCTAAAACAAGCCATGCTTTAAGTATGTTTCTACTGTCATGAACTTTGACATTTAACATGCTAACAGAGGTCTTCCTCCTGAAAGTCTAAACTCATTCACTGTTCAGTTTAGCTCGAGCTGAGATGAAGAAAATGGAGCTTTTGGTCTATCTAGATATGGTAGGCATGTTTAAACTTTGGACAGACCTACTGAAGCTGTATGCCAATGTTTCCAGTGATGAAGCTAATTAAGCTTAGACATGAAAATCTGAATCATTCTCATTTGTGCACTAAATCTTGAAAAATAAATTTCTTATTTTGCTGAATTATACCTTAAAATCATTTAAACCAAAGATAACGCTCGTGTTGTATTTTCCACTTCATATCGCTCACTGCTCACATGATGTGATGTTTGCTTGATTAGATGTATAGTTATACAGTTGCAAAAAAAGTTAGCAAAGCCTTTGGAATTACCAGAATTTCTCATTTGATTTGTTATAAAGCACGCTCTCATATTCATCCCAGTCACAATAATAGACTAATCTAAACTTAAAATACGCACTGTTGCATGTTTCATGTCTTCATTTAGCACTTGTCATGTCATGTTTTGCTCCCTCAGGGGCTGAATGTCTTGCAACCATTGAGGGAACAATTACTTGTAAATTGCACACAGGACCTTTATAGAAGAATGTCAGGGTAGAAATATAAGACTTGAAGCTTAGGCAAGACAATGTCCCAAAGTACACAAATAAATCAGTAAATGTTACAAAAAAAGAACATTCAGTAATGTAATGGCTAAGTCATGACCTTAAAACAGTAAACAGTTTATTTTGCGACACCACGAAACAAACGATAGCGTAAAATGCAACGATAGACGTTTTTATATCGTCATGCGATATATATCGTTATATCGAACAGCCCTATATATATATATACATACTAGGGGTGCAACGATACACAAAATTCACGGTTCGGTTCGATACTTTGGTGTCACGGTTCGATATTTTTTCGATACAAAAAAAAATGTTCATGCCTTTTTAATTTGTCATTTATTAAAATTATAAATATATATTTTAACTCAAAAGTACAGTTTTTAAATTTAATGTTGCTGAAACAACAAAGTAATAAAAAAAAAAAATCGCCGCTATAAAAATGATGATCTTGCCAAAAATAAACTATTTTTTTTCAATGATCCCAAATAAGCCATCACAAGATTGGTTCAGATCTCTAGACTCGTACATTTCTAAATTCCTTTGGAAAGATAAACCCCCACGTATCAGCTTAAAAACACTACAAAGGACCAAGGATAAAGGAGGATTAGATCTGCCTAACTTTAATCACTATTTTTTAGCCAACAGGCTTCAGTTCATCTCTAGATGGTTTAAACACACCTTCTTAGATGAACCTTGGATAGATGTAGAACAGGCACTATGTAATAACCTAGAAATTTCAGACCTACCATTTATCAGCTCAAACATCAAACGACATGAATGCTTTAAAAGCATCAATATTAGCTCTTCTCTGACAGCATGGTGGGAGTTTCTAAAAATGACAGAGTCTTCATTAATCCCATGCAAACGTACACCTATCTGGAACAACCCGGACATATTACAAAACAATAATATGATAAACTTTTCAGATTGGAGTTGCAAAGGAATTAAATACTTGGAACATATATTGGAAGGAACAGACTTTATTTCGTTTGACAGACTAGTTATACAATATGGGATCAACAAGAAACGATTTTTGGAATATCAACAAATTAAATCCATAGTAAAAAAGAAATTTAATCCCAGTGAAGCTGAATTACAAACACCACCAAGTGTGGTACAATTTCTTAGTCTAAAACCCCCCAAATTATTGTCTAAAATATACAGAACACTTTCTAAAATAGATGAATCAATATCCCTTCCTATTGCAAAATGGGAAGCAGATTTATCAATCAACTTAGACCCAAACCTTTGGTCTCAGATATGCTTAAAAACCTTTCAATGGATCAGAAATCCCAGTTTGCAATTAATACAATACAAAATATTACACAGAGTGCACTATACTGGTCATAGGATGTTCAAGATGGGCTATACGCCTTCCAACAACTGCTTACACTGCACAGCAAATACACCGGACAATTACATCCACGCTCTTTGGTTCTGTCCACCAGTTCAGAAATTTTGGCGTGAGATATGTGAAGACTTATCAAAGTGTCTGAAATGTAACATTCCAGCCTCCCCTTTAGTATGCTTGCTGGGCAACTTGGATGAGGTCACTGCAGAAATAAACACAGCCCACGTTGTTTTTACGGCCCTATGCATTGCCAAGAAAATGGTCCTCATTAACTGGAAAAATAAAAATAATCTTAATTCTAACCAATATAAAAACCATCTAATAGATCACATTAGTCTTGATACAACCTCTGCCATCACATTTGATCAATCCCTTTGGGCTCCTTTGATCGGCTTCATCACCTAGTGGGGGTGGGGGGTCATGGTTTGGTCCTGCCTTCGCTATTGTGGTTGATGTGGGGGTAGGGACGGCCTTAGGGCGTCTGGGGAGTCCCTAGGGACGTTTCCCTGGAGGGCCTAACCTGGGGGCTGTGGCCATGACCTGGTTAGAAGCTCTGGGGCTCTTGGATGGTGTTTTCCTTGTGGCTGCGTACAGCGGAGATGGGGGAGGGTCTGTGCTGGCGGACGTTGGTTACTGGCCTGGTAGCCTGGCTGCCCCTGGGAGGGTCCGGGACGGGCGTGGAGGCTTGGGGTCTGGGGGTGCTCCGCCCCCCGGTCTGGGGTGCTGGCCGGGCCTTGGGGGCTTGGGTCCTGGCTGTTGTGTCGCCGGAGCAGTGGGCGGGTGGGTGCAGGGGGGCTCAGCCCCAGTGCAGGGGACCTCTGGTGCATCGGCCCAACTAGGGGGCTCTCTAACTGGTGGGGAGGTTGTTACATCTTTGCAGGTGGTCTCCTCACTACAGGAGCTCACTCTGCAGGTGGGGGGAGAGATATAGGAGAGGGGGAGAATGAACTCAACCTGGGTGTCTATTGTCTTGTGTAGTTTGGGAGATGATTGGATGATGGGGTGGGTGCAGTTTTCTCTGGGGTGGAGTCGGGTGGGCTGCCCCGGACTCTGTGGGGCTGGGCAGTGCTGCTGCTGCGGGCCCCGGTCCGGATGGGCCTGGGCCTCCTTGCCCTGGTGGGTTCCAGAGCGTGGGGGTGCCTACTGGGGTCAGCGGGGGAGCTGGCCCCAGGGAGGGGCCGCTTGCTCCTCCCTTTCTTCCCTCCCCATCCTCAGCTGCCTCCCTATTCCCGCTCTACCACACCCACCCACACACGCAGGGCTTGGGGTGCAGGTATGTCACCAGGGTGCAGGGGAGGCACTCCCCCTCTGTCCCCTTCTGGCCGCCTGTGCCTCAATTTTATTCTGCAACCTAGACATCCACATTACTCACACTCTCACATAACACATACATATAGGGCCTTGGGGGTGGGCACGTTTTACAGCATCCAGAGGATGGTCGTTGTACTCCAACCCACCTCTGGCGCTGGTGCCCTACCCTCAATTTTAAATGCATTTAGACACTGAGGGTTTTCGGGAGGAGCCGTGCTGCTCTCTGAGAGGAAGCTAGTACCATGCTCTCCTGAGTTTTAAATGCACTTTAGAACAGCACACAACAACATTACATATGAGCGGGCGTAGGGAGGTTTGAGGTCTTCACTCACCCCGGTTCTGTTAGCCGTCAGGGCTGGGGGGCTGGGAGGAGATGCTGGCCGTCAGACTGGGGTCTGGGATGCGGGGCCTCCCTGCTACTGCAGATAAGGAGGTGGTCCGCTTGCCTCCACCCCAGAGAGAAGGGTTACATCTCCTGGGTCTAGGTGCGGCTTGCCCCTCTGGGGGCGGGGGTACCTGGACCTGGGATATAGAGTATGTTTGGGGAGTGCGACTGTCTGTGCAGTGTCTATTTGTGTCTGTCTACACGTTGGGTGAGTGCCGAGTATTTGGTTGTGCATATGGGGGTGGGAATGCACGTCTGTGTCCGCGTGTGCCTGTTTGTCTGTGTCTATATGTCAGGTTGGGTCTTAGACTCAACCTCTCTGGGTACATCTCAGGCCCTCTAAAGTACGGAGGCCTATCTCCCCTCACCACACTCCCTGCCGGTGGCTGATGCCCTTAGACGTTGGTGTGTTGGTGGTCCTTGTCATCTGGGGCTGGGCGCTCATGCATGTACCGGCTCACTCCTGGTGGCCGATTGGCGGGGCCGGGCGCCTGTGGCCCGGCTGGGCTCCTTCCGGGGGGTGGGATGCCCTCAGACCTCTGGCCTCTGGGCCTGAAGCTCGGTCCTCTCTGGCACAGCTGGCTGCCGGCGGAGCCCGCGGGCACGCCACTGCAACCCCCTCTGGCCTCTGCTCCATAGCTGCGGGGGGACCTCTCGTTTGGGGCTCTACTCAGCTCTTCCCAGGAGGGTGGCACGGTTCCCCCCCCCTTTGGTGGTCCTCCTCGGGTCCTTGTACTCTGGGGCCTCTGGATATCTGGGGCCTGGATCTCCTCCATACCTGCTTCATACCCTGGTGGACGGGGCTATGGCTCCCCACACTCCCTAGCAGATCGTTACATGGAGAAACCTTTGGAATACAAGCATGCTGATCCACACAGGTATGCACACAGGTGTACACACGGGTGTTCACAGACGCGGACTACACCTTTCTTGGCTGCTGCCTCAAAGCACATTGTGCGCTGTCTATCTTGCGTGCTGCACAATATCGTTTATTATTTAGTATCTACTGTTATCTACTGCTAGCTAGTTTATTGTGATGGTGCTGTTTTTATTATGTTGCTCTTTGTTGTTTGCTTTCTCTTCTGTTTTTTTTCTCCATACAGGTGATCCAGGCGTTTTGTTTGTTTTTGTTTGTTTTTTCCTTTCTTCCCCCCCTTCTCACCATCTCTTCTCCCCTTTGGTTTTCTTTCTCTCCCTCTCTTTCTTTCATTCTTTCTCCCTGTCCTATCCCCCAGTCACGTCTGTCCCGTTTGTAGCAACCGAAAATAAAATAAATACATAATTATAATAAAGGTCAATCAAATGGACCAATATGGCAAGGCCATGATGATCCACTTGGTAAAATAAATCCGCTTGGCATCTTTCTTGGCCTTAAGACAACAATTCTGATGGCTAAAGCTCCAAACGGGACACAAAAAAAGAAAAAAAAAAAAAAAAAAATGTTCATGCCTTTTTAATTTGTCATTTATTAAAATTATAAATATATATTTTAACTCAAAAGTACAGTTTTTAAATTTAATGTTGCTGAAACAACAAAGTAATAAAAAAAAAAAATCTATCTGATCGAGAAATCACTCATCTTTGGAAAAGAGAGTTTATTACAGAGAAATGGCTCTTTCCAAAATAAAAGCTATACTATACGCTTCTTCTGGGCTATATTCTCAGCAGCATATTAAACATAGCAGGTCCCCATAAGGAGAATCATGTGCTAACGGCTGTCTAAATGACTCGGGTAAAGTTTGTAGCATGCGTGCTTGTTGTTTTTGTCTGCTTCCACTTGTCTTTGCACTAGGATGATATCGGCGTAAATGTGCAGTCATATTCGTTGTGTTCCCACTAGTGCTGTCAGCGTTAATCTGAAATGACGTTAACGCCACAACACGGCAAATCTCCGTTAACGAGCTACCGCGGATCGCCCCGTGCGTGCGGCTGGACGGCCAACACGTTAACGAGCTAACTGCGCTAACGCACTAGTTCCCACCAATGTAATTGAGCATTGCGTGGCACATCCGACATACTGTTTTACTTTTGTCCATGATGCGCTTACCTTCATACGTCACATGAAAACCAAAATAGTTCCAAACGCCACATCTGAATTAGGGTGGGGGAGGTTCAATTTGCCATGTTGCAAGGAGAGCTTAACTTCTGTCTCGCTAGCTTGCCCTGCGCTCAGTGAATCTGCGTTCGACTACTCCGCCTAGGCTCCACTGTCGAGCGCAGATCCACTGAGCGCTCAACACAGACAGCATCGTCAGAAGGAAAGTTGATAAAATAAATGAAAAATTTTGTATTGTTCGATACATATGCGTACTGAACCGAAAGCACTGTATCGAACGGTTCAATGTCGATACGAGTATCGTTGCACCCCTAATACATACATATTCTTTTTTTCAATTGCCAGTCTACATGTGTAATCTAGCAAAGTAGACTGTATTGTTCGACCAATGATGGCATTTAGCACATATACAATTAAGAAAACAAAAGTGTCTACCTGATATACCTGATATATTGATCTATCTGTGGTGTGTGCAGAAGAATTGCAGTTCAGAACTGACACAGCAGCAGTTTCTGACAACACAAGGAGTCTGCAATAAGACTGTAAACAAGACATTGATTTAATGCCCAGCTGTATAGATTTTACAAGGAGCGATGAGACACATTATTAGCATGTCCATTCAATAACTGTCTCTGTGTTGCAACAAATCTGTGTGCTGACCACATCTGTCTTACTCTCCTCTTCCACACCAGTGGTTCATAAGCTTGAGACCAGCGTTGTCGGAATGTAGTTTTGACTTTTTGGGATTCCTGTCAACTCTCATACTAGCCTTTAGCTTCCCTTTAGCAACATTTCTCTGCCCAACCCATGATGTTAGTTTTGCCTGAAGCGAGGTCACCTCCAGCTGCTTTAAGCCAGCTCACATCAACACTCCTGGGATGTTTTTACATATGCAGCATGGTCTCTCACTGTCACTATTCTATCACCCTTTTTCTCTGTCCCCATCCTTTGCATTCATACACTCATTTCATCCCTTTCTCCACTGGGAGCTGAGGGAGCGAAGCATGTTAAAATAGTTACAGGAGATGAAGAGGCCGTGCTGTCCCTGTGCTCGTAGACATTATTCATGCCTTCCACGGGTCTGCCTGAAAGACAAGGAGGCAATGAGAGAGACACAAACACCTGATGCTCAATTGATGCAGAAAAATCACAAAAAAGAGGGAAGGAAGGAGTGTTGACAGACAGCAAGAGGAGAAGACACTCTGCACTTGTTTTTTTCTCAGCACATCTGATGACAAACACAGCTTTGACCACCAATTTTGCTTCGTTTAACACAAAATCCTTGAGCAGCTTGTTTTTTTTTTTGCTTTTATTTCTTTATTTGCACGTGATTTGAAGTACTAATTTCTACTTAATTGACTTTTACATTATTGTATTAAAAACAGAGCAAAAGAAAAACTCCAAAGGAATTAGTAATGCTGCTGTCTGTTTGAGAGATGGTGCATAGTTCAGTGTGCTGAAAAAACATTAAAACTCTGCTGTTGTCTTTTTGCTTCACTACAAAAAAAAAACTGCAATGAGATTAAATTGTCACCACAGTCTGTTATTGTATTTTCACAGGACACATTTAAAGGAAGCGAGGAGTTATTTTCATCAGTGGCGTCTTCCATTTTTCATTCTTGCAATAAAGTGATTTTGTGTGTCATGAGTGGCATCAATCCCAGATACTGCATATCATTTTAAACAGAGATATTTTTAATTACATCAGATTGTTTTGTACTATGCAAGGAATATAGCGTTTGGCCTTGGCTCAGCCTCAGAGAGAACATCTTTTATTATTTGGCAAGCAGCTGGATGACTAATCTTTAAATGTGTCACAGTTGTACAACAGTCAGGCCCTTTTTTCTAAATGGTAAATGGCCTGTATTTGTATAGCGCTTTACTTGGTCCTAAGAACCCCAAAGCGCTTTACACTGTACACAGTCATCCACCCATTCACACACACATTCACACACTGGTGATGGCAAGCTACAGTGTAGCCACAGCCACCCTGGGGCGCACTAACAAATCTTCAGCTGTGCCCAGTTCCTCTGCACTTGGATGGCACTTAGATTAGATCGTTCATTGGCCGTGGTAGTTTTTCATAATACAAGAAAAACAAGGTGCAGGCTAATAGTAACACACACACAAGAAATTATGTTAAAAAATGCATTGTCAGTGACTCACGCTTGATTGTAATGATCTGTGCCTGAGTAGCTGCAGGATAGTTAATTGCATGCCTCTCTGTCTTCCTGCTTGTCAAGCTAAATAAGCAGCGTGGGTTAGAAAGGGTGTCTTCCATTAAACAAGCTTTATTTGACTAAACCAGCCACTTAAGTATTATTACATTCAAGTGTAAGTGTGGATGTGCAGATATCCTAGAATTTCCAAGTTAGTGAACACCCAGTTTAGTAGTCAAAAAATAAATTTACTATAATTAGGTGATTGCATACTCATTTAATCATTTTTATATCATTAGAATTTCACTGTTTTTGATAGTGATGCAAAGATTGATTGGCCGAAGACCAGAGATTGCCCATTTCCAGGGTTCTTAGCTTTCACCAGCTGATCGTGTATGTCTGATTATAAGCTGGTCTGTTTCACACATGCGCAGCACGTGAGCAGACGCAGGCTAATAGTAACACACAGACGCTAACTTCTAACTTCTTAGCTTGTGGCTGTGAGTTCTTGATTGTGACCAAAGGCAGAAATTTGTCAAAATAAACTTTTTGGGAATCAGTGTGAAAACGTTGACAATTGTTATTGCTCTAAAATTTGATTGCCAATGACATGAATGTTGCATGGATTTGACAAATGTAACAGTTTGCATTAACAGTCTAATCCAAAGTTACGTAAATGCAAACATGTGTGAGTACTTTACTGTACTGCTCCAGGTATTCAGAATGTGAGAAAGCAGTCGCCAGTCCTCTGTGAAATAATGAGCTATCATAGTCTCACATGACTCCACAGTTGCCTAAATTAATACAATAAAGTTCTGTGTTCCTGCAAAAATACATACCTGGGTTTCATTGTCTTGAGCATGTAACAAAAGCCCTCATTTTCCAGAACGCTGTATGAATGCAGGGCTTTACAAATCAAGGAGGTGAAGCTATTTTCTTAGCTCACGCTGAACTGGGAGCTATGTCAAACTAAGGGTGTCCAGTGTTGGTTGGTGTTTCATTGAGCTGATTTAGGGTTGCCTTTGCCATCGTTGGCTAATGTTAGCTCACAATGGTGCCCGGTAAGTTGACACCTCGCGTTCATGGTGTATTTATCAAGTCATAACCGTTGTCTTTGACCTGTCCTTTGCTATTCTAGTACTGAAAAGTTAAATTTGTATTTCAGTACTATTCTGTCTTTTTTTTTCCTCCTAGGGGTTGTTGGTGGAGGAAAGAGCCTGTAACTTGAACTATATTAAAAGTATAAAGGCAGCATTTGGCAAAGCTTTACTAAATATACTGAAGTTATTGTACAAAAAATATCAGCTGATTATTAGAAGTCAAATTCATTAGATTTTATTTTGAATGATCCAACTGTATTGGTTATTGGCCACATAGTGCTACAGCGTTCTAAATAACCCAGGGCTCTTAGCTGTTATATCCTTTTGGCACCTTTGAGTCAGACATTTGGAGCTTGGTGTTTATAATACTAAACAAAAAGTGGAAGATATCTGTTTGGCCAAAATTTCAGTTGGACTTTCTTGTTCCTACATGTTAAGCCAGTACATTTCCAGTTAGTGGAGAATGTAGAGCACAGAGATGTGCAGTCAAAACTTGCTTTCCTCACTAGTTCTCTTTGCCCCTGGGCAGCAGAGCCATGCTGTGCTGCTTTTTGAACCACAGGGAGGTACAAAGGGGGCTAGGCAGCCGTCTGGCATCACAATGTCCTCATGTCTTCGAAACTCTCTACAGAATTGTTTCCACCAAAGGGTATGCAGTAATTAGACTGAGGTCAGGGGAGTGTGTGACCTCTGTGCCTCCTGTACCAACGCAACATACTGTTTAGAAGTGCTGCCCAACTTCCTCTAACAATTAGCAAAAACACCCTAGTTCTTCACTCCTGTTACTGCTGCCCTGCTGTTTATCCTCTGCACTGATTAATATCTAGTTTTCAAACTCCCTCACCTTGTTCTGCCATTCTTTTCGTCTTCTTTTCATTATTATGTTTGTGTATAAAAGTAGAAGAGAAAACAAATTTTATTCCGATGACAATCTCATGAAGCTGAAGGACGGTTAAATGAGTCACAGCAACTTTCACCCAGAAGAGTTTTAAACTTTTTTTTCCTGACTTTTATTTTTAGCTTTGTTTCATTAGGACTAGACACCATAAATATTTTGGTGACTTTAGAGAATGATTATGGTGTGACATTAACCACATCTACAAAAAACTGTCCTTGTTTTTTTATAGCCACTATAATCATGGAACATGGACTGGCATTAGTCTGCTCTGCATGATAAATGCGATGCTGGAGGAGTATCCAGTGGATAAAAGTGAAATGGCAAAATATCTAAACCAAGTGTTAGTATGTGATTAGAGCCTGCTGTGATTATCTAAAACAAAATAATGGACACATTTAAAAATTGACTGAAATGACGATAGAGTTTACTCTGATTAAGAAGCTTTTTTATTATATATTCAGATAATAATTTTTCCTGACTCTGTTGACCTTTTTGTTTAGTTCTTGCAGTTGTGACTTTTTTACTGCCTCAAGGTCCCATGCCGTTATTTCCATACTTCATTTGCAGTGTTCGTTTTCTTGGGATGGCGATAATAGTTGGTGTAATGCATTCTAACACCAAATTTGATGCCACAAAATAATAATTCATGCCAAATTAACATAAAATTTTATTTTAAAAAAATAAACAAAAAGTGCTATGCTAAAACACACGTACTTAGATGTCATTTTACTGTTATAGCAGTAGTCAGCTAACATTATTAACATCACCTAGCTCATGTTATTAACTATTGGTATGCTAGCCTGATATTTGGTGATTTAAAAAATCTGATTCATGAGCCATTATTAATTTTTCTTTTAGACACACAAATAATTTGTTAGCATTTATAAGTCCTTATAAAGATAACAATGCAGTGTAAAAAAACAAAAAAACAAAAATCAAAACAACTTATTTTGTTGCCACAAGTGCCCTCTGGTGGACAAACTACGCAGCATCAACACTTGAAGGGTGTTTCTCTTTTTACTTTCTTTAAATTGAATTTATTGGCTGATAAGTGCCCATACCCATATATTGGCAAATAGTTCATTTAAACATTGTCGATATATTGATTGGGCTTTAGCTAGCCTTGTGTGCTGGATTGCATGCAACTACATCAGCACCCAGTACTATGTACAAGCAAGTACATTTGAGTCTTTGTTTCTAAATGAACTATCAATAAATATATAAAGAAAATATTAATGAAAAAAAACCTGACAATAAAAAAAAGAGTCCAGTTCAAACTGTTTTATACCTCACTATGAAAAAGTCTGACAGCTATGATAATATTTAATGCTGAGATGCTGGCTTCTCTAAGCTCGTTAAATTGTCCAGTTGCCTCTGGCTTCAGTTCAGTGGACCCGAAGAGTTTTTCTATTAGCTGCTCTTTCAGACCACAGGACCACTACAACTCCAATACAAAGTTTTAAATACACTTTGGAAAGAACTGAATTTCTGAACTGATGATTTCCAAATTATTTAGGAATCTTCACCTAACAGTGAAGTTACAGTTACAGACACGCCCAGATAGCGGTTCTTTTTATGTCCTTATTGAATTCAAAGAGTAACCACTCACAGTGACATACTGCAAAAAGCGAATAATCTCTTGGACCTCTTGGACTTTTGCACCTGGTAGAAGTCGTTTTAGCACCAACTCAACCTCCGTGAGGTGCCGCTAGCACAGTGGTGAGGAGGAACTCCTACTATGAAACTGTTCTGTGTTATTTCTGGGATGTTGTGATTGAGCTGTCTTTAGGTCAAGCCTATCAATCAATTTAAGGTTTAATACAAGATTTTCCTCTTTTCTTCCCTACCGCTCTAAGTGTGCATTTACTTGTATGTTTAGAGCCACTGTGCTGTGCAATTCTCCCGTAAAATTTCTTCATACAGTTTGGATTTCATACATATTCACTCTCCCATGGTATTTGAGTGTTCCCATGGATAAGCTGAGATTAGAAGTATTACTTTGTTATAAACGGCATTTTGCTTACTGACAAAATCCATTCTTCTAAAAAAAAAAAAAAAAAGAAAACAAAAAAACAATGGTGTTGATTTAACTCGTATCTTAAATTAAGAACAGTCAGGTTAACACTTCTTGGGAAGCATTTAATGAACTTACAGTAACACAGCTCACCTCAGTATAATTACATTTCACCTGTCGCTTCTCAGCCTCACACACTGTGTGTCAGGAGGTGCACTCAGAGTGAGACAAGCTGAGAGGAGAGAAAAGAGAAACTAGTGAGATTGTAAATGAGAGTGTAGTCTAATGACTCACTAACACGTAATGAGATGAGTGCAATTTTTTTTTTAATTTTATATATCCCGGTCTTATCATCTGTTATTTTTCTAATAAGTAAAAGATCATCTTGAGATGTTTTTCATTTATTTTACAAAGGTGGGGAACCACTTAAGTCGATCCTGCCTAAAACATTAAAAAAATCTCTTTCTCCTCTGAGTAAAGAATACAACCTTTTAAATCTGTCACTGGTGTTCAATTCGTTCTCTGTATTGGCATCATTGCAAATATTATAGAGACACACAGCACTGGAAGGGGTAACAAAAGCATTTTACATTTGTTCTTAAAACTTCATTAAGAGAAGTCATTACCATGTTCTGTGAACAGGTCTTTTGCAAACTTAAGATGTGTTGCAATGTGTGTGTTCTTTTTTTGTCTCCGTAACAGCATTAACACTAGAGATGGCACGATACCAATTTTTTATGTCCGATACCGATATCATAAATTTGGATATAATCGGAAATAAATCCGATTACATTTTTTATTTCTCTCCGATATCCGATCCAGTAATTTAGGTCAGTATCGGACTGATACCGAGACGTAATATCGGATCGGTCCATCTCTAATTAACATCAGTCTTACTGAGGTTTTTTTGCCCTAAGGGACACATAAAGATTTTTCTGCTGTTACCCTTGGGTCCCTTTTTACCTGTTTCAGTATTGCATGTTGTGCTTTTGGTGTGATCTTTGCAGGACACGTACTTCTAGGAAGAGCACTAGCAACAGATTTTCCTTATTTTTTTTAGTAGGATTTACAGCCTTTGTGCATCTCTGCGGCACTTTTTAGGACACATGAAACAAACCAGTCTTTTTGTTGAAAGTGACAGACTTTGTCAGAATCCAGACTATGTTTGCCTTTAGGGAGAGGAACCTCTACGACTCACTTTTTAAATTTCATCTTCTTAATTGGACTTTAAATAGATTTTGAAAAGTCATTAAACAAAATGTTCACTTACTTTTTGAGGCTGTCATATGAATGATTGCTCAGTCTGTTTAATAAAGACAAAACATACAGGTAATTCCAAAGGGATACGAGCCTGCCCTGATTCTTGTGCCTGACTGTATTCATGTACCTCTGGCCAGGCCGAGCTCCAAACCATTATGATGAGCGATGGGTCTCTATTATACTAACATGAAAGCACCCATTGTTATTTTAATTAGGTGAGCCAAACGAGCACTGCATTGCAAAGCTTCCTTTCCACCTCCCTGCTCATTTTTCTACAACTACACTTTCTCATGCTTTCCTACGCTCTCTCACTTTGCTTCCCCGCCTCTCTTCCTGTGCCACTTTGCAATGTAGGTGTCGTTGCGACAGCCAGACCCCATGCAGAGAGGAGTTGTATGGTGTTTTTCTGTATCTGTGACAGAATGCTACAGGAAGGGCCTTGGTGCTGAATGTGTCCCAACTGGAAGAATGTCTTGCCAGCTTTGCCGCCCCTGAAAAGATGCTTTTCCCGACACCGTTTAGAATTACAGAATGCACTAAATAGACTGAAAAACAGCTGTGTTATGATCTAAAATTATTCAGTTATACCACTTGCTTCCCCTGCTTTTGCACTTGTACATTTCTGTCAAGTTTTAATCCCCAGGTGAACTAAAAGATTCAGGATCTTCATAAACTAACAACTCCATTAAGAGGTGTGGAAGTGTCACTGAAATGCACACACTTTCTGTCCAGTGCAGCTCTGCTTGTAAACCTGAGTGAGGCATGTTGTCATGTAATCAGTATTTTCACAGGTCACATACTAAATCACTCACAATTCAGTTTAAGTGTTTTAACAAATTGGGTATTTTTTTCAGAACAGAAATGGGTAAAATGTTAAAGCTGTTTGGTACAATATTAATTATGGACTTGGTTTAGTTGCAGTTAGTAGCAGAGTAGGGTTATTATTCTGCTTAAATGCTATCAACTTAATTGGGTCCAAGAATTAAATTTAGCTCTCATTTGCTGTGCAGTGGCCTTAAATCTGCAGCTGGAACCTCCAAAGTAGCTGGGAGGACATGTACTAGAATACCAGTTGATGGTGACTGCATTGAGAATAATTCTCCAATGCAATCGCTTGGAGCTCAGCATCACTTTACTGTTAACTCACAATACTGTAGTGGAGGTCTTTGATGTAGTTCCAGGTCCTTTACAACCATTAACATTTGGATGCAGATGAATCAGCATAGCTAATTATTCTCTGCCACTTTCAAAGAGGGTCTGTCTTGACTGCTTCATGCTCATGCACATGAAATCTGCTGTATCAAATCCATATATATGATGTATAGCAAATAATTCAGCATTCCTTGCCTACTGTATCTTGATGCCCACTTTCTCTACAATGTCAGAACCAATTTGGCCTTCTCCGTTACACTGACCTCTATCCAGCTGACGTCTCCACGCTGAATGTGCCCACTTTATTTAAGTTGTACATTAACTGCCTGCACAGGAAGGCATTGAGACATTTCTAAACGCTCTCTTCTCTCCGCCTTTCATGAGTGATTGTGTGTCTTGGCCTCTTGTCATCAAGCATTACAGTCTTGTGTCGAGTTTTGTGCACCTGTGCGCCTTTACAGATCCATGCTGGTGGGTGAGGGGAGGTATGGTATGTGCACAGTTTTGCATGAAAAAGAGTGGTGCATGGAAGATTTGATTTTGAGAATTTACACTAGAAGGGGCAAAAAGGAAAGAAATCTTGCCTCTGGAATAATTTGCACTTTGTGTTTTGCACTGCATGCTTTGCCTGAGCAAATTCATTTTTTATTAGTATGCTAGTGAATAACGAATAGCGTCTGCATTTACATGCACGTGTGTGTGTGTGTGTGGTGTGTTTGCTTTCTCATTCTCTGCTAATATCCAAGACCTTTCATGTTACAACGTTGGTGCCCTTATCAACATGCCAACGGTGTAAGTTAATCTCTGTGCAAATAAACAAAAACACTTGTTCTCGTTTCGCAGCAGCCCGGATTCATTCCAACAAACAAGCTATCGTCTAGTGTGTATAAACTAGTGGGGGGTGTAAAGACTTGGCTCATGGACTGTACAGCCTTGGCCCGTGGTACTAATGAGGTCAAACTGATACACACATTCCCCTAAAAAAACTGTCCAAGACATTCCGGTGCAGCCACTGTGCAGCCTGGAGGCATTTCTACTTGTTGCAGAAAGCCATGTTTACTGTGGTTCAGCAAATTATCATAGCAGCTTGGCCCACAGCATGCTGAGATGTTTGCCTTAATGCTGTTGGGAAAGATGGGAATTTCATGTCATTCTGTAACTTATCAGAGCCTCCTCCCACTACATCCACGGGGTAGAGAGATGGCCACAAAAGTCTTTATTCAAGAACCGTACTAAACTGTTTATGGTCAGCTGATGTTCACTACTGCTCCCAGTCATTTATCATCCTCAGCACTACCTTGAAAATATCTAGAGAAGCTTGCTGTTTGGCTGTAGTATTTGCCACATATCTCTGTTGCCAGGTTGTCACTGTAAAATAAAAACCCTTTATATAACATAATTGGCCACAAAACCTTAAGAATTTGTGGTGCTTGTGGAATGCAAAACTAATATTCCAGCACCTAACTCCCATCAAGTCAAACATTATTTATTTACAATATTTACTGATGTTTTGGTTGGTGTTTAATGCGATGAATTTTCCAGGTAATTAATGTGTTAGGAGGCTTAATTCCAAATAAAACAGATACAGACAAGTACCAAGTCATCTTTTTAAGAGTGTAAATGATTGGGGCTAATCCCAGAATACTCTGGTTAAAATGTGAGCTATAATGTGGATAGACAACACAATCATCGGGCAGAAAACTATACAGCAACTCCACACATGGGGAAAAACATTTGTGAAAATCCTGTGCATTTACCCAGGTTATGTATGATGTGCTGACCATGCGGCTTCATGTATGTAGGTAAAACTTTCAGAGACTTAAAACGTAGAATAACCAGACATATGAGTGTGATTCATTGAGAGGATAGAGATTATGTAGTTAGAGCCCACTTGAGAATGGGATACAGGTCAAGACTTTACTTTATAGACATTTTTATGTGATGAATGTAGTGTCATAATTTCTCTTTGATTTAAATGTTCGATCATAAAATAACCAAAAATGTAATTTTAATAAAGAGAAGAAGTTTTCTGAAGGTAGTACGGGGAGTTTAAATGATGCGTCTTCGAAGTCATTTAATGAACATGTTATTTACTTGTTGTGATATTTTCTTTTCATTCTTTAGCAGCTTATATACTTGTTTGGGTGGGAAATACACAAATTTTGTGTAGCGTACTTGCTATTTTGTTTATGCTGAATATGGGATGTCTGGATAGACCAATTTAACCATTGTTCCATTTTTGACCTGTGCGAATGTTTTCGTAGAAGATAGAAAAGCTTGTAAGCCATTAAGTTCTGATTGGATGATTGAAAGTAAACAGTATGGATGCGCGTGTATGTGTGTCTGTATACTTGACTATAAGGATATTCTCTGTTTACGTGGAAAAAAATCAATCAGTCTAAAACATTGTGACTTAATAAACATATTAGCGGTAAGTGAGACAGTGCGTGAGTTATATTTAAGTTCACTGTGGAACAAATACAGAGACCAATTGCGATCGAGCATCACTGCTTCAGCTTTTTTGCAGAGATGTTATTCTTGCAACATTATATTGGAATGGAAAGGCTGATTCGCTGATGTGCCAGTTTACTTGCTTACTTGTTAATGTAGCTTATTTATTGTTTCAGAATGATTTCATTTCAGCCAACAGCAAATTATCTACCGCAAACTTAGATGCCGAGAAAAAGATTTGTACAGTAAGCTGTGCAGCAGGTTTCTGATATTGGCACCTTTGTAACTCTTAAGTCATCCTTTTGTCATACTAATACATGCATATAGTATTTACCCTGGTTTCTAAGTTGTGATGCTACAGACACAGTGCATGCAGCACTGCAGCATGATATGGCAGTCTTCTTTATTCCTCGCCATTGTTTTGGGCGAGTTCACTCAGTGCGCAAACTCCAGCAGCAGGGTGCTAATTGCAGTTCACCTAATGGATGCTGGCATCAATACAACGCTTTTGCCTCTAGGCTCTTGGTGTCTTACTGATTAGTAGTCATCTGTGGTGCACTACACCAGTCGCACACTTAAGTCATGTAGCGACTCCTGTGCCAGCTCTGTTTGCTGAATATTGACTGATATGAAACTGACATTTCTTTTTTTTAAATTTGCCCTCTCAAAAAGTCACAAGATCAAAGACTTTAAAGTAAGAGTATCCTGCCAAGTTTAGTTTTTTGGTAAATGTGATCTAGTGACCACATCCATTTATAAATCATCTTTGTAATAACAGAAAACTGTAACCACCAGATGCCACTGTACAAAGACTTGCTAAACTCACTAAATGACACCTTACAAGGAGTCTTGATGCGAGTTAAACAGAATGAGCCCGCAGGAGTGTCTTATCCCCTCCTCCCTCCTCTCTGGAGTCAACAGGAGGCACAACCTCGGGAATGTAAAGAATGCAGCTGGAACAAAAACAATAGAAAGTAAGGGCTTATGACAGATGTGCAGCCTCATCTAAGCGGTAGATAAAAAGCACTAGGGCAGTATATTGTTTCAGTTGTCTTTCCAAAGAGGAGGTCTGAGGAGAATTTACATGACAGGAGCAGTGCCAAAAGTGCCCGCAGAAAAGATATCTCGAGGTTAAATGACAATTGGTCTGTAATATGTTTGCACAGACCTCCTATTCTTAGAAATAAGCAAAATCCTTCTTCCTGCTTCTAAGGCAGCGTTTATACTTACATCTCCCCGTCTTTAAGTCCTTCATTAATGAATCTCTACAATCATTTCTCTGAGCCAGGAGTTAATGATGAGTCATTTTTAAACAGAATGTTAAGATTTAAAGAGGCTTAACAGATTGCACATCAAGTAAGTTTTTTAAACAAAGCCTGGTCTTTTATAGTAATAGCTCAACCCAGAAAATTACAGCAACAGCTATACACACTGAGCACATTTAACTATTTATGTCAGATATCAGGACCAAATAATTAAGAGGAATATCATCATAACAAGAATAATAATAATGATGATGATGATAAGACATCTTTTAACATTGTAGTGCTGTAGTAGTTCTGTTATTGACCTTGTAAGTAGGGCTGCCACAAACGATTATTTTGATAGTCGACTAGTCACCGATTATTTTTGCGATTAGTCGACTAATCAGATCATCATCCATTAGACGTAAAACGTACAGTTTATTGCACCAGCAGCATCTGCTCTTATATAACTATCATTAGCTTACAGCTTTAAGTGTTTAAGGTATGTGCTAACTAAAAATAAAGACAAAATGATAGTTTATTAAATTTTAATGAAATCTGCAGATTGTTTCGGTGAAGTTTAATAAACTCCTTGCTATCTAAAATATAACAGGACACCGGAGTATATTCTCGAGCATCTCATACTTCTGATAATCAGTTTTCTGCTTGAGGTTTATTCAGCTGTGTAAAAACTATAACTTTAATCTCAGCCAAACCGATTTACTCAGGAACAAATAAAGTACAAAAAAAAAAGCCAAACAATAACATTTTGAAGTTATCTAAGTCAGCGGTCCCCAACCTTTTTTGCACCACGGACCGGTTTATGCCCGACAATATTTTCACGGACCGGCCTTTAATGTGTCGCGGATAAATACAACAAAATAAAACTAGTACCGGTAACGAAAAAAAGAAGATTTATTCATAACACACGTGAAAAGACCCAGGAAAACCAAGTAAACGATAAAAACGATAAAAAAAAATAACGCTGAAAACCGATAAAAACCCTGAAAACTATACATTTCACACCTGAGCCTCAACTCTCGCGGCCCGGTACCAAACGACTCACGGACCGGTACCGGTCCGAGGCCCGGGGGTTGGGGACCGCTGATCTAAGTGACTTAAATATGTTTAACCTGAGTAGCGAAAGACGGCGGTGGGTTTGAAAACGATTTGCCGGGAGTCCGGTGTTCTCACGGCTCTAGTGAGCCTCGCCCCCGGCTAGCTATCGAGTTAGTGGGTAACAGACGTCTCCGAAAACGTAGGAGCACTTTTGAAAACATGTGGTGTCTTGATAAACTGAGCAGATATTTGAGGTTTACACAGCTACATTCTCGCCTGAAAATATGTTAAACATTTATTTTGTGACCCAGAAAGAATAATAAGAGTAACATTAAAACTAACTAGCTGCCGCCATTGTTGGAAACTGAGCTGGGCTGCGCTATGAATTCTGGGACAGAGATACTACTTCTTCGGAGTTTAACGGCAGCTGGCATCCTTGTACATGCAGTGCTGCCATCTTCTGTTTCAGTCCGTTATTACACTCTTAAATCCTACTACTTATTCCTGCGTCTTTTGGGATCTTACAAAGCTTCAAACGACGCGTCGACTATTAAATCAGTCGTCGACGATTTTGATAGTCGACGTAATCGTGACTAGTCGACTAATCGTGGCAGCCCTACTTGTAAGACAAATTAGATCATGCATTTCCTAATGGCGCCACATCATATATAGTGTCTTTGTCGTTTTTTGTTTACTCTTGGCAGACTGTCGATTCTTTTTGCAGCAGCAGCAGCAGGAAAATTTCTTGCACAGTGTTCATAAGTACTTGTATCTGCCAAAACAACAAACTTGCATTTCTCTCACATGCTGACAAAAATAATTCTGATTCAAGTCTGGATGCTTGTGGGTGATCAGGTGGCCACATGGGATAAAGCTTGCGGCTTGCTTATGACTGATTAGCTCTCCTCTGGCCCAGATGGCCTCACCAGGGCAACAAAGTGGCAGAAAGCCCTGAGACCCAAGAATGATCCATTCTGTCTCTAGTCCTCCCCAGATGGGCAGATTAATCACCACAGTCTGACAACAGACTACAAGAGGGTGTAAACTCATAAAAGTGCCGGAAACAACAGATCAGTCTCCGTATTTGCTGTCACCCTGCTTTTGATGGCTTATTTGTATATTTCTGTTAAATTCGGGGACTTTGTTCCCAGAGTCTCGAAGCTCTGCAACGTTTAAGAATGACTTCATTGATTCAGACTGAGCAATTTGCGCCTTGGGAGCAGCTATGTCAAAATGAAAATCTGCTCATTCAACTTATCTCGGCTCTCGCTCTCTTTGCTATGACCTCCCTATCTGCTGTTCTCACTCAGGATCGAAACAATGAGACAGTCTCTGGGATTTAGCTGTGAGGAAATCTGTGTGAGCAGGATGGTTTGCCTTTGCCATTTTGCCTGGGAAGCAGCACATAAGCCATTCATTCGCCGCCTTGGTTTTTCTTATTGGCTTAAAGCAATTAAAATCTCTTTGCAGCAGGGGATGCTCTCTCTCCAATTTAAATCTGGGAGAATAGAGACAAAGCACTTTGTCTTACTGCCTGTAGTAAATAAGGGGAATAAACCTATGCAGAAAGGTAAATAGTGTGAAGGCACTGTAGAAAATTCTCTTTATTTCCCTTCAGAGTTGCTCAGTACTTAGCTTACTTAACTTGATTTCACTTTCTCTTTATGAAATTTTGTTGCTGGTTGTTGATAATAGTTGAACATGCTGAGCCTGTTGAATACTTTGGCCTTGGCATACTGCGTCCATCAGGTTATTGCTTCATTTTTCTGCTCATTAACTTATTTAATGACACAAAGTATCGTGGCCTTTTGGTTGGATATTTTAATCTCAGAACAGGATAAACTGTTCCCGTCAAAAATGACTATACTTCACTGTGGGATGAGGTCAGTCTGTCACAATGTCTTTAGATTGTTAGACGTCATTCCTGTGGAGGGGCTGTACAGGCAGTGCATGAAAAAGCAACCTGAAATTTTCAAAATTATGATTATTATGATGGTTCAGCCTGTTTTGGAGCTCTTTATCCAATGGAACAAAATGCAGACAAAAGCTGCCAAAAGAAATGTTTTGACCTCATGCGCTTATGTAAAAATTACATGTGATTCATTAGAGTTTATAGATAATGGTACCAGCTGTTCCTTCAGTGCAGAAAAGCGTGCAAGTAAATAATGTAATGGAAATAGTGACAGCAGAATTACTTTGTGCATTAGACACTTTCTTAAATCATATCATATATAAGGTGCACATCTTCAATCAATATTTCAGTTTCAAGTAGTTTATGATAAATAATGGAGGTGTTTTTGATCCAGTGAGGCTCTTGATGTCTGCATGATTGTTGTCACAATATTAGCATTTAAATATTGATAAAGATCCCTCAGAAAATTCTCAATACCATTTTCAAGGCCACAGAGCAAAAAATGACAAAATTAACATAAATACTTTAAGATTGTCTTAGAGTTAAAAACAAACAAACAAACAAACAAGAAACAACAATGTTTTCAGGTTATCTGAGGTAGTATTGTACTTCTGGTGCCTTGGCCCCATATTACACATACAAGTCTATGTAACTTCAGTCTTTAAGAGAAGCAAATAATTGTGTTAAAATCTAAAATCAACACTGTCTATTAAAATGTTTCAGATTAGCAGGACAGATAGCATCTGCTTCTGAAAACTACTTAGACCCACATGGAAATACCTTAAAAACTACTGGAAGGATGGCTATTTAAATAATAAAGTACATTAAACCTGCATTCTTTTCTAATGGCCAGTGGGGGTGACGTTTCTGTTGATAAAAACCAAGTCTGACTGTATGAGAAATGTTTTCTCTTAACCTATGAGATTATAAAGTATGATTATAATAGGGAATACTTTGAGTTGTGTCGGCCTTGTGACTAACAAGGTACTATTGTCTTAGGATCCAGTGTATTTGATTTCCTAGACTGAGCTATAAAGCGCTTAGTTTGCAGAAAACAAGAAAAATGGCCACATCAGTATTTTTCTACAGCTTGTGATTATACCTGCAAAATTACTTTCAGTCAACCTAACCTTTGCTTTGTGTTTAGTGCTTATTATAGCATGGTGTCAGGCTAACATGCTAAACAAGGATAATAAACATTATACCCAAACATTATCCTCTCAAACAAAGATCTTTTGTGAGTCACACACAGCTGAAAGCATGGCTGGTGACTTGTTTTACCTCTGTTTATCCAAGGAATGTCAAATGAGCTTGCTCCCTTTTTTCATCAAACCCCGTTTCACATTCACACCTGGGAGCCGGCCAGTAAGGCCACACACTCGGGCTGCCGGCCTCTTTCCATTTGTGGCACAGTTGTGTCCTTTGGAACAAAAAAATTTGGGTTGGGATTCAATCAAGTGGAGGTGCTGCTCTCAGCAAATCCCATTTGGAGAAAGTAGTGCATTCCAAGTTTTCTCTGACACACAGAGAGAAACAGGCAAGAAGGCTGTGGCTCAGAAGAAAGTGAAAATGGAGGTAGTGCTTCTCAGAAGCTTGCAGAGAAGAAAGTTTTATGAATAATGTCAAATGTTTGCAGGCTGTTATCTTTCTATGAATATTGTATTTTTCTAACCTTTGCTGTGGCTACAGTTTTGCCGGGTGGAAGGAAGGTCAAACTTCTAAAAACTCTTTTTGTATGAACTACTTTGTGCACACACACTCACACAAGCACAGTTGCAAATATTTCCCTTGATTCCCTCTGAAACATGGCCAGGGCACCTATCTTACCATTTTTTCCTCTTTCTTTTCTACTCTTTTTCCTTTTCTTTTGAAAGATGACCACACAGACATGCTTATCTTATTGTCTGGTAACTTCTGTTGCCAAAGTGCTCAAAATTTAGCCTATTGAAGAAATTTTTTCTTGATAATTCAAGGCAGCTTCTTTTAAAGGTCAGCGCAATGTTTTAAAAAGTAGTGATGGATACAGATGCCCAAGGTCCATTTGTAAGACTGCATAAGTACTTCTTGACATGATATGCATCACTGACTTTTTTCTAGGGAGCATATATACAAGAGAAGTGAGATTAAATCAAATTATATGCCAAGTATCTATTTTTTTTTATACTGAACCATTCACTTTCTGACTCACCATGCAGCTGGGACTATTACTCAGCTGCTTTTGGCCCATGTTACTGCATGCCAAATGGTTTTAACCCACTGGTAGTTGTAAGTTGTTTTTTTTTTTTTCTTCATGCTGCTTAAACAGATGGTTGTTAGACACATACACACACTTATATAAGGCATGTTGAATATGCAAGCTCACCCTCACCCACTCGTGCTATGTCTGAATAATCACATGGAAGACCTGGGAGCCACAACCTCAGCTCGACCTCCTCTTGACATTACTGGACGCTAGCCTCTGCTCTCAAAAGTCCAAAGGCCTTCACATCAACAGTGATAGGATTATAGATAATAACCTCTCTGTAAGAAAAACATCTTCTTGTTATATATCTTTTAGAACACATACAATCCACTCATTCCCCCATCTCTTGTAAAAGCATAAAAGGGCACATTTACCTGTTTGAGCACTGAAGAAATCTTTTTATGTGCTATAAAGCAATCAGCTTTTCTCAGAAACTAAATGCACTGATAGTCTGGTTTTGCACTATTTGCACTCACCTACTTGATATTCTCCACACATCAGGTTTTCAATACAAATGGAATGTATTTTCATAAGAACCATGTTTTCATATCTTCATGTTGGATATAAATCATTCATTCGCAGATAAGAAATATTGTATAAATGTGCCTTTACAAACTATCTGTATTCAAATTTTGCACTGAGCTGCCCAGAATCTATTTTATTTCCACCCCGGCTAAAGTGTTGTCATCTGTTGTGTTGCATGCAAACATAGCCAAATGCACACAGAGACATTCTTCTGTCCCTTTAGGAGACCATACGCTTACTTAGATTAATTTCATGGGACTTCTCTTAACCATGACCATAAGGCCTGCATTCCTAACCCTAAACTAATTCTGAATTCAACCTAAACCAGTAGAAAATAGTGGGATTTTCAAGCTCTTGTGCAGCCCTGTGTTTACAGATGACATTTCATTTAAAAGTGAACTTGACAAGTGCATTATAACAAATGTTTAGACCCTTTGCGTAAGTAAATATAATAATTCTACTTAACCCCCAGTCACACAGTATTAGAGACCAGTCAGTGAACCAGTGGTAAACACTGGTTGCTAGGGAAAAGTAGGTATTTCAGGACTGGTTGGCAAGAGGTTGCAGGAAGTTGCTGGCAGTTGCTAGAAATTGGTCATAAAGAGGTATACGGTGCTGCACTGAAAACCAGTGTGATTGCTTTCGTGTCTAATAGGTTGCTGTGGTCACCAGTAGTTTGCATGATGCCGTCTTGTCTGCAAACACAGGCAAAAACAGGGAGTTGGTGAGTCCCATGCAAACTACGGGCGACTACAGCAATCTGCTAGCAACCAAAGGAACGTTTCAGGCAGCGTACTGTATACCTCTTTGTGACTGATTTCACCTGGCAACAGCCAGTCAGCGAATACACATTTATCCCTATCAACTAGAGTTTCTAGGTCTGTGAGTAAGGCCTCAATTAATAGGCTTCAATTACACAGACTTAAACTTAGCCCAGTTTTTCACCCTAAATGTAATTGTAATGCCACCAACTCCCACAGCCCCTCCCAAGTCACCCCTGTCTTGAACCTTATCTTAATCTTACCCTAACCTTCAACCAAGTCTTCACCGTGAAATGTAATGATTTACTTTATCTAGAATAGCATTTTGTACCCAAAAGAGAAACACTGTAACTGCATAGAGAGGTAAATGTCCCCACAGCAAGAGTAATACAAATATGCATAAACACACCCAAAAAAGCAACACATGCGTCTGTTAAATTACTATGCTTTCAGTCATAATGTTTTCTTGCTAAACCAACACTTCAATATTTGTTCTGCGCTGCACCATAACTGCTCCCCTGAGCCCCCCTGAGGCATCTGAATCTGAATGTATAATGTCTCACTCCTTGCTGCTGCCTCATGAATACAGCATGGTCAGTCATATCTATTTATTTCCATAATCTTCAGGCTTTGTGTGTCAGCATGTTGGTACATATAACGGCACGTCACCTGCTACAGCTGTGGGTGTTAGAAGTGATAAGCGGCTTGCTTTGCTCCATGACTCTGTAAGTAGTTTGCTACAGAGGTGGGACAAGGTGTCACTCATATACAGTATATCTAGTGGTTATGTACTGTGTATAATATTGTTGTTCATTACAATGTGTGTTAATCTCTAACAGATGTTCCAGATATTTTTATTTGCACATTTTCTAATTGACTGTGTTTGAAAAGTAACACGAGGCTTGTAGCAGAGCCTGGTTTATATTACCGAGACATTTGATGTTCACATTTATACTCAAATTCAGTCGGCTACAGTGGATGTGAATGTATAGTGTTGCACGTTTTTACTGATTTACAGTTTGTGAGTTGACAGAAGTCATTAGCAGAAGTTGTAATTTCTTTGAAGATGGTCTGACCTTGAGGGGAATTTCCTGGGATGTCCACTTACTGGAAGATTGTTGCTATGTATCTCTTCCATGAAGAGATAGCAGGTGTCACCTTAATGCTCCAGACCATCAAACTGCCAAACCTTCTGCTTTTATAGATGTGGTCACACTTACTTTTGATCAGTTGATCAAGTGCTTTGATTAGCTGTGATATACCTACTGATTTCATAGGACTAAGTGAAGTTTTCACATGGCTGCAGGTGCTTGCAGAAAGCCCTTGTCTCAGCAAGTAACATTTCACCTGTAGAAATGGTCAGTGAGAAGAAGAGGAAAAGAAAGAGACCGTTGGTAGATTGGAAGCTAAATGTTCAAAAATAAATGCCAGTCAGTGAGCCGGACAGTCAAAAACATGACCTTAAAGTCTAGCCTTGTACATCTGCTGTACATTACAGGGGTTAACAAATTTATTAGACAACCACTCAGTGTAAGGTTTATGCCTCAGCTGCTCCAATTGATCACTATTGGTAATTACCCAGATTAATTTTTTTTATGTTTCTGTAATGGTTAATCCATCAATGAGCACAAGCTTTTTAATTGAAAATAGCATTTTTAATGGTAATAATTATTGTTATCCATGAATTTTCACTTTTTTAAAATAAAAAGGTAGAAAAAAAGTAGTCAAGCACATCATTTTCGTTTTTTGTTTAAGTGCCAAATTACAGTTATTTACTGGCATTCGTGAACATAAAAATTAGTTTTAGTGGTTGAATGTTATTTTTTATTAATTCCTGATTCAGTGTGCCAACTTAACTGGGTATAAAACACGTATCCAGTTTGTTATTTGCCTTATAATTATAAAGGTAATTATAATTATAACAATATCATTTTTACATTTAAGTTTTTTTTGACAGATTTAATAATGTTGTTGTTGTTGTTGTTGTTGTTGAGCACTGTACGTTTAACTTTAAGTTTTATAAATTCGCTACTTCCTGATAAGCTCCCAATTTTTGTATTTTGTAATCCAAATACATTCCCTACCAAATGAACATAGTGGCCAATTTAGTAACTATCCTGGTAGCCTATATGAATGAGAAAATGTGGGGTTTATTTGTACAGACTGACCTGTAATAAAATCATGTTTTTTCATTTCCTCCTTTAGAGTGCTGAGCAGAAGCATTTGGTGACTTGCTCATTCAAATAGAGCCATGCTCTCTGACTCATGTGGAGATCAGGGAGTTGTTGCATGAAACTGGTCTTATACTGTGTCATCCTGCAGAATGACGTCAAAAACAAGAAGGCGCATCTTTGACGGATAAAAGCCTGAACATCTATTTTTGCACAGTACTTCATGTTAGTTAAAAGGTCAGATTAAGACAGCTTACTGACAGTGTCAACAAGCAGCGTTTGACTGAAAAACATATGCTGTTGACAAAAGCTGTCCTGTGGGCGTTGTCTGCTGCTGCTGTTTTTTTCCTCTCTTTTTTTAATAAGTAAGAGGCTTTTAATGAGTTTGTTTTAGAAATATCTTCATTCTAGTGGAAAACACACATTTCCATGTTTTTATTTTTGTCACGGCTGGGGGCAGTCGTGTGGTGTATTGAAAAAAGGATCCAAAATGCAGGTACTGGCTGGGGTGCGAGTGAGTGTTTATTTACAGCGGTGATAAGGTGACAAAACAGGAAGAGCAGAGCGGGGAGTAAACAAACCTAAACTGGGAAAACTAACGAACAAAACTAAACTAGACACTCACGGGAGGAGGAGCAAAATGCACAAAGAGAGATGGCAGAGAGACGCAGAATGAATACCGGGTAACATAGAATAATGCAGACTGACATGGAATTAAACAGACAACGCGACAGAGAGCACAGGAAAACACAGGGCTTAAATACACGGGGAGTAATCAGGGAATGGGCCACAGGCGAGAGACACAGCTGGGAGAAATTAGGCTAACGAGACGGGGGAGTGGTAAAACTGAACACACTGACATGAGACATGAACTTTCAGAATAAAACAGGAAACTAACAGACAGAACCAGACAGGACACTGAACTTGACAGGCGGACTCATAAGTAGACACAATAACACCATGGACAGACAGAGGGAACACAGAGAAGTGGGAGCAGGCAGGAAAAGAACAGAAACCTAACAAATGGCAGATCACAACAGAATACATACTCGGAAAGAACAAAAGCATAAGGAAACACAAAACACTGAGTCGGCAGGCTCAGGACCATGACAATTTTTAAGGGTGATTTATGTTTTCGAGTTTTTCTTCCACCCCTTCTTTGTTTTATATAATTTTGTTAACATTGTTCAGAGCCCAGCAGCTTTCACAGATTAAATTTTTGTTCTTTGTCTAAATGCTTCATCTCTAAGGGTTTTCAGCTTAAATTTCATTGAGGAATTCAGTTTGCATGTGGAAATGAATGAATGAAGCTTTTATAACCACTGCCTCTGTGATGAAAGACGTCGAATTATACAGTAAAGAATCTTTGGATTTTTTTGTATTAAATCTACTTAAATCACAGGATTAGAAACCTCTTCACTGTTTTTCAAATCAAATTATGGTTTGTGTATCTAAATAAGCTCTTAATGATCGGAGGAACAGATCCACTCACCAATTATTCTCCTCCTACAGACGAGTGTTTGCACCCCTCATATTGCTATGGTTACTACCTGGGTGGTGGTGGGGTTCTCATCATTTTTGTGAGTAATTAATCACCCAGTAGGATGAATCCTGGTCATCTAATTACAGACAAATTAGATGGAAGTAATGCCTGAGAGGAAATATGAAGACAGAAACTGCCCAGTATGGTTTCTTGCTATCTCTGCTGCTCCTGATTTTATGTTTTCCTGATTTCTTCTGTCTTTTAATCCAGTGAGTACAACCCGGTGTGCTTTTCCAAATATCATTTTAGAAGTAATATTGTTTCAAGTTAGAGGGAATTTTATTTTTATGTGATTCAATCAAATAAAGTGGAACCATATTTTTAGAATAATGCTTGCTATTATTGCTCCAGAAAAAAGGTTTAATAATATGGCTAAACAGTAGAGAAATGGCTCTGGGGAGACAAAATGTCATCTCTCAAATGTCTAGACCCAACAGAGGCCACCATTTGCTGCTACTTATACGTATAAGAGGCTGTTTTGGGCATTACTGTGGCATTAGCCATCACATTTTTGTTGTTTTTATCTGCAGGCAGTATTAAATATCGTAAACGCTGCCAAAAGAACAAAAACAATACCCTCCCCCAACCTCACCTCCCTTCCCGGTACTAATCAGTTCTTACGGAAACCCATTCCAAATTCTTATGGATACATTTCTCTCCGTTTATCCGCACAGCAAATGCTTTTAGTCATTCTAACCTTTCTGTCAAAAATGTGAGTAATTCGTATTTCATTTTTGTGACATTTCAAAAGCTGCCCCTAAAATGTGCTCGGCAGTTAGGTGGAAACACAGCTGAAATACGTGAAATAAGTTCCTACTCTCCTTGCAGGTGCTTCTGCCTCGCTTGCACATTTTTCTTTCACACGTACTCGTGAACCATTCCGTTCGCTAATGTTTGTTTTTCCCTTCTCTCTCAGCCAAAGCTCCGGATTCTTGTTTTCTGCTTGCTTTTTGTTAATGTATGTAAAGCTGTCATCTCTCCATGCCAGTATAGAGGCTTTACTGGGAGTACTAAAGAAGGTTTAATAAACCTTTAATAAGCAAATTAGTGCACCAAGGACTAAAGGCTCTTTGTGCAGAAAGGGCACCAGCAACAGTGTGTATGTGTGTGTCTGGGTTTGTGTGAATAGGTGCAATTTGCTGTGCTTTTGTTTGTAGATGTGTGTTTCTGTTAAACTTTGTGTGTGTGTGTGTGTGTGTGTGTGTGTGTGTGTGTGTGTGTGTGTGTGTGTGTGTGTGTGTGTGTGTCATCATACCAGACACACTGTGCTATGCTCATCCCGCTATGAAAGACGCCCACTCACCCACCAAGAATAGTTTGCTGCTTCAGTAATGTGCCATGCATTCTGTGTACCAGTGTTTATCAGTGCACAGAGGACAGAGGAAAAAATATCTTGGTTGGATCTAGACTGATTGGAGAGAAGGATCTTCATGTTACTGGATGCATTCTGGTTTGTCCTGTGGCTCCAGGTTGATAGTGGGATGCAAACCATGTGGTCATTTGTTGAAAAGACTGGTTTTAAATTTACAAACACAGATGTAACTTCTGTGTTTACATCTACTACTATCTGTAATAATATTTTGCGAGGTTAAAATTTATTTTCCAGGTGGGCTAACCCTAAGGTGGGTGTTGCGGACTCCTATGAGCTCCGTTGACTAATTTTCTTTACAGACAGGCCATGTAATAATCTCGTCTGCTGCTGTGGCTCTGAGGTTTACTGCTCTTTGTGAATGTAGCCCGCTGCATGCTTTCTGATCCTTTGCCATTGTATTGATGTGGAATTTGGAAAGTAATAGTGAATAGCACTAAAAATTCCAATATTAAACTTTGGACTAAAAGTGTTCAAGGATATCACAGCCTGCTCTGCACCACGCCAAACTAGTCCATTACTGTGAGGTTTATTGGATAAATGTGCTTCTTTAAAATGTCGAGTATTATCAAACAGCTTCAGTATAACACAAGAATCGGGACAAGTTGTTCTGTCACCAAGCCTCTGCACTACAGTTCTAGATTTCAAGCAAAATTATTATTCAGTGCTTTTACTGGGAATCATTTAGCTAGCACAGTAGTGTGGTGTTTAGTGCCACCAACTAAGAGTAAGAATTCAAAGCCATTGGCTTACAGGGGTCTTCTGTGTGAAGTTTGCATGTTGTCACTTTGCCTGTGTGGGTTCTCTTCAGGCCCTGTGGCTCCACCCCACAGTCCAAAACATATGTTTGGTAATTGGTTGTTCTAAATTGGCTCAGTGTGTTAGTGTGAGCATGAATAGTTGTCTTTCTATCTGTTAGCTCTATGATTGATTAGCAGTCTGTCCGGTGTGTACCCTGCCTTCTGCCCTATGTCAGCTGAGATAGGCTTTAGTCCCCCCACAGCCATTCACCTATTGTTTAAATATCATGCCCTGGCAACCAATACTTGTTTAAGGAGTTCTAAACAAGAAATTGACAGCTGTAGTCATCCTTGGTTATGCATTTTTTTTGTGTTTGTACTTTTCTATCTAATCTTACAATGCAACACATGCCTTAGTAGTCGAGTGCCTCTTAGTTGGTAGCTGCTCTTCTTCTAGCTTTGCGGTTTAATGGCTAGTTAACAAGTTTCTGGTGCATCGTTTTCTGGTGGTAGCAGGATATTGCGTGCTACTAGGCAATGGTAAAAAAGAAGGACATGCTATGTTTTAGGCCCAAAATTGTTACATAAACTATTTTATTGTATTTTTTTGTTTCTCTCTTGCTGTCAGCTAGAGGTGGGAATCACCATACATCCCATGATACGATATTATCACAATACTTAACGCACGATACGATATTATTGCAATTTTTAAAAAATATTTTGCGATATTCAGATTCTGTACATAAAGGTAAACTTTATCAATATTCATTTTATCTAATATCAAAGTCTCGCACTCAGTCTTTCTCTCATTTCAGTCAGTTTTATTGTTGACAAACTGAACGGTTTGTATTACAGTCTAGTCCAATTTAACTGAATGCAACCATCTGGTACAATTATAGCTATTCTGAACTATGCAATTTATGAAAACTATGCAGCCAATTCAGCAACTGAAGAATTTGAAAGTAAATTAAAACAAAATATAATTTTACATTAAATAAAAAAGTTTTAAACTTAATTAAAATAAAACATGTCTTAAATTAAAATAAGTAAACTGTCATGTTTATTGCTGCCCAAAAAAAAGTTAAACACATTTGGACAGTGAAGGAATGTCAGGATTCTTGTTCAGAAAAAGGAGCTGATCAACATGCTCTGAAGTCAGAGCATGTTCCAGTCCACAAAAACTTTTTTTGTAACAAAATATCGATTTCTGCTGTCCCTGTATTGATACATTATTAGCAAACAAAATATCACGATACTACACAGTATCGATTTTTTCCCCCACCCCTACTGTCAGCAGTGGTCATCATCTTTTAGCTTACCCCACTGTTGCGAATGGATTGACATTGTAACACAGAGTCAGCAACTTGTCTTACTTTTCTAGAAGAGTTTTTTTGGTGCCTAGCAAAATATCTGGACAATACTGCTCTGCATTGGAGCTTTTGCTCCCATTGGTTTCTCTTTCCTGTCAGCAACTACACCCACATGGATGTTATGCCTTCAAAGACTTTCAACATTCTCTTGCTTTTCTTTTCTTTTCTTTCCTTTTTTGGTTGGGAAAAATAGTTACAAGTGCATGTAGTTGCCACTCAAAGCTTTTATTTTACTAGTGCACCCATACTTATCATTGCCTGGTGCCAGAATGCATTCAGTCAAAGTTAAACAGGTACCTTTCACAGTAAGAAAAACAGAAAAATGTTCTGGGGCTAGAATCTGAAGCCTAAAAAGAGTGCCTAAATTATGTTTATATTAAAAATAAATCTAAAATAGTATGTTAAAATCCTGTTTTGAAGCCTTTTTTTATATTATATCCAAGAGATACATTTTATTTATATTCTAAATGCTGAATCATGATTACCAGATTTTCTTGAGAGAAAAACACAATTTTACACCCTAATGATACATATTTGTTTAAACTAGCTGTGACACATCCTCTTCCACCTTAAAGTCATAGGTCCTTAAGGTGAAAGTAATATAGTTACCTACATCAGTGAATAAACAAATTAAGAAATAAAAGAAACAACAAATTAAATGTTTAAATACCCTTTCATATCTTAGACATTGCATCACCTTGATGCTGGAAATGAACACTAATTAAATCACCTGATTAAAATTCATTATCAGTCACAACAAAGATCAAGGTAAGATTTAGAGGCGGCTTGAGTGTCTGACAAGTAGAAATTTCAAAAGCCACACCAGAATATCTGACCTCTGTGGTCTCAGCAAATCTAATTGACAAATAGAGTTCATTATTGTGGTAATGCTGTTAGAATCTGGAAAATTGTCTGTCTGAAGGCCGAGGCAGGCGTATCAATGTGTTCCATTAGTCAGGTGAATACGTTGTTATGATTGTTTTTTATTTATTTATTTCTTCTTTTAGATCTGAGAACTCCAGTTGCCTCCAGCATCTGTGTTAGCAGAAATGAATCTGATTTGTTTTTAGTAGAAGAATGCATTTCCTCACTCACTGTTGAACGAGCCTATTTTGAACTTAATGAGAGTTTCATATGAAGTGCTGTCAAACTGAATTTGAAGTGTTATTTATCTTGAATATAGACACTCCTACTTTAGCAACACAACCATAGCACAGCTACAACTCCCTCAAATCGAAAGGCGTGATCCACTCTGCTGAAAATTCTCTCAGGTGGAGACTTTTGAGCCTACAGGGACCTGCTGAAGGTGACCTAGGAATTTAGAAAAAGTACTGCTACTACAACAAAGCCAAACGGGTCGACACCCTGATACAACAGCTCAGAAATAAATGTACCTTCTTGAAAAGCATATGACTCATTTGCTTTATATTTGTCAGTCGCTCCAGTTTCAGCTTTCAGACACTTCTCATGAATCAAACTCTTATCTGATGATGAAAGCTACAATTAGGATTCTGTGCTGATTTCTCTGTCTTTTAAAAACAGCATGTTAAATCCCATATTAAATGTAAATACGAAGAAAACATATCAAACCGTATTTATTTTTATATGTATTAAAAACTGTCCAGCACCTGGAATTTTATATTACACACATGCTGTTGTTTTGCATTTTTTCCTGAAACATGTATGACTGTATATGCTGCTATAAAACCAGTATAAATAGTTTTCTATTAATGTGATCTTCTCAGGTGTGCAGGATGCCCTTTAGCTCTTAAGAAAATGCATATCAACACAGATGCCAGATTTTAAACTGTGCAGTGATAAAAGGCCACACGATTCCCCTATTTTGAATTATGAATAACTGTTGGGGTAAAATAATAGCATTTTGTGCATTCACTTTGCTACAAAGCTCTATTTTCTTCTTATAAGTCAAACACATCTCTTTTAATTACAGCAGCATGCTTTTGCCATTTACTAAAAGCTAAGACTCAGTTGCTGTTTAGTTCAATATGTATGAATAAAAGAGAGAGTTCATTTTGACAGCTAATTTTGGTTTAATTTTAGTCATAGTCTTTGCTTGATGTTTATGCTAATGAATCACCATGTTAAATAATGGGCATTATGATATTAAAGATAAAAATAGTCATGATTATCATTTTTATTATAATCAATTTTACCACTGATGTTAGAAAAAAAAACAACTAATAAACAATCAATCAATAAATAATTATCAGAATATTGTTTGTCCAGGACAAAGAAACACCAAGACCCAGAAAAAAAAAATCATAAACACTACTAGATCTCGTGTTTGTATATGTAACCACATTTCATCTATTATTCTATTTGTTTGTATGAGATGTGCATCATGTTGTGTGTGTAGTGTACACATGCTTGCTCAAACTCAGTGCCACACACTCTAAACTCTTTCTAAATCATGAAATCCCACTGCGTATTTTCTGGTGTTTGTTCAGGTGTGTTTTCTTCCAGGTGTGTTAACCTGTCATGAGTCTGTGCATGCTAAAGTAAAATGTGACAACCATAACAGTAGGATTTCCTTCGTGTTCGTGGAGTGCAGAGGTTATCTGGCTGAGGAGGTGAGTGCTCGAATCTCTCAGCTTTTCTCTGCTCCCTCTGGGAGACGAATAATCTCAATGTTGCAAGGCTACGAATATAAGCTCCTCATTTGTGAACTAATTGTGCCGTCACTGCTGAAAAGCGAGTCTGGGAGAGCCAGGCAGCGTGCGTTTATGAGTAATTAGTATACAGATATCGCACATGCATCAGAAAGCATTCGCTTCAGGTAAAAGTAGCTGACTGGTTTGACACAAAAGGAAATGGAGACTCCAGGCTGAAGAGGTATAGCTTGCAAATATTTTAAAGGTGTCTGTCTGTTTCCAGGGTAGGGGTCTCACACTCGAATCATTATGCCAACTTTGAATTTGAAAGGAAGACACCTGAGATGTGTTCCAAGGAACTACAAGTTGGGAGTTATTTCCGTTCCATATACTGCTTTTTCTCTTATATGCCTGAGCTTGGCTGATATAGCTGAGAAGAGAAGCGTGGTGAGTGATTATACTACTGGAGTGGAGAAATCAATAGCAGACCTTACTTTTGTTAGAACTATTAAGAGATTGACTTTTCAAAGATCAGTATGAAAAAAATCTCCGTTTTTTGGTTTGGCTAAGAAAACAACATCAAAGTCTTTTCCAGGATATAGAGAAGCTCTGTATTATCATGTCTGCTATGTTTGGCTCAATAAATAATTAAGACTACCTATGGCTTAGCAGGTCATCCTGATGGGTATATCTTTTTGTTGGGGTGTACAGATTCGTCGTTTCAGGGTAGCTGTTGTGGTCAAATATTTTTGCAGTGCTTACTGGCAGTTGCTGTGTTTATAAAGTGCGAGACATCGCTTCAGTATTTGACAGCTTGTGATTACCGTCCTAAGCAATGGTCTTATTATAAAGGACTCCAGAGGAAATCTGCAAGTAATGAGAAATGGGCACAGAGTGGCTAAATAAAATGGCATCTTCAACAACATGCTCGCACAAATTTAGTCATCTAAAATCAAGTCACAGCTATGATTTGCTTGCTTATGGATTCAAATAAGTTTTCATTTTTTCCAGGTAGTTGAGAAGTCTGAGAGACTTTTAGTGGGTTTTTCTTTCCCCTCTATCTTTCTTAAAAGCCTCCTGCCAGAAACCCTCATGACTTTGTACATTTGGACTTTCATGTTTGCCTTTGAAGCGCTGATTATTCCTTTCTGTGAAATTCAGGTCTAAAAACTGTATTTCAGATCATGAAGGGGTCTTGCTGGACCTGACTCCGAAAGGATTATCATGAATCTTTGGCTGCAATCCCAAATTGCCATGTGAAGAGCTTAGATTTCTTTGGCACTGTGCTAAAATTATTCATTTTAGTGGTCAACTTACAAATCCAGGGAAATATTGTTTCTTGTTGTAGCGGAATATTATTTTTTATAGTGCCGTGCAAAAGTTTTGATCCACTCCTCATTTCTTTATATGTTGCTTTCAAATAGGCAGACTTTTTTGTGATTTAAAAAAATGGTCTTGAGTAATACTTCTGCAGGCTTTCTGATGGTATCTTAATGTTTTTCTTTGGACATTGGCTGCTTTTTCATTCATTTTCAGCCCAATCCTTGTACCTGATCATTTTCAGAGAAATTTTCTTTTTTAAACACTGACCTATGACGCAAGCGTAAAAAAGCGCTTAACTTGAGGGATGAATCAGTGCTGCGTCTACAAATAACAGACAAACTGGCATTGAAACAATTTTTAATTGCATTCTTGGGCACTTTGTTACTAGCAGCCTGTCACAGAAACAAATGTTCCCATTGGTTTAGCTGAGTCTACAAAAGATCCCAAAGATTACACAGTTTGACAGGCATAAAAAATGTATTTTTTAACCAACAAGGTGATTCCCAAAGAGCTATTAGCTAAAAACCTGGCATATCTCATTATTGCATGCAGTGTGTCCTTAAAAACTGTTCTTTCACCCACCTTTCTGGGACAGAAATGTTACTTTTTTTCCATGAGTGATTTGATAAACTCTTTAGTATTAAAACCGTTTAGTGTTAACAGCAATCTCATACACACAGACACGCACACCTTCATATATCAAGTTACTTTTTGCACAATGCTCAGTCTTTTGCACAATACACTGTCATTGTTGCACTTTTCCTTTGAACTCTTGTGTCTTTGTTTCATTTTTTTGCAATTTTTGCAGACCTGCACTTTATGTAGTCCCGTGTTGATTGTCTATTATATGTCATGGTCTTGGAGGAGCGTTGTCTCGCTCCACTGGGTACTGTACCACTGCACATGGTTGAAATGACAATAAAGCCACTTGACTTCAGTTGACTTGACTTGGAACAGAACTCGCAGTACCTTGTAGTTTGTTTTATCTCCAGGCCGGATCTCCAGCTCTCCATATGAGCTTGTCAGTTCCCATAGATGGCAGTATCGAGCTGTAGCCAGATCGAGGCCCCTTCACCCCTCCCCGGAAAGGAAGACACAGACATGATGTAGACTTTGAACACACAAAAAGCATGCACGCACACATTCCGTGTCTCATACTTACACAGCCCCCCTTCACACAAGCGTACACCTGCATGCAAAAATAGCATTCACCTAAAAAGACCAAGAAATGGGACGTGAAACATGAGGCAGAATATTTGCTTTGCCTCTGCTAAGTCGGTGGCCGGAATAAAAATCAGAGCCAGAGTGCTTAAACAGAGTCTCAGTTACATAAATGTTTAATCTTGTGTGCTTACAATTTGTGTTCAGATCTGATTGGCCACTATAAAAGGAAGTAGTGGTGACAGGCTTAATCAATCCCAGTGGGGGGAAAAAAGTAGGTCTGACTCAAACATACAATGGCGTTTTACAACAAGTAAATGGGTCCTCTGGATAAGAAGAGGTTACATAAATTATCATGACACCAACTAATGACCCTACAACATCTGCACCCTGCTGACTTGTCCTTGAAAATGACATTGAAGCCACAAAACTGACTCTAGGGTGCCGTTCTTCTTTAACGTCTGCTGTGAAGCTGGCCAGGCAAAATAAAAGAAGACAAATCTCCTTCACCAAATCAAAAGTATGTTGCATTTAAGAAAAAAAAGAATTTCACAGGCTTTTTAATATTTGAAACAATTGAGTGGAATGGGTTTGAACTAGAAAAAAGAATCACATAAAAGGTGAATGTGTGGTGAAAGAGGGCATTTCAAATGTACTTTTACAAAAAGCCTTTATTATGTTCTGACCTTTTCTGAGTTTGAGAGTGTGAAGCAGCTGTAATTCAGCTCTAACAGGGAGCAAAAGCTTTTTAACAGCACAGAACAAGTTTCCATATGTGGGTTCAAGCAAAGGAAAAAGCACAAGTTAGTGATCATGCGAGTCAAACATATAAACTTGTATATGTGAATAAATAAAACAATCTGAAAAATAAAAGGACTTACAAAAAGATGGCAATATTTACACCTTTCTCTCTGAAGTATGAAACAGCACTTATTCCTGCACTTCCGAATCACTAACCACTAAATTTGATAAACGGCACCAGTCTTTTCAGCTAGTTGCTTAGCTGTAGCAAGCTTTCATCAGTTAGCTTTCAATATAGCTAACTTTGGTAGCATTAGCTTACCTATCAGAATGCTTTAATGTCTGTTTTTACCTTAGTGTACTTCTGTAGTATTAACTGCTGTATATATACAGTAATGGATAATTGATACCCACGTTGGTCATAAAATTGAAGCCAGGATCAACTGCTCATTATTTCACATTTAGTCTGACAAGAACTACACAAGGTGGAAACAGGTAATAACTAGGCTAAGTTAAAATGGTTGCACTACATGAATAAATTCATGTGTAGAACTAAGTTCAGCATGTACTCACAGTAAGTGCCAGGTGTGACTGTTGCACTGCTGACTGCACCAATTTAAAAGTAAAACATAAAATAGAAATTAAATCTATTTAAACTTGATGAAATGCAGGTGAAAATTTGCTGTTATCACAAACATCTAATTAGACAATCACATGGCAGCAACTCAGTGCATGTTGCCACGTAGATATTCACAGGACGACCTGCTAAAGTTTGAACCGAGCATGGGGAAGAAAGGTGATATAAATGATGCTGAGAGTATGAGCGTACCTTGATAAACTGGGGTTTCCTGCAGAGACTGGAACAAAACAACATTCAGTTAGTAGCAAAAATTCTTTGTTGACTTCAACCAACAACAAGTTATGTAGATCTGCACGTTGAACCTTGAACCAGATGGGCTATAGCAGCAGAAGCAGACGACAGTCCTGCCAAACTGAGTCCACCATCACTCACCAAAATTAGTCAGGAGAGGGTTGCCTGGGCAGAAGAAAATGTTTGGACGACAGAGTGGTAGTTTGGCATGGCATAAACAACATAGAAGCATGGGTCATTCTGCCTTATAAGAATGGTTCAGCCTGGTGGTGTATTTTCTTACCGCACTTTTGTGCCCTTAGTACCAATTAAGCATCATTTAAAAGCCATTGCTTCCCGCCGGATACTCCAGTATGTCACGAACCTGAAATCACTGTTCACTGTACTCAATTGGCCTTCACAGTCACCTGATCTCAGTCCAATAAAGCACCTTTGGGTGTGGTGGAACAGGAGCTTTGCATCATGAACTGTGTGATAGCATCACGCAGCAACTGTGTGATGCTATCATATAAATATAGACCAGAATCGCAGATGACTGTTTTCAGCACATTGTTGAATCTTTACCAGAAAGAGTTAGTGCAGTACTGAAGGCACAAAGGGTCCAGTCAAGTTGACATTGAATGTACAGTACTGTGCAAAAGTTTTAAGCAGGTGTGAAAAAATGCTGCAAACAAAGACTGCTTTCAGAAATATAAATGATTGTTTATTGGTCCCAAATGTATTCTGCAGCAGGACAACAACCCCAAACAGACAGCCATTCAGAACTATCTTCAGCGTAAAGAAGAACAAGAAGTACTAGAAGTGATGGTATGGCCCCCACAGGGCCCTGATCTCAGCATCATCGAGTGTGTCCGGGATTACATGAAGAGACAGAAGGATGTGAGGAAGCCTACATCCACAGAAGATCTGTGGTTAGTTCTCCAAGAGGTTTGGAACAACCTACCAGACGAATTCCTTCAAAAACTGTGTGCAAGTGTACCTAGAAGAAGGCAAAGGGTGGTCACACCAAATACTTATTTGATGTAGATTTCTCTTTTGTTCATTCACTGCATTTTGTTGATTGATGAAAATAAATGATTAACATTTTTGAAATCATTCTTTGTTTACAGCGTTTTTTCTCACCTGCCTAAAACATTTGCACAGTACTGTATGTCCAGTGACTAAATGTTATCTAGAAGCTTAAATGAGTATTTCAATGTATTTAAATGTATTATCTTAATAAAGCCCATAATAAATAAAGCCCATATGAATAAATGATAATATTTTCATTTTCAAAGAATAGGTAGCTTAATGTCTTTGGGGATTTGATTGTGATATTTTTGCAGTGGATGCTGACAGGGATATTTTTGTTGTCTATTAGCAACTGATTCACACATTAATGATGTGTCTACTAGTTAAGACATTTTTAATTTCTCATTATATTTTAAACAAAACAGTCTCCCAGAAAAAAAGGAGGTTGAAAGGTGTTGGGACACTGTGAGCCACAAGATCAGTTACAGTAATCCTTGTATTGATTCTCCAAGCCTGTGGGGGTTGCGGTTGGCTTGGCTTGACAGGTGAGCAGTGGGACCATTACACCATGAATCACGAAATTATCAGCGATCAAGAAAATCCAAAAAAGTCTTTTTCAATTTGTAACTTTTTGGAGATAAATTACCATTTTACTTTTTTTTCTTTTTATACTCTCTTTCATTTGTCTGTCTAAAGTATTACGTGTGTGTTTTTGCATTTTTTTGACTGCTATGTTAACCTTTTGCTGCCTATTGTTTATGCCAGGGCTTTGTTAACCTTAAACACTATCAAGCCAGTGAAGTGTTATTTCCAGCTCTGTAAATGGCCAGCAGTGTTTCCCCTGTCTCTTTAGTTTCGCTTGTTGACAACATGTCTCCCAGAGAGGTGCTTGTATTCCCACTGTGGTGCCATTGCAAGCATGTGTCAATGGCATTTAGACTAATGTAATGTGATTCGTTCCTTCTGATGAGGTGAAATGAGATGACATTTCACTTGACAATCAATCACGAGCCAAATACCCATTTGTAAGGCTGCCCTGAGAGTCCGTGGGTTCATGGTTAACAACAGATGGCTAATTAATGATGCAGTACACAGATGACACATTAAAAAGATTTTTATACGATCTAAAAGTCAGTGCAACATAATAAATAGAAGCATTTTTTTAAAATTAATTGCCATTGCGTGTACTTGTTTGGCCACTTCTTATTACTTTTACTTTGCAAAAATAGCTGAGCATTGTGAAATAGTATTTTCAGAGGTTCATGGCAACATGGCCTTCTACATAATTGGTAGTTAAAAATAAGCAGATAATTCTAGAAGAAAATAAGCAATTTTAGCATTTACTCCAGAGTCTTACGTGCACTCAAAAGATAATTATTTCTTTATGTAATGATTTTTTTCAGTAACATAAATCAATAATTTGTAGTAAAAGCAACTAAAATGTACAAAATTAAAGATTTATTTATTCAAACAATTAATCATTAAGCAAAAAAAATGCTGTTATAAACTGAATGTATACCAATCATGTAAACCTTCACACCAGATTCCATTAAATTGAATGTTTTACATTGTGCTTGTGCAACAAAATACATGAAAAATTGACATGTAATCAAATTACTTAAAGTAAACATTTCAGGCATAAATATTTTTTGGGAGTGTCACTTTTGTTTGTTTACTACAACAAAGTCTTCACTGCTGTCGAGCCTCTAAATAGCATTGAAACCACCAGTTTCAGCCTTATCACTAGTTCTCTTGTTAAATTGTAATAATTAAAATTCAGACACATGTGATGCCGTCATCGTAAACGGCAAATCTGCAATTTTTTACTATCTTGACTCGGCTCAGTTAAAGCTTTCCTATTAAACCCATTCATCCCACGTAATGTGACCACGGTGTTAGTCACCGAAAGGTTCCTCTCTTTTACATATTTTTTTAAGTCATATAGTGAGCACATTTATTAAATATATTATTTGTAGTAACATGTGGTGGGTGGTTTGTAATTGGTTTCCCCTTTCACTTCTGGTTTCTCCCAACATTAACAACATAGTAAGTTCTTTCTGCTGTCAGTGTGCCCTTGACCAAGACATTGGGTTACATCTGGAGTTGGTCCCCAGGTGCTGCACTGTGGCTGGCCATTGCTCAAATACAGGAGAGGTGTTCAATCACGATGTCCTTAAACTCTTATTTTCCTTCAGTAGTATTTTTAAAACGGAAACATTTTTTTTAAAACAAATTCTCACAATTTGTTATCAATGGGTAACGTATATCCTCTGTATTGTTCTGTTAAGAAATATGTAGATGTGCTTCATGACGATTGTTATATTATTTGTGCTGTGTAACGTTGATCAGTGTAATACGTTTCATATTGGCGGCACTGTAAAAAAGCCAAGTCGCGTGCTTGTGTGTTTATGTGTTTGTGTGAAGTGGATCGTGTAGGGTTAAACAGGTCTGGGGTTTGATCCTGTCTGCCCTGAGTTGGCCTGGCTCTCTGCTCTCTTCTGCCTACTGAAGCTGAAAATAGGACTGGGGCTGCAGGCTCTCTCCCTCTGCACAAGTCTCTGCCGGAGAGCACAGCACTGGACAGTTCTCAACATAACAGCACTTCTATCGCTGTAGATGCACGCTATCTACGGATATCGACATTTTAGAGGTGATGCAACCGCCAAGCTCGATCTCATCAGTATGGGTGATGATCCAAGTGTCACTCATTTTTTGTTCTTATATTTAGGTTGCTCAATGTTGTTTTACATAGAATAATGTGCAAAAATAACTACCATTTTTATAAACAGGTGCGCGGCTCTATGGTCACATGACATAGCTATGTAAGTAAAGCATTGCAAGTTTCTATCTAGTTTATCATGTTGACTTTTACTGACCAAAATATGTAGACAGAAGAAGTCAAGGAAGAAGATGAGTTCAAGTATTCAATAAAAAGGAATTTGCAAGTGTTTGCATAATGAAATGCATTGAAGACACTTTTCAGGTATCTCTGGGTTTTTTTGCTTATTAAAACTTAATGAAAAACTCGACTGTCCACAAGACACCTCTGCAGGGTAATTATTAAATTTGTTCCCTGTTGATTTTCTGACAGGCTAATAATTATTGTAACAAATGTCTCATTCTGGACCGGTTTATAGATAAACAGTCGTGCGGTAGGCTCCACACAGCCTATTAAAAATAAATGGCATTCAGCCTGCCTGGCTCATCCTCATTATGCCAGCGACTTTCACAAATAGCAGCTCTTGAGAATTTTCACATGTCAGAAGACATTTTTTGCTCATGCTGAAAAGACTTTTACAGCGGCAGAGTGTGTGGCACTGACGCAACAATATTGTGACAGCTCAGAGGACTGATCCCAATACAAAAGAAGCTCTCTCTCTATTTTGCTGTTGTTTTCTATAGCCGGCTTCTGTGCCGCTTGACTCTATGTAAAACCTCTTAATGCGTGTCTAAATGAAAGCATATATTTCCCCCCTCCACTTGAAATGTACTAACTCCATTTTCACCTGGACAGCAGCCAGCTAGAGTCAAAATAATTACCTTTTTTTTAACTAGCGTGTGCTTGACAATGTTTCTTCAGGTCTGTGAGCTAATGACAATCACCTGCAGGTTGGTAGTGATTTGATCACAAGCCTAATAGCAAGCCTCATTTAAGCACAGCAGACACAGTCCATTGGTATATTAGCTAATTAGGTAATTGAGTTTAATGAAGGGTGGTAATCAAAATGATCTCCTGAAATAATAATAATAAAATGGTAATGGCAAATCTGAAAGTTAATCTTCATTGTGATCATCATTTTGCATTGTAATATTTTGGAATAAGCAATGAGGCTTAAAGTATTCAGCCACAGGCTATGTGAAAGAGGTGGATGAAGCCACTTCTTAGCCACATAATCATTTCATTCATTATTTTTTGTGGGTCTGTTTTGAAATCTAAATTCTGGCTTTTTGGCTCTGAGCATTTTTAAAAAAAAATATATACACAATGCTGCTCAAAAATCTTGAGCCATCCTTTATTTCTTCATATTTTTATAAAATATAGAACATCAGAAATAGGTACAATGATTTACTAAAATGTGCAAACATACATGGAAATACAGTACATAAGGCAAAAAATAGAATTTAAAATTCTAACAAGCTTAACAAGTCAGCATTTGGTATGATCATCTTTATACTTCAACACAGCCAAGCTTTCTTGTTATTTAAGTAGTCTTAAGGAATAGTTCTCCAGGCTTCTTCAAGGACATTGTAAGCTCTTCTTTGGATGTTGGCTGCCTTTGTTCTCCCCTCATTGGCCAATCCACGGTAGTGTTTCACTGTGTTTTTCTGTTGAGGCACTATGCTTTTACTGCATTGGCAGTGTGTTTGGTTAAAAATGGAGCCACTGCCAGTAAGACACTTTCCAGATGGCATTGCACTGTGGATCAAAGACTGACGGTACTTTTCTGCATTAATAATTCCATCAATTTTGACAAGATCCCCAGCAACACGGGCTCAAATGCAGCCCTAACCAAACAGAGGCTTCACCATGTTTTACAGATAACTGTTACCAAAAATGCCATTTTATGTGTATCACACTGTGCTGTCTTTAGTATTTTTTGTAGCTTTCGTTAAAGAAATAGGAACAAATTATGTGGCAGGCTGTTTATAACAAAGTGCCTAAAGATACAATTTAAAATCGGTTCTTTGCTCTAATTGTCTGTTATTTGTAGACCAAACACTGGCTCATCCTTTGAGTTAGGTATTTTTTATGCTTTAGTGGTTCACAGGTCAATGTTAAGTTGTTTTAAAAATGACCAGGTACAAGGACTGGACCTGAAAATGAGTGGAAAAGCCTATGTCCAAAGAAAAGACTTTCAGAAAACCTGGAGAACTGTTCCTCAAGATCACTTAAAGTGGAAGCAGAATGTAAAGGAATGAGGGGTGTCTTGAGACTGCTATGTATTTGGTATAGGAGGCAAATCTTTTAGTTGACTCTTGATTTTGTTGTAAAGTAGGTATTTGTCCTCTCCTTATTTCCAAAAAGACCTCTGACACTGATTAAAGGTAAGTAATTTAACTTATTTTAAATGAATATGTTGTTTTATTTGGTTTTCTTCATGTGAAGTTGAAACTTTTTTTATAATGTTTTTTTGTCCCATGATGTTTTTGAGCCAGCACTGGTGGCCGTTTGTAAGTTTTCACTTTTCCTAATGTGCTAAATCCTCTTTCAAGAGATGAGCACATGCACATGGGTATTCTTCAGGTGTGCTGAAAAAAACAACTGTTTGGTGCATGCCAGGATTCAAACCCAACCTTTCCAGATAAAAAGGAGTGTTTCATGTCCAGTAACACCAAAAATATACCTTACTTAATTTAAGTGAAGAACTCTTGATTGTCATCAAAATGAGTGTGAATGGATCAATGAGAAGCAAGTGACCAAAAAGTATGTATTCAATTTTATTAGCAGTAAAACAAAGTATCAGGCTGATGAAGATGCTGTTGGCTTGGAGGTGGTTGGTTGCTAGGGGTGGGGGAAAAAATCGATACTGTGTAGTATCGTGATATTTTGTTTGCTAATAATGTATCGATACAGGGACAGCAGAAATCGATATTTTGTTACAAAAAAGGTTTTTGTGGACTGGAACATGCTCTGACTTCAGAGCATGTTGATCAGCTCCTTTTTCTGAACAAGAATCCTGACATTCCTTCACTGTCCAAATGTGTTTAACTTTTTTTTTGGCAGCAATAAACATGACAGTTTACTTATTTTAATTTAAGACATGTTTTATTTTAATTAAGTTTAAAACTTTTTTATTTAATGTAAAACTATATTTTGTTTTAATTTACTTTCAAATTCTTCAGTTGCTGAAGAGGCTGCATAGTTTTCACAAATTGCATAGTTCAGAATAGCTATAATTGTACCAGATGGTTGCATTCAGTTAAATTGGACTAGACTGTAATACAAACCGTTCAGTTTGTCAACAATAAAACTGACTGAAATGAGAGAAAGACTGAGTGCGAGACTTTGATATTAGATAAAATGAATATTGATAAAGTTTACCTTTATGTACAGAATCTGAATATCGCAAAATATTTTTAAAAATTGCAATAATATCGTATTGTGCGTTAAGTATTGTGATAATATCGTATCGTGGGATGTATGGTGATTCCCACCTCTATTGGTTGCAAGTCAAAGATTGGACCTCTTGATCGATTCATCATCCAGGACATATAAATGTTTCTTCCAAAGTTCATTTGCAGTACATAAATGAATTGTTGAGATGTCAGACAGACGGTGCCGTCTACCGAGCAAAACCGCTCTTTTTTTTTTCTGGCGCAACCAACAAAATAATTCTAATGTTAAAAGTAGTTGCAGCCCTGAATGCATTCTATTATTTGTGCAATGCTTTATCCATACAGGATGGCTCGGCTTTGATTATCAGTATTCTCCACACACCCACCCATCCATGAATCATCTCAGCCAGTCTCTCTCATTCTCTCTCTCTCTCTCTCGTCTGTGTGTCACTTCACTTCATTTGTTTGCTTTGTTTCCGGGGACTGCGTAGCGCTGTCTGTCTGTCTGCTCACTTTAAGCACTTGCTCTGGCTTTGTTTTGTCTGTGACAAGTCATATCACCAAGCAAGCCTCTTGCCAATAGACATACCTAGCACTAGTGATACAAGAAGGCTGGCATCAATTAGGCAAAACACGACAGGACGGTGGCAGCACATCAATATTTATTTCATCTACATATAAATGAGATTGGGTTTTAGGGAGCCATTTGCTGATGAACCTCTCCCTCTCCAGAGTTCTCTGCTGACACCACTTTGGTTATGACAGGTAGGGGTGGGGCGAGACAGGACGGGAGCAACAGGAGGACGAGAAAAGAGCTGCTGTGTAATAAGATTCAGGAAAGAAGAGATTTCAGGGCTGAAGGTATTTGTTCTCAATGAGTAAACTCAATTTGTAGCTAAGGCTTTATTTAATTTGTAACTGCAACTGACGCCCCACCCCATCTGTAAACATATCTCAAGAAGAGGCTAATTCAGTGAGGTCAGAGGTCAATTCCTGGCAGCTCACTCCAGACAGTCAAAGTAGTCTGAGCGGTTTGACGTTGATGCTGATAAACTGTTGAGCAAGAAGGCACGCTCGTAGAGGGCTTTGAGCCGGAGACTCAATCTCATGCCATTGTGGCGTGTTCCCACTTGGCCCTCGGGGCGACTGGGACTTGGGCTGCAGCCACAGCCTGCATGGGGTGGCTCTGCAAGACTGCGTGAATTTGTGTCCCTGACTGAGACTGCAAGAGGAGTAAAAACAGTCATTTGCTCAGATGGAAATGCGGGTAAACCAGTTGATGGAGCTGTCTGAGGAGGTTTGAGTCCTCTGCAGCCTTCAGCTATTTGAACTACGTCAACCAGCATGCAACAGTGATGGGACATGACAGGTGGCGTTTCCCCTAGTGGCACCTAGAAGAAAACGAAAGAATCATTTGCACTGCAAAATATAAGTAAACATTCTTGAGCACTTCTCAGACATGGAATATGTAGCATTGTTGGTTTCACGCATCTGTTAAAGTGACAGCATTTAGTTGCTCAGACATGAACATCAGCTATGACATTAATGTTTCCCGTGGCTTTATGCAGACATGCCCACAGTACTTGCATGATACTGTGTACTATGTGACTTTAAGGGTCAGTGACATTTGTCTGCACACAGTGGGCTAAGAAACAGAGACTGAAGTGAGTGCCTCACAGTTTTTTCCTAAAGGCAGTCTCCAAAACAGTCATGTTTTAGAGAGCAGAGAAGCTCCAGATGCAGGATAGACACGTGCACACTTTTAAAATAATATTCCTATATAAAGCCAACATGATCAGATGTCATTATATTGACATAAAATAATAGATCTAAAATATGATTAGTTTCATGGCTCATTGCAAGTTTCCTGACCTCATTCATTTCGAATGCGCCCTCACAGTTTCTTAAAGCTCTGCTCAGCTTATAAGTGCCCGTTTTATCTGAACAACAGTGCAAATCCAAAACACATTCACTTTAAATACACGGAGAAGCCGAAAATCCTCAAATACAGCAGCTTGGAGCTACCAAATATTTCATGATTTTCTTCAGTGATACAAGTGATGACAATTAAATGCTTTTATTGTCAAAAAAGCTTCCTGTAGAATATTACCTACTGAAGTAAAGACCTTTCCACTAGTATGAGAGGAAATTATTAGACTTCCAGTTCACAAGCTTCATCAAGCTGGAGATTGATCAGAGGCGTTAAACACAAAGCCCACATATTCAGTGAGATGATTGCTCTAATCACTACAATAATCACAGGAAACAGCATTCATACTTGGTGGTGGTTATATTTGAGGAAAAACTCGCTCCACAGAAAGAGCTTCTGAATGTTTACTTTACCCAAAATCTACATTTAGTCTCATCAGTTTTTGCTTTCTACTTTCCTTTCTACTCTTAACATATCTAGCATGTTATCTGCTCATCATCTACTTGACAGTCCTTTTATTAACTTCTCCACGTTATGCTGAAAGCATTTATTTAGCTTTCACCAGGACTCCCATGTTGGGCTGCCCCCCTCCCAGTTTGTATTATACCATGTGAGTTTGAGAACATGGGAAATATTCCAGGCTCACATCAAGGAGCTTTGAAGCAGCTCTATAGAGAGGCTCTTTTTTGTTCTCTTGAAGTTATGAAAACCTTTATGTGTAGTGCTTTGTACCCACACTGCTAGAACAAACATAAGCACTTAAGGTAGCTCTAGACAGTAAATGGCAAGAACCAGGACATATCAGTAGTTGAAAAGCAGAATTTCTTTTCTCATCCATTGCTCTGCTGAAGCCCTTCAAGCTGAGGTCAATTTCCTGCTAACACGTCACTGAAACTGAAATTGACCTCAGGTTTATGTGATGAACTCTTTTTTGCATTTTCCTATTGCTATGCTAACACACACAGATATAAAGGTCTGTATATGCCGCTGAATGCATGACGTTGACTGCTGTCGAGTTTGTAATTAACCTCTCATGCAGAAAAAATCAATGTGCTGCTTTGCACAGTCATTATTGAGAAAGCAGGCCATGCACTGGCCTTTTTAAATGTTGATTTTCTTTAGTCTGCAACACTCCATTGGATGGCTTTACAGGTAATAGGTTGCACTTAGAATTTAAAAAGCCTTAACCAATCAAGCAGTTGGTCAGTCCTGTTTATCACTTGGATTCATCACAGATTTACAGGAACCTATAAAACTTACAAAATAAGACTTCTAATGCGTCTGGCTTAATTTTCAATTGTTGAATATTTTGACTGGAAAGCAATATGATCAGAGCACGGTACATTTAGAAAGTAAACAAATGTGAGAAGGAAGTTATAGATAAAACTAAAAATAGCAGATTTGACTATGAAAAACCACACACATAGAGATTTGCAAGCTCCAGTGCCATTCCCAAAAGTAAAGGGCAGTTGACAAAAATACCAAATGGCTCTAATGAAATTATAATAAATGTCAGGTGGAGGAAGCATTGAAATGCCACAATTTAGAGAGGCAGGTTAAAGAGCAATAGCTTAGAGAAGCTCTACGAAAAGTCATAAAGGGATGTGATTGTTTGTGTGAAAAAACTTTGAAGAAAAAACTTTGTAATGTTCAGCTTGTGAGAGCAACAGACAAAACTAAGAGGAATAACTGAACCGTGTGTTTGAGTTGTGAGCTGGAGCTCTTTAGCAGCCTTTTATGCGTGCAAGAACCGGTACAGTGCAGATAGCCATGGGCAGCCTGTTACGGGGATGTTTCCGGGGGGGTGACATGGGGGAATTTGAGATGGTTGACCGGTTGCACTGTTGTGGCGGAGTTGAGAGGGCTGACCTGGATGAACCAGTAGCAGTAGTAGATTTGCTCACGGTACATCATGCATATGAAAGCTAGCACAATACAACGACAAAGGTTTGAATCTAAGCTGAGTCCCTCTGAGGGGACCACTAATCCTGGTCACATGGTTTGCTTTAAGGTTTATGATTGTAAGCTGAGATGAAAATCAGAAGGTTTCAGGTCTCCTTTAGGAATAATTGAAAACATTATTTACAATAGATTGGTTAACTGAAGGGCCAGGTGCATTTCTCAGGTCCTATGTCAGCTCTTGAGATTTTATTTTCCTGTTTTTTTCAGATACTTTTAATCTCCTGTAGACGTTTTTTTTATGCTTAACACTTTTTCTTTTGTCCTCTACTTGTCTAGATCCCTTAAACCTTTGAATGACATTCTGCAGAGCTAAAGAGCTATCAGCTCTGTATCACCTAATATAAGCAAAAATACTATTTTGTCTGTCAAACTGTTTTCTTTGACATTTTATAGTTTCAACCAAACAAATGGGAATAAATGATGTTTTTTGCAACAGGGTGCTAGTAAAAAAACATGCAATTTAAATTGGTTTGTTGCTAAATTAGATCAATTAAGTGTTGAGTGGCTTAGCAAACAGAAGAACATTCTACTGAAATTGGTCAGGTACAAAGACTGAATGAAAAATCAGCTAATGTCCAAAGAAAAACATGTAAATCACCTTCAGAACGCCTGGATAACTGTTGCTCAGAACCACTTTAAAAGGCTAAGAAAGTCTGGAAGCAAAATTTCAAGACCTGAACGGTTGTGCACTTTTCCACATTACTAGACATGCTCATTGGATCCAGTGTTTATATGAGTGCAAGTATAAATGAGTGGTGCAGCAGGTTTTAATATTCACGAATGTTACTAAAAACTGTGTCCAAAACAAATCTCGAGCCAAGTTGCGACCAAAATCCAACATTGCTTCATTCGTATGCAAATGTAAAGCAGTTAATATGCATGTTGCATCTTCAAAGTATGCAGATGACCTTTTCTTCAGGACCACGTCCCAGATACTCGGTACTTAATAAGACACTGTAGGGATTCAGACTTCGAAACACATTTCCCTCCAAAAACTTCCTCTGCACACCAAAATCCAAAATACTGCTTGCTGAGTGGTCCCAGTACAGCAGCGAAGAGCTGTGGAGATTCTTGTTGAAAACCTATCGAGATCTGACCTGACAGGGGCCCCCTCTTGGAGTTTGATTACCTCAAATGATCTACTCTTACTTCAGCTTGTAGTCTCCACTGCACACTAAATGGTCTCATCCAGAGGGTGCCGACTTGTGTTGGTTGCTTGTGTATGTGCTGCTTGTATAGTATGTCTGTAAACTCCCTGGTGCATCTCCTTTTCTTTACAATGTATTGGTTTATCCATAAAAGGCATTCTGCTGGGGGACGTTAACTTTGAAACCGTTCTCCTCTTTGCTCAGTAAGCTGTGATCTGGAGCCGAACTGCCAAATGCAATTGGGCGAAAAGGGCTTTGAAGTGTGCCATGATTGGCTGTGTGTGGCGGCTATCCTGACAGCGCAGGTTGTGACGAGGAGGCGAGTGTTGGAGCTACAGTAAGTGTGTAGGTCAGACTGGGCTAGCTTTCGATAAATCTCAGATGTGAACGTGCATGCGCATGTTTGTGTCAGTGAGAAAGACCTACTAAATCACTTCAAACCTATGCGAGTGTGTGCAAGAGCGAGAGAGGAGAGGGAAAAGCGGCGGAGGCTTGATGGATTACATTTTAGCTCTTGTGAAAGCAGGGTGTTTGTGGCTGTGTGTACGAAGTCAAACAGCCAACATTTCTGCATCTTTGCACAGCCCTCCTGCAGTTTCTCCTATTTAATACCCAGCAAATACTTCACCGGCATTTCCCCTCTGAGCCTCACATTGTCACAGTTCATTAAAACATAATTGAATGGAATATTCAGCAGCTCACTTTGCACATAGACCACTTTACCCCATTACACTTGCTAAAGGAACATTTACATACAATATCGTCTCAGCTCTGTTTGCTCTCAGAAAGCTACATGAGCAGCTTACATGGCTCCCTTATCATTTCCCATAATTCAACTCTGCCAGCACAAATAAACATAGCAGGGAACGTGAGATATGCAAAGCGTGATTCAGCAGCAATATTTTTAATCTTTCTTCCATCAGCTTCTATTACCTGCACTGCCGAGCTCTGTAGACCGAAGCGCTTCTGGGCTCTGATTGTGTTAGTTCAATTAAACTGGCCCCAGCAAGGTGTAATGAGAACTGTGCTGTATCAGTGACAGCGTGTTGGAGTAAAGCCCAGTGGTAACCATTATAGCTTTACCTAGCTATTACCTAGTGACCCATCAATACCAAAAAGCTGGTTATATGCAGTTTAAGTTGGAGTCTTGCTGACTAAGCCAGCACTCGGGACAATCAGATACTTCAGTTGCAGTGAGATGCTAATGTGCTGCTACATAAGCTAAGGTGCGACGGGGCTCCATTGTGTATGAGACTTGTCCTCTGCCTCGTTACAATTTAGGCCTTGTTTTCAGAGAGCTGGCGAGTCACATGATCAGACAGGATATAAACAATGTGAAACTTAAGCCTGATTATTGAAACCATTTCATTTGGCAGTAAAAGGGGAGTGTACTCACATTTTATCCATAATCCCCCCCATGCAAAGGAAAGCTGTGTCCACTTAATCGTGGTACAGTGTAGTTGGTCACACTCTTCCCACTGGAGACCTGTGAATACCTTGGTTTTCTCTTCTAATAAATAAATTTGGCAAACTTATGATTTGTGATCATTTCCTGTCTTCTGTTTCTTCTACATCAGCACTGATGTCATTTTGCTTGACACAATCTTTTTATTATACTATATTTAGATTTACTAAATGTAATATAAAGTAACTGCATTGTAAATTGCAAAAAAACCCACAATGAATCTATTTTCTTACGCCCTTCTTTAGCTCTCTTCATTGATTTTTTTTTTCATAGCTCAGTAGACTTGAACGGGTCTATTATGAGAGGACCACGCCACTGATTAGTCGATGTGGATAATGAAAGTCCGGATAAGAAACAAATATTGATCTTTCTTGCTCCCTTCCCTTTTAGGCCTTTGCTACTCTCACTAAGGGGAGAATTCTCTAACTGCTTTATTTCTTCATCTCATCTTCGCAGCACTAATCAGAACCTCGAAGGTCCACAAGATCAGTGAAAGGCTTCTATTTTGCAGCTACATTTTCCTAATTAATACAAATATTAGAAGCTATTACTCTAATCTGTGGAGCTAGCGTGTTATAGATGACAAAACCTATCTCAAATAAATACTTTTGTGATGCCAGACTTGACCAAAAACACATCATCTTTACTGAGCTGAAAGCACTCTGACTTTAGCATGTTTACTCTTTATTAACTATTCAGTCAGTTGACTAAGTTGAGGTCACTTCACCCAGTTCTAAATATCATTTAAGGGCAGCTTGACTGTTTGTCAGCTGATATAAATGCCAGTACCTATATTTAGGTAAATAGCTAATAATGGCTGATAAACTGAAGAAAGTTTTTTGAGAAATTTACAGCTATTGTCTGAAAATTGTACATCATCTTTGTAAGTCAGAATATACAGAGGAGGAAAAAATAAATAATTAATTAAACTCACAGTAAATCTTTAAATAAAGAGATGGATGGATAACCAAATCTAATTTCTTCTCTTGTTTTTAATGAAGGTTATCACTGAAGTGTAACTGGTCGCTGGCAAAAATCACATAAAAGTTCCCCAAACTTGGTGCCAAATTCTCACACAGATTCATTTTGCCCCAGTGCAGTAATTGTATTTTAGTGTGACATTTTGCTGTTTTTAAATAGGCTTTTTAAATGGCCTTTATCTCCTCTCACCCACGTTCCAAGCTAATGTGCCGTGTGTCGAAATGAGCAACCTTTTAGCGTCGAGCATTCATCATGTGTGACAGCAGGACATTTCTCTCAGTCCTTTTAAACAAACTTTCAACAATTTAATGAGGCAAGCGGCGACTTTTAGTTGCTTCTTGAAACTAGTGACCTTACTCATGAATAAATAAACAACACCATTTGAGGATTATTATGTTTCTTCTACAAATATAGAAACCTGGGACAAAGTGGAGAAGAGAGAAAAGGGGGAGGGAGACAGAGGAATCGCCTGAAAGAGGAGAAGGTGAAGAGGGCAGGAGAATAGCAGAGGAGGACTAAAAGGAAGGAGAGAAAAGTGACATGTGAAAGTCATTATAGAGCTGTGTTCAGCTGGTGGCTGCTTTTGAAGTTTTCATTCTGTTTAATGCATTTTAAGCTGGCCACACACGAGTCATTTTTAGACTCCTGGAGACTTTAAAGCAGTTACAAGGTTGGCCTGATGTAGTTCTAAGTGATAAGAATCAGATCCAGGAATTTAAACAAGAGGCTAAGAGATCATTCATGCCTATCCACTAAAACTTACTGGAAAATCAACATTAAACATTTGTAAATAAACAGGGTTTACTTGAATGCTTTTCTTCTGTTTCATAGTTTTGATTTCCAGAGACAACACTTGAAGATAAAGTTATTTGTAACAGTAGAGATGATGGGGGAGGCTGGACTAGTCACTGGGAAGCCCTCAGTCAACAATAGTGTGAAAGGGAAAAACAACAAATTGAGAAATTGCAAGCTAGAAGTGTAGGATATGGGGATAGGCTGTATATCTGTAAAGTTTGGCTCCCATATCCTAAAAGTCATTCGATATGTGCTTGTTGTTTTCAGGCATAGTTTCTCTTTAAGGTGTGAAACAAACCTAGGAAGCAGAACAAAGTGCTTAAGTGCTTTGCAGCAGCGAGTGGTAAATCTGGGTAAATCTGGCTGTCAAGTTAATGTGGGCTGCCAAATTTCACTCAATCTAGCAGCCTGTAGAGGCATTATTGATATGTGGTCAGTTTAATCTGCCAAATATCTCTTCTTTTTAAAGAGTGGGATTGAGAGATATAGCGGCTTAAATTGAGTGACAAGGGAGTAGTGCTACCTGTTTACTGATCTCTGATCACAGTGTGTATTGATTCACTATAATTTCTAGGACTGTTAAAAATGATTAATGAAAACACCTTTAAGGTTCTCCGTACTTGTATTTATTTACAGTTCCAATCAGTGTAAATGCAATATTTATCTAGCATTTCTAGAGTGTTTATAGAGTATTTATTTATCACAAACCCTTTGGGACTGACCCTTTAGGCCTAACCGTAAACAGCACAAACACGCATTGCATGCCAATTCAGCCGTGACGTTACTCATACATGCTGCAGCTGATCAACACATTAAAATCACACCTGGTTTGTATCAAATAAAATTCATGCATGCAGATAATTTGCTCAGTAGAACACTGTGTGTAATCACATCCTTTTTACACAAAATCAGGTTTAAATGAAGCTCAGCCAAACCTTTTTGTTCACCTCTGCCATACCACAAAAATCACATTCATGAATATAAGTAGCTGTCTGATGTGTTTCAGTGTATGGCAGGTTCAAAAATGTTTGTTTGCACAAGTCTGCATAAAAGCCAGAATTAGGTTTGGGCTTCCATGGTCCAACTGGGTGTTGATGCAAGTGAAGGAGGCTATCATCAGGCTGACAGACCTAAATTAATCAGAGAGACAGCAAACATTTAAGGAGTGGGATAAAACTGTCATCATTGTCAAAGTCTGTAATCAAAAGATTACCTCATGAATGGAAATACAGACGCTCTGCAATAAGGTGCAAACCACTGGTTACACTCCAGAACTGAAAGACAAGATTAGAGTTTATTTTAAAAAAAAATGTAAACATCTAAAAGGCTCTGGTAAATAAAATTCTTTGGACAAATGAAACCAAGATTAACTTGTTCCAGAAGGATGGGAAGATAAAAAGTGTGGAGAAGGAGGGAAACAGCCCATGATCTGAAGCACACCAAATTATCTGTCAAGTTTGGTAGAAGCATGGTGTATATATCTGTCTGTGAAATCAGGCCACTAGTGTTTATTGATATTACTGCTGATAGAAGTAGCAGGATTGATTCTGAAGTATACTGACATATATATATTAAATCAATATTGATCAAAAAGTATAAATGAATACTGACCTGAAGAACACTGTAAAAACAACCCAAGAGTTTTAAAGAGGCACCTTTGCTTGTTGCTTTAATCTGATTTAAACCCAAATTAATCCCAAATAGGTGGTTTTGTATTATGAGAAGTGAAGTTTGCTCATGATGTGATGTAAAAACATAAAAGAAGATTAGAGGGGAAAAAGTTATGTTATTTAATAGTGTTTACCTGTTCATCTGATATCCACATGCATATATGTCCACTGCTAGAGACCCTTTCCCAATTCTCCTCTTTAAATTTAGCTATGAGAAGGATTTTCTATCAGATCACTGATTTAAAACAAGAGTGACTTAATTAACTGATTATGCTACAAATAGCAGAGGCAGTGTGTGATCATGTGGGATGATGGTTGTAGTCTTACAGTTATTTTATTCCATGTGTATTTATTTATTTATTTAACCTCTGGCAGGTCGTGTTGTTTTACAATGATAGGGGTGTTGGCACATTTTCTTCCTTTCAGCAGTTTTTGTTCTATTTGTGATTTTAGTGTTGATGGCAGCAAAAAAACTCTTACACTTTCAAATTGCGTTTTTTCTTTACTTTCGATTTCATTCATGTACTGCAATGACATTAAGGAATTATCTGCATCCTTTAAAGGGTGAAGATACTGAATGGAAAGGATTCCTGTCGATAAAATTTAGCAGTTTTGGATATTTATTTTAAAAAATAAACATGTATCCACAGCGATATAAACTGGACAACAAGAATATGTATGCACATTTCTGTTAATGTGCTGAATCTATACAGAATTTTATGCTTCTGGCTCCAGGCTTTCCTTGCCAAGAGACAGATGCTGAGCATCAGGAACGCACACAAATGCTCACATATAAGTCAGCAGCTGGTGGGTTGAATGAATTTCCGTGGCAGTGGATGAGCTGAAATTGGTCAGCATAAAGCAATGGAGGGAAGGCATGCTGTGTAATCACCTGTGGGACTTGGTGAAACTTTGGAGCCATATTTCAGGGTCTTGTCCTGTATTTTCAGAACATGAGTTTTGGTTTTTATGACATCTGTACAAAACATATACTCGACGGTCATATATACACTGAAATTAATATATTAAGGGTTTGTTTCATATATTCAATATGTATAAAAATATATTTTAAAAAAATTAGGGCCGAGTGCCCTCTACTTTTTATTCATTTGTTATCGTACTCCATCTATACTTTAAACTAAATACTTTGTCTATGTATAAATCCTATTTTATGACCTCATAATTTGTATTAATGGTTGACTATGACAGTTTTACACCTCTTACACCCCTTAATTGATAAGATGTATGGTTAATTTTCTACATCATAAAAATGTCAGCAATATTAATTACTATACCACACTGTAAATCTGTCATAACAGGCCATTGCTTCTGACCATATATGCTGACATTAACCATAAACAGGTATGTAATCTGGTAACCTGGTAATGATGAGTATGTAACTGTTTTAAGATTTGGACACAAATTGGAAAATAATTGGTGCCTAAAGTTTGAAACAACCAAGATTTAAAGAGCCACTGTCACGGTCTGTGGAGACAGACCGTGCGGAGGTGTGTGTGGTGGACCCAGGTGCGAACACAGGTGAGGAGATGGGAGTGAACTTAAACTGAAAGTGAGCTTTCATTTGGGCTGATACAGACGGGAGTAGACAAAACATAACAGGGACAGAGACCGCAACTAACCAGAAACCTAAACTGGAAAAACCCTAACATGACTGAAAGGAATAACTATGATCACTGTGAACAGAACGCTGTGCAGATGCATGGAAACTGTAAACCAAATGGCGTGATGAAACAGACATGAACATGACCTGCACGGAACCTCATCGTGCAGATGCGTGAAAAACAACATAAACCAAATGGCATATTCTTGACCAGTGGGAAGATACACAGACTGAATGAAACACAGAGACTAAATACCCACAGGGATGATCAGGGGAAGTGGAAACACATGAGGAAGAACAGCTGACACACATGAACCTAATGACAGGACAGGGGCAGTGAAACTAAATACAATGAACAAAGAACACCAGACTCTTTCAAAATAAAACAGGAAACATGGAGACATAGCCATGACACGAACTTGACAACAAGGACCACACGGACATGAAACATGACAGGTAGACAGTACAGGGGGAGATGACAGAAACAACTAAGACACAAAGGACTAAACTGCAACCTAGAAATTAACTAGATGAGCTAAACTAGAACACAAATGAATACAAAAGATATATAAAAACTCAAACACTGGGTCACACGACCCAATACCGTGACAGCCATACAGGAAAAGAAGGAAGCGCCAGCAGTTCTTTTCTCAATATAAGGGGCATTGGTTACTTTCAGCCTCTGACCTGCATGTGCTTAAGGGCTACTCTCTTTCGGTGCTTCTTGCTTTCCTCTTTGTTTTTGTTGAACCTGCACCTCTGTGGGCGTCCAATAAAAAAGGCTGAATTGAATCTGCTCTCCTCCAGCGATTTTGTATTTTGTTTTTAATATATATTTTGGCTTTAAAAAGGTTCTTAAAAGTCTGACTCTACATCTCTTTGGGCCAAAGATGTTTAACAATTACTTCAAATTTGTGACCCGACTTCAGCAGAATACTTTATAAGAAAATTGCTGTGGGAATACTTTTGTTTCCCATTTCTGATGATTGGTTTTCAAAGTACTGATCTTATAAGGGTTTTCAGTCTTGGCATACTATTTGTCCTCCCGTAAAATATCACTTATCTTTAAGTGTTACCATGTCTGATGCTGCTATCATGTTCCTTCCAATAACGGTTCCATATCCCTGTTGGTTTAGAAAAAACAAGGCATCAGCGATAGGCTATAAAATATAGAGTTAGTTAAAATCTAATCATCCACCACAATTTCTCTTTATGAAAATTAGTGACTCTATAATAACATCACACAGCTTCAATCTTTGTTCATCTAATGGGTGTTGAGAGGATTTTTTTTTCCTAGAGCAAAAAATTATGTACCTCAGCCTGGTATCACCAAAAAAGTGAAAATATGAATTCTGAAAACCCTCACTTGAGTTTTCCAAGGGCTATTTTTAACAGTCCCAGACTTAAATCCACCCAAAGCCTTCCAGACGATATAATATATAACACATTTTCTTCATTACGATAACGTATATCATTCATTTATTTTAATATTGAAAAGATAGCAGACCCCAAAGGCCTTTCAGCCACCTGTACAAAAAAGCCTGTGTAGAGTTTGTCTGTATAGTCATCGAATCAGACCTCCTCATATTAGATGAATGGCATTCATTAAATCATCTTAAGTAGAAACCTGTTTGAATGGAGCCACGCATTCGGCTCGAACAAAGGAAACATGAAGGCTCATATTCCAGATGTATACTTGCTTTCATTCATTTCCTTAACTCTTGAACATTGTTCATTATGTTATCTTTTGAAAGATGAATACAACTGTTTCATGGGACAACTGTTTGTTCCAATTCTGTATTAAATTAGGAGTAAATAACAGCAGCTGTTTGACTGATGGTTAAGAAGCTACGAATTGTAAAAACAGTGCTTTGTTCCTTTTACCCTAAATCATATAAATTGAGGCATAAAGAGTAATGAGGGTTGTCAGTTTTTTTCTCATTTCATGTAAACCTATTTAGGTGGTAGGAGCAAAAAATGTCATCCCAGAACTATTTAAATAATATTTTTGTGTGTATTTGCATGTAGCTCCATCTGAAAGCCAGTTGGCGTTTATGGATTCTAGCGATTCACCACAGAGTTGGCATCGTGCTTTCCTATTGAAGACTAATCAACAGAGCGCAGTGTGTGTCTGGTGAAACTGGCAAGGTTTTAAGCCCATCCTGATCATTTAATTAGTCTGATTATCCAAACAGCTGTCTGCTGGTGCTCTTTCTGACTTCAAGTCGCACACAAACACATGCGTGTACGCTGAGTGATGATGCTACATATGCGCCTGCTCACGGATGCCCTTGGAGCGCGTGTGATAAATAGTGTCATTGAAGCTGTGATGACAGCACTCCAAGCTGACTGACTGTCAGCATGAAATCTTCCATGCTGCACTGTTCTTGACAGTGCAAAAGGTCTTTGGGCAATTGTGGAAGATTTTGTTGAATTCTTAAATTATCAAAAAGGGCAAAAAAGTCTTGAAATAACAATAGGCTCTGCCAATAGACAATATATTGATCCTTATATGCCGGTTGTGTATTTAGTCCATCAAGATGACCATGTGAGGTGGTTTGTCTTTATTTTTACAAGCTTTAGTCACTCAGACGTTTCTGACCAAGGGGTTGTTTTAGAGGTGACGACATCTTTTCAATCACAAATGCAAATATTAGGAAATGGCCATCTCTGGAGCTGAAATACGAGGCTGGTGTGAAAGTCCCGGAAACTGTAGTTCCTTAAATGGCCACTTGAGGCTGTCTCTAAAAATGGACGTCCCATTTTATCAGCAAAGAAGTTTTCCAACTCAGCCTAGATTAGAAGAAAAAAGAGCTTTTCTTTCTTGGGGTAAAACTGATCTTAAAAACAAGCGCTGCTTTGCTCTGATGCAGGAGTAGTTTCGCTGAAGACGTGGTTCAAATGTCTCTTATGTTTATGTTTTAGCTGAGTAAGGAAATCAATTATTATTAAGTAAGTAAGTAAGTAAAGTTTATTTATTAAGCGCTTTTCATAGACAGGTAGTCACAAAGCGCTGCACACAGAGATTAAAATAAACAGTACGATAAATAGCAAAATGCACAATATACACAATATAGAGTTTAAATGTAAATTAAAAATATAAAAATGTAAAAAGCATTGGTCAACAGAAAGCTTGTTTAAACAGTAAAGTTTTTTTTATTAAGAATTTGTCAACAACTTATTTCCAACTGCAAGCCAAGTGCAACCGACCATGAATAATTCATTGCAAGCCTAGTTTAAATTGTTGAAGGCAAATGAACTGAAAGGGCATATGTCATATGCCATGCATTTAAAAACGGACATCTTTTTAGAGCAGACTGCTGTTCTTGAGAGCTTTTCCTCCACCTTAATATCTTGCAGTGGTAGCCAGAACTCCTCTGTGAGCTTGACTGGTTTGTGCCTAGGTATGAGGCAGTTAACTCTTATAACACCTTGATCCCCTGGAGGAACCAGCTGCTCTCTTGTTTTTTGACTCTCCACAGGCTGTTCGCTCTTTCTCTCTCTCCCAGCCTCCCAGGGGATTTACATGACACCTGCTGAGCTTAAACAGGGAATTGTCTTCTTCTGCAGAGCAACAACAATTTTCCTTCATCCATCTGTTTTAGAAACAGTAATAAAAAAAATCTGATTTTGGCTCTAAACACACCAGCAGTGCTCCCTCAACTGCACGGAGGAGTCTTTTCATTTTGCATCGTGCTAAGATGCTTTTTCATGTCTTGCGTGCATGGAGCCTTTTGCTCAAGGTGAAAGTGGAAGCAATAACGGCCTAATAGACGTGAATGCTTGATTCATGTTAAGCTGATAATGCATCAGCGAGTGGATTTTCCTCGGGTACTGTCAATTTGCAGTCATTTTTTTGTACTTCCTCCAGCCCTCTTGTTCTTACGCTCGCTCTGTCATTCACCTTTCCCCATTGGCAGCTTTGTGATGTTATGAGGGCATCTCTGTCAGGAACCACCTTAACAGGAAAAAAACAACAACTTTGCATCACATTAAAAGACCTCCTTCATCCTTATACACCTCATTGACTATAGAGTTGCTACTTGATTTGCACCGTTATGCACTCTTGCCTGCCCACATGCTCACACAATCTATTTTTGGATCTGTGGCCACATATTGGGATGTATTGAGTAGAGACTGTGGTGGTGGTTGCTCTAACCGATTCTTGTTGTTTATGGAAATTTTTGGCCATTCTTCCAGAAGTAGATTTGTGAGATCAGTTTCCGCTGTAATTCACCCCAAAGGTGTTCTATTGGGTTAAGGGTCAGGACTCTGTACAGGCCAGTCATGTTCTTCTACACCAAACCTGCTCATGCATGTCTTTATGGACCTTGCCTTGTGCACTAGTGGGCAACTTGCAACTCCTGAAAAAGTGGCCTACCATTTCCTAGCTGAGTGCCTTTTGTTCCCCTGTCGCTTCCACTTAGCTACCACTAACACTTGACTGTGTAATATTTACTAGCGAGGCAATGTCACGACTAGAGTTGTTGCGCAGGTGGCATCCTATCATGCCACAACGCTGGAATTCACTGAGCTCCTAAGAGCGACCCATTCTTTCACAAATGGTTGTAGAAGGAGTCTGCATGCCTACAGTAGGTGCTTGATTTCATACACCTGTGGCCATGCATGCGATTGGAACCCCTGAAGTCAATGATTTGAATGAGTAATTGAATATTTGGTAATATAGTGTATAATAAAAACCATTCCACTTCACGAGTAATGGAATGAGACTGATTCCTTTAGGGACAATAGCTAAACTGTATGAATATAAACTAGTACACATCTTCCTGTGTAAATCAAAACTCACACCTAGTTTACGGCATTTTATGTAATTTTCTCCCTGCTTTGCTGTCTACGCTCTCAAATAGAAGTTAAATATCTCAAAAACCTTTACCTGGGTTGTCTTCCCTTCAAGGTAGTATCCTTGCTCCAGTATTGCTGCTATTTTTAGCCTGGAAGTCCCATTCAGACCACTTGCAAGTGTTTGATCTCCGCTGTATCACAACAGTGACGCTTCAACTTGAATTTCAGTTTGGTGAAGAGGATTAAGTCACAGGGAGTCAAATCTGGCAAGCTCCAAAAAGCTCCTACATTTTTTATTGCCCTGCGCGCGGCAAGGTAATGGCACGATGGCACGCACAACCGTTTAGGTGATTTGGGACCAGTGTCTTACCTCCAGCGCTTCAGGAAATTGCAGTAGAACTCTGCCCTGACAGTCTGATCCTGAAAGATGAATTCACAGTACACGTCCTTGTGAATGTGGAAAAGGAAAAAAAAAAACCAAGCTCACTCCTGGTCATGCTCCTGAACTCATGCGCCGTCTTCTTTCATTGAAAACTGCTGTTTAGTCTCTGGTTCATAACTAGACATCCAGCTCTGCTTCAAGAAACACATGCAAAAAGATGCATTTCTTATTGCTGATAAACCATTTAAAAAACCAAACCCTTTTTTACATTGTGGGAAGTTTTAGAAAATGGAATATTACATATGTGGGATTTTATATCAGTATCAACATCAGTGTGCTGTAAAGCTTTACAAAGATTCAATTTGAAACAGAGAATAAATGTCATTGCCAAGATGGCACGTATGACGTGACCAGAAATGAAAAAATTGCTATGGGTTTCTAAACACAGAGTAAACAAACAGCAAATTAATTAGTAGGAATACTGTTCTGTGGGAGTGAGACAGCACTGCGTTTGGCTGAAGCATATTATTTAGTTTCGCCACATGGTTTCTGATGGTGGAAGATGGTCATTTCCAAGCCATCTGGATGCTATAAGCCAAGGAAGACGATGTGGCAGAGATTTGCTTTTATTGACTAATAGGCATATAAAAACCCATGTAGTGCACTGTACAGCAGATGGGGGGCGTTGCAGGACCTGCGAATCTGAAGGGAAAACCAGGGATTTCATTGCGATCGGTCCCCACAGCCAAAGCTGTGCTTCAACAGTCGCTCTCCCTCACTTGCAGCATCACACACTTCCCTTCCCCTCCGCTTTGCCACCGTCTCTCACACACACACACACTCTCTCTCTTTGCTTCAGTGTTTCTCAACCACTCATTCTGCTGCGCTCGCCCGTGTCATCTCTCCTCTGTGGAGTGCAGAGAGAGGTGATTCAGCTCGCGGGCTGACTGGCAGTTGCTGGACTGGGCAAACAGAGAGTTGAGGACCTGAGGGACAGGACAGTACTGTTTGAGGGGGGGGATTCCATCGGGAGAGATACAGCGCAAGATTACCTCCAGTGGAGATTATTTGCATCACAAAACCTGTGGAAAGAGGACTGTGACTCTCTCTGTGTAGTGGATGCACAACCGCTGCCTGTGGAAGAGGTGCCATTCACTGTTTTAATTTTTGTGCTTTTGTGTGTGTGTGTGTCACCTTTTCAGTATGCAGATTCACCAGCTTGCCTTCTTTTCTTATGCAAATGTAAATTGGCTGGTTGTACTGCTCTACACCTTTGACAGAGACTCAGATGGAGCCGGTCTCTGTATTTCAGGTTTGCATGATTATAATGCAACGCTGCGTGAAATAGTTTGGGATTTATGCATCTTGCTGTATTTGTGTGTGTGTGTGTTTGTATTTGTGTGTGTGCGTGTGCGTGTGTGTGTGTGTAGTTCAAGAACACAGAAGTGAAGAACCAGAATGTGCTGAATAATTGATCCCCAGTATGACAGAAAACTTCCAAACTAGGTTATTCTTGAATTAATGTGCCACTCATTATATTTGCTGCTATTTCACCCACCTTCCCTCTGAGCTCGTTTACAGTCGATTGTGTGGATACCCCCGTCTCTACATGTGTGCACTGGTGATATGCATGCTCTCCAACATATCATGCGTGGATGTCGTTGCCTCGGGAGCACACGGGGGAAAAGAAGGGGGCAGCTAGGTGGTATGTGGCACTGTGCCAAGTTGCTGCTTCAAACTGGATGTTGAAGGTTAGTCAAATCCACTCGGTCTGCTTCTCTGCTTCTATGCAGAGGAGTAACAAACATGACAAGTATGTTGGCTAAAGCGACACCGTGAGGAATCCCTTAAGTAACATCAGCCGACCATTCCCCCTCCTCCACTTAGCCGTCCTGTCTTGCCTCCATTTCAAATGTGATTATACGAGTGTGTGGCAGAGTAGATAGATGGAGTATTTGCTGCAGAAGGAGGAGGTGGAGGTAAAGCTTGTTTTAGTTTGCTACTTTCTACCCCCCCGCCTCGGATTTGCCTTTGCCTTCCTTCCCGCTTATCCCTTACCTCCATTTGTCTGTGGTCCCTTGATCACTTTTTAACCCCCTCAGTCCTGCTGAGCCAGCAGGATTCACTGGTTTTAAACTGAAGTCCATTTACAGAGCTGGGATTGCTAGAGAGACACAGAGAAAAGAAAAGAAGGGGGAGGTAACCCAGGTCAGGGCAAATAAGAGGGAGTAAAAACAGCCCCTCGGGGAGTTGGTGGCTGATTTATGTGTAGACATATCTCCACACGTGTTTGGCCACAGCTCCAATTAATACCTCCGCCAATCCGTGGCCGCGCTTGACATGCTGGATCTGTGAGTGCCGAGTGTGTTCATTAGTGTTTGGATTGTAGGATTTTCAGCGAATTTAAATTGTTTACTGTGGTCTTGGGAGATTCTGGGTCATTTGATGCTGCAGTGTTTGGATCTTCCTTTGCTTGTTGTTGAGGTTTGCACGAAAAGAAAAAAAAAACGTGTGAGGCAAGCAATTTTCCTTGCCTGGATAATTCACAAACACATCCAGCTGTCCCCATTTCTGATCAAAGGCTGATTAGGCTCTTTCCTTCTATAAATTGACTGGAACAAATTTTGGTATCAGTCTTAGAGCAGTTGCATTTATTTGAATTTGGTGCTTTCGATTATTGATTATTGACCTTTGTGTTCCTCCAGGGGGCGTGATAGACAAGGACCTGTGCCACTACCTCAACCTGCGTTTCCAGAAAGGCTCAGTGGACCACGAGCTGCAGCAGATCATCCGGGACAACCTCTACCTCCGCACCGTCCCCTGTGAGTTACCTTGTGCTCACCTGACCTCCCTTTGTCCATCCTTGTTCCCTTCACTCACCTCCTTGAGTGAGACACTTACATTCAGTGCTTTGCCAAGGGTAGATCATCAATAAAGCCAAGTGTGCAATTTCAAAGGGGGCAGTAAAAGCTCCAGGTTCGCTCTGTGACAGTTTGAATGTGGTAAGTTGCCAAAAAACAAGACAGAAATGAGTGTTTGGCTCACATCTGCAGTTCTCTTTTGGCCACATTGGACCTTGCCTGACATAGGATGACTTTGGCTACCTCAGCTCAACCATAGATCCACCTTGTCAGTTCAGCTGTGTAACAGAGCTGTAAGTAGACCTAATGTCTGCATGTGGATCTCCAGTGTCCCACACTGTTCAATAGCATCTTTCATTGCCCTCTACATGGTGTTTAAATACCCACTTTTTGTGACGAGGTTTCAGACCACAGTGATGTCACTGATGACATCAAGGTTAAGCATGCCTGTAAATTAATTAAAGAGAGAAAAAAATCAGATGACAAGCAGACTAGTCTTACAATATCAAAATATTCAAAATTTGAGCCCAGGATGACGTATTTAAGAGCAATTTAAAGCCAATAATCACATTGTTCAGTGATCAAATCACATTGTAAATTTTGTTGAAAATTGTGACATATTGCATAATGTGTGCATAATATTGCAAACTTATGACGTCGGGTTGGTTTCCAAGTGTTGCTGAAATTAGCACCGCTAGCACCAGCGGCAATCTTTTCCTAATTCCTTTTTTCTTTTTCTTTTGATTGTCCACGCACCTCATCAAACCATGTTTACACGTTGCTCTCCTTCAGAGGTGTATGCCAGGTTATTTGTCAGTTGTTGTAGATTAACAAAATATGAGACTACATCTACATGTACAAACACGGGTATTTTTTTTTTAAGATGGAGATTTTCACATAAAGACACTAAGAGCACTGTCAAGAGCAACATGTGGTGATATAACCCTAACTGTATGAATTGTTAGCCAATCGGAAGGCTGGAGATGATAGCAATGTGCACAATTTAACAATAAAAAAAGAGATAAAGGTGCACACCTTTGACATTGCAAGACAAAAATTCCTTTTCCTCATCTAAACACAGAAGTATTTTTTCAAAAGCTTTGATTTTAGTGGCCCGAAACACCATTTACATGTGGATGAAAGACCAGAGCACATAGAAAAGCTCACTTTACCAAAATACCTGTGCGTGTGTGTGTGTGTATACATATGGATTGAATACTTTGTTTAGCTTGCTAACAGTTCTGTTGCCAACTAGAGACAGCAGCAATGTTTACTCTTCAAGTGGAGTGACTGGAGCCATTTATATGCACTGTTGTGGTATTTTCAGTTGCAAAAATGTTTCCTGCCATGAATTTGGCTGTCTACATTTCCTGCAACTTTTAAAAAAAATATAGGCTGTGATTTTTTTTTTCTTTTTTTGCAATTTTATATTCCTATTGACTGTATTCTAATGTGAAAAAATGTACTGCTGCAGAAGCCTTGAGGGTTATCCCTAACCCTAAACCCTAAACTTTTTTGTATAAAACTCACTGAAAGCCACAACAACCAATTATATAATAACAACAGGTTTGTCTTCTCTCACTTTGTGTTAATGATTCAAAATGCTTTCACATCTTTGGCAGCTGTGCAGTCTGTTGTGTTTTTTTCAAAAGCTCAAGAGCAATGGACTGAATAGATCTAAAGCTGAGGTCAAGTTCAACATATTACCACATTTTCAGGCAATTTTATACATACCCGCTGACAGAGAGCAAGCCTGAGGGCAGGCAGTACTCTTGCAGGTGGTTGGTTTCTGGAGCTGCAGAAAATGTAACAAACTAATAGGTTGTTGTGTATAGTCCGCTGCGTACATTGTCTAGTGCTTGAATGCAGCAGAACTCATACACATGCAGAGAGGGTGGGAGGAACAGGGGGCCAACAGGGGCATCCTGACAGGTCGATCCAGCTTCTTGCTTCGCGTGAACTGTTTCCCCTCTGAGTATTTTTCAAGCGCGGTATGTGCTGAATATACTGAAGTTTCCTTCTGATGTGAGTACGTGATGTGATATTTTCTTTCCCTGTTTGCCATGTCCCTTTGCTTTCAGCCCCAAATCCCCCAAATATCTATCTGTGCGGTGATCGATTGAGCTGCTGGAGTGTTAGTATAGCTGGAATCAGCCTTGTCTGGAAGTTCGACTCTTTAAAATCAAATGTTGACTACAGCTCTGTCTCTAATTAGCTGCATTAACTGCCTCACAAGAACACAGAGCTGCAACCAAGTGCTCTGTAGACAATCAAAGATACGATTTGGAGGGCTTTAAGCTATTGATACTTGGTGTTCTTGGTTCAGGATAGCTTTTTAAACTGAATGCTTATCTAAGTCTTAAATATTGTATGCTGGAAGACATTTTCTTTTATCAGGTTATCGCACAATGTTATATGTGCTAGGGCTAAGAAAACACAATATTTAGTAAGTATTATTCTGATTCCTGTTTGCTTTTTGTTTCCTGGATGTTCAGCCGTCCATTAAAGGACTGTGATATTAAAGGGTGTTTGTCTGTAAACTCTTATCTGTGCACACTGTTTGTTAGCCTAGCTGTGCATTTAGACCCAGCTGTCTAGTGGCTAACTCCCCCCTGAATCCCCTAATGGAGGTGCATTCTTCAAGCCTAGGTGCAGGCAAATATCACTGGAACCACTTTTATGCCTCCCTGAATGCACAGAATGCAGCAGGAGAAACAAAAAGAGACCTATTTATATTACAATACAAGCATCATTTTCTCTGATAACCACTCATAGAGCCACTGCCAGTGAGGCAGTGAAGATAGAGAAGAGGTGAACAGTAAAGGCTGAGGACAAATGGAGGAACAAATAGAGGGAAAGAAATACGAAAAGGAACGGGGGAAAGGGGATGAAGCTTGATGATAGGGACACGGGCTATATACACATAACCACATAGTGAAATTGACTACACATACAGAGAGAGGGAGAGAGAGGGTGGCAAAGAGAGGTTAACTGGTGCATTAATGAAGGTTTAACAATGGGCTTTAGTGCTGCTGACAGGAAGAGGGCTTAGTCATGACTGAACTAGGCTTTTTATATCTGGATGCATAGATGTGTTCTTTTTTTAGATATGGAAAACATATGTTATTGAGAAGAAACAATGCACTATGACTGCGAAGCAGTCAACGTGGACAAGACACATCTGGAGTTGGTCTTCAACTGGAGTGTATTTCAACCAGATTCATTTGTACTTTATTTTCTTATGAGAAAAATCCTTCCAACAGTCTCAAATGTCCTGTGTACGCATCTGTTTTCAAAAAAAAATCGGGATGCTGTGTGAAATGGATTAGCTAAGAATAACCTAGCTAATAACATAGTTGCAAAGACTTTAGTGATATTGTCTCATACAGTTATATCATTAATCAATTCGTGAAGCCAAAGAAATCTGTAGGCAGAAGATAAGGCTGAAAACCAATACTGAAAGCCTCTCAGGTGGCACTGCATTAGAAAATCACTGCATGGGCTGAAGAACAGTTCTGAAAACTCAAATGTATCCTAAGTCTCTACCAAGGAAAAAAACATATACTGTATAATATAAACTAGATCCAGAAACACTATGCCACCTTTTCTGGCCAGAGAGAGGACAACTGGAAAACTGTCATGTGGTCTGATGATTGAACGTTGTCCTCCAATCCTCCAAGTCCAGAGTGGCTTTAGTAGTAGGTTGTAACTTGCACATCTGTGAAGGCACCATTAATACTCAGTGATATCTACAAGTTTTAGAGCAACATGTGCTGCCATTCAGACAATATTTTAAAGTTAAGCGATGCAAGATTATTTTATTGGAAAAAAACAACAACAACAAGTGTCCCTTTGCGACTAAGCATCTGAAATCTTATCCATGGTAAAGAATGGGAAGACAAACAAGTTATTTCAGATTCCAAACAGCAGAAAGTTTAAAGTGAAGAGATGAATCAGGCATAAATGAGCTTATTTTTCTAAAGACAAAATTTCTCTTTTATGTTTTTATACTGGCACCGCTTAGTTGCTTAGCGGTGTACTGGTTAATACAAACCCAGCCTCGGCACGTCACAAGCTAGTGTACTCCCAGTGCCGGTCCCAAGCCCAGAAAAATGAGAGGATCCTAAATCAAACAAGCAGATCCGTTCATTTTGGCAACTCCTATGGAATAACAGAGCAGCCAAAAGTTTGTTTTTCTCTTTGTGCTTGTACTATTTCTAGTAAATAATGGGATTAAAAGACAAGCAAATCATTGGTTTGTGTTTTTATTCATATTTACACACTGTGCAAACCTTTTTTTAGGATACTGATAATATGCCAGGTTTAAACTGAGCATTTGACTTAAATGAGCTAATTGTGGACAAACCACTGGGAGATTCATGAAGTAAAGCCCCCTCTCTCAAACTGATAAAAAAAGAGTTGCACTGAAGACTCCCGAGATGTGTGATGAATCTAAAGGAGGTTGAGGGGTGAGAGAGAAAAGGCATGATGTGAAGTAGTTCATCATCACAATTTACACATAACCCTTGAGTGGTAAAGAAAGGACATTTTTCGTGGGGATGGAGGCTGACGGGCAGACAGTAGGAGACTTACTGCCATTCACACCAATCGTGAGGCTTGGATGGAGTCGGCAAGGGCAGCTAAGGCTGTGCCAGCTCTTAGACAAATTGCCTGGTTGAAATCCAAGGTCAGAGCGTTAATAGCCTGAGCCCATGTGAAATCAGGCCTATCTTCTGGTAATCCATATAGATTTGATGGGAGGGATAGAAAGTGGAGTGAAGCAAGGTGTGTGCAGACTAGTCATGAGACCTAAGTGTGCTATATTGGCTGAGTTATTTAGGTACGAGTGAATTGAAAGAACATGACAATGAGTAAATATATATTTTTAAACAACAGAGTGACTCCTGACTGTGCTTTCATTTAATAACGTCATAGCTGAGCAGAAAGATATTTGAAAGATGCTATAAATATTTGAACTAATTTACAAGTGTTTAGATATTTAGAGTAAATAACTTGAAGTTCAACTGAAAGATTAAAAAAACACAAATGTTACTCTTGTTTCCCCATCGAATACCAAATCAAATATAAATATGCACAGTGCCTCAGTTACAGGGAAACAAAAATGTGTTAAAAATATCAAGGTCATCGGGATAATATGACTCATTTCCCAGAAGCCACTCAGTCTTTCATGTACTTATTATATTTGTTCTTCTCTTGTTGTTTTTCCTTGCCTGGCTGATTTTTCTCTTTTACTTTACTTTCTTCATACAAGAAAGTATTCTTCACACTTCAAGCACTCCTTTTCATCTCAGTGGACACAATAAAGCACTTAGTTATGTGGTGTCATTGATGGTCTCTGAATAATAGAGCTGATGATCAGGAGGCCATCTGGAGGTAGAAAAGGGAGGAGATGCTCAGTTTGTCACTTCCTTTCAACTTCTTAGAAATGTAAGTAACATGTCCTCTTAGAACAAGATCTAGAGTGTCTATTTGTAACAAAATGTTGGTTTAAGCCATCTATACAAAAGCTTAAAATGCCAGAAATGATTCAATAATCCACAAGAAAAAAAAGGCAAAGATCAAAATAGAGTCTGAGTAATATAATTTAATTTATCTGTTCTGTTTCCATTAATGTTAATAATCTTCCACTCTCCCTTTTTTTGTTTTAAATTACTAGACTTTGTAGGGTCCCAGCCCAGAGTCAGGAGCCAGTGGAGCAGACTATTAGTGTTTAATAGTAGGCTATTACTGAATTAATTATAGAAATAGAAAATTTGGTCCTTATAATGGAATAGACCATGATCTGTTTTGAAACCTCCTGTGGCCCCACCTGCCACAGGATGAGCCACTGGGGTTCATATGGTTTGAGGTGTTCCAGTCATTCGTTGTCTTAAGTGAGAACTGGTGGGCAAGGATTGGTATACTTGTATTCCTCTGGTTTTAATGCCTGCGCGATACCTAATGCCACGCTGGGACTTAAACATATACATATAGGATGCCTCTTTGGTGTCTCTTAAGTGAGGTGTTTCCTGTGTCCTAGACATTGTATTGATGGATGGATGGATGGATGGATGGAAGCTGAGCATATCTGCCTTACCATTTTTTTTTAACCTGGACATGACAAGGTTGATCTGACTACGAAAGATACTGCACTCTCACATAGTGGAGACTTATCCTTGGCCTGGTAGCCATGCCAGAAGGCATACCATCCTTCATTATATGTATTATTTCCCACCACTTTGAACATAAATAGGCAAAATAAACATCATGTTGTATTAAAAAAGACTTTATGAGGAAAAAATTTATAATCATAAAGTGCAACGGATAGGTAATTTCCTCCGTCCGTATGGTCGGACTTCTTTTTTACAGTTTGTTGTGGTGACTATCGCACAGTTCAAAGCAGTGATGGCCTCTAGCACTCACAGAAGTGTTAAATTGTATTAAACAGTTTAAATCAGCACAATTTAAACACATTACCTGTTAGGTAAGATTGTCGTAAGCGGCAAATGGTGACATTGTGACAACATTGCTCTATGATCGCAAAATAACCCAACCACAGACTTAGTGTGCTGTATTGTTACAGAACAAATTAATGTAATGTATTTTAGTAACTATGACATTATGTCAAGATGAATTGTATTGTAATCTGCTTTCCAATGTAACTCTTTGGAATATAAAAGCAACATATTTAGAACATTGTTTTATTTTATGTTAATGTTTGAAACACTGAGCAGACGTCACCGGAGACCAACGCAAGACGCTACCGCTGAGCTGCAACACCAAAAGTTTGTTGTAAATGGGAATGACATTAAGTGATAGCTCTTATCCCGTAAATACAATAGCTGCCATTAAATAGCATTTGCAGCATTATCCACAATTCAAACTAAGGGACATGTGTATACCTGTAAGCACGAAATCTATGTTAATATACCAGCTGCTGGACAATTTTTTCCTTGTTACAGAAGCTATTGCCCAATTATAGAACCCCACATTGTGATCCTTTTGGGAACCCTGCCTTCACTGCTAACAGCTTGGCTACCTTGCAAAGAATGCGACAAGCAATTTGATAGCAGAGGTGGGCCTCTTGAAGAAAGAGTGTTTCAGCGAACATCCGCTAATGGAGACGTAAAGTTTATGAACGGTGTGATTGGATACTCCCGCATGTGTTTTTAATGCCCACAAGTTGCCTCTTATGAGTCTTTGCATTAATGTGTGAATGTGTTTGTTTTCTTTGGCCTTTACATGCATGTGCAAACAACATATGCTTAAATAGCAGGAAGTAGAGATTGATACTGTGAGTTAATAGGGAGTTTGACGCCTACAGGGACACTGACTTTGCGTTAATGGCCGGGGCAGCCGTGCACAATATGGATGGTGTTTACTAATGAGAGAGAGAGACATACTCGACGTCCATCTGCCTATCCACAGTTGTCAGTTGGATCATTCTGAAGTCTTGCAGCATAGCAGGAAATATGACTTTCTCTCCGGCTTTCCTTTCCTTTCCTGCTGCTCTGCTGCTCCGTCTTTATCTTTACTTCGTCCCCTCATTATTTTCTCCCTGAGTCCTGTTGTTGTTGTGTTTTGTTTTGTTTTGATTTGGATTTTTTGCTGTGCGTCAGTGTGTGCATTTCATTGCAAAGAAGATTTGCAAGTCCAGTATGTAACTTGTAAGATCAAACAGGTATCTGTGATTGGCCCTGCTTTCTTTTTTGCAGCCTGTCACATGTCATGTTTCTGGTTAATAGCCTGATGTCTGATAGATGACGGCAATAATCAGGATAATAAGAACACCCAGTGCCCCGCCATTCAATATTTAGCATCTCTGTGAGAAACCCAATAAACCGTAGAAGTGTGAGCCTGAATGAGGAGCTCAGAGAGGCCTTGCTTACTCTGGAGCTCTGAGATGAGGCCTGGTGTGGAGATGAATGAAGAGCAGTTTGTGTGTTTTATAAATTTAATTTTATTTATTTTTTTATCCTGGTCATGAAAAACAGGAAAACGTGCTGCTCGTGAGCTTGTTTGCTTGCTTGCATATTATTTTGTCAGTCTTTGTGAAGAAGGTTAAGCAGATCAGACAAATACCTCTAGTCAAAAGCTCACTTTCTTTCATCCATCCATTTACTCCGCTCTCCCTCTCCTCACTTACTCATTGATTCACTGGAGGCAGGGCCGGGTTTCCATGGCAACCGTTTCCACTCCCCATCTGCGTCAGAGGCTCAACTCTTCTTAAAACCTCAGCCCCCTTTCTTTTCCCTTCCTCCCTGTGCCCTTCCTGTCCCACTCCCCTCTACTTCATCCCACTTTCTCCAAGCCAAGACTGTAGGTCAGAAAAACCTGGCAACTCGGGGTCAGCACCAAGTACACCGCTTGCTGGAAATAGGATTTCAAGGTGTAAAATTGAGTGTATAATCCATATGTTAGAGAGGTGTGCGCATTTTCATCTGTGGGCTGAGGGTGAGGGAGTGTGGGAGGGGGTTGACTGACAGGGCAGGACACAGATGTGAATGTGCCGGGTGGCAAGCGTGACGCGGCACTCTCTGCTCGCTGGCAGATGCGGCTTTTAGACGCAAAGGGGAAAAGGTGTGAGATTTGCTCTCTAATTGGCCTTCATCACATAAACCTCCTCAACATCACCACGCCTCATCATCAAGCTCCTGCTGTCTCCTACCCTTGGAAGTGAAGAAACGGTGTCAGATAGACAGATCCATCAGGTGTGCCGCCTGCGGTCACCTCACCATGATGCTGTAATGAGAGCTTCCTCGGTTGTCTTTGGTATAATGATCTGGTGTCTTTGGGGGAATGACGAAGACCTTGATCCTTCTCAGGAGGTTTCATAAAAAAGTATTTACACATTTTTCTTATTCCAAAGCATGAATTATTTTAAATGGGAGCGAAAGCATTAACAGAACGGCGGCACAATCTTAATGGGGCATATTTCCACTGTAGCACATCGCTCCCATGACAGCTTGCTGGAAGCTCCTGGATTATGATTGAAAATGACTGCTTCTTTAAGTTGGACACTGGAGATAATAGAAACTGTTTGGTAAGAGAGTAAAACCTCAACTCGCATAATTGTGTCCACAAGGAGTAGTCTAAGTATGTCTTATTCACAGAGTGCTGTCAACACAGAGCCCTTAGCGCAACATGGCAAATTTAGCTCAGTCAATCAAACACAGGGCATATATTGTTAGGTGGCAGTTTGTTCTGTGAATCAGAGAACAGGCAGACAGTAATAGATTAAAGTTGGTATTATTAAGTAGTTTCACTGCAAAGATTTACTTCATCTTCTCCACATTAGCTTCAAAATTTCACACCATCATCGGATATTTAAAAAGAACAATACTATGCACCATCACAGTAAATGTGCCTCGGGACTGAACTCTTATCAGCACATATCTGGGGCACTTTTCCCGACTCTCCTGTCGACTGACTGCAGTTATTACCTCCATCCTTATTACCCACATGTGGAAAGAACTCGTTGAACCAGCAAGTGTAGAAAGCCTTTTATTTCTTTCTTTCTTACAGTGCTGTGTTTTTCATCTCACCACCACATGCTCACAACCAAACCTCCCATCTATATTTTTCCAAGCCCTTCCCCTAGCACTTTTTCTACTAAATGCTTTGTATCCGTTTTGGCAGGACAGCGCAGACAGGTGCACAGCTCAAGCTGTTGTTCACCATTGAGCTGGCCTTATCACCAACTGCAAAACTCGGGCTATCGTTTTGAATCCAACCCTACTGTGACAAAGCAGTTTTCTGTTCCTTTATAAAAACAATGATGCAACATATGTGAGAAAATTGTATTGATCAGAAGTAGAACGTAACTTCTGGTACCTGTGATAAGTAAAGTTAGAAAACCAGCAGAATTGTGTGCAGTTTTTGGGTGTTGATATGCATAAAAATGTGAAATGCAGAAAGCTTTTTTTTAAAGTGTGTTTCCGATACCATTTTTGTGCCAAACCTAGAATACAGTGTGCGTGCTACACCTGAGAGATAAATGAGAAAATCCTGCAGGTTGATAACAAGGAGAGACGACGACGTCCCTGCACCCTTCTGATTACTGTTATTATCACTGGAACAATGGGTCCTTAATTCCCAGCATAAAAATGAGCGAGCCATGTTTTTTCTGGTTAAAATGAAAACTGTCATTATCAGATTTTATCAGTGGCTAACTAATTAAACTAACATGAATTAGCATATTAAGATACCGCCATTAGTTAAAAACTGCTTTTCCAACTGACTTGTTAACATTTCTAGCTTGATTTAAACAGGAAGGTTGTCTTAGGTATGAGCTTAATGGCTCCATACAATATATATAATAGTAGATTTTTTTTTTAAATGGCATAAAAGAAGAGGCTTTATGCTTAGAACTACAAATTCCAGATATGTATGAGAGTAGTACTTTTTGAAACTTTGGCTGCAGTTGAGCTGCCATGGGCATTGCGGCAGCTCAAGCATTTAAACACAGTTTGACCCATAGCATTTTATCCATTACTTGTTAATTAGGTGGCTGTCTTCAAATAGTCTAGAGGATGCTTCTCCAGAGGCACCACACCCTCCACTCATCAGACATCTGTTTATCACCCTTACTATTGCTGTGAGCTGCCAGTTTGTTTGACTGGCATACCCGAGATAACGTGCAAATAAATTACAGAGCTGCTAATAAGTGTTACTCTAACCAAATTTGGAGTATCGAATTTGTTCAAATGTTGTGACTGGAGCTCGTAAACGTTTCTATTACGGTGCCAGATTTTGTACCAGAGAAAAAGAGTGAACAGGCAGAGAAACTGACTCTGGGGGTTGGGTTAAAATGCGGCGCTCTTGGTTTAATTTGTACATATTAACTGCAAATAAACCGCAAAGGTCTTCAGATTTTGATGTTTTGTGTTTCTTGTCTGGTGTAAATTGTGGTTGTTGGCTGACTTATTCAGGCAGCTCAGGGACTTGGTACCTGTATCATTTGTTTCCAGGGTTTTGCCGTTTATAAAATAATACTTTGTCAGAGATTCTGACTAGAACTCTAATTTAACTGCCTGTGCTCACCAGAGGTTACAGTTGCTAAGCTATGATTGGACAGTTGTTCTGGGGTTAGTTTTAGCTGTCACTTGAATGATGGGTCCTGAGACAGGCCTACAAAATATTCTACTTTCTAGACTTGAACATAAAATCTTCATTCTTTTAAAAACTCAAAAGAGCAATAACTGACCATGTGTGATGTTTGAGATGTCTGTCAACTTTCTTCCACCTCTCTGACTGGTGTTTCAGGTCGCTGCCTGCAGACTGATTCGGTCTAGAGAGCAGCATGGGGACTCACCGACCCACAGTCTTAATATTCGTGGCCAGTGCCTTTGTGGCCAAAAGGGCATTTCTTTGACCAACCATAAGACAAACCCTTCCCTTCTGGAAAGAGCTGCACACGCATAAGGCTGAATAATATTTATTCCATATTTATATTTGCTCTGGTAATTTTATTATGAAAAGGGACAGTAGTAGTCTGATTACAGAGCTATATAAGGATCTTGATCATATTATCTTAGTCATTATGAGGGTACTAATTAGGGGAAGTAAAACTTGATTAGAAAGTCTTTGTTTTCCATCAGTATGTACAGTAGATATACAGCTCTGTTTCAATGTTGAACGAAGGAAGCATTGATGTGTAATTCGGCGTTTGAAAGAGCAACTTAGCAATCAGTACTACATCTTTTTGATGCTTATCTACTGTTTATTTTTTTCACATATAGCTTAAGGAAAGATGTCTTTATTTCAAATGTTTTATCTAAAATTATCTGGCTCAAAAACGATGTTGCTGATATATTTCAATAAGGCCGATACTGAATGTTGGCTCAAACATTGGTGCATAGGGTGTAGCCCTGCCTGTCACCTTGTGACACTTGGCATGAGCTCCAGCCTCCCCATGACGCTGAATTGGATAAGCAAAAGGAAAATATTCGTATTCATTCGTATTATTTTTATTGACATTTACCACTGCTATTACCAATTAATAACTGACACTAGTCAATAACTGACTCTCATCACGTGTAAGAGGAATTAGTGCTCAAGTATGTGTGTCTGTCTGTGTTTTGGCTGATTGAATTTGGCTGATTAAAATGTTGAGCGTTTGACATTCATGGACCAGTTTGTTGTGGAAACATTTTGTCCTTTTTTTCTGAACCATTCTTTCTAAATAGTCGCTTCCATGTAAACTAACTTTATAAAATTATATATTTGCGTTACTGCCTCCCACCTGTTTTTCTGCTTTTTTTAAAAAAAAATCATAGGCTTCAAAGTGACAGCTATGGTATTGTGCCACCACTCATTGTAGAGACGTGAGGAGTCAGTAAGGCCAGAGAAGAGAGAAGAAAATCCCCAAGGCCTGTCTCATTAGAGACAGCTTCTCTGTCATAATTCTCTAGTTGTAGCAGCATTAGGCTTTCCTTTCCCTCATGTTAATTACAGGGGCTGTGTAAGTAATTGGCTCTTTTTTGGATGGTAAAGCTAAGGCAGACAAAAAGAGATCATAGTGTTTTTTATTCGAAGGAAAATTCTGTGCATATTTTTTTGCTCATGAGAGCAAGTTTCAGTGTTTGAGGCTAAGATTAGGGATCATTCTCCGGTATCGGGTATCCCAAATGTTAAAAAAAAAAAACCAACCCTTCTGTCCACCAGCTATTTCTCTTCTTTTATGAAGTTAATGTTTTCTTCATCCGCCACCCCATGTGTTTTTCCATGAAGTGTGCAAAGTAAGTGTGACACTGCAGTTGACAGTAAGGTGCACAGTCACCCAGGCTGATGATCTCCAGAGTGTTGCTACAGGTAGCATCAGCAGGATTTTGACCATCATGTATGTGATAGTCAAGTAATAATTTCCACTGCTCTCTGTGGCTTTAGGTAATAGCAAGACAAATGCTTAGTCTGCTTAGCCTGCCTGCTCCCACAGATATATCAGAGCGGTGATTCTGTTTAGCTCAGATCCTAATGAAATATTCCATCTTTGCCACCTCAGTGGGATGGGGAATTGAATGTGCAGAGGCTGCTACGCTATCTCATATTGTGACCTGCTGAATGAGGGAAAGCTATCAGAATGTCAGATTGTCTGTATCATTATTTGGTACGATCCACGCATATAAGCTTGACACTACAAGTATTCAATTTGGATGGTAATGATATTACGCCGGAAAGTGTATGCACTCAAATCATTCCTAATAGCAGCATTACAGCAGGCATTCAGTTGGACAGATTGAAACATGCTGCAGCCTATTGATGTCGAAGCTCAGGTCACAGCTGATGCAGGTAGAACTTTCATGACGTTTTATGAGAAAGCCACAGACTGTGAACATTTGCAGGTTTCATTTTGTTCCAAAGTGCATGGTGCAATGCAGCAAACGTCTCGGTCAAGCAACCCGCTCGGTGTGTACAAACACATCCCGACACAGAAAAAACGGCACGCTGGTCCCAAATTTGGGTCAATAACATACAGTCAGATAATAAAAGAGATAATAAACATTTTCATTCCCTTTGATTATTTTTTTCTTATGTTATCTCGGGCCTTTTTATTTGTCTTATTATCTAGTACATCCCATTTATTTTTTTGCTGCTGCAATGGCCCACTTCCCCTACAGGGGTGATTAAAGTTTCATCTTATCTTCAAACGAGATTACAGCATGCAGTAGCTCTCCCACAGGTTGAAGAGCTAATTCAGGTACAGCAGATTGACCAACCACAATGCTACCAGCGAAAGGGAATCCTTTTGACTTTTTTTTTGGCACAGTGCAGAGTCTCCAAGGGTAGGATTAGCGTTCAGCCCTTTTTACAGTATGTTTGTTTGTTTGAGTCCCGTTTTCATTTATTTATTAGAGTGACACATAACTCGAGGGATTTTGTAGATGTCCTTATCTGAACAGATGGGCTTAATATTATCACTTCTGATCCATTTCAGAGGGAAAGTGTCAGGCGGGATTTGTATTCAGATGTTTTAAGTTGTCTTTAAGACAGAGCTGTTAATAGAAATAAGGTGTTGGGGATTTTAGTTGAATCTGTTTGAGACACTTGGGGATATTGATAGAGCTTTATGTCCTGTTTTTAGTCTTACCTTGTTCTAAGTGTTGCCATAATATTTCTGAAGCTGATCTGAAGTCTGCTAGGAACATACCACAGCTGTCAAACAATAATATTTGTTGCTTCTTGATATCAAGGAGAACAAACATGAATACACAAATTGTCAAGATATATGAAGGTTGTCCTCCAACAGAGAGTATTTACAATCATAACCATTTCTTCAACCTGCTCTCCGCTTCCAAACAAGGCCAGGACAATAGAGAGTACTGTTCAACACATAAAAATTTAAAACTTCCCTGTCTGAGGATCCATTTTTGTCTAGCATCTCATTCTTGTCAAGGCAACTGATTCTCTGGAGGAGTTTTCCAATGTCTGCTAATTATCTCCGCCAGGATGGTTATGTGATTGTTTCGGTTTGCCTCTGTTTGTTTTCATGCCTTTTAGCAGGAAAAAGTTCTGCATGTATTTGCGTGAACATTTTACTAGAAGTGGGACTTGGCCTAGCATCAGATCTGGATTCAGGAATTTTTGACAGGATTCTTTGCCATCACATATGCAAGCCGAGATATGATGTGATATGTTTTCAAGAATCGATTTCACATTCTGATATTTTTCTGATCCAAGGATTTAGTTTGTGCTTCATGTCGAGGGGATTATCAGCCTTGATGGAGGTAAGGCCCCCGGGACTGGTCAATGACGTCCCCCTGGCAACCTTCTGTCATGTGGATTCCCCGACTGACTGGGGAGTGGTTGCTTGCTGTCACTGGATGGAATAGGATACTGCACCAAACACCTCCTTGATCTTGCTTTGGTTTATAGAACCAGATTGTGAATATTTGCTAACTAGTGGCAAACCAGAGTCAAACACTATTGGCCTTCAAAGTAAAAGCTGCTTCATTTTGAAAAACATATACACAGTATTAGTATATGGAGCTCAATGATATGGTAAATAATCTGATTACAATATATATTTTTTCACATCAATGAATACTAGGGATGGGTACCGGTATCGGTTCTGACATAAACGGTAGTAACCAGACCGAAAAGCAGCGCACATTTCGGTGCTTTATTTCGGTGCTTTTTTTTTCCTGAGCTGTGATACACTTTAGATTCTAGATTTACGTTTCCGAGGATAGTAGGCGGGTCCAGGTACGTACGTTCTTTTAGAGCAAAGCTACAGATTAAAAATGCCCAAGGCGAAGCGGTCAAAAGTCTGGCTGTACTTCACAGCAAAATATGCAAACTCAGCAGCCTGCAACAAGTGCTTTAAGCTGATACTGTGATACTGTCAAAGGAGGTAACACCTCAAATCCGATGAAACACCTGGCGACGCATAGCGTTTTTTTTAAAAGCCGAGAAATGCGCCATATTTGATAGCTTGCTGCGAGACCTCACACCGAGCACATCTACTACGGGTGTGGTGCCTGTTATCGGACACGGAGTTAGCAACATCCCCCAAAAACCAGAAGAGGAGAGTCCTGGCCCCTAGCCCTGCCAGTGTAGCAGAAATGATGACGGATGATGATGGCAGCAGCAGCCGTTCTTCTCTGCGTGAGTAGCTTAATGTTGTTCTGTGTAATTTACGTTGAGTAGGCTAACCACGTTATTACATTAATGCATGTAAGGTGAACTAGCAAACATCATCATAGTTACATGTGGCTGTCTTCTTGTTTGATGGCAGATACTCCCTTCACCCTGGCCAAAAAGGCTAAAATGACCAAAGAAAAAGTGGAAAACAGTTAAACATGAGAGGTTTTTGGACAAAGTTTGTGTTTTTTCCATTGTTTAAGCACTGCTTCCAGCCAAGAGTGATACCATATATGCCCTATAGCTGCAGAAAAGGCTAACATTGTTATCTTTTTACAAAAAAACAGCTGAACATGAGGGGTTTTTGGACAAAGTTGGTGTTCTCCATTCTTTAAGCACCGGTTTGAGCACCGTTTAAGCACCGGCACCGTTTCAAAAGTACCGGTTTGGCACCGGTATCGGATAAAACCTAAACGATACCCATCCCTAATGAATACTGATATAAATATTGCAATATAAATAAAATCACTATTTCTCAAAAGCTTACAGCTTCCTTTGTACTCCTCAGTAAAGTTGTGGGGTTAATTTCAGTTTAAATTTCTGTCAGAAATTGTATTTTCATACTAATAAAAGTTCATCAAATTTATTGTGCAAAACTGATTCTTGGAAAATACTTCTTAACCAGTTATCCCCAGTACGCCAGCAAATCCGATCAAGAGCTCAGTGTGCTACTAGTGAGTTGAACACTGAATACTAAATGAGCATCAAAAGCTGGGGGATCAATTTATCTTACAGGGTAAGACAAATTATCTCTCTTTTGTTTATCTTGGTTTTTTTCTCTCCCTCACACTGTTTCACTGGAATCCTGCCATGCCCCAGAATCGTTTTATTGTACAATATTAAAGAGAAGAAACAGTCAGCTGTTGAATTTTCATATTCTCATCCAATTCGGCAAAATGCAAGGCAGCGCTTACTTGATTCCTTCTCACTCCAGAGAATCTTTTTACCTGGTTGTTCAGATAAACTGCGCTCTGTCACCACAGGCTTTTCGTTTCTTTTCTGCCGATCAGTTCACTGAAGGAAAAACAAAAATATGCATGGCCTTTTTTTTGGCTCACTTCTCCTTTACCTCCCTCCGTTACTTACTCCACCTCTCTCTGTTTCTCAGTTGTGTTTGCTTTGTTTGCAGTGCGCTTCAGTGCGCAGCAAGATGCTTTGGTTGCTCAAGGTTAGATTGCTACACTGATCAACAAAGAGCAAGTGCGCTTTCTTTTGTTTGACACGAGCAGTGCGCCTCCCCAGACAAACATACAATGCATTTACTCACAGACAATCACAAAAATGTGCATTAGACGCATCCACACCCAAGAGGTTGGAGTACAGTGCCAGCAGTTTCAGCACTTTGCCTGGCAAACAGCTTTGTCTTCTGTATTGTCAGATACATATTTAATTGACCTTTCATGTATTAAGCTACTTATGTATTCAGCTTAACTTGGCATTTTAATTAAACCAAGTTTTCTGTTCAGTGTATATTTTTGTGGACAGGAACAGGGTTAGGGTTTAGCATTAAAAATGTTATCGCTATGTCGCTATATTTGTTAGCGATTTTTCTCCCGTGTCGATGTTCTGGGTTATTAAATCTTACTTAAAGCAGCGTCTCTCCAACCATGCAGTATATGGGCTGTGGGAATTGCTACAAACACATACACATCCCAAAATATCTCCTGAGAATAGATGTTAATATTGTTTAAGTGTAAGATAACTGGACGACTATATCACCCTCTGATCTCCCACACTGATGCATTGCCTCCTTGAGAACTCCACTGAGAAAAAAAATCATCTTCTAAAGGACAATTGCCAAATAACACCAAAATGTTGCTCTTCTGACATATTTACCAGGCCAACAAGCTATCTTAAAATGTATGCCAGTGACGCTTGCTGCAACCCTAAAGTGCACACACATAAACATCACCAGTTGTTTGAATGTTAGCTACTGTCCCTGTTGTCCAACATAAAATAGTAAACAGGGTTTTTTGTAATCACATTTTCTGAGTTGGTTCAATTTTAAGTGAAAAAACAAAGCCTTGTCAAATTAGTAGAGCTCATGTCCTGGCCCCCTTAGCACATGCCAGTGATTTTAGGCTGTTGTTAGGAGGTTGCTAGGCATCGTGATGACATCATAAAATATGCATAATGTTTTGTGGTTCCAAATCAGAAGTTGCTGACATAAAATAAAAATTATATGATAGTTTTCTAAGCATAAACGCTACAGATGTTCATTTTAAACCCACTGGTAGGTCGTTGCTAGACAACATGATGATGTCAGATTAGATGCAAAATGAAAGTTTTGTGGATGTAAATTACAGATAACTAATAACTGTTAACTAATAACTTTAATTTAGATCCACAGAACTTGCTGTGAAGTAGATTCTCACTAAGTTTTTTAGGTTCAACAAATAGATCATTTTAATGAATGGTGGTTCGTAGACAATTTAATGATAATATGTCAAGCATGATGAATATTTTGTGCATGTAAATGAGATGTTATCAATGTTGAAATCAAAATGATACAGTGCCTTTATAAGGCATCAAAGGTGCATAAATGTTACATTTTAACCCATTGGTAAGTGGTTGCTAGGCAACGTGATAATGTTATAATATCTGATATAGATAAGAACCTTCATGGTTTCTCAACTGATTACAAGTTAACAAACAGAGATTTGTGTATTTATTTTTTAAAGATCTGACTTACTCGTACTGAATAACTTTAAATTTTATTTCAGTTAGTGGGTTTTTTTTTTTTTGCCAGAATTGGGTTAATATTGCTCATTGTTTTAGAGACGTAACAGCTTGATTGAATTTAAAAAAATGTGTGTGGAGCGCACAAAAAGTGCTGCATACTTTTAATTAGAATTTCACCAACCTTTACAAAGTTAGGTTTGTTTAACTGCTTTTGCCACAGTAGTCGGTTTCCTTTTTTTTTTTTTTAAGTTTACTTGACTTTAAAGACTTCAGGAACATCAGACATAAAAAATACTGTGGTTTGTCTTTCCTGAACAAAAAAAGCCTAACTCCAGATATGAAACGTAGTTGCTTTAGTTATTTATAACTTTTCCAATTCCACAAATGTTGAAAACAGATTTAAAATCTTTTTTTTTATAATTCCAAAACAACTGCATTCTGATGTTTTGTTGTGAAACTGTAAATCCTGTGTCTTTTCTTAAGTGGCCAGCATTTCTGCCTCAGCAGCTGCGTTAGTTCTCAGAAACAGAAAGCCCTTTTCCCCGAGCCATCACACATCTGTCACAGGAGTGAGATGCACACGTCTGGTTTCATTAGTCTTTTGTCACACACCCACCTGCTCACATGTACCTGAACATGTGCACAGGTGATCGGCTCTGCTCATACTGCAAAGTGATTGATTTCTGTCACTGCTGCCAGTCCGCATCTCATTTTTTGGGGATTTGGAGGTAGATGTCTGCTTTTGCTTTTTATGCAGCAAGTCTCGGCGCATTGTTTACACATGGCTGTTTACTGGATAAAAGAGTGACTTTTAGTGAGGCTTGAAGATCATTATTTGTTGTCTGCGCACACTGCTTCTCCAGTGTAACAGCAAAGACCAAACCTGTATCATCTCTGCAGGGAGAGTGAGCCAGTGCTTGAGATGTCTGGCAGTAATGTTGAGGCTTGACTGATGGCATCTGTAGGGACGTGATGAGAGCCAATTATGAGCCAATTATGCTGATTAATGGGATTATAGCTAGTACCTCTCCTGGTAGATAGTACTTACACATGCAAATAGAACCTTTCCTCCTCAAAGTAGAGCGGATAAATTCAATTTCTCTCACAGTTCCACCACTACTCAACAATACAGGCTTTCCTAATTGAGAAGAGATCTGTTGTGAATGAAATAAACATTTTCAGCGATTGTGCACCCATGAAGTCTTTTCCTCTGAATTCGAAAAAAGCTTAAACGATCACTGGCAACCTTATGGCTGTCTTCATTGAGCCGTTTGACTTAGCGACACCTCCGAGTGCTTCAGAAATCTTCAAGGAAGTCTTTTGGTCTGATGGGCATTAGATGCTCAGCTCACGTTTGGAAGCAAAGCTCTCTGTCAGGGAAACAAGGACAGCAGAAAGTGGCCCTGTCCTCACATCTCCTCTATCCACTCCCTCTCCCCGGGGTCTGCTTGAGAGAAATGAACTCTCGATGGTGCTTTGCCTCGCTCACTCTGAGAGACCTCTAGTGGCGTCTTCCCTGTCTGGGTGCAGTTATGGGAGCTTTGGAGAACTCTTTGGTTAAGTCTGTGCTTCATTTATAGCGTATATGCTGTTGAACATCAAATCTTTATATAAACCCTGTTCTCCTGCAAAGCCACAGCAGCTGCCCCAACAATCATGTGACTCTCAGCTAACATCTAAAGCACCGCCTACTCCAATATTTATGAATGATAAAAGCAGCACAAAGACTAAGTAGATTACATTTGAATGGTATCTCGGTGTGCGTGTCTGAATGCTGTTGTTTTTGTGAACAAAGCTGTATACAGTATGTGCACCTATCCCTCATCAAAAAACACGTAGTATCAGCATTGAAAATTCTGAATTTGTAACAACCGAGCAGCTTTTTCATTTTGAGACTTTGGCATGATAACCAGGTGTGCATTTATTCCACTTTTCCCCTTAAAAGTAAACTCACAGTATTGATGGACACAGAGAACCTGTTCAATAGAGCCGCTGTTTCTCTCCCTTTTTAGTATTTGCTGAGCTGATTTGGATCATTAGTGAGGATAATATACATATAGAATAATTTATTCCTCAGTTTAAATAAGGAAGGGTTTGTCATTACAAAGTGACTTAATAACTAACAAATGCATGTAAAGATGGACATTAATAAGATCATAGGTCTGTTTCTTTATTAATTCCTTTATTGATTTTACAATGTTGCGTGTTTAAATTACAAAGAGGTCTAAAAAGGTTTTTAATGACTGTTACGGCAGAAAACTGTGCATGCATTGGTAAAAAGAAGATTGGAGGCATTTAGTTGTAATTGATTTGATTATTAGCATTTTGATCCACTTTCTTATGGACATGGCTATTGCACCTGTCCCGTGTCCATCTGTAATCTGATGTGTGGCATCATGATCCTTTGGGTCCTGTTGGCTGTGGGGTATGGCCTTTGTGAATTAGACTTGCTTGACTGGATCATAAACAAAGGGAATCTGGAGACCAAGTCAGCTCTTTATCATGCTCCATGAGCTCTTTGTGAGTTGTGTTGTCCTTCTGGAGAGTGCTGCCAGTAAAAAGGCGTGTGCTTAGCCTGCAGCAATCTTTAGGTTGAGGGTACCTGTCGAAGAAAATTCAATTCAGAAAACTTTGAGTCTGAGTACCAGTAAGAAAGCAAAGAAAGCATTGAATCATAACAGTTGAAAGGCTGAAACCAGCTAGTGTTTGACGCTTTCCCTCAATGAATAAGTTGATTAACATGAATTGATTGTCAAAATTGTTTCTGATGAATTGTGTGGTGCTTGAATTGAGCTACTGTCATTACTTTACCACCTGCTAAGGAGCATGGATGAATATTAGTTTCAGGTTTTTGCACCATGAGACAGTTTTCCTTGTGGATCAAAGACATCTGGCCAGTATCCAATTTGTTCAATAACACTGGCATAGGCACTGGTACATCACATCTGTGCTTCACTAATTGTAACTACAGTACTTTAGTTTTTTAATTAATCAGTGTCTTCTGATAAATGAAACCTAAGCTAAAAATAACTGGTTTTAAACATTGCAGATGAAGCTGGAGCAGTGGTGTGTTCCTTGGTCTTTAATGCTGCATCTTGAGCCGACAACAGAGCTGTGCAATAGTAGTGTTTCATGTAGCATTCATGAACTGTGAGTATTGTGAACAACATAACTTGAGTGTTTAGCCCCAGGCAACATTCATTATTGATATTTACATGAGAGCAGGGAAAACCTCGGCAGGAATCAGTAGGTAAGCTCAGGTGTGAGAGCGTTGATCTGGCCAGTAAAACATGCAAATTATTACTGGTTCTGTGTTAAAGACATAACACATCATAATCTATACGTGTGTTTTGAGTTTTGGCGATCCTAGCTCAGTAATCTTGTGGCGAGTCCTTACTCTGTGTGTATGTGTGGGCGTGCTCCATCTATCCCTCGGAGAGACATTGTACCCACAGCATGACTCATTTAGGCGCCGGGCAGCAACAAGTACACACTCCCCCTAATCTCCACGCTCCCCAGAGCAGAGAAAATGGCTGCAGTTAGCCAATTAGAGCACTGGGACTGGATTAGGTGGACAAGCATTGTGTCTGGAAGGAAGCAACATTGATAGAAAAGGCACGTCTTACAAGAAGTCTAAAAGCAGACATCTGCACAAGCTTGCTTCAACAGTGATCTAGATAAATGCATATACCATGTGTGCACCCACACAGAGAAAAAAAAAAAAGCATAAAGCTGCCTAAAGTGCAAACAACTCTATAGAGAAGAAGGTGTTATTTTATACAGAAAGGCTAACAAAGCAGCAGAATCAATAGCTCAGTGCTTCCCGAAGTGAACAAGCCTGCAGAGGACACTTTGATGAACCAAGCACTGAACAGAAGTGTTTGGTGTGGTAAACAGGTACAATACAGCCTCCATCTGCTGGATTCAACGCTGTCTATCAGAAATGGAAACATAATGTTCTGTGCCTCTGATTTTGTTAGCAGCCTGCTGGTATTTTCAGGCAAAAAAAAGAAGAAAGACCACATGTTTAAAAAGAAAAAAAAGTAGAGAAGCAAGGGGAATTTGCTGCAGTCAAACAGTACGTGACACCACGCAGACCACCGTTTTCTGTTTGCTTTGCTTCCCCGGCTTGATCTGTGTCTTTGCTAATTAAGCTGTGCGCCTTTATTCCTTTGTCGTGTTCGCCTTGTCTCCTTATTCCCCACCTCTCTTTTTGCGGGGAGAAAACAGATTTAATTCACACTGAGCTCAACCATAAAGTACTTTGATAATTCTGCCTCCTCCTCTTCTCGCCCCCCTGTCTTTCTCAATCCCACCAATGTCTATATTTAGAGGGGTGACTTTACCAAGCAAATAGGTCAAAGCTGTTGAGAAACACACGAGAAGACAAAATTATTCGGGATTCCTCACGACTCCTACAGACACTTAAGCCAACCCTGAATAGATTTCTTGGTTATTAATTTGTTTTATTTGCTGCACAGACTGCGTCACGGTTGTTGTTGTGTTCACGTATCTGTTGAATCCAAGGTCCAAACATAATTCTACTTAGGCTAACAATCTGTCATAAGTTTGTATTTTATTAACAGCTGCCAAAACAAATCCAAATCCATTTAGCATCCTAGAAAGACCCAGCACAAGCCCAGAGGGAAAGTCAGCAGAAGAATCTCAGCACTTCTGTACGTCCCCTCTGTAATTATTGTGGTTTTCCTGCAGTTGATTAATCAGAATTGAATACCTACATAGAGATCCACTGATGTCTTTTTCTTACTTTTATGAAGTAAAACAACATTTTAATTCAGCCTACTCTGCAACAAATGACCTTTTGTTGTTGTTTTATGAGCTTATGCATAATTGAACAGTTACTAAGCCCTGATCAGTCAGTGAGTGTTACTACACCTGCCAAAGTGTCAGACTGTGATTTGAGTCTAATGTAAACCTGTTTGGACACTGAGCTTGCATACTTGGACAAGCATGACGGAGTCAAGATTTAGGCAGCAGAGAACTGCTAAACTCTACCAGCTTCTACACAGGAGAAAATAGCACATCACATTATGCATTGGTTACTATAAGCTCTGATCTAAAAGATTGCCTTTGAAAGTGTACTGTTTAATTAATTTTTGCCAGTTTTGAGTTGAGTCTTTGGTTTTCAGAAAAAAAGGAAGGTCTCTCTAACAGCAGCCCTACACTCGATCTTTTAAAGAACTCCAAGGCTTGACAACCTGCCAGCTATGGCAGGTCTGCCTGTCAAGGTACTGAGGTATAGGTGCTACACTATAGGAGGAGAATACCAATTCAGCAAAGCAGTTTTGCAAATTGTCACTTATTTTGTATAAATTCAGAAAGGTGACTGTTACTTAATTGCTGACATAACTACAGCGCTAAACGTACTTTCTCTCTCTTTCTTGCTATACATATAGTCTCCTAATTATTCAAACCAAAGGCATTATATAAATTTCAGGAAATGGAAAGTTTTCAAAAACCCTAAATCAGAACTGCAATGACCTCAAATTAGAACTGCAATGCTACTGAATCTAATGGCCAGCAGGGGAAAATCCTGTTTTGATTGAGAGGCAATTGCAGAGATTGCCTGGTGTGAGACAGCCTCTCTACAAACTATTACAGTCTGATGTGGGCTGACTGCGATCACTGAGTCGGTGTAGCTTAATCAGTGTAACTCATCTGCAGGGCATTTTTTGAACCCAAAAAACAACCCCATTTAACTCCATTAATTCACTAACCAAAGTAGACCGATGGCAGACTGTGTCTGTCGGCTTTTTATCTCCATTTTGTTGATTGGTTTGAAGATCGCAGCTGACTACAAGCGCTTGCAGACCTGGTCCTTGGCTTGTTTCAAAGGAACAATTTCGGCTGCAAAAGTTTGGTCGTGCCGAAGTCTTCTGCAACTGTTTTATGGTTTACTGTGCCCAATTTTTTGTACATGGTCCATGTGTCTGGAGAAGAGGAGAGAGACAGGTGAATTAAAGCTAACATTAGCAAAATTTCACAGTTCATCAGCTATTCATCGTGAAAAACGAGCTGCAAACTTCTCCAATAAGCAAACTAATATAAAATACCACAAGAGGGATTTGTTAGCCCTTCTTGCAACTTGTGCAACGCTGTTGACGTCAGATGTTGTAACAATTGGACAAGATAAATTTAAATGGCCAACATGGACTGACCTCGATAACGAAGACTAAGTGTTGGATCAGTGCATCCCTAGGTTACATGTTGTGGACTTCCTCCTACATGTCAGAGTCAGACAGCCTGTATTTCAGGGCTGGATCAATATTGTGAATATTATTTAATAAAACTTAGAAGGCTGGTGTCGCTGACACTAATAAAAGAGAAAGAAACCAATATGAGTGTCAGATTTATATTGTTATGCATTTGATTTTGATATTTTTAGCTTACATAAAGGTTGTGCTGCGTCAATAACACAAATCTGTCTCTTAGAGATATTAATATATTGTCAGTTACTAAAAATATAGCATCACATCAGAATCATATCACCCCGTGTTCCTTACTCTGAAGTGTCTGCATGCTGGAAGCAGATAAGAGCAGCTGCTGCTTTCCAGGACACTTCTGCCTATCTGCAGCATTTCCTGTCCTTTATGTACTCACCTCCAACCTGCATGCAGTACAGAGCATGAATCACGAGGACTTCTCAGGGCCGGGGTTATTGTTTCCAAAACTATTAGACTAGACTCAAACAAGAGGCTCTTATATTGAATGAGCTTGAACTTTTCCACAGAGATGAATTGACAAGATTTTCTTGCTGCATTTATCAAAGACAAAACACGGCTCTGCAAAGGCTACGGCTACACTGGCACAAAAACGTACTTTTCAATGTGAAAACATTTTCTTAATGATTGATTTTAACCTAGTGGGTGGTGAAATTCAGGACACTTAAAAGGCTTTGAAGAGTTACGTGGCCCTAACAAAATAGTCACAGCCTTTCAGAGGTCTTTTTATTTCAAGGTGTGAAACTGACAGAAAGAAATACTTTATCAGATGTGAGAACAGGTTTTCATATTTATCTGTTTTTCCATTTTCTTTTGTCTTTCTTCGCTGGCTGTCGGCTCTCTGTGGAGAGAGCAGCCCGAAGCTTTGGTCCAATAGGCTTTAATATCACCGTTGGCTTTGGTGACATTAGTGCTCAAAGGCCATTTTTCACTTGATACTGTCTGACTGTTGACAAAACTGAGAGAGACCGTGTCACTGACTGGTGTGTGTATGTGTGTGAGTTTGGGTGTGCACGTGCTCGCCTGTCCATCTATAGCCTCCTATATTAGTATTCAGAGCGGGTAGCTTCCTGACACTATGTTCCTTCACGCCTCTCCTAGAGGATTTCCGACACTCTCTTTCTCTGTCTGTCTCCCTCTATCTCTGCCTGCCTTCCTCTCCTCACTCGCGTTGCTTCCAGATACCAACAGCCTACGTTTCTTCCACATTGCCATGGAGACAGACGTGATGTCAGCGCTAGTCTGCGGAGGTTTGTCAGACTATAAACTCATTCTCCCTGTGTAATCAGCATCACCCTAAAGATTATTAAAGAGCACATTACATGCCTGCACCACCTGGCGCAAAATTAAAGTGTTTTCTCAAGGACGCGCGATCGATAAACTCATGCATGGAGCAAAGGATCCTGTTTAGCTACTTTCAGCACCAGACATTGGTCACTTATTATTTGGAGACATGGTGTAAAAGGGATGATTTGCAACAAGCACAGGTGGCAGAGGGCTATTATGTTCGATTCTGAAGAACGAGAACAGAACACACACAAGATTGCACCTGCGCTGTTTGACTTTTTCATTTATTTTCATTCTAGGGTGGTGAAGCGACACACACAGCTGATAAGAAGTCGGATTTGGGACACGCACATCAATACAATAATCTTGTACTGATATGTGTGTGGGTGTGTGTTCTAAATATTACTGCTTAATATATAATATGCAAATACTTCCTCTGCCTTTACAAAAAATGCTCCCTATCCCTTCTTAAAAAAATAACATGTTTCTGTGTGTTTATTTATAATAAAGATAATGTTCTTGTAAAGCACCATTTATTTGTGTTAGATTATATACATTAACATCTAACTCCTGGAATGTCTTCAAAGACAAATAGCTTTTCTGGTGTAAAGAATTGCTTTAATCTATTTAAAACTCTTGGCTGCATAAAGTACATTTGTAGTGATTAATAATAATGGCCAAACAGCTATAGGAGCCAAACTTTGTTTTCCCCACAGAGTCAGATTCTGTTTGCTGCTCGAGTGTCATCTTTATGATTAAGTCCAATGTCACTGTCTTAGACTGCAGCTGGCAATAGTAGTCCTTGTTCATAAATGAACAGGTTCTCCACATGCTGCTGGTTTGCCAGACGCAGTCCCAGTCGGTGTAGTTGGAATCCAACTGACTACAGCACAAGAGACAAAGGCTACGTTCACAATGCAGGCGAAAGCGCATCAAATCCGACTTTTTGGACCCTATGCGACCCATATCCAATCATGGTATGACAGTGTGAACAACACAAATCCGATATTTTCAAATCCGACCCAGGTCACTTTCGTATGTGGTACTGAATCCGTTACATATCTGATGTTTTAGAAAGCGACTGCTGTTTGAATATGTTGCATTAAATCTGCCTTTTACGTCACTGACACAAGACAGACGCCAATTATCAGCGCCGGAGAAGCACCCGAGAAGACATCGTGAACGCTTCCTGGCCATCCAATGCAGATGTCAGTGAAACTGTTGGGAAGACAACGTTGGAGAAACGTGAACATTTTATTTGTACTGTATAATCTGCAGATTCTGACAGAAATCTGCAACTATACTTTGAAGCACCACTGCTCTCTAAAACGGCAATAAGGATCACTATTAGGCCATATGAAAATAACAAAATAACTTTATAACTTAAAGCAAAATTTTTGCGCATGTGGGCCGCTTTGAGGGTTCACACTAGAGCGTGTTTGTTGTCACATTTTATTTGTGGTGTAAATGAGCACACAAAAAAATCGGATTTGATCAAAAAATCTGAATTGAGCATTAAGACCTGCAGTGTGAACGTAGCCTAGAAGCTAGAAGAGTGAATGCAAGATGGAAAAGGCTAGGGCTACATTGCTAGCGTTAGCAGTAATTGATTTTGGAAGAGAAAAGGAAGACGATTGTCCACTGGAAAACTGATCACAGATTATGTAGTTCCATCAGACAGGAAATAAAATCACCATATTTTACTTTGATAAGATACCTGCTTCAAGGCAATTTACACAATCACCCGTCCACAACTTCCAGCTCACAGTACCTAAATTACATGATTAAATAACTGGGAAAAAACAGCTACATGACTGATTTACAGTGGTCCCTCGCTTCACCAAAGGGTTGGCGTAATAAGCATATGCTTCAGCCAATACCTTTTGATTAGCCTTGTCTTGTGCTTTCTTGCTTTGTGGTAATCTTCATTCTGTATTGACTGAGATATTTGAATTCAAATCAAATCAACCTTTCTCTGCCTCACTGTTTCACAGATTTTTATTGCTCAATTTTGCATGCTTGTTACAGCCTTGAAACATCTATAATAATAGTAAAAAATAAAGTTGGCTACTTGGCAGATTTCATCAATCGTGGGCTATTTTTAGAATGTAACCACCGCGATAAACGAGGGACCACTGTAATGCAAACATTTATGTTCACCTGAGAGAAAAATAAAAGAAAAGAAAAGAAAGTATTGACACTTCAAAGGAACTTTGTCCTTTCAACAATTTATTGTAGATAGTTGTGTTTTTACATATCATACATATACACATACATATTACTCAATTGTAGAAATTTAATTACAGAAAATACTGTGACAAAACAGACCTTATACACTATATACACTTTATACACATATACACTTTATTTTTTAATGCAGGTTTCAGCTTGTGGCTTTCATCTGGTTTTCTTTGCAGCTTCCCCGCTGTCAGTCTTTTTCAGACAACCTTTACTATAACAGATTATTATATTATGCATTATTTAGAAGATGCTTCTGACTTGGTTACCAAGTTAGTGTCTGGGTAAAAATGCCAGAGGCCAGAGGAGAATGGCCAGACTGATTCAATGTAGATAGTAAGGCAACTGTAATGCCTGAATTATGTATCAACTGGAAAGCCACATCCTAACTTAGGATGTAATAGAAAACCCCTCTTAACTCTACGCCGTAACCTTCCATATAACCTGGCAGCACCTCCCGAGAAATGTAACTCCATGGCGAGTCGACGCAGCCCGCAGTGACCGAACAGCATGGAAAGTTGCATGGTTGGGATAAGAAGGGTTTCCAATTATGTCATAAGTTATGACAAAGATTTCCCACTGAAGCATTTTTGGGGCATAACTCAAATAACCAGTCATTAAAACCAAGGTATGCAGATGATCAGACGTACTTCAGCAGCAGAAGACCACAATAGGTGTCGCTCCTTTAAACTAAGAACAAGAGATTGAGCTTACAATTTGCATAGGTTGGAAAAGATCAGTTTTTGTTCTTGTACCACTAAATCACAAGTAACTGTATTGGTTGGCTTGAAGAGTAAGAGCAAGAGTTGAAGACCTTAACTTTCACACAACTCCTATGATTCTCTGTGTCTGCTCACAAAGCTCCAACGGGTCTGTCTCATCTTGGATATAATCAGCCTTAATGTCATATAATGTCTCCCCAGCCTTAGAGGAGGTAATTGCACACTCTGCTGTTGGGTCTCAGGTGCCAAAGCAGAGATGTTGCTTCAATCAAAAACCAGACGCTCTTCACTCAAAAATAAATTGGAAGACTGCCGCCATATGTAGGGGAAAAAAACTTCAAAAGAAATAAGCTCTTCAGAAAAGAGCTAATTTTGGAAGAACTAGTTCACGTTTTGAGTCTCAATATTTAGAGATGCACTACATTTATTGCTTTTAGGTGCTTTTAGGTGGAGTGTGTTTTCTTCATTTTTAACATTTTCTTTTTAATTGTGATGCTTTTAATTTTGAAATCGCTACTTTTAGTTCATCCTGTACTGATCAACTAAACATGAATGTTACTGAAACAGGAGTAACTGGTAGTTTCTTTATCCCAGTTTTGACCTCTGCGTGGGCTTCGAACACAATATTTATCCTACACACGCCTTTCTCTATTGAGACTGATAAAAGCCGAGCACAGTGTGAAATTGTCCTCAGTCTGCTTGGTGTCAGAGAGCTTTTAGATCAAGCTTCCCGCAACCTTTCAGAGCCCTTTGTAAATGTTTCTGAGGAAAACTAATTAGACAGCAAGTGGTATTTCACTGCTGAAGAATGCATATTGAAATTGTAAATATCCCTCCAAGACACACTTAAAATGTGCATAATATTTAAAGGCGCTGCTGCAATCAATATTAATAACATGCACGGATAATCTAGCTATGGTGTCAGAGATGCTGTTGTTTCTTGTCTTTGTTTAATGGGATCACAGGTTCAAAGCAGCAGCTGCATTGTTAACTAAACAAGAGCGTACACACAATACATACAGAGTATGAACCTGCGCTGCTCACAGTAATGGACTGTTGCTGTTTTCTCTCTGGAGAAACAAGAGCAGTAATAGCTTGTTCAAATGCTAACAATGACATATGCTTCCATTCACGAGCAAAGCTGAAAGTAGAATAGCCCCAATTTGTGCCCTTCATCTATTAATATTCAAACTAGAGCTTAGCTTCTGTTTTTATGAAAACTAGAAGGTCACTAACAGGTGTTCTGAGGCTATTTTCAGACTCTTCAAAGACACCTCGTATCATCAAGATGGGGAAAAAAACCACTCAAATTATAGCAACAATACAAAAGGTTTTATGTCAGAGATTCAAATTCTTTCTCACACCAGAGAAAGATTGTGTTATTAGTAGATTTATGCAATGTGAATTCAGATTTTTATCACTCTGCTTATTAGTTATACTCATTCACAGGAAATCCATTAGTTATAAAAGTATAACATTGAATTTAAAAATCCACATGCTTCCCTCTGTAATAAACTGATATCAGTTAGTTTATCTAAAACCGAATGAACTACTAGGGTTGTACTTGAGTTAAGAAATCATCTTATTTATGCCGTAATGGAAGAACAATACATTGTTTTATGCAAAAACTAGATATTTCCACAATTAATTATTGTCTCATCAATGTAGGATGTGACCAGATGCTTAAAATACAGTTTGACACCAAAATCTTGTAAATGCCACTGTACTTGTAAGTATCATTCACAGCATTGGTACCAAGACTGCAGTTCTTCCAGGAACATCTATAAATGTTTTAGGCTATTCATACATGATAAGGAGGAAGAAGATGTCCACAGGAAAAACTACACATGCTAGATGGTGACAAACACAGCTGCTGTGGTAGCTCAGTCTTGACTTATTTACAAGGTTCAAGGCAGAGGCAAGAGGTGATAACTCACTGACAAAACTCAAACTGCAAAAAAAAAAAAGTCAGGGTGCTTTTCGTGGTTAGTGGCGGATATAGAAAAATTTACGGGGGGCGGGGCAACGGAGGGGCAAGAACTCTGTTGTTACCTAGTCTAGGCAGCTATGTTTTTATAGGCTAAAGTATTTACAACAAGTTATATGCTTAAGCTAATGTAACTAATGGTATACCTTGTAGTAAAGCTAGTAGGCTACTCAGCAGCTATCCTAACATTTAGTGATGGGATTCGAGAATCGGTTTTATGCAACTTGGATATTGCAAGCACCTGCACAGACAACATGCTAACGCGAAGCTAGCCAATAATCTACAGTGACGATAAGGCCGAGTGAACGTCGACCCCAGCCCAGCACCCAGACCCTGAACTTGTGTCCTCATTAGGATAGGGATTTGTGTTGGTGTGTGGGGCTGTAGCATGTAGGTTTATGTTGTTAAACGGTAATTATGAGACAAGGTTTTTCCCGTCATTTTACAGAGAATCATGAAAATGTATGGGTAGTGTAATGAATTACATTCTCCTGGCAGTAATTAAGTACTTTATTACATTTAAGAAACATTTTTTGCGTTATATGTGTAATACAATACTTTTTTTGGGTAACAACTCCAATACTCCTCACAACAAAGATGGGAAATGCATCCAACATGCACAAGCATTTTACCACACAGCATACAATTAATTAGCATGAATGTATTGGCTTTGATATGCTGCTTAGAGATGGTGGTGAGTCTCAAAGCGAGGCTAATGAAAATCGATTAGAGTTGAATCAATAAGTGATATCGATAATCGCTAAATTCTTAGCAATTCCCATCCCAAAAATGTAGTCAGTGTTTTTTCAACAAAATATAAGACAGACATATTTCAAGACATGTGATAATCATCTAATTCTACTGGTATTGGTTCTAACTTCCAAGTTTCTGGTATCATTACAATCAGTATATTACAAGCCCAAAATGGCCTGCCTCTGTAGAATACAATTAAGGTATCTTTTTTTCTTTTACATATAAAACAGCTTAAAAAATCTAAGAGAGTGCTTTTTTAATTAATAAAGAAAAAAAGCTTTTACTTTTTTAGCTAATATCTGACCACTAATGTTCATTCATTGTATATTTAAGAGGAACTGTGATCTGATGTTCTCTGTCAAGTATCTGTGTGGGGTTTTTTTTCTTTTTTTCTGACACATCTGCTTCGTTTCCATAGAAGTGGTGAGATCAGCTAGCTTTAGGCTACCTGTGCACCTTTTCCATTTGTGCCACACAATTAGCATAATAGTAACATTAATCATGTGCAATATTCCACCTCCACCACTCATTCTCCCGTCCCGTGACAGCCACCAGGCTTAACAACATTTTTGGCTGAAACTCTGGTAGTCGAGCCTGTAAATCATGAGACTGGTAGAAAAAAAATAAAATCATTGCACAGTGGATTCAGTGAATGCAACTCCAGACTTTTGACTGCAGGTTTTACAGTCCATAAATCATTTATAAATTTATTAAAATCCAAAGATTTTTGTGAGTTTCTTCCTTATTTAAATTGGGTGAAACTTGTTTTTTTTTGGCCAGCTTGCACTCTCTGTTTGTGATGACAGCTTCTAGAGTGCACACTCTAAAACAAGCTTAGCTGCCAACATGGCTAAAGGTCGCCAACTTGGTGACCTTTTAGTTACTTGTCTGACAAATCTTTGGTTCTGGCTCGCTAAGATTTGCTTTTTTTTTCTCACCTTTTTGCACATCTCTCTCTGCATGTCTTCTCTTCAAAGACAGCAGCACATTAAGCAGACCTACAGTTGCTGAGTTAAAATAAAATAATCATCGCGAGATGTGTCATTACAAGGCACATTTGTGAAACAGTTTGAAATTGAATTTATTTTACAGTACTGTCATGGCTTTTAAACATTCTTCCCCATCCCCTTCCAACAGTCAAGGTTGATTTCTTTTAATCATGAAGACAATTTATTTTAGGCTTTAATCTCACCACATTGCAGTCTTTCTTTCTATTATCCTGCCAATATAGCCTCCAGATCTGCCAGAAACTCATGTCATTTGAAAGTCACTGGCAAGCAGCCTGCAGTATATTATTCCTGTTTTAGTTGTGTGGCTTCACGTGCTTGCTTTTTACATGTTAGACATTCACAGCATTAACATCGATAAAGATAAAACAAACACACATGCATACATTTGCTCACACTTGGAAGAATTTAGGTCATTGCCATAGAGATGTAGATGTCTAGATGACTGATGATGACTCTGAAGGGTCCGTAAGGATTACTGCTCAGAGAAGGTCTCGCCGATGACGTGAAGGAGGTTGGGTAGACGGTGGGGATGCGTGTGTTGTATATATTTGCACGCACGCGCCTGTGTGCGTGTGTGTGTCTGTGTTTGGGGATCATCAAAGAAACAGCAGCAGGTTGAAACAACTCAGAGGAGCTATGAAGAACAGCATATCTTCATCATTAACCACCACACAGACATACACTTGCTCTCTCACCCACACACACACACACACACACACACACACACACACACTTACATACTTTCACTGTTTGTCTCTCCCTGAGAGCCGTTCACTCTCTTTCTCTCTCTCTCATTATTTAAACACTTGAAGAGCTTGCGGCACATTCAGACGTTACACACACATTTTGGCACATCTTCAAACACAGAGTAAAAATGGATGCAGACAGGTGGATGTGACAGGTGTAGAAACCCTTACAAGTAATAGAGAAGAATACAATTTTGTTTTTTTTATTCTACGTGTAATGATTAACAGAGTAACAACTGCACCGCACTACAGCCGTGTGCTGTAGCAAATACCTTAACGATAGAAAAATTTATGTTGTAACACTTAAAACTGACTGAAGAATTCCTAATTTTTTAGATGTAAACTGATATTTGAAAGATCCACACGCTGTATTAGAAATAGCACTGCTTGATCTCCTGCATTGGGGGAATGCATCGTTCCACATAACACGAACCCAAGAGCCGCTTCTCAAACTCTGCAAATCCTAAACCGAGCATCTGCAAGCATCTGATGGATGCACTGGAACTACCTCAGAGTCACCACCAATGTGCCCAAAGTGTGCAGTGCAAACATTCAGAGCCTTTTCAGCCAGGTTGTTTTGATACCGAGGCGGATTCTTGCATGTTTTATATTTGCGGATTAAGATGATTTGTACAGGTAGCTAGGCCGTAACTTGTCAGCTGTGTAAACAAAAGACAGCTGGTGAGTTTTCAGCTCATCAAAGTCATACTGGTGAGTGATCTGATTATTAATAGAGAAGCAAACTTTGCATTACATTTCTATTTTAAATATTGGATGTACACACAAAATAATTTATTTTGTGGGAAATAATTGCAGCAGGATTTGGAATCAAAAGAACAGAAGCAGCCACAGAGAAGTATAAATTCAGTGCAACAAACGCAGCATCAGGCCCTAAGTAATGATTGATTTAGTCCCTCCTCACCATCAGCATTCAGCAGCTCTGCTTTCTTGTTGTGGAAGATCCTGGAAAACAAATTGATATCTTGATGTCCAGTGCTTTCATCAGCCTTTTGATTGATAACATCAAAGTAGCGTGGAGCACATCTGTTCAGAAAAAACAAGCTTTTTTTTTTCCTTTTTTACCAGATCTTCACTAAATAACTCATCAAGCATGGTGAGGAAGAAAGTTTGGAATTTCGAGATCACATCTGAGATTGAAACAGCAGCTTTTCACAACATCTATTACTGTATGTGGTGCTTTTCCTCTGAATCCCAGCCTAGTGTTTCCCTGCTGGCAACATTTTAGAAATTCACTATAATTCCTGCATTAAAATTTCCCCCATCTGATGGAAAATTATTCAGCCCTGCTCTGCTTTCCTTTGCAGAGTCAAGCGTGGTTATGGTTAGGACAGTCTATAATTCAGTCTCCAATTAAAAAGCAGGCTAGCTCCACAGTAGAAGTGATTGCATAAGCGCCTGGCTCTGCCATTATGTAATACAATGCAGATGAAACGAGGCACTTCACTGTTTGACATAATTATTGGCACAGATGTTTCACTCTATCATGGTCATGAGTCCGAGATTACACCAACTTCTCTCCTTTTTTTCTTTTAATCAGGGGTCTTTGCACAGAAAGTAATTCAGGATTTTTTCTAACAGCATGGTTAAATATGTCTTTGTTTTTTGTTTTTTAAATACTCAACCTGGACGCTGCTAAATTGAGACAGAGATTCTTATAGAATCAATAAAATTTTCATTTTCTCTGCTTCTTTTTATTATCACTTCTGTTGAGCATGCTGGGGTTTTTTTTTCAGGGCGATCGATATTGCATCATTGAATCCGCTTTCTAATGTTTTGACATTTGCATTCAGCGGACATATTTTTCTGGAAAGGAACCCACTCTTTTTTGTGGTGGAAAGGTCTGCTTTGAACAGGAAACGAGGCTGAAATAATCAGTAAACCCCCTCCAGCTGCGCTTCACAGAGCTGTTTGACTTTGCGGCACCTCACAGAAACCTTTAAAGAAGTCTTGGTCTTGGTAACATTAGAGGCTCCGCTCACGTTTGGAAGTGAAGCTCTGTGACAGAGAAACAAGGACAGCAGAGAGTGGCCCTGTCCTCACATCTCCTCTATCCACTCCTATCCTCTCCTACTCCCTGGGGTCTGCTTGAGAGAAATGAGCTCTCCACAGTGCAGCGCTTCGTTCATGCAGAGAGACCTCTAGTGGCGTCCGACCTGTCTGTTCGGTGTCTGTCTGAGTTTATGTAGGTTATGCAGACATGTTGGTCAAACCTGTCCTGAATTTCTAATGTATATCTGTGCCAGTGAGAGCATCATACCCTGATACAGACTGGTGATATGTCGCCTGTTCTCCTGCCAAGCCACAGCAGCTCTGCCAACAGTCATGTGTCTGTCAACCACCATCCACAGCTCTCCTGCTCGCACTGCCTACTCCAATATTTATCTGAAAAAGAACCCTTGTTTAAACTGTTTATATTAGCTCTGGCTTATGTGTCCTACAAAACAAAACAGATTGGAAACATTAAACACGGGAGAGCAAATATGAGCGGTCCAGTTATTATTGCAGATTTTTCTGTCTTCCACATCCAGCAATCAGGGGAAATCCTGTTTTTGTTTGCTCTCATGGAGCTGATTGCACCAGCTCTTTGTAAAAAAGAAGCCTGTTGAATTTATTTTGTGCGGCTTAATTCTTGAGATATGATTTCCCAGAATTTGAGAATTGTTGCATAGCTAAGTCATAAAAATAACTTTAAAAAGTCGAGAGAATGAGCCGTTAAAACTATTGGTACAAATTGTTTTTGTCCTATAGGAAGGAACAGGTAGAAGAAAGTTTGTTTGGTGAATGGTAAAAATTCACATCAAATTAGTGCGACAGGGCAACATTGTAGAGAGTTGATGTAAGCGATGTCCAAAAAAAAAAGATAGGAAATAGGAAAGAACCCCGAGAATTTAGACGGTGGGAGTACAGATGGTAGGAAGACACAGGAATGATTGAACATCCAGGATGAGTTGGACAGCTGAAGGGGAGGACCAGTGTTGCTGGTTTGAAAGGCAGAGTTTCATAACAGAAAAGAGTTTTTAAAGAACAGAAAACTAATCAGAACAAAAAGATAACTGGACCAGAGTGATGACATCAGAAGTGAGGATGAGGAGTCAGTAATGTCAGTAATGAAAATCATGAACAGAATACAAAATATTTCCCTTAATAGTCAATCGTAAGAGCTCATCTTCCACCTGCCAAAGACTCAAATGATTATCTGCATGTAATAAATAAATAATGGAAATAATACACCCCATTTTTGTTGTTGTTTTTTTTCAGTTGAGGTCTATATTTCACAAAGAGGGATATTTTAGAGTCTAGTGATGATTGTGTACAGATTTGATTAGTATTTTGCAAATGAACCTATTTCACTCGGAGGAGTCTAAAGAAAATGAATCTCTAGTTCACCAGGCAGTAGAGCGGATTGTTTTCCTTCATCAATAATGTCTCTGTTGTTTTTCTCTGACATTTCTTTCAAATGTCAGAAAATAATGAAAACAGCACATCACAACAGCACCCAAAGTTTTGGCTGGCCTATGTGATTAACTCACTAATCATTCAAGCCCTGCCTGGCATGTTTAAGGTCCCACTGACGCTATGAATCCTTTGTTGAAACTCGGTAATAAACACCTGTATTACCAGGTACACTTAATCAAAGGCTAATGAAATCCAGCTATTTTATGACGAACAACAACCAACACTGTTGTTCCTCTCTACTCTTGCTTGTACTAAGCTTGTTAGGCCCTATTGTTCTGCACTCTCATCAACCTCATTTCCAGCAGCAGCAGCAGGCATTTGTTTTAGTGATAAATTTGTGATAAGCCTGGTGGGCACAAACCTGATTCTTACCAAATCATGCTGTTGTTCTGTATCTGGAAACGGGACTGTTTAAACCCTGATACAGACCTGTTCTCCTACGGTGTTTGACGGTGTTTGCTCCACCCTCATTTGTGTGGCATACCTGTTTGTTATTGGTCTAAATGCCAAATACCTTAATATACCAAAATCATATGGAAACAGTTCATTTCATTTCACTCTAAGGCAGTGATCTGAAGTGGTTGCACTCCAGAGTTAACATTACAAAGTTGCTTTTTCAAACTGGCCATTATTGTAGCAGTATAGAAGAAAATGCCACCCTTTTCCAGTTGAATGAATACAAGGAAAGTTATATTAGTTTTCACAGCGCGGCTGTTGATAACAAGAAGAACAGAAACAAGCTTGTGAACAAAGACCCACACCTCCCTCGCACTTCCCTTTGATGTATCTAGTCGACTGAAAGCGCTCAGAAATGCTGCTGGTTATTGTCGTGATGCGGGGCTTCTTGGGTAATTTCCCGTTTTATAGACAGGTGGATACTTTATTGATCGAAACAATATTCATATGTTTGCCCCACCTTCATCAGTGTTACCTGTGTTTAGTCTGTTACTTCTTGTTAGTTATTCTCAATCTTCTAGACAGATTCTCACACTTTTTGTTTTCTTGAGTCTTAATGTTTTGTCTGCTGTGTTCCTTGTTTTTTACCTTCATTATTTCGTAGACTTTTTAATTTTATTGCTCCTCCGTTGGGTTTTTTAGCCTTTCTGACTGCTTCCTCATGTATGACCATTGCCTGCTTTGTGGATTCAACATTTGGATTTTAGATTTTACCTTGCCTTTGTGTGTGAGTCTTTTTTTATGGCTTGTACAACATTTGAAAACCAAATGCTGTGCCTACAATTTTCTTACACAGGAAGTCTGAACCCCCTCAGATGGTGAGTGAAAATTACATGAAATACAGGACATTTTTGAGGATCTCTTACTGGCAAACCATCCTCTAAGGCAGTTGCTTCCTCTGAAAGCAAACCACAACCCTGACCACAAAGGTACCTGATGGTCTGACTGTTTAATCAGCTCAGCAGGCTGTATAACAAACACACGCTCTCTTGATTGGCAAGGAGCACACAGACGCCAATGTTTCGTTGTGTGATCGTCTTGATGTGCGTTTTGTTTAATGCCTGGCTTGTTAAGGTCCAGCAACTGATGTCATTTTAATTATTATTATTTTTTCATAATTTAGTTGTAGTATAATAAGCTTTGTATGCCTTCATAGGCAGGATTCCTTTTAACAACTTTATGAAGCGATAACACAAATTCATATAGAGCTTTGGTTTTTAGAAGATGGCAATAAAAAAAGTGTTCTTCTTGCGCATGAACTCTCTTTACATTTTGGGTCCTTTTATGGGGCCACATAGGAGCTAAATGACTTTTTGAGTTGAACCATTGCTGCAGTTTATTTTATGGCTGTCTTATGGTAGAGAGCCACTTGAGGAAAGAGAAACGCAGCATTGGTGGGAGCAGGTAATTATGGTGGTGGTAGGTTGAGCTTCGCTGTTGTTTTGCTTCCTCTAATCATTAGATATTCTGCTCCAGACTGAGCTCAGTGACTCCCAAGGTTGGAACGGCGACGTAAAGGGACACCACTGCGAGGACTATAAATACAGTAGCATTATGCTGAAATCTTTTTCTCCTGCCTCCTCTTCATCTGCTTTCATTCTGACTTGACCTAACCATCTTTCACAGTCACACTGAAATGAGAGGAACATCAGTAATCAGGGAAACTCAGAACAAAGTGCAACATGAACATGTGTTCCTGTCCTACAGAGACAAACACACATAAGCAGACTCTCCGACCCTCTGCATCTGGTAAACAGATCTATTTAATAGCAGCTCCCAACTGAAACTCGGGCAGTGACTCATTTGTTTGAGGACCAGGTTGGCTCCCACAAGGTCAGCTGTAGTGCGTAAACCAATACAGTCTGTATTAAGGGACGAAGAACCAGAGCAGAGACACAAATGTGTCTCGATTCCCTGCTGAGGCTCAGAGCCAATAAGCTGCTGCTTGAGATGTATGGGAGCACTACAGCTGCGCTCGGACAAAACAGAGGAGTGCAGTTTGTTTGTCTTTGTAGCTCCTTAGTGGATCTATTTCTGTTCTTGGGGGTATTTGTTTGTGTGTTTGATTCTTTGATGAGAACAATACTTGCGTATTCATGAGAATCCACAAGCGGATAATGCTACGTAATGCAAAGCAGCTGTCAGTGAATGGGTGGGGTAAGCGAGCAAAAAATTGAGAATTTGTATCAGTGTGAAGCGATCAAGAAAGGAGACGACATATCTACCATAAACAGCGGCATTTATGTGTTTCTTCTCCAGCTATTGCTGCTGCAAAGTGTGAAAATTAAATGAGCACACTGAATAGAGTAGTTTACTATCGCTCATTCAGCTTAAAACATGGATAAATATGGCATCGCATTATGGCCTTCTTCTAATCTCTTTGATGACAAACAATATCATTTGGAATGGGATTATATGTACATGTGACAGTAGATGTATAGTGATATGGTAATTTCTGCAGAGGTGTTGACATATAGTAACCGATCTCAGCATCTCAGAAGGGAAAATTGGCAATCTGTGGTCTAATTTAAATCTCTGATATGATTTGGAAAACCTAAGAAGGGAGCATAAAAACATATAAGGAAGACTCTCTGTGTCTCCTACAAAATGTGTAATTCTGTATGCATTTTGTATGACACACATCTTGCAGACGATGTTGCATTAGACACGTACAAGGACAGGCTTAAAAATGATCCTAAAGCAGCACTCATCAAAGTGGTATCTAAGTGTGATGAATTATCACCCATTATCTGCAGCTCCTCGTCGCTGTAAATAACATTTTCGCATCTTTCGGCTAATTTTTTTTTGGTTTTACGGCCCCAGACTTTACTGCTCTTTTCATTGAAAAGCTTCGTACATTGGCAGCCCAGTGGCTAACAGTAAACAAAGTTTGAGTGGAGCATTTAGCAGGTAAAGAATTTGATATTTCCCTAAAGAGTGGCTGGAAACACTAGAAAAAAAGTAGATTAATGTGGGACCTGGCTTTAACTTTTTGAGCTTAAAGTATGACCGCTTATGCTACAAAGTATGCAAGACCTAGAGAGGATGAGCAGAGAAGTGGCAGTTGTTCAGCCATCCTCAGGCTACAGGAAAATGGAAAACGACACAGAATTGCAAGTCACCTCTGCCACAGACTCCCTTTTGAGGTGAAGGGCATTGTTCCCTTCGGAAATCCCTGTAGCGGACTTTAGTGTGGTGGAAGACCATGGTGGTCCCGGGCACTATCAATTAGAGCTGCTGGCTCACGCTCCGGTAGTGCCTGAAGTTGGACCTTGCCCACTCACCATCTCTTTCTCTCGCTTGCTTTCCCTCGTTCTTTGCAATCACTTGACCACCCTGCCAACTGCAACCTTTGCAGAGCAATGAGAGGGTGTAAAGGGAATAACTGTCCCTTCAAGTCCAGTGCAAAGAAGTCTAGCCAAAAAAACAAACAAAAAATATACGTAACCGACACTCTTGTGAAAGATAAATACATCTCAGTTTGATTGTGCCAAC